>NC_082681.1:1295211-1942817 GCF_025265405.1 Mesoplodon densirostris | reverse complement strand
CGTCGGACTGGGGAGACCTTGAAGGCCTTGTGTGGCCCGCTGGGCCCCTAAGGCTTTAGCCAGTCGGCCACGGGTGGTCACCAGAAGGTGTCTAAGTGAAGCCCCTGTGTAACCACATTTGCTTTTAGCTAAATGGTCTTAACAACTTAGAGAATAAATCGTGTGCAGTTGAGAGAGGAAGCAGGGAATGCATTGCTGGAGGCTTCACAGAACAGGGAGACCAACCCAAGGCCAAACAGAGGGAAACAAGTAGTGCTTTAAATCCTGTCCCCCCCGTAAGGCTGTTCTCGAAATAGTATTTGAATATTATTTGAATAATGAGAGAAAACCTGAGTGGCCTTCCAGGCCAGTATCGCCCATCTTTCTCCACTCAGTTCTGCCTGAACTACTATAAAATCTTAATGGAAATTTCTCAAATTTCTCAATTTCTCAATATAGGTTTGTACCTATATTGCCTTGTCTCTACCTTTTTGTTTTTGGTATCTTCCAGCCTTCAAAAGACCCATTTCTTTTATTTATTCTTTTATTTACACCACTTTTATATACATTCTGTGCATATTTGCATTTGCTGATTCGGTTTTGTACTATTTTCTTCAGTTATTTTGTTTTTTCTCCCTGAGCCATGCCATCTATTTCTTTCCACTCATCTCCCAGGTAGCTGTCAACAAGAGAGAAAATTTGTTGAATACCGGGCACTTTCCTAATGCTTTTACAAAACTCTAAGAGGCAGATACTGTTATTCTCATTTTGTACATGTTGAAACAGAGGCACAGAGCCCTTGAGTAACTTGCTCCAAGTCACACAGGGTGTAAGTGAGTTACCCAGGCTTTGAACTTGGGCAATCTGTGGGGCTGCAGAGCTCTACTTCTATGCCATGCTCTGCTACTGGGAGGGAGGTTAGGTCATTATCTTGCTCCCTGTCATTTCTCCTGACGCTAGCACAGTACCTGACACACTGTATAAGCTCATAACTAAGTGTTGATTGAATTTCCATAGTGCCTTAAAATACCACACCCATGGTGCTCAGCAAGAGATGTCTTCAGAAATCTAATTCAGGAGGATAAACTTTATCAAAGGGCTTTATAAACTGTTACCTTAAAATGCATTTTCCCTAAAATGTCACAAGTTATTTTTTCTAGACCTTAAAATTTCTATCAATATGATAAATAAATAATCCAAATTTACATAAATATTTGTATGTTCCTAAACTAATTGGAATAACATGGTATTATAGAAAGAACAGTGGTTTCTAAATAGAACAAGGTTTGAATCATGCCTCTACTTCCCAGTTGCTGCTTAATCTTGAGCATATTACTTTACAATCTGAGCCTCCGTTTCTTTAACTGAAATAGGAGTAACAGTAGTTAGAGTTGCCCTGAGAAACAGAGACTGTGCTTTCAGTATTGCAAGTAGATGCTTAATATATATTAGTTTCTGTGTTGACAGTGTTTAAAAGTCACACCTTGCCTTTTCCCCATTCCCGCTGATGCAGTTATTTGTTTTCTTTCTCTGCTTTAATTGTCCCTTTCCCCCCTTGTCCATTTGTTGACCTCTCCATCTCTCAACATCTAGTTCAGATATGACCTCCCTGTAGTTTTGTTCACTTATACATATCTAATGTTGAACACTTATTAGCTGTTGTGTACTCTTCTAAGTATTTTACTCATTTAATCCCCTGTGAGGAAAAGGTACTTTTTTTCTTTTTACAGATGAGGAAATTGAGCCAAAGAGAAAGGTTAAATAACTTCCAAGGTCATCTAGTATGTGATGAAGCCAGCATTCAAACCAGGCAGCCCCTGTCTCTTAACCACAAACCTATGCTGCTGTAGTTAATTCTCCTTGCTAGAGTCTAAGCTTCTAATAACATGTGCTAAAAACTTTGACATTTCTCTTCCTACAGTGAGCCTTCTAGGAAGATGCTATCTCCATTTTATCTCCAGAATGCATTTATCTGCATTTTAACTGCATGCATTTCATCTCCATGCAGAACTCAGCCATTGCCTCAGCCTCATCTTTTCAATTTCTTTTACAGTCTCTAGCTTGATGGCTTCATAGTTCACCCCCTTGCCGTGTTTCTCTTCTTTTTTCTTCTTGCCTTGTTTCTGCTAAAATACTCCCTTATAGGTAGTAAGCATGGATAAGAATAATGATGTAGAGATCCCAGAAACTGTGAGATAATTGAATTTAACTTAGCTTCAATGAAGGACTAAAGTTCTTTAAACTACTAGAAGGCTGTTATAGAATCTCCTTAAAGTTTCCATATAGTTTCACTTAGTTCCTGATCCTTACCTAATTAACTAGCTTTTCTTCAAGGACCAGCATGTGCAGTATACATTAAAAAAATGCAGTTCAGTTTTATTGCTTTTCTTTTGCTTATTTATTCCTGTTATAAAAGAATGTTCAGTTTTATTGCTTTTCTTTTGCTTATTTATTCCTGTTATAAAAGATTGTTCAGTTTGCCTTTTAGGGTTACTTTATTTCAACCACTTGATACTCAAGGAAGCAGTTGTGACTTGTCTTGGGAACCTAATGATGATATTTAGCGTGATATCTGTGGCAGAACTTGTTGAGTTAAAAATTTCAGTAATAAAATCTATAATTTTGGCACACAGCCTGTTGAATCATTTTGTGGCTAGGGCACATGACTAGGCAATGTGTTTGACTGTTGGTAATTTTCATATTTATTGCTAGTGCTGCATGGCGGATGTATAAAGCAGACAAGGTCATCTTTCTTTCCCTATATATAAATAAAAAGGAAGGTGGAAGAATAATAAATTAGCTACATAATGTATGTGCACTGTCTGAAATGGTCTCTAACTTTTTATAAATACTTTTTTAGTTAAAAACAAGCCTTTGGAGAAAAAGAAACACAAGTTCTTTTTATGTTTAAAAATAAAGCTAAAGCAGTCAAAAATCAGAGGTATGAATTCTAAAATTTGTAATGTATTCTTTTTGATATTAAAGGAAGATGTAGATTCCTTCATGAAACAGCCTGGGAATGAGACTGCAGATACAGTACTGAAGAAGCTGGATGAACAGTACCAGAAGTATAAGTTTATGGAGCTCAACCTTGCTCAAAAGAAAAGGAGGTAAGTGCAAAATTTCTAAGTTTTTAAAATTAATATTGTATAGCTTAAACTTTTAAAAGATCGAGGCATAATTTGCATACAGATAAAATGTCTATGCGTTGAATGTTCAGTTTGATGAGTTTTGATAAATGTATCCACTTCTGTAACCATTTCCCAGATCAATATATGGAACATTTCTGTTACCTCAGGAAGTTTCCTCCTGTCCCTTTCCGCCCAGCCCTGCACACTCCCAGAGACAACCACTGTTCTGATTATTTTCACCATAAATTAGTTTTGTCTGTTCTTGAACTTCATATAAATGGAAGCATATAGTAACTACTGTTTTACGTCAGGCTTATTACACTTAGTATAATGCTTTTTGAGAGTCATCCATGGTGTTGTGTGTATCAGTAAATTAGTTTTTTTAGTGCTGAGTCATTTTCCACTGTATGTGGATGTACCAAATTTTTTGTCTATTTTATGTATTTGCTTGTCGATGGACATTTGGTTTGTTTCCCCATTTGGGTTTAAGTCTTTGGGTGGACATATGTTTTCATTTCTCCTGGGTAATTATCCAAGGGGTAGAATTGCTGACTTGTATGGTAAGTGTATGTTTAATTTTATGAGAAACTGCCAAAAGTCCTCCTAGGTGGCTTTAGCATATTACACTGCCACCAGCAATGTATTGGGAGTTCCAGTTGTTCTTCATTCTCACCAGCACTTTGGTATTGTCAGTCTAAAGATGCTTTTGAAAACGTAATAGAATGAATATTGAAGTCCTTATGCCAAAGCTTCTAGGATCGTAACATCTTAAATGTCTAGTTCATTCTTTTCATTTTGCCGATGAGATGAGAAACCCACAGAAGTTGTGACTTTGCCAAGACTTCATAAGTGATAGGGCAGAAGTATTCTTGCTCTCGATCCTTTATTCCCCTGTATGTTCATAGTAGCTTAAGAAATCAATTCACAGTAATAAATATCTACAGATACCTGCTATACACATGTGACAGCATTCTTCTGTCAGTTGAATGTTTATGGAATTCCTAATAGGTGCCAGATACTGTTTTGGGTGAAATAAGGTCCAGTATAGATGCTTTCAACAGGGTTATGGTCTAGGGGCATGATAGATATTTAAATAAGTACACAGAGTATAGCCGTCAAGGTGTTATGGTGCACAGTAATGAGTTAGCATAGGGGAATGGGAGAACTGAAGGGGGACAGAGGGATTCAGGGGAAACTTTCAAGAGAAGCAGATGGCTATGTAGAATTTTGAAGCCTGGTTATGAGTTTGGAAGCAGGCTCCAGTGAAGACGGGTAGTCGGCGTGAGGGTACCACTTACGCAAAAATACAAAAGTTTGTTTTTAGATGAGAATTCCCTGGTGGTCCAGTGGTTAGGACTCCGTGCTTTCACTGCCGAGGGTGCAGGTTCATTCCCTGGTCAGGGAACTAAGATCCCACAAGCCACGTGGCGCGACCAAAAAAAAAAAGAAAAAAAACAAACCAAGAGTTTGTTTTTAGATATATTTTCTCATTTGATTTTGGTGACAACTGAGGAAATCTGAATAGGGCTAGGTGTTAGAGGATATGAGAAGTCATCAACATGGACAGCTGAGGGGTGTTAATAGGAGAAAGGATAGAAAACACTATGAACATTATCTTTTCTTATTTGGGGAAAAAATGTGTGTGTGCACAGAAATACCTGGAAGAATTGACACTAATGTTATATTAACAGTGGTAATCTTTGGGTGGTGGGAAATGGCATTTTTCTTATTTTGATTACCTGTATTCTTAATTTTCTGCAATGTACATTTACTGCTTTTATAATAAAGGTTGATTTTTATTTGAAAAAGAAGCATAAAGCCATTGGCTTTGAGGTCATTTGCACGGAGGTTACAGATAGAGAAGAAAATGGACCTCAGGACCAAGCCTTGGGGAATCAGAGGGAATCCATGTGTCAAAGTTACCTTGGTAACTCTGGTACTGTGGAGGCATGTGGGATGGCTCCCAGGTCTGAGCAACTGGAAGGGAGAGTTACCAACATCTGAGAAGACTGTGGGTAGAGCAGGTTTGGGGGAAGATCAGGAGGAGTTCAATTCTGGACACATTTGAGATGCCTTTTGGACATCCAGGTGGAGGTGTTAGGTAGACAGTTAAATATATGAATGTGAATTTTGGGAGCGATCTGGGCTGGAGATAAAAATTTGGGAGTCATTTAAAGCCAGGGGACTGAATGAGGTCCATCACCAAGAGAGTGCATGCAAATGAAGAGAAGATCAAAGATCTGGACATTGCAACAGTAAGAAGTTAGGGAGAAGAGGGAACACCAGCAAAAAAGACTGAAAAGAAGCTTTAAGTGAGGTCAGGAAAACTGGGAGATCATGGGGTTCTGGAAGCCTAGCTAATGAAGTGTATCATGGAGGAGGGAATGATCACCTGTGTCAAATGCTGCAGATAGCTCACCCAAGTGGGATAAGGACTGAGAATGGACTTGGACTTAGCAAAGTGGAAGTCATTGGTGTTCTGGATGGGAACAGTGTTGGCCCAGTGATTCAAAGGAGAATGATGGAGACAGCAAATGTGGAAAACTTCTTTGAAGAGTTTTATTCATTTAATAATGGGTTGGTTGTCTTTTTTTATTTGTAGGAATTCTTTATATATTGGATACTAGTCCTTTTAGGTTATATGTGAGAAATTTTTCTTGCTTTTGTAATTTGTCTTTTTTCCCCCTTATGATTTATTTTGATGAGTAGTTCTTAATGTAAATGTTTTAAGTCAGAAGTTCTCTTAATAGTTAGTGCTTTTTGTGTATTGTTTAAGAAATCCTATTTTGTATTCCATGTTCAAAAAGACATACTCCTAAGTGTTCTTCTAAAAGTCTTAAATTTTTTCATTTTCATATCTAACTTCTTAATCCATCGGAAGTTTATTTTTATGTGTGGTATATGGTAGGCTTCCAATTTCTTTTTTTAAATGGAAGCACTGTGGATATACTGTTTGAGTCATCACCCTTTATTTTTAATGTAGTTTGATTTAAGAATTTTTCCTTAATGGTTAGTGCTTTTTGTGTCCTATTTAAGAAATATCCCAAGTTCATGAAGATATTCTCTTAATGTTTTATTCTCAAAGCTTTATTGTTTTATCTTTCACATTTAGATTCATAATCTATGGGTTATTCAGAAGTATGTTGCTAAATTTCAAAGCAATTGTGGGATTTTCAAGCATGTTTCTTTGCCCTTTCTGTTTATTATAAGTTGATAGTTGTATGTGCAGTCTTGTTCATAGTCAGGTTTTTCTTTTTGTTTTTTTTCTTTTCTTTTCTTTTCTTTTTGGCAACACTGCTTCATAGGTTTGTGTATTGTTTCTCCATTAAGAGGCAGATAGTATCTAGTTGTTTCTTAGAATGATACTGAATTCCTAGATCCATTAATTATGAGTTGCAAAATGATGATGTTCTAATTCAGTTATTTATTTTTATTTATTAATAAGCTGGCATATTTCTATAAAGAGAAATGTCCCTTCATGTATTCTTTGGTAAAAAGTGGCTGCAGGAAATCAGCTCACCTGTCACTTTGTTCCCTTGCAGGAATAGCCCTGTAGCTCCTATCACCTCAACAGCTCTCTGCTACGTGAACAGTTAGAGGGGCAAGTGCTAGTCTGCTGCCAGCTTAACCTGAAACAATTTCTATCCTTTTTTTTAAAGCTTTTTAGTCTATTCTATTAGGTGCATGCAATTTGAGAATTACGAAGTCTTCTTGGTGAATTTAACCCTATGTAAAATAATGCTTATTGTTTTAGTCAGTTTTGTTGGACACTTAGAGCTACTCCGGCTTTCTTTCGGCTAACATTTAAAAAAAATTTCTATTAGAGTGCAGTTGATTTACAATGTGTTAGTTTCAGGTGTACAGTAAAGTGAGTCAGTTATACACATACATATATCCATTCTTTTTTAGATTCTTTTCCCATATAGGTCATTACAGAGTATTGAGTAGAGTTCCCTGTGCTATACAGTAGATTCTTATTAGTTATCTATTTTATGTATAGTAGTGTGTATGTCAATCCCAAGCTCCCAATTTATCCCTCCCCCCTTCCCCCTCTGGTAACCATAAGTTTGTTTTCTACATCTGTGACTCGTATTTCTGTTTTCTAAATAAGTTCATTTGTACCATTTTTTTTAGATTCCACATACAAGCAATATCATATGATATTTGTCTTTCTGTCTGAGTTACTTTGCTCAGTATGACAATCTCTGGGTCCATCCATGTTGCTGCAAATGGCATTATTTCGTTCTTTTTTATGGCTGAGTAATATTCCATTGTATACACGTAACACATCTTCTTTATCGATTCATCTGTCGATGGACATTTAGGTTGCTTCCATGTCTTGGCTATTGTAAATAGTGCTACAGTGAACAGTGGGGTGCATGTATCTTTCTGAATTACAGTTTTTTCCAGATATATACCCAGGAGTGGTGGCTAACATTTTCCTCGTGTATTTTTTCCAATCCCTTTTCTTTCAACTTATTTCTTATTTATATTTAAGGGTATTCCGTGTAAACAACATATGGTTATTATTTTAAATCTTTTTAGATAAACTAATTTTTCTTTTTGGATACTTTCAAGATTGTCATCTCTTTTGTTTTATCTGACTATAATTTGTCTTTGTGATGATTTTTTGTGTGTGTGTGGTACGCGGGCCTCTCACTGTTGTGGCCTCTCCTGTTGCGGAGCACAGGCTCCGGACACGCAGGCTCAGCGGCCATGGCTCACAGGCCTAGCTGCTCTGCGGCATGTGGGATCTTCCAGGACCTGGGCACGAACCCGCGTCCCCTGCATCAGCAGGCAGACTCTCAACCACTGCGCCACCAGGGAAGCCCTGTGAGGATATCTTTCTTAAATTCTTCCTTAACTAACTATATGTCAGCTTCCTGTAACCATGGATACCTGTGTGGATTGCTTTTATCTATAGAGGATTTTGCTTTTGCAGGAGCTGTGGGTCTTCATCAGCCTTGGACTGCTTGAGCCTTGTTCCAAGTTCTTGCACTTAATATGTGAGCTCCCCCGTTGAGCTGAGCGTCAGGGGCCCAGGCTCAGGTCTATAGTTGGTATTGTCACCTGCCTTGAGATGCCTGCTTTTCTCTAGTCCTCACTGCTCAACTCAAAGCCTTTTCCATTTTTATTCCCTTTTATTTTTTCTGAAAGTTCCCTCACCTCTGTGATACCAGCTGTGCAACAAAAACTGTTTCTGTGCTTGACTGAGTTGTTTTGCAGCAGACGGCTGTGTAGTTTGGATACTAACCTTTTCTTTACAGGTGTTGTAAATCTTTTGTTGCAGCCTGTCATTTAACTTTTACCTTCAGCTGTTTAGGAAGCAGTAGCATAGCACAGGGAGATCGGCTTGGTGCTTGGCCATGACCTAGAGGGGTGGGATAGGGAGGGTGGGAGCAAGGCTCAAGAGGGAGGGGATATGGGGACATGTGTATGCATATGGCTGATTCACTTTGTTATACAGCAGAAACTGACACAGTATTGTGAAGCAATTATACTCCAATAAAGATCTATTTAAAAAAATACATAAAGTAATTATTGATAGGTATATAAAAAGTTATTTAGTATTTCATTCTCTTGTGGTGAACTCTTTAACACATGAATTATATGTGCTTTATCTTTCTCTAACTGGAAATTTTGTGATTATCATTTTTTCTGTCATCTGTTAATTTTTTTCCTTCTCTCCTTCTGGGATTCCTGTTAATATGGATGTTGACTCTTCTAATTCTGCCTTCCCTGTCTCTTTATTATTTCCTGTCTTCTGCTATTTTGGTAATTTCTCTTTTGGCAATTAAATGGATGTCTGTGAGTTCCTTATTTCAACCATTACACTTTTTATACCTAGTATTTTTGGTTGGTTCTTCTTATAGCTACTTGTTTATTCTTCATATTACCAATATCCTGTCTTTTCTCTTTGAAGTATTTTTAAATACTCACTGTATAATCTTGTAGAATTTGATTTTGTTTCATCTGGTACAGGTTGTCGAATTTATTGTTTTTATTTTATTTTGTAGTTGAGTTTATCAGATTACCATTTTTTTCCCCATCAGCTCATGTTCCCTCAGGGTTATCAGTTCCTTTGGCCATTAATGTGTATGGAAACAGGAGTAATTCAAGTCCCCCATGGTGGGCAGGGTTTACACTCTGCAGCACAGCCATTGGACAAATGCTGTTTCTCCCCTACCAGGTGCCTCAGCCTCTGGGATATTCTTTCCGTTCCTTTGTCTTTGGCTGTTTTCACTGGCATCTCCCCTGGGAGGGGGAGTGGGCAAGGGGAACTGCTGGGGGCCAGTACCTGTATTCTCAGCTCCTCAGCCTGACCTTCTCCCTGCCTTTGGCCAATTCTGTTTTTCTGCCCTGTAGCAGTGATGGGGTAGGTAATGTGATTCACCCACAGCAATTTAGAGGGAGGAAAAACACCTAAAAAGTTACCCTTTAGCCCTAAATTCCCCCTTTGAAGACTTGATCCACTTCCCTTCTAAGCTGCTGTCTTCCCTCTCACTTCCCTACCCACTCCCAGGACCTAGAGTTTTCCGTTGTTCATAGAATAACAAAGATCTAGAACTGATCCAAGAGTCTGTTGATAGGAAGTGGATAAACAAGTTGTGTTATATTTTTAAATGGGTATTACACAGCAGTGAAAATGAATGAACAAATCTTAGGAACTTAATTGAGTTATAAAGCAAAACCCCAGAAAAATGCATACAACATGAGACCATTTGTATTAACCTAAGAAACTAGCAAATAATATATTGTTCAGGGATACACATAAATGTGATGAAACTATTTGAAAAAGTAAAAAAGGGACTGTAAACACACAGTTCAGGAGAGCTGCTATCTTTTGGGACAGAGCAGGGTGGGGAGGGTGTATTGCTCAGACTTGCACAGTGGCCTGCGCTCTACAGCCCATGAGCCACAGCTACAGAGCCTGCGTGCCTAGAGCCCGTGCTCCACAACAAGAGAAGCCACCACAATGAGAAGCCCGTGCACTGCAACGAAGAGTAGCCCCTGCTCGCCGCAACTAGAGAAAGCCCGTGCGCAGCAATGAAGACCCAACTCAGCCATAAATCAATCTGTCAGTCAATCATATACATGACCAAAAAACTTGATCTGAACATACTAATGTTATATGTGTATCAGGTATTTTATAAATGATTGCATGTAGATCTTTCTAGCATTTACTTATATCAACATATACAAAAATAAGCAAAATTGAGAGATCTATGACATCCATATTGAATTGTAAAGAGTTCACAGAACATTAGCCTTCAAACTATGCTTTAAAAAAAAATCAGTGCTAAGGGTGTGTTTCTCAATTCTTCACTGGGCTGTACTACCAGATAGTGATATTATTTTTTAAGCAGCAGGCTTATCTGACATATTTGCTGGGTCAGTAGCACACGCTGTAATAAAGTTTGCCATGCTAACCTTCTTCACACATGATGTGACTTCCTTTATATAATTCAGGAAGTACATTTTCATTATCATATTTAAATTTTGTTTACATGCTGATCTCTAATAATATTTTGTTAAATGTATTCTGAAAGAACCACAGCTTTGTTTTTGTATCCTTAGTCTGTTTTCTTACAGATTACATTGTGATTTGACAGGACTCCCAGAACTGTTTTGCACATTTTTCCATGCAAAACACTTTAAAGCCTTGGGCAACTTTAATCCAAAAAAAGGAGCTAAAAATGTTTCATTCTTTCTTCTCTAAGTTTGACTTTGAGTGTTTTCAGCATATTTTTATCTCTTATTTTCTTGTCAGTGAGATTGATTTCATTTGGGAATTAGTTGCTAGTAGTTTTTAAAAATTATTTTTAATACGCTTTATTTTTTAAGCCAGTTTTAGTTTCATAGCAAACTTGAGCAGAAGATACAGAGATTTCCTGTATAACCCCTGCCCCCCAACACACACATAGCCTCCCCATTATCAACACCCTTCACTGGAGTGGAACATTTGTTACAATTGATGAGCCAAGACTGATATGTTATTATTAACTAAAGTCCATAGTTTACATTAGTGTTCACCCTTGTGTTGTACATTCTATGGGTTTGGACACATGCATGATGTCATGTATCCACCATTATAGCATCATACAGAGTAGTTTCACTGCCCTAAGAATGCTCTGTGCTCAGCATGTTCATCCCTCCCTCCTCCTCCTAACCCCCTGGCAACCACTGATCCTTTTACTGTCTCCATAGTTTTGTCTTTTCCAGAGTGTCTTATAGCTGGAATCATACAGTCTGCAGCCTTTTCAGGTTGGCGTCCTTCACTTAGTCATATGCATTCAAGGTTCCTCCATGGCTTTTCGTGGCTTGATAGATCATTTCTTGTTAGCAGTGAATACTATTCCATTGTCTGGATGGACCACAGTTTATTTCTCCATTTGCCTACCAAGGTCAACTTGGTTGCTTCCAAGTTTTGGCAATTATGAATAAAGCTTCCATAAGCATTTGTGTGCAGTTTTTGTGTGGACCTAAGTTTTCAGCTCCTTTGAGTAAATACCAAGGAGCGTGATTGCTGTACCATATGGTAAGAGTATTTTTATTTTGTAAGAACCTGACATACTGTCTTCCAAAGTGGCTGTTGCTCCACATCCTCACCAACATCCAGACTTGTCAGTATTCTGGATTTTGGCCATTGTAATAGGTGTGTAGTGGTATCTTGTTGTTTTAATTTGCAATCCTCTGATGACATATGATGTGGAGCATCTTTCCATATGCTTATTTACCATGTGTATATCTTTGGTAGGGTATCTGTTAAAGGCTTTGGTCCATTTTTTTAATCCAATTGTTCATTTTCTTATTGTTGAGTTTTGAGAATTCCTTGGGTATTTTGGATACCAGTCCTTTATCAAATGTGTCTTTTGCAAATATTTTCCCACAGTCTGTGGCTTGTCTTTTTCTCTTGACAGGGTCTTGTGCAGAGTGGAAGTTGTTAATTTTAATAAAGTCCAGATGTCAATTATTTCTTTCATGGATTGTGCCTTTGGTGTTGTATCTAAAAAATCATCACCATACCCAAGGTCATTTAGGTTTTCTTCTGTGTTATCTTCTAGGAGCTTTATAGTTTTGCATTGTACCTTTAGGTATGTGATTCATGTGAACTTAAGTTTTGTGAAATGTGTAGCGTCTGTGTCTAGATTCATTATTTTATGTGTGGATGTCCAGTTGTTCCAGGCTAGTTGTTTTTCTAGTAGCTATAATATAACTTACCTGTTGAGTCTGATCAGTCTCATCATGTCCATCGTTTTCTTAAATTTTTTCTTGTGTTCAAACAGTGATCCACTTATAATTTTAAGAACAGTTGTTACCTAACTTGAAAAGAAAGTATTTTTCAACATAAAAGTTAAAGAAAAATTACCCAAAGCTTAAAAGAATCGCATAGTTGTACTATATTTTACTGTGGTGTGTTAGGCATTCAAGTGCTTTTACAGTGTGGGAAGCGCAGGCCCTGAGAAGCTGTCCCTGCACTTGCTGGCGCTGAGCTGCCTATGACTGAGGGAGTTGGTGGTTTTCAATTTAGAATATAATCTTTGAATGCATGTTATTTTAAAAATGAGTATTTAAAGTGCAATTCTAATTAAATGTAGAACCTCTGAATCAACCTCTGTGGAATATGATTTTCTCTAGAAATGTTAACTAATAATGGGGGGTTTGACGTATAGAATAGGACTCTGTGCACAGTAGTCATTCCGTAAATATTTGCTATTATATCTAAATATTTTAATAAATATTTATGTCTGAAATATCTTAAATATTTCGTATTTATAAATTGTCCTCAAAACATATCAGTAGAAAATGCAAAGCTAGTAAGACTGTGTCCTGGTGCCAAATACTAAGTTAACCTGTTTTCTTATTCACAGGCTAAAAGGTCAGATTCCTGAAATTAAGCAGACTTTAGAAATTCTAAAGTACATGCAGAAGAAAAAAGTAAGTGCATTTCTCTTTGTAAACATGAGCAAACCAGGATACTTCAGCAGAGACATGTGTTCCTTGACTCCTTGGTCACTGGTATTTGAACCAGTCCTGAGCACGTGTACTGACGTCACAGACAGTGAGACATGTGGCTTTCCACCAAAAGTCAGGTTTAATTCTAGGACCCACACTTCTTGGGGGTATTTTACTTATATGTAGTATTTGCAGAACTTAAATGCAATTTGAAATTATTTTAAGTACAAAAAGAAGATGTCATTTTGAGGTAGCAGCATCTAATAGTTTTTGTTGTTGTTATTGTTATTGTTCTCTCTAAGAATAAGGAGTGAGTCCAGTACTTACAGAGCTGGAAAGAATTTTAGAAATGACGTTTCAGGTTCTCATTTCACAGCTGAGGCAACATTTGCAAAGAGGTTACACTTGACCACTGTTACATAGCTAGTTACTGGCAGAACTGGATTTGAGAATCTTCCGAGTCCTCATCCAATATTTGTTACATGAGCAGGCTGTAAAGATTAAATGTCATAAGTATATTGTATTTAAAATATTATGTGTATGTGTATGTATATATGATTTATTACTTGACTGGTAGAATAACTACATTTCTAGTATGTTTTTTATGTCATGAACCTAATAAGAGGCTTCAGAAAACTGGTTGTTGAGCATGAAGCACTGATGAAGTAATAATAGATAGTGCTTGTCTAGTGCTTACTCTGTGCCAGGCACTGGGTGTCTGTGTGTCGGGGGAGGGGTGTGAGACTGGGGTGTGTGTGTGTGGGGGGGTGTGAGTGTGTGAGAACTCTGCTTGCCACAGCCTTTAGAGCTATAGTAAGTAGCTGAGCCAGAACGCACAAGCCTCCCTGCCCATCCGTCTGGCTCCAGCATTCGTTTCTTTACCACTCTACTTAGTCTGTGTGATAGGTCTGTTTTAAATGGCTTAGGTTCAGCTCTGTGATCTCTTCCTTATAACCTTGGTGTGAAAATGGACTGTTTGCGGTACTGTCATTTTTTTGAAGGAGTCCACCAATTCCCTGGAGACCAGGTTCTTACTGGCAGATAACCTGTATTGCAAAGCTTCAGTTCCTCCTACCGATAAAGTGTGTCTGTGGTTGGGGGTAAGTAAATGTAATAGCCACAGCTTCCTTGGCTGACATTTGTAAAACATTATTGTTGAAGCTGTGGAAGGAATGAAGGGGTGGCATTCAGGGCGATTGGGAGTGTGAGGAAGATTGCTGCAGAAACGTGCTCGAGTCTCCCCCTATCAAAACAAAACGGACCAAACCCTGCTTCCCCTCCAACTAATGCTTTAATCTCTTAAATGTAACAAAAGGTGCTGTTGAACCTTAGATAGATGTTTCTTCATCATCAGATTTTGTTAGTTCTAGAAAGATCTCTCTAAATTTGAGGGGCAAGGATTATTACAAAAACCTTGAGGTTAGAACCCATTTTTTAAAATCATATATTCCAATTGTGATGATTTCAGAGACCTTCTCTGTGATTTTTTCCTATTTTACTCCTCTCAGTCGCATGATCGACCAGCCAAGCCATTCCTGACTGTCCAGCTAGCTATCCATAGGTCTTGTTACCTCAGGCAAGTTCCCATACAAAGCAGCCAGTCACGACTGCTCTCAGCTCTCCCAACTGGGAGGATTTCCGCTTGCTATCCTGTAGAGTCATCCCTGAGAGGCAGTCTCGTGCCATGAAAGATAGGCGGATTCGTACATGGAAACTCACTTCTCTGTCCCTTAGTTCCTTCTCCTGATTTCTGTTAACTGTAATCTTTTCAGAGTTTGTACATTTATTTCTACAAGCATAATCCCTGTACTTGTTTAGTTTTAGTTCTGTAAATGGACCAGCTATCCACCCAGTAGCCCAAATCCTAAGGGTTGTTGTCCTTTGTTTCTCTTTCCCTTGGCACACATTTAATCAGCAAGTGGGGATAAGATGATTTCATAAACTAGACTGGGACAACAGGGAGCTCTCTCTCGAGAGAATTACGGCTGGAGCCCACCTTACACGAGGGTGAATTCCAAGTGGATCACATTTGAAATGTGTAATGAAATACTGACACCATCAAAATTGTATGCCAAGTCACAGATAACTTATTTGGAGCCCTGAAATAAGGATTGGTTTTTCAGGCCTCAAAACTCAGAAACCATGAGCAAAGTCAAAAGACAATCAACAGGAAAAATATTTGTAACTCATATCACAGGCAAAGGACTAACAGGTTTGCAGGGTGACTTGCAGTTGTGTTTTGGGCATGTCAGTCTTGAGGTGACTATTAGACCGTCAAATAGAGAGGCTGATCAGGCAGTATTTGAGGGGTGAATCAACTAAGGAGATATACTTGGCACAGGGTACTTCCTGAATGAATGATTGATGTTTTTTGACATGAATGAAGTGTTTTTAAATGTATTCGATTTTCTCTTGTTAAAAGTAAGCAAAATGTAGAAACTTTCTGGAAAAGAAAAAGTAATAAGAAGCATCAGTCATTGAGAAATGAGATTGCGGGTCTGGGTTTAGAGAGGCATTTACTCTGCACTGAATATTTTTAGTCCTATCTGAATTTTTATGCAGTTTTCTAATTATCATGGATTTGCATATTCAGTCAATAAGAATGTAGCACCTACTTTGTGCTAAGCACTTTCATGTTGTCTCATTTAATTCTTCCAACAATCCTTTGAGTAATTTTTAAATTCCATTTGCCAGATAAGGAAAGTGGTTCAGGAAATGCCCGGTGTTAAGTCAGGTGCTAGGAGTATGGTTCCCCCTGTGTCAGCATTTACCCTGGAGGTAGGAAGGGGGCAGTAAAAGCCAGCTGTTTCTCTCAATGGATCAAATGTAGATAATATGTATGTTTTTGAAAACTTTTGGTATCTTAAGCTCAGAAACAACTATTTCAGTTGATCTGAATGTAATACTGTTTAGTGTCACAATAGAGCTAGTAGAAAGATAGGATTCGGTAACTAAAGAGACTGGTTCTTATGGTAATTCTTCCATTTATGTAGTATCCCGGAAAGCGTAGGTAACCTGACCTCTCGGAGCCTCTGTTTTCTTAACTGTAGAGAAGGTAACTTGCCTCACCAGGGTTGTTATGATGAGTAAATGATAAAATGTATGTGAATATATTCTCTAACCCAGGGGTCAGTAAATATTCTGTTAAGGGCCAGAGAGTAAATCTTTTTGGTTTTGCAGACCACACGGTCTCTGTCACAAGTAGTACTTAGCTTTGCCACTGTAGCATGCAAATCTAAGTGAATAAAGAATGGCTGGGTTTCAATAAAACTTAGGACAAAAGACAGCCGGCCAGATTTGGCCCAAGGGCTGTAGTTTGCCACCCCCTGTTCTAATCTGTAATGCACTGGGTAAATGTTCAGACGTTGTCATGCTTTTCTCTCTCAGGCGAATGTAATGCTTGAATATGATATTGATGAAGCTCAGGCGTTGTTGGAAAAGAATTTATCGACTGCCACAAAGAATCTTGATTCTCTTGAGGAAGACCTGGACTTTCTTCGAGATCAATTTACTACCACAGAAGTCAGTATCCTTACCTAAAAAAAGGCAAGGGGGGAAAGGAGAAAGATACTTTCAACGTTCTTACATGCATTGCTTTAATGAAAAGAATGCCCTTATTCTTAGACTGATGTTAAGTTGCAGATTTTATGAGAGTAGTAAATGACATACTTGGAACTAATATTTAATAACTTTATAGATAGACTAATCTGAATTTGAAGTGTGAAAGTGTGGAAACAGCAAAGTCGATTTAGCAAATGAGTATTTTTCTTTCAAATATTTTCCCAAGACATCTTCATAGCTAGTCAAGTAGTGTATTTATTAAGGGTCTCCTGTGTTCCTGCAACTGTGCTAAGCTGTATGCGGCACGGGCTGGTGAGAGGATCAGTGCAAAACAAGAAGAGTGGCGAAGTCTTGCTCTGTTACAGCTGCACATGTGAACCTGCTGAATGATCGTCTCACAGCAAAATATAAGTAAGTTCACTTCATGTACTCAACACCAAGGCAGTTTAAAGTTAGGGAAAGGTAGGTGTGGGCTGGAGTTAGTTCAGAGCAGGCTTTGAGAAGATAGGACTGAGACTGTATTTAAGGCAGAGAGAACAGGCAGCGGCAGGTATTCTGCTCGAGGGGGAGGGCTCGCATGTTGACCTAGCTGCTCAGCCCTGCACAGTCACCCAGCACAGAAACGTGGGAGTTGACCTTCGCTCCTCTCTCTTTCATCACCAGAAGCCGACTAATCACCAGATTCTTGTCAGCTTTCCCTTGTAAATCTCTCTGTCCATTGCTGTTACTCTCATTTTGGCCTTCTAGAAGCTAGACTCAGTAGTTTTCTAGTTTGGTTTCCTCACATCTGTCCTTTACACTGTCTCCACCATGAATTCACTGAGTCACACTTCTTTTTATTCCTCTGGTTATAATGCTTCAGTGTTCTTTGTTACATGTAAGGATGCACATGGGCACCCTGTGAGGTGCTTCCTGCCAGTCTTACCTCCTGCCACTGACTGCTTCCTGCCTTGGCCCTCTCCCAGTGCACCCAAGTTCCAAATAACACTGATCGGTTTTTCTCAGTCCCCAAATGTGCTGTGTCCTTTGTCCACACTTGGTTCCTCCTATCTAGACTCATTTCCCCCTGTTTACCTGGGTTCCTCTGTTTTATCTTTCATATGTCGGCTCAAGCAGCAGAACATTTCTGGACATTTTCCAGTCCTCTCAGGGTGTTTTGTTGTTCCTCTGTGCTCCCGGTGCACTTTGCACGTAGTGCTTTATTTATTTTTCATGCCAGACTGGGAGCTCTTCAAGTGTAGGAGCTCCACTTTCTCTCTCTCCTCCACAGCACGTAGCACATGACAGGTGTTGAGTGGTTGGTGAGGGAAGGCAGGCCTGTTTGAGGCCTAGAGCAGCAGTTGGCACGTGACTGGTAATGTGGAGACTTCATTCAGACAAAAAAAAGCCCAAAACTATAACATTCCCAGAAGATAACATTGGAGAAAACCTAGATGACCTTTAGTACAATGGTGGCGTTTTGGATATACCACCAAAGGCATGATCCATGAAACAAGTAACTGATATGTGGAGGCCTACGCAGGGTGGTGTTTGTGGAAAGGAAAAGATATAGATGCTTAATAAATTGGGTGAGTGTCCTGTTAGCCAAACAGAGGGTAAGAGATAAAGTGATTGATAATTGTAATAATTTAAACATTACATGTCAGTGTATGTTTTGAACTACCTTTGAAATATCATGGATGAGGGGCTCTGTAAAACTGTTGACAGTGTCAAGCACATATTTGTTAAATATAATACCATAGTTGACTAGATATGCTAGACAATTATTGATTTGAGGTCTTGACTTGATTTTGGTCTAGTTTTGTTCCCTTTTTCGGCAGATGATACTACACCTTGCTGTAGTCACTAGTATTTTTTGTGTGTGATTTCTGTCTTTGATTCAGTGTGTGAATGAATACTTAGTCATTGAATGTTATCTTTAGAATTGCATTTGCATTTTCTTTGACAATTCTTGCAGATATGGCCAGGGTTTATAATTGGGATGTAAAAAGAAGAAACAAAGATGATCCTACCAAGAACAAAGCATAATGCTGGCAATTAAAAATGTGGTTCAATTTTCCAAACATGTTATTTTAAATACTCCAAAGTTTATCCTTAAAAGTTGACATAACTTTAAATAATTTTTAACAGCAAGAATGATGATTAAAACTTAAAAGAAAGGTACAGCCACTATGGAGAACAGTATGGAGCTTCCTTAAAAAACTAAAAATAGAACTACCATATGACCCAGCAATCCCACTACTGGGCATATACCCTGAGAAAACCATAATTCAAAAAGAGACATGTACCAAAATGTTCATCGCAGCTCTATTCACAATAGCCCAGAGATGGAAACAACCTAAGTGTCCATCATCGGATGAATGGATAAAGAAGATGTGGCACATATATACAATGGAATATTACTCAGCCATAAAAAGAAACGAAACTGAGCTATTTGTAATGAGGTGGATAGACCTAGAGTGTGTCATACAGAGTGAAGTAAGTCAGAAAGAGAAAAACAAATACCGTATGCTAACACATATATATGGAATTTAAGAAAAAAAAATGTCATGAAGAACCTAGGGGTAAAACAGGAATAAAGACACAGACCTACTTGAGAATGGACTTGAGGATATGGGGAGGGGGAAAGGTAAGCTGTGACAAAGCGAGAGAGAGGCATGGACATATATACAGTACCAAACGTAAAGTAGATAGATAGTGGGAAGCAGCCGCATAGCACAGGGAGATCAGCTCCGTGCTTGGTGACCGCCTGGAGGGGTGGGATAGGGAGGGTGGGAGGGAGGGAGACACAAGAGGGAAGGGATGTGGGAACAGATGTATATGTATGACTGATTCACTTTGTTATAAAGCAGAAACTAATAAAAAAAAAACTTAAAAAAAGAAACACCACTTTATTTATTTATAAAAACAAAATTAGTTTCAAATATTTTATGAAATTTGCAGTATTTTTATTTTTATTTTTTGCATCTCCAACAAAGTAAATGCTGCTTTCCTCATTTTGTTTGTTTGTTTGTTTGTTATAAGAAAAGTCTTAGATGAAATGGCTGAAAACTGTGAGATATGCTATAGCTATAAGCTGATTTTTTGGACAGTTTAGCACACTTTTTCTTTATTGGCTGGTGTTACTGTCACTTGTGATATGGTTAAAACCAGTTTAGAGGTAGGAAAAACAGTTTGAATATTTGAAAAATTGTTTTTCTTTAGCACACGTGGGGCTTTATGGTCCTCTGTTGTTGTTATTTGTCCTGTGTAAATGGAGTTTCATGAATTACTGCTTAGCCAATAACTATTATGATATTCTGTATTTTTCAGGAAGTGGTAATTTGCATTCCTAAACAGTAAGAGGGCTATTGAGACAACACTTTCTAACCCGATATAAGTGCACAGAGCCTAGAGCCTTTGCAATGCTAACATACAGGAGATCTTGGCCAACATGAAATAACAAAATTACGCACTGAAAACCCTTGCCTGAGGCGACTTTGTACTTCTTAACAGTTCCCCAAAGCAGCTGAACAGGAATATTAAGATAACTATAGATCTGTGATGGTTTACAGGAGTTGTGAGCTTTCTAATTCATGATAAAACTTTGTAAGAGTGTTAGAAGATCCCTATGGAAAGCCATTGATACAGTGGCTGGTACTGGGTGATACAGATTCTGGTAAAAACACAAATGTATTATTCCATCTCCATGTAGTAAAGAGTATACTTGTACAATGTTTTGTACTTGTATTTCATGATATTAAAACAGTGAAGTTAAAACTGGCACAGTACCTTTTTTTATGTTATACTTTCTAAAATTAACATGGGTCCTTTCACATATTGGTAAAGTTTATTTACTTACACCATAACTAGCTGTGTCCCAAGAACCTCTTATGTTTGTAGAAACAACATAAGATCCCTTTGGAAGGAATGTAGATAAGCAAACAATTGAGAAGTTAAATCTGAAAGATAGCAAAGTTCCTTGTCAATTTTTCTTTCATAATTTTAAATTCCCATATTTTAGAATTTGAGGTTTGTAAATGTCTTGATATATTTTAAGTGCTACTTTTTCCCAAACTTTGTTATGGTAAGTATATTGGTATAAAATGTCCTTGTTAATATTAGGATAGGAATGATTTGCTCAGAAGATCTTACTTTTGTCTTACTTTAAGTCCGTGAAAATCTAAATACGAAATTTTAGGTATTCCAGGCAGTATGAGGAAACAGCTCTTTAGAGATGTGAATTAAAGAGCAAAAATTACATTAATTATTCAACAAATATACATAAGCACCCAGCATGTGTCAGAAACAGTATCAGGCTCTGTTAATTAAATAAAAGATATTTAAATCTTGCCTTTGCCAGAAAGCTTCTGTTATAACAGTCTACATTTTCAGAATAACATAACCATCCTGATTTGACATGATATTTTCAAGCTTAGTATTAGGATAGTAAACCCGAAAAGACAATGAGCACAAGATTGACTACAAAAAGTGATACTGAGTAACAAATATGTTGGAAATGCAACTGAAATTTAACTATTTTTCCATTGTAAACATGTTCATTTGAGAAAGTTTAGAAAATAGGAAAAAAAGACATTTAAGTTCCACTTGCAGTCCGCCTTAATGATTCTGTGGCTTCCATTTCTTTTTCTATGCATAGGTTTTTTAAAAACATAATTGAAATAATTTTATCTGTATAATTTTTATCCTACTTTCTTTACTTATTATGGAATTTGCTTATATACTGCTTTTAAATTAACATTATTTTACTGGTTTCATAGTATTCTAATAGGTAAACTCTAGTAAACTGTGATTCACAGACAATTGGTTGTTTTAAAATTTTTTTCTGTAAGTAGGAAATAACTCAGTTTGCATGTTTACAGAAGGATTTTCCTTTTATTTAGGATTTTTCCTGAGATTAGATTACCAAAAAATGGAATTATGGAGTCAAAGATTATAGCATTTTATTTTCTGGGTTAACTGAGAGTGGTTTGGTCAGTAGCAACAGCAGGGGGTGATGGGAAGCACAGTTGATCATCCTTGCTGCCCCTATAGACACTGACCACCACAGCTGCGTAGCCAGAGTGAAACCCAGATCTGGTTCCCGGGTGAATTTCCTTCCCTCTGTACCATGGTGCCTTGCTCTTATTTAAAAATACCTAATAATTCATTAAGTTCAATCCCTAATG
The DNA here is from genome assembly GCF_025265405.1 of Mesoplodon densirostris. Taxonomy (NCBI): domain Eukaryota; kingdom Metazoa; phylum Chordata; class Mammalia; order Artiodactyla; family Ziphiidae; genus Mesoplodon; species Mesoplodon densirostris. The sequence goes on along the minus strand of NC_082681.1, from coordinate 1,921,021 downwards.
AATGCATACTCTCCTTTCTTTGTGTGTTTGCTATTCTCTGCCCTAAACCTCATGATACCTTTAAGGGTATTGAACCATTTCTTTTTTTTTTTTATTTTTTATTTTATTTTTTTATTATTATTATTTTATTAGTTTCTGCTTTATAACAAAGTGAATCAGTCATACATATACATCTGTTCCCACATCCCTTCCCTCATGCATCTCCCTCCCTCCCACCCTCCCCATCCCACCCCTCCAGGCGGTCACAAAGCACCGATCTGATCTCCCTGTGCTCTGCGGCTGCTTCCCACTATCTATCTACCTTACGTTTGGTAGTGTATATATGTCCATGCCTCTCTTTCGCTTTGTCACAGCTTACCCTTCCCCCTCCCCATATCCTCAAACAATTTCTTAAAGGTTTGTCTCGGTTGGTTCTGAAGACTCTGCCGAGAGCATGTGCAGCACTCACCATAGCCGGTGTTGGGTTTGACTACACGTTAAACTCACAAGACCTGGATAGGCCACGCCTGACACCAGTTTACTCTGAAGGACACAGGACAGGCAAGACACTGTGGGCACCATGCCAGGGGGCAGCTTTAGGCACAATTCTAATGTCCCCACAGGTGCCGCCCTGGCTTAGAAGCCATCAGAGAGCACTCTGTCTTGTAACAACCGGGGTCAGGGCCCAGGAATGATAGGCCCACTGCGCTCAGGGACGCTGAGCTGTGACTCCCAGCAGGTGTTGATGTGCAGTCGCAGCCCTCCCAGACCAGGCGCAGGGTACCTCCTGGGACATTGTGCCAGAAGCAGGCCCGCCCATCCCACAGCTGACCATCCACCTTCATCAGGTTTTCAGGGCAACCAAACTAGAAAGTGAATCCGAGGTCAGTGCCTCACCTCGAGGGAGGAAGGGGTTTTGAACACCTCACTCAGCCTGTTGGGTCTTGCGTGATCATGGCCAGTTTTTGACAATGGCTTACTTCCTTTTCCAGTTCCTTTCATAAGGCCGCTTAGCTAATATCTGCCTCTGCAAAAAAGGTAATAATAGTTCAAATATTTTAAAGAGCCAGATGGAAGCATCAGGTGGGAGGTCTGAAGTTTTACGATTGCATGATGGATTGGAGAGCTTTTTTCTCCTTGCCCCAAGTGACGCCATAAATTTATTGAAGCTTTATGCACTCATCGCAGAGTGACTTTTTAGTCTTGTGGCCAAAACTCATTGATAAACTTTTTCATTTTTACATTTTTTATTTTGAAATTTTATAACTACAACCAGTATCATAGAATAGACAGGCCTGCTAATTCACCATGTTTTCTCTATATTAATACTCTTCTGTATGCAGGGAGTACTGTTTACACAACCAGTTCTGAAAGGCACCAGTGTTGGAAGAGTTGGTTAGTGTATTATGTGCGCAGAACTGCTTTTCTTCTTTGAGTTATTAGCAGGACATGGCCCAGGGTTCTAGCTGAAAACTCAGGTGTGGATGGTGCTTCAAAGTTCAGCTGAAGAATTTACTTTTGTTTGTATCCCTTTCTTGTGTGCTCAGTATATTTGAGCAGTTTGTGTATAAAGGATCATGTCTCCTGGCCGTGGTTTATGTTCAGTTGATGGTGTTACAACTCTGTTTTGCCTTTAGGGGATTCTTTATTCAGAGGTAGGCCATGAATTTTTTTCTGGATCTTTTAGCTCCCCAAATAAACCCATCTTAGACTGAGTCAGCTTATTTTCCCCAGATCAGACCTGTGGATTCTAGAGAGTAAAATATACAAAAATTTAAAAAGCAAAAGGTCAGGGGATAACAATCTCTTCCTTTTCCTCAATACTTAACATCTTTGGCTACTAAGTCCCTGTTCGGAGTGGATTGGGCAATAGTTTATTCTCAGGTGGTCCAGAGACAGCTTAAGAGTTAAATTTTAAGTGACCCTAGACATTTAATTTTCAACTTTACTATCACTGTTGGTTGCAATACCAGCACAAAATGACAGTGTTAGCTTTTCAGTATTGACTTGGCGTCACACTGTGATTGCAGTGTTCACTTAAAAGTGGGCTGTGGTCGCGCTTGTCTACTCCATTGGTCCGCAGCTGCCTGAGAGATGACCAAGGTCTAGGACTGACCTTGGCTTTCTGGATAGAGTCTGTGCAGGTCAGATGAAAAAGGAGGTGCTGGAGGAAAAAATGTTTTATCCCAGAGAAGGATTGGTCCGAGACAAATCTGATCCTGGAAGACCAAGGGCAGGAAGACCAAGGGAATTTGGCCCTGGGCAATACAGAGGTGGGCAAGTTGGGAAGTAAGCCTGGACCCCCTTCCCTTCCTCCAGGCTCTCTGTCATACCCTGTATGATCCTCCCCCTATCGCATAGGTATTCAGTTCGTTATACCAGAAACTTCTGAAAGCAGATCGGGCCCAACATGGTTCTGGGAGAAATCCATATAACCAGTAACTGGAGGGAAAACTGTTCACCCATAGTAAAGACCAAGGAAAGGGACATTTTAAAAGCAGATAAGAAGAAGAAAGCTTGGAAGGGTTTTTGAAAGGGAAGGAGTATGGTCAGAGTGCCTTTGTACAGCTCAGACTTTTCATGTTTGACTCCGTATATGTCATAAGAGAAAATTATTCAGATTGCTGAAAAATGGCAAATAGATACCAATATTTAATATGAAGCTTAGAAGTGGTGGGGTATACTGAACACTGGTTATGGAATTGCCATTAATACAAGTTTTCAGAGTAACGTACTTTTAAAAAATGTTTCGAACACTTCAAATGAGACGGCAATGGGATGTTTTGGAGAATCAATTTTTTGGGCTTCCTGTAGAATTTAATGCAGTGAGAACACTTAGGAACAGAGGATTCAGATGAAAATATGAACTCAAAAGAATAAAAATAAATGTCCAGCACACGAAATTTTGTTGCCTCCATCTGTCCCTTAAGGTAATACGGCTCCTCCTGCTTGACCATCTCCCTCTGGTGGTCTTGACCCTCTCCCCATCCCTCTGCCACAGTCACACCTGGGACCATATCATTACCAATCACTGCAGCCCCTTCCTAATCGCAACCTCAAGCCCAATTGAGGTTTACACTGCCCGCAACATCTTGACTTCTTTCATGGTCTGCCTTGCTCTCTTCCTTGTGCATACCACTAATGCTCTTGTCCCCCTGCTGCTCTGCTGGCCTGGCCTGGCTAAGCCAGTGTCTTGTTCAGTCTGACTCTGCCGGTTCCCAGCACTTTAAAGTTGTGGCTGCAAGGCTTACGAGGGTGGTGGTGCTGTGCGGTCATCGTTCACGCTTCCACGCTCCTGTTCTTCATCTCAGCTGATGATGGGAGGGATCGGTGCGTGGCCCCCCGCCCCCCACATGTATCTACCCACCATCTGCCAGTATTTATAAGCCTTTGCTGTCACTTCACTCACTGAAAACAAAAACAAGTTAAGGAAAAACCAAACGACAAAAGAAGCTTTTGTATGGGAGGCCCCTTCCCAAGTGCAGCCCCAGCCTGTGGTGCTCTGCCACGCTCTGAAGGCGCTGGGGCGGGATCCCTCCAGTTTTCACGTGGCATTCTTCCTGTGTGCATGTCTGTGTCTAAATGTCCCCCTTTCATAAGGACACCAGTCATATTGGATCAGGGGCCCATCCTATTCCAGGATGACCTCAACTAATTACATCTGACGACTCTATCTCCAAATAAGGTCAAATTCACAGGTACTGAGTGTTAACCTCAACATATCTTTTTTGGGGGACATGATTCAACCCATAACTGTTGGTGTGCGGCTTTGCACAATGTTGAAATGTCAGGAGTGCGTGCATTGCACTGTGGTCCACAGCAGGACAACTGTCCTTGCTCCACTTGCCCTCCCCCAATTCCCCTCTCTCCTGCATCCTCAGTCTTCTCCACCGAAGCTTTCTTATCTTAAAAAAAAAGCTCTCTTGGCCTGACTTCCCCCAAGCTGTCATCCTCATTTCTCTTCCCTTCACAGAAAGTGTTGTCTCAACAGTGTTGTCTGTACTCACAATCTCCATTGTTTCTCTCCTGTCCTCTATCAGGTGCATTTGACACAGAAGATTACTCTCTCCTCTGAACATTCCCTCCTTGGTTTCTATGATCCCTGCCTGGTTTTCCTCCCCTCTCTGCCTGCTGCTTCTCAGTTTCATGTGCTGGTGCTTCTACCTCCTAGACGTCTGGACTTCATTCAACCTTGTGCTGGAAAATACTGTCTCTGCACTGGCGATGCTTAGATTTTTATCTCCAACGTGGACCAAGTCAGCAACATCTGCATCACTGTCACTGCCTCTGGAGTGGGCTCTCTGCTTCCACCCTTGCCTCTCTTCAGGGCAAAGCCAGCCTCCTGACAGTGGTCTCAATTCACTGACATGAGATTAGCTGCCACTCTGTCTTTTCATTTACCTCCTACCCTTCCCCTTGTGCCTTCTGCTCTAGCACACCTGTCTCTTTCCTTTTCCTAGAGTGGACTCATTTTGTTCCTACTTCAGGACTTTGCCGCTTGTTGTTCTCTCTTCCTGAAAAGTGCTTCCCCAGGAATCTACAGATATCTACGTGGCTTACCCCTTCACTCAAATATAACTTCATAAATAAGCTTCATGTGGGCACCATATACACATTTGAAATGAGTAGCCCCCGCAAAACACACGTAAAAGTGTGTCCTTATCCCTCTTCCTTGCTATTTTCCCATTAGTACTTAACTCTAGTGTGTATGCCATGGATTACTAGGGACAACCCTGGTTTATACCTATTGTAGAGCAGTCAGTTAACACCCTGTTTTTAGCTCCCCCTTCTACTTTCAATACTGTCTTAGCTTGGTTGCGATTTCCGACTGGAGCACAGAAAAGGGAAAGCCCAGGGAACTGGATTGTACTGGAGTGAGAAACATAGGGAGGAGCTTAGGAAAGCGAACCTGTGAGTTCCGTAGGTATTCCTAATCAACACACCAAAAACTTCAAAAACTGAGCAAAAGGATAGTCCACTGCCCAGTTTCTGGACGGTCCACTGAGTGCTGCACGAACACAGGAAAGATCTCAGTGGCTCAGCAAAAGTTTTGAGAACAACTGGCATTGGAAAAACAGCCCACAGAGACCAGTTTGGAATGTGAGACCTTAACCCATCCAGGTAAATTGTCTGCTAAAACAAAAATATCTATGTTCGCCATAGAATTTAAACAAGACTCAGAGTCACATAACATTCAAGAACCAGAGAAGTATCCACTCACCCGAAAAAAACAAAAAGTATAAATTTATGTAGATAACATAGAAATTAATACATTACAATGCAGAAAAGGTCAAATTGATAAAACCAAGAACAGAACTGGTTCTTTGAAAATACTGATAAAAATAGACAAACCTCTAATAACTCCTCTGAATAATAAAACACAGAAACATATAACATTATAAATGAAAGGTTTCTAACCACCAATACAGATATTTTAAAATTATACCAAGCATAACTGTATGCCAGTGCATTTGAAAATCTAGATAGAAAATATAACTTTCAAGGAAAATATAAATTACCAACATTTACCCACAAGGATGCATGTGTTAATCTGGACAGGCTGTGCGATGCTACATTAGTCAATCCCAATCCCTGTGGCCACTTCATTCTGGAATCCAGGCTGATGGATTAAACTATTCTAAGGTATATAAAAAGACAGATTCCCAACCATTTCATGAATTCATAAGGTCAGAATAACCATGATGCCACACCTGACAGCACCAAAGATCAACATTTTCCAATGTGTTTCTCACTGAATAGTAATTCTTTAAAATCCTTGAGAAAGTGAATTTGTCATATGAGTTCAGGAGAGCCCCTATATGTAATAATGTAGTCCCACAGAATACTATTTTGCTTTGTTTAATCCACAATTTTCCAAATTTATTTGACTGTATGTTCCTCCCCCCACCCCAACCCAATTCCTCTTAATCCCTGTGGACTACTTTTTTGGAAATACTCTTATGAACCAATCTCAAACATGAATATAGATGCAAAGATGCTAATAAAATATTAGTAAATTAAATCAAGCAGTGTTTAAAAATACACCATGAACAAGTAGAGTTTATGCTAAGAATGTTAAGCAATATTGTTAAACATTAACATTTACTAATACAATTAATTATAGGCTGAGGGAAGAAAACCATTTGATTATTTCAATGGGTACAAGAAAGACATTTGAAAAACTCAACATACACTCTTTCTCAAAGCTCTTAGTAAAATAGGAATGCAGTGAAAAGTTCTATAACCTAATAAAGATAATTTAAAGTTAAAATTCATCTAGCAGGAGCAAGACAAAGATGCCCACCATCACTGTTGTTACTCATCATTTTACTCCAGGCTCTGGCCAGTGTAAAAAGACAAAAATAATAATAATAATAGTAAATATTAGAAAGGAAGAGAGAAAATTATCATTATTTGTAGAATATAATGTCTACCTAGAAAATGGAAGAGATCAATTGAAAAACTAAAGTAATGAGAGTTTAGTAATGTGTCTGTTTACAAGATGTAAGCATACACAAATCCACAGATTTCCTACACAGTAGAAATAACCAACTAGAACAGGTAATGAGAAAAAAACCTATTTATGATATATAAATATTAAATTAAATTAAGGATTAAATGAATGGAATTACATATTCTATCAGTGTCAGTAAATTAATGCAATCAAAATCCTAACCCTACCTGAGGGGAGTCATGACACATTTATACTTATTTTATTTTTAAAATAAAACTGTATACATTTAAGATGTACAACGTGATGATTTGATATACATATGCATAGTGAAATGATTACTACAGTCAAGCTAATTAACACATCCATCTCCTCACATAGTTACTGTTTTTTTGTGTGTGTGGTGAGAGCACCTGAAACCTAGTCTCTTAGCAAATTTCCAGTGTTCAGTATGGTAGATGTCCAGAACCTATTCATCTTATATAACTACAACTTTGTACCATTTTACCAGCATCTCCCCATTTCCCCCGCCCCCCTGTGCCTGCTTCTATGTATTTGAGGTTTTCAGATTCCACATACAAATGAGATCATGTAGTTGTTTTCTTTCTGTGTCTGGCTTTTTCAACATATGAATAGATAAAGAAACTGACACATTTATTCTTAAGTTCTAATGTACTGCATGAGAATATCAGAAAATTTTGAAGGGAAAAGAGATCATAAATACATATTATGGAATTATCATAACTAAAACAATGTAGTATTAGGACAGGAATAGGCAGATTAATGAACTATAATACAGGAGTCCAAAAACAGACCCCCTTCATATATATATATATATGTATTTGATATTCAAATTTAATGTTTGAAAGGGGTAAAATATAGAATGGAGTATTCTGTGGATAGTATGGGTTAAAAAACTAGGCATTTGGGAAAAGTAGTTGTTATCCCTACCTCTACATTCTATACATAAGTCAATTCCTAAAGGAACCCTAAATCCATTATAGGAAATCATAGGAAAATGGCTTTCTAGTATTTGGGTGGAGAAGGTCTATCTAAATCTACCATTACTGCCAGAAAGCATTAACAAAAAAGGCCTTATAAGAAAAATAACAAGGTACGTGGTACAGAAATCACAACTGCCCCCCAGCCACCCAGTTCCCCAACTCTGAGAGAGCTGTTTCCAGTTTCTTGGGGACAACATATTAAATAATTATTAAATACTAAATACTAAATATTATTTAGTATTAAATTATTTAGTAATAATAAGTAATATTATTTATTATTAAATATTAAAGAGTTCTGTATTTCCAAACACCATAAGTAAAAAGTCAGAAAAACATGAAAGAATATTATAACATACGTGATGGATAAAGAATTGTTTTCCAGGACTTCCTTGGTGGTGTAGTGGTTAAGAATCCTCCTGCCAATGCAGGGAACACGGGTTTGGGCCCCGGTCCGGGAAGATCCCACATGCCGCAGAGCAACTAAGCCCGTGCGCCACAACTACTGAAGCCTGCACACCTAGAGCCTGTGCTCTGCAACAAGAAGCCACTGCAATGAGAAGCCCGCGCACCACAACGGAGAGTAGCCCCCGCTCGCTACAACTAGAGAAAGCCCGTGCACAGCAGCAAAGACCCAACGCAGCCAAAAATAAATAAATTTATATAAAAAATTAAAACCTCTAAAAAAAAGAATTGTTTTCCATATATAAGATCTTACTAATTAATAAGATAAAAGTCAGCATCTTTTTTATTAGTTAGGACTATTTTCAGCAGCAAGGAACAGAAAACCAATAACCAAAGGTATGCAAATTTAAAAATATTTATATATATTCACCTCTCAGATTTGCAAAGAGTTAAAAGATTCACAATAATACTCAGTATAGGCATTATTATACACTGTTCATGGGCATTCAGTTAAACCTTTCTGGAGAGCAATCTGGTTAATTATATCAAAATTTTAAATGTGTATATTATTTGATTCGTAAATTGGTCACATTTATGCCTTTGACTTGAGGACAAAATTGGTCAGATGCACAAAGATATGTATGTATTGAGGAATTGGTTTATAATAGCAAAACATTGTACGTAACCTAATGTTCACCAAAGAGAATTAAGTAACTTATTGTATGTACATACGTATAATAGAATTCTGTTGTATTAGTTAGGAGTCTTTCAGCTACAAGTGGGAAAAAATGGCATAAACTAAAAGGGGATTTACTGTCTCTTGTAATAAGATGTCTTAATATAGAGTGGCTTCAGGATAGTTAAATCTGTAGCTCAGTGGCGTCATGAAGGACCCAGCTTTCTTCTATATCTGCTTTGTCATCTTCAGTACGTCAAACTAATTCCTTCTGATCACATTCAACAAATATGGGGAATTCCCTGGCAGTCCAGTGGTTAGGACTCGGTGCTCTCACTGCCACGTGCCCGGGTTCAATCCCTGGTCGGGGAACTAAGATCCCACAAGCTGCGCAGCACAGCCAAAAAAAAAAAAATACTAGGCACTGATTGACTGTAGAGATATTATCATATGAGCAAAAATAGCTACTGCCATCATGCATTCACAGAAAATATAATGTATGTGAAAAAGGTAACAGCACAGTATGTGTTGCATGATACCATTTATGAAAAAGATTCATTTAGGTGCAAACATAATACATAAACTGAGTATGTTTACTATGTGACGTTCAGCAAGTGCCAGGGCTTTTGCTAAGTATTTTATATAGATCATCTAATTTCATCCTCACAACAACCTTATAGATTAAATAGTATTATTATCCAATTTAATATATGTGAAAACCGAGACTTGTAGAGTCAGAATTTGAACCCATGTTTGTCTTACTCCAAAATCCACACTTTTAACCACTCTGTTAAATAACCTTTTGAAAAGTAAAATGAAAAAAATCTAGAAGGAAATAGATCAAACTTTTAACAACCATTTTCTTTAGGAACTGATGACTTGAATGCAGTTGACCAGAAGAGCCAGGAGACAGAGGGAGAGAAACAAAGTCAAGGGGTACCTTGATTGATAGACTGGCGATGGGCAGTGACTGATTGCCTGAAGGTTCTAAAGAAGTTTAAAACAGGATTCAAGGGATAGAGTGGACAACCAGAGCTTGTAATCGGAGAGGAATTTCAGAGGTTGTATAAAATTTTGTAATGCTTTAGGATGGGGCCATGTGTGTATTTTATGGAAGTGAAGTAACAGCCAAGGTCATTGGATTGAAGTAGGGCAAGAAAAAAGTCATTCATTCAAATATTTATTGATGATTCAAGTCTATATCTATGGTACGGGTTGTGGAAATACTGGTGAACAAGATGAATAAGGTTCTTACTTTCATGGACCTTATAATTAGAGTAGGCAAGAGGCCAGATCATGCAAGGCCTTGTAGCCATGTTAAGAAATGTAAGGTTTGTTTGGATTTTGTTCTAAATGTGATGAGAAACCACTGGTGGGTTTTAAGCAGGTGAATGACTTGATCTGATTTGCATTTTGAAAAGATCATTCTGGCTGTTATGTTGAGAATGTGTCATGGGAATAAGAGCAGAAGTAGGGAGACCACTTAGGAAGATATTAAGTGGTTCAGCAAAGAGTTGATAGTGGCTTAGACAAACGTGATAGTAATGGAGATGGAGAAAATGGCAGACTTGGATATATTTTGAAGATAGAGCTGATAGGGCTTGATGATTAATTTGATATGGGAGGTGAGGGGAAGTGAGGAATTAAGAATAACTCTTAAGTTTCTGTGTTGAACAAGGGGGTAGATGGTGGTGTCATTTATAGAGATAAGAAAGACTGGGGTTGAGGAGCACATTTTGATAAATGTTGATCTCATACTGGATAGGTGAAGTTTGAGGAATTTGTGGATGTGTTTAGTAGGCAAGTGGGTTGTATTGGTACAATGCTCAGTGGGCTGAAGTCCTTCATTTGGGAGTCTTCAATGCAAAGACAATAACTGAAGTCATGAGAGTAGGTAAGGTTGTCTAGGGAGAAGAGAGGATGGAGAACGAGGAAAGAATTGGGCCTCCTACAGAACTAAGAACACTGACTTCCTGAGAGGCTTGGTGCAGGCAGAAATCATTCCACCAGCACTATGCCGGCAGAGGTCGTGCATGACTTCCTCAAATGCTATGGATATATTTTAGTCCTTGTCTTTCTGAACCCACTGCTGCATGGTGATACTATTGTCTACTCCTTCCTGTGAAACTGTGCTCTCCAGGTTTTCCGTTCTCTCCTTCTAAGTTCCCTTTCCCTAAAGTTTGTTGTTCTCCAGGGAATAATCATCTACTCGTTCCCCAGTGGTTATCCATTTTAGTCAGCTGAAAACCCAAAGTCCTTCCAATGGCCTTCAGAAGAACCCTTAAAAGTGAAGTCCATCCCCATCCCATCACCCGTGTAACCTTGTTTCTTACTGCTGACCCCTTGATCATTCTACTCCAGCTACACAGTTTTCTTTCTTTCTTCTTTTTTTTTTTTTTTTTTTTTTTTTTTGCGGTACGCGGGCCTCTCACTGTTGTGGCCTCTCCCGTTGCGGAGCACAGGCTCCGGACGCGCAGGCTCAGCGGCCATGGCTCACGGGCCCAGCCGCTTCACGGCATGTGGGATCTTCCCGGACTGGGGCACGAACCCGTGTCCCCTGCATCAGCAGGCGGACTCTCAACCACTGCGCCACCAGGGAAGCCCTACACATTTTTCTTTCCTGTTCATCAAACGCACCCAGCACATTCACACCTCAGGGCCTTTTTACTTGCCCTTCACTCAATCTGGAATTCCCTATCTTGAGATGTCTGCATGGATTTCTCCCTCACCTCCATCAAGTTCTGAAACCAACGGCTTCCAAAATCTGAAAGCAGCTTCCTGATCCTAGAGAAGATGTGGCTGCAGAAGTTGTTCCTGACAGCTCGACACAGAGTCTGACTCTTTAGTCTTCTTCTGTGTGGAGAACAGAGTGTGGGGGCAAAGAGTAGAAGCAGTGAAATCAGCTCTCACAGTAACTCAGGCAACAAATGACGGTGTGACATGTTACATTTCTGATCCTAATAGACTCTCAAATGGAGATGTTGGGTACACAGTTGCTTCTAAAGGTCCAGAGTCCATGGGAAAGATACGAGCTGGAGATAGAAATTCAGGACTCCTTGGTAGTTACAGCCATGGAACTGAATGAGGTCACCAAGGGACTTAATATAACTGAAGAAAAGATAATCAAGCCCTGAGGAGTGATAAACTATGTTAAGCGCTGTTGCATTGTTGGTCCTTCCTTCCTTCCCTCCCTCTTTTTTCCCACCCTCACTCCCTCCCTCCCTCATTCACTCATGATTATAAAAGTGATAAAGCTGCACAGAACTCAGTGTACCTATGTCTAGACTCAGAATCAAACATCTTCCCCCTTTTTTTTTACCCTCCCCAAAATATGTACTATAAACCCCAGGCAATGTTTATATTATCCAAGTGATCCTGACACAAAGAGCACACCTTATAGGACTTGCAAAGACTGAGGCAATTTAGCCTGTAGAAAAGAAGACTTTCAGGGGAAGACAACAATTGTAATAAGCTACCTGGCCTCTATCTGAAGAAAACAAAAACTCTAATTCAAAAATATACATGCATCCAATGTTCACAGCAGCATTATTTACAATAGCCAGACATGGAAGCAACCTAAATGTCCATCAACAGATGAATGGATAAAGATGTGGTGTGTGTGTGTGTGTGTGTGTATAATGGGGTGTGTGTGTGTATATATATATATGTATGTATAAAGTGTGGTGTATATATATAATGGAATGTATATGTATATACATAATGTATATATATATATATATGTATATATATAATGGAATATTACTCGGCCGTAAAAAAAAGAATGAAATATTGTCATTTGCAGCAGCATGGATGGACCTAGAGATTATCATATTAAGTGAAGTAAGTCAGACAGAGAAAGACAAATATTACATCGCCTATATATGGAATCTAAGAAATACAATAAACTGCTGAATATAACAAAACAGAAGCAGACTCACAGATATGGAGAACAAACCAGTGGTTAGCAGTGAGGACAGGGAAGGGGGAGGGGCAAGATAGGGGTAGAGGATTAAGAGGTACAAACTACTATGTATAAAATAAAGTAGCTACAAGGATGTATTGTACAGCACAGGGAATATAGCCAATATTTTGGAATAACTTTAAATGGAATATAATTTATAAAAATACTGAATCACTATTTTGTACATCTGAAGTGAGTATATTGTAAATTAACTATACTTCAATTAAAAAAGAAAAAAAATTTAGGAGCTATTTAATAAAAATGGTTAAGGGCTTCCCTGGTGGCACAGTGGTTAAGAATCTGCCTGCCAGTGTAGGGGACACAGGTTCGAGCCCTGGTCCAGGAAGATCCCACATGCCGCAGAGCAACTAAGCCCATGCACCACAACTACTGAGCCTGTGCTCTAGACCCACTAGCCACAACTACTGAGCCCACATGCCACAACTACTGAGCCTATGAGCCACAACTACTGAAGCTCACATGCCTAGAGCCCATGCTCTGCAACGAGAAGCCACCGCAGTGAGAAGCCCACGCACCACAACAAAGAGTAGCCCCTGCTCACCGCAACTAGAGAAAGCCTGCATGCAGCAACAAAGACCCAACGCAGCCAAAAATTAATAATAATAATAAATAAATAAATACATAAATTTAATTTAAAAAATGGTTAAAATTTAAACAAAAAGATCTTTGACTAAAAAATGCAATGATTCAGATTTAGGCTTGACAGAACAGATGTTTCCAAAAGTGGTATGGGATTTCCAGGCATTAGTGAGGTCTCTGTGACTTTCAACATGATGATCATATAACTTTCTGGCTTTAAGATACTGTTGTGTATAGCATATGTCACAGCTAACTGATGTTCTTTGTAGTGGTTGCTACACTGTAGTGACAGACTCCTCTGGAAACAGCTACAACACACACTTAGAATCTCACAGTTACATAATCAACCATTTTACTAAATACAAGCATATTTTCATTCACATACAGCTAAAGAAAACATCTTTTTCACATTTCATTACAGTGCACAACAAAGTGAAGAAAAGTATACAGTACATTTTATTCTGGAATATGAGACAATCTAATCCAACATGCAGTTGTGGTCTTTGTTACAAGTTAGTTTATCTTGTCTTCACCTATGTAATAAAATAGCTTCTAAAGCTTTATCCTTAATATTGTGTTAACACCTGATTTTTTCACACATTTTCTAAAACCCAGTTATTGCAGTGACAACAGCACTGAATTCTACTAAAATGATTTTTAAAGTTCTAGAACTTGTTTAAGCAATTAAGCTCAGCCACTTCTGCTGGATCTATGCTGAGAGTTTTTAAACCTGCCTAAAAAATGAAAGGAATGGGAAAAGTATACATATGATGTATTTAAGTCAAGAAAACGGTAGAGAGTTTTGTTTGTACCTTTTTTTTTTTGAACTGACAGAATCCAGTCAACTCTCATCTATCCACTGGATAATCTTGCTTTCAGAATCTTCTAAACATAATTAAGTATAGTAGTTGATGAAACTTTGTGTTAACCCAATTTACTATCTTTTGTTTGTCTTCTACAACCACAAAGCTGGCAACTTAATTACTCCACCCAAGCCAGGTCATGCTAAACGAAGGAAGAGATGATGATTTGGTCACTTGGGGTTGATACTGCACGTAGGTCCAAGGTGGTTGTTTCCATAATTTTCATGATTTGACTTCTTTATTCCAGCTGATTTTCTTACTGTGAAAATTATGGCTTTTGCCTAGCTGAACTGGCTACAATTCAAAAAAATCATTTAAAGCATCACGTCTCTTCAAGAAGATAATGGAACCTCAAGCCAACCATTCCAAGTTTCTGATGCAGTTAGCTGTCTGTTCACCTGAGAATTGAGAGCTGACTTTCTAGGGTAGACAGGAACCCAGGGTAGGCATAAGGCAAACAAGTGGCCAAGGTCACTGTGAGGTGAGTACTTTATCCCCATCCCACTCCCCAATGCTGTATTTGGTTCCTTTCAATAATACATCCACTGTGTTTCAGTGATAAGAACATTTATAGCCCTAACAGTTCTAACGTGTTTTCACTGTGCAGTTACTCACTTGTGTAAAATCCTCTTGTCAATAATACCTGAATGGGCTTTACCTTCGACTCATGCCCGGGTTCCCTCAGGATTATAACTGAGTTGTAATCAATAAGGAAACATATCCTAACATGTAGAGAATATTTATTTACAGTCATATCTCTTCCAAAATAAACAAATTAATAACAGTTTATTCATCTGACAGCAGGATGATGCAGTGAAACAAGAACCAGGAGTCAAGTGGCTCTCCTGCCCCTCAGTTAATTTTTTCATAAACTGCGGAAGAAACCCTAACGGCTTGTTACGATGATCAAATAAGTAAGTCAATGAACTGTAATGTGTCTGTAAGGCTTACAGCACCTCCTGTTGAGCAGGTGTTTACCTTCAGATTGCAGTCGCCAATGCAGTGAAACCCCAGGCGTGGTCAGAGGGGAAAGAGGGCATTGGAGTTACAGTGTTTCTCTCTTCTACTTACACGACAAATTGCGTGGGACAATTTCTTACACACAGCTGGTTATTCTTTCACAAGGCTGTACATTTTTTCAAGTATGACAATAAGTGTGTAAATAGCCTCCCTTTTTCACATTCACACCGTTTTCACTAGAACACCAGGCCTTGAAAGGGTCTTAGTAAAAGGCTGGTCCACACCCCTCATTTTACAGATGAACTGTTTAGAAGCTAACTGGTACCTTTTAACCAAACCCAGCACATATGTTTAGTGCAGCATAGTCTCACCGATTAAGCTGATCTCATACGCTTTTTTAGGTTGGCTAATTGTTCCCAATGTGATACTTTTCTCCCCTTTACATATTTCTTTATGATCATGACCTATGAATGAGCTGAAATACCAAGAAATAGTTGTCCTGACTGTGGGTGTACTTTTCTGGGACCTAGCTCCCCAGACCTCAGCTCCTTGACATGCAGTCCACAAAGGGCACACAGAGCGGCCACTGCCCAGCATGAGCCACAAAAAAGTGCCAGTTCCAGCACCCAGGTTCCCCCACCCACCCACCCACCCGCCCATCACCTGTCCAAGGGCCCCTTGGGGAGGAGGCTCACTTGGTATCCAATATGGAGGTTAAGTTCTCTTCAGCCACACGATGATTCTATTCATTTTGATCACTTTTAAGTTCAGGTGGGAGAGCACGTTTTGGAGATAAAAGGGCTGACTAGCACAAACATCTTCTCTCTGATTTGACAACCTCTTCTGAAGAGTGAACTACGTTTGGTACAAATCCACTCTTCACCCCTTCCCAGCCCTCCTGGATGGTAATATCCCCCCTTTTAACCAGCTCATATATGTCTCTTGTCAGGTCTGTGAAGGCTTTCTCCACATTAATGGCATCTCGGGCTGACGTTTCAATGTACTTCATGCCGTATGCAGCAGCCAGTTTCTCTGCCTCGTGGCGAGTCACTTGCCTCTGTGTATCTAGGTCACACTTGTGACCCACGAGAACAAATACAATTTGGTAGGGCTGAACGTGTACTTTGGTCTCTTCTAACCACTCATGGACATTCTGGAAGGACCTGCGGTTGGTGATGTCAAATAAGAGCAGACCACCTACTGAGTTCCTGTAGTAGGCACGCGTGATGGATCTACAACACAAGAAAGAAGCAAAGAATGAAGGCCATGCCCAAACTCCTGCACTTCAATGAACTCAGTGTATTCTGTTGTCTCTGGTTAGTAACATAGTCCTTTGGTGAAAATTGTTTTCCTTTTTTAACAAAGGAATACAAATGTCATTCCATAATAATAATGATATATGAATTCTCAATTGAGCAAAACTTTGAGATGGAATCTTCTAGAAACGAATGCTCATGGACATACATGCATTTCCCCTTGATTTAGGCAAGAGCCACAGTTAACTCTCCACGCCCACATCTGAATAGCTGAATGAGACTTCCTCTTCTGTTCAGTGGGATACTTAAGTAACAGGTTATCATGAGGCAAATGAAATAATGGATGTTAAAGTATTCTGTGACCTGGAGAACTCATTACAAATTATAGTAGTTGGAAAAGGATTTTCTAAAAAGTAAGAATGAATTTACGATAGTTAACAGAAAATGCTTATACGTATATAGGTATATTACAATATACTCCATTTTTTTCCCATTTATCATTACCACGTTTGTCTATTATTATATTTTTATTTTAATCTAACAGGGGTCCTCAATCTTTTCTGTGAGGAGGAACATAATTTTGTTTTTTATTTTCCAGTCCATGTGGGAATAGGAAAAAGAGGGATGGTCTGCAAAGGCTTTGAGCCAAGTGTCTGCTGGCCCCACTTCCTGAACACATTTTGAAGGGGCTGACTTGGGAGCCACAAGCTTGGAAAAACTGCCCAAATAGCCAAAGCTTCCCCTTAAAATAATATGATTTATTTAAAGCATTGTAGAATGCTTTAGAATATTTCTAAAACCTATTATACATTTTCTGTACTTCTTAAACAGAAGAAACCTCATTCATTTTCGCTTCTTGATTTGAGGAGCTTCATTTTCAATATGTGTTATGGTACTTTTCTCAGAGCATATTAGACATTGTAGAACTACTTGCTTGTACAATCACTTGCTTTAGACTACTGTGCTTTTTTATCTATGTTTATTTTTAGTTTTTCTGTCTCCTTGGATGAAGATAAACAATGAGGGACTCAATAGCTTAAGGCTTAGGACAAATGGCCCAGTGGTAACGGAATAAACAATGTCCAGGGAATTAAATTCCAAGCTAGATGATGGTAAGGACAAACCTTACAAATTGAGTTTGCCTCCAGAACCAGGCAAATCAGCCATAAAGACTGAAAGCATTTCTAATTCCCTTATGTTTGAAGATTCATGGAGAATGGTAGGTGTACCAGAAAATTCAACATGAACAAAGATTGTGATTCATGAACAGCTTGGTTCAAGAAATCAATAAGCAAGCTGTAGTCAAAACTCTAAAATACATTATTACATTAATGGTTTGTGACTATTTAGAAAGTAGCAAAGCCCTTTCTTTATAAATACAACACAAGGCTACATAAAAATTAAAACCTCCCATACATCAAAAAATTTTCTTAAATAAAGTTAAAAGACAAATGAAAAACTGGGAAAATAGTTTACAATATCCATGACAGAAAAGGATTAATGTTCTTAATATATAAAGAGCTGTTAGAAATCACTATCACCTAATAAATAATAATCAGTGGATAGGAAAAGGCTGTTCATACAGAAAGAAATTCCAATAAGCATAAAAGATACCTTTCTTCAATTATAATATGAGAAATGCAATCACAAGTTCAAAGTGAACCTGAACAAGGATATTTGAAATTTTCTCTTCTCCCTACACCTCTTCAACCACCTAAGCAGCATCTTCTACGCTTGATTAGTGTTCGATAGCTAAATGAAGAAACGATCCTAAACGTGAGCTATTGAGCCCTCTTGATCTAGTTCCTGCTGCTCGGCATGACTGTAGCTCAAAGTTTTCTGTGTACACTGCTCTTCTGTCTTCATACATGCTGCTTCCTTGCCCTGGGCTTTTCCTGTTTTGCTTGGGTATCACACTCATCAGGCCTCATCTTCTCCACTTAGCCTTCCCTCATCTGTGTTCATACATATAATTACAAATGATACATACTACAAGGGCCACCAAAGGGTTGTAAGAGAAAATTAAACCTGTTCATTGAGTACTCAATATGTGCTAAGCGTTCTGGTAGGCAGTGGGCATACAAATATGAACAAGGCACTCTTTTGTGTAATTGCTGGTCTATTTTTCCCCCAGTATGCTAGCACAGACATTCTAAGAGGGAAATGCCTATGTCTGTTTTGTTTACATGGCATCCCCTTGCAGGAGTTTCCTCAGGCTGTTTTCCCAGAAACAGTGCAGTGTCTGGCATATAGTGGATGATCATTCAATGTCTGCTGGTTGCAAGAAGGCATCAATCATCAGTGTCTATTTCATATATATATATATTTCTATATAGTATCTATGTTTATATCTATATCTAGCTATCTTTATCTCTATCTCTACATCATCTATCTATATCTGTCAGTTACATTAGGATGACCTGGGAACATTTTTGAAATGTAGTATAGGGACTGAAATTGATGAATTACAGTGATCAACTCCAGCTAGTTTATTAGCCACCAAGGGGCAGGTTGGTGCAGTTGTGGTGCGAGCAGTATGTATTATTGACTGGCCTTCCCTGCCAGGGTGCATCTTTCCCTGCACTGAACTCCCAGCTACCTGAAGGTGGGCTTAAGCAGAAGCTCTCAGACCCTCGGTACCTTCCCTAAGGGCGGCGACCAGGACCAGGAAGTCCTCTTTCCCCAGGGACGGTGCAAGCCCCAAAGACCCTCCCACTGCTCGCGGGCCCGGGCTGCGCTCCCACCTGAACCTCTCTTGACCCGCGGTATCCCAGATCTGGAGCTTGATGCGTTTTCCTGGCTCGATCTCCACCAGACGGGAGAAAAAATCCACCCCCACCGTGGGGTCCGAAACCTGGGCAAATCGGCCCTCGGTGAAGCGGCGGATCAGACAGGACTTGCCCACCGTGGAATCCCCGATGACAATGAGCCGGAACTGGTACAGCCAGATGGCCTCCATGGCCGGGGCTCGGCAGGTCTCCTTGGCCCAGGCCGTGGGCGGCGAGATGGGGGCGCCCGGCCGAGGCCTCAGAGAGCGCGACTCGGTCCTGATCTAGATCAGCCACGAGCGCATCGTTGGCCTGGGAGCCTGAGGCGAGGTAGGCCCAGGCGCAGGGAGAGAGGAGGGATGGATGCTGCGCTCGCAGAGGTGATGAAATGGCAGCAGCATCAGCACCACGCACTCTGACTCATCACTGACTACAGGGTTACTGTAATCCTCCACGTAGAGGCGACGCCCAGGACCGCACTGTCTGTAAGAGGAGCGCACACAGAAATGGCCGGGAAAACAGCTCATTCCCTTCCTTTCTAATTCCTCTTCTTAATTAAAAATTTTCTCTATTTCTCAAATTGCAAAAGTAACACTTCTTCATTAAAACTAACGAAACAATACAAAAATATACAGAAAAGGAAAGTCTATAATTATCTGCCCCCTACTTCCCCAAGATATTAACAGTTTGTTATATATTCTTCCACGTGTATTTCTATGAAAATATATATACATATACATATTTATTGCTGTTTGATTTTACAAAAATTGATCGAACTGGACCATTACTCTGACACTTGTTTTTTGCAATGAATAAAGAATCATTGGCATCTCTCCATTTCCAACTATTTTCCTTTTGCCATAACAAGGCTGCAATATTCTCTTAAGAATAGTCACACATACATTATTTCTATGAAATAGAGTCTTAATAAGAAAGACCAGGAAGTCAAAGAGTATGAATATTTTAAATGTTATATATATGGGCATTATACTTTGCAAACATACTGAGCAATTTAAATTCTAGTCAGCAAGGTGTGAAAAGACCATTTTTTGGCATTACTTTAAGCATCATATATGATATTCTTTCTTAATTCTTGCCAATCTGATGTCATTAAAAATAAATGGAATCATAGAATATGTAGACTTTTGTAACTGGCTTCTTTCACTTACCATGATGTTTTAGAGTTCATCCACATTGTAACATGTATAAGGACTTCATTCCTTTATATAACTGAATACTATTCCATTGGGTGACATAACACATTTTGTTTATCCATTTATCTGTTGATGGACATTTGGGTTGTTTCCGTCTATTGGCTATTATGAATAATGCTGCTATGAACATTCATGTACAAGTTTTTGTTTGAACACATACTTCGAACTCTTTTGGGTTTAAACCTAGGAGTAGAATTCCTGTGACCTATGGTAACTATATGTTACATCCTATGAAGAAATTCCAGACTGTTTCCCACAGTGGCTGCACCATTTTACATTCCTATCAGCAGTGTATGAGGGGTCTGATTTCTCCATATCTTTTCCAACACTTGTTATTTTATGACTTTTTGATTCTAGACATCCTAGTGGGTAGGAAGTGGTATCTCACTGTGGTTTTGATTTGCATTTCCCTGATGACTAATGACAATGTGCATATTTTTACATCCTTATTGGCCATTTGCATATTTTCCTTGGAGAAAGGTAGGCTCAGATCCTTTGCCTTTTTTTTTTTTTGGCCGCGGAGCGGCTTTGGGGATCTTAGTTCCCCAACCAGGGAATGATTGAACCTGGGCCCCTGGCAGTAAGAGCTCGGAGTTCTAACCACTGGATCACCAGGGAATTCCCCCTTTGCCCATTTAAAAACTGGATTATTTGTCTTTTTATTATTGAGTTGTAAGAGTTCTTTACATATTGTATGTGCAAGTCTCTTATCAGATATGTGACTTGTAAATATTTCCTCCCATTCTGTGTGTCCTTTTTGAACTTTCTTAAGGGTGTCCTTTGAAGTGCAAAGTTTTAAATTTTGATGAAGTAAAGATTGTCTGTTTTTGCTTTTGTTGCTTGTGCTTCTGGTGTCATGTCTAAGAATTCTTTGCCAAATTCAAGTTCATGAAGATTTACTCCTATGCATTCTTCTAAGAGTTTTGTAGTTTTAGCTCATACATTTAGGTCTGTGATTCATTTTATGTTAATTTTTATATATGCTGTGAGGTAGGGGTCCAGCTGCCTTCTTTTGCATGTGGATATCTACTTGTTCAAGCACCATTTGTTGGAGAGAATATTCTTTCTCCATTAAAAAATATATTTATTTATCTTATTTTTGGCTGCGTCGGGTCTTAGTTGCAGCACTCGGGATCTTCGTTGCAGCCTGCAGGCTCCTCCTTGCTGCGTGCACGCTTCTCTCTAGTTGTGACTCATGTGCTCAGTAGCTGCCGTGGGTGGGCTTAGTTGCCCCGTGGCATGTGGGATCTTAGTTCCCTGACCAGGGATTGAACCTGCATCCCCTGCATTGCAAGGCGGATTCTTAACAACTGGACCACCGGGGAAGTCCCTCTTCCCCATTTAATGATTTTGGCACCCTTGTTGAAAATCAGTTGACCATAGACTGGTTTAATTCTGGACTCTCAATTTTATTCCATTGGTCTATGTCTAGTCTTCTGCCAATACCACATTGTCTTGACTGTTGTAGCTTTGTGGTAAGTTTAGAAATCGGGAAGCATGAGTCCTCCCACTGTGCTCTTCTTTTCCAAGATTGTTTTTGGCTACTTGGGGCCCCTTTCAATTTCATATGAATTTTAAGATCTGCTTGTTAATTTCTGCATATAAGGCAGCTATGATATTGATTGAGATTTCATTAAATCTGTAGATCAATGTGGGGAATACTGCCATCTGAACAAAATTAAGTCTTCAAATCCTTGAACATAGAACATCTTTCCATATATTTAGGTCTCTTAAAATTTCTTTCAACAATGCTTTGTAGTTTTCAGTTTACAAGTCTTACACTTCTTTAGCTAAGTTACTCCTAAGTATTTTATTATTTTTGATGCTATTTTGAGTGAATTGTTTTCTTAGTTTCATTTTCAGATTGTTCATTGCAAGTATATAAAAACATAATTGATTTTATATTTTTCAACTTTTTTTTTTTTGGCTGCACCATGCAGCTTTGCAGGATCTTAGTTCCCCAACCCAGGGATCAAACCTGGGCCCTGAAAGTGAAAGTGCTGAGTCCTAACCACTGGACCACCAGGGAATTCCCGATTTTTTTAGTGTATTCTTTATGATTTGGTCAAATGGTTTTTCTGCATCTTCAAGATGATCATGTGATTTGTTTTTATTTTATTTGGTATAATGTATTACATTAATTGATTTTTGGATATTGAGTTAACCTTGCATTCCTGGTATAAATCCTACTTGATCATGGTGTATAATTTTAAAAATATATTTTTGGATTTGATTTCTAGTATTTCTGAGGAGATTTTCATTCATATGCATGACATTTATTGGTCTATAGTTTTCTTTTATTGCAATGCCCTCTTCTGGTTTTAGTATCAGGGTAATATTGGCCTCATAAAGTGAGCTGAGAAGCATTCCTTCCTTTTCTGCTTTTTGGAAGAGTTTGTGAAGAACTGGTATTAATTCTTCTTTAAATGTCTGCTAGAATTTAGCAGTGAAGCCATCTGGGTCTGGGCTTTTCTCTGTGGGTAGTGTTTTGATTACTAATTCAATTTCTTCACTTGTTATAGCTCTATTCAAATTGTCTATTTCTTCTTGAGTCAGTTTCAGTAGTTTGTATCTTGGAAGAAATGTCTCCATTTCATCTAAGTTATCCAATTTGTTGGCATATAATTGTTCATAGTATTCCTTATAAAGGAATTCTATGTATTCCTTTAAAATTTTGTAAGGTCAGTAGTAATGTCCCTTCTTTCATTTGTGATTCTAGTGATTTGAGTCTTCTCTCTATTTCTTCTTGGTCAATCTAGCTAAAGATTTGTCAATTTTGTTTTCAAAGAACCAACTTTTGGTTTTGTTTATTCTATTTTTTTATTTGCTCTCCATTTCATTTGTCTCTGCTCTAATCTTAAGTATTTCATTCCTTCTGTGTGATTTAGTTTGTTCATCTTTTTCCAGTTCCTTAAGGTGTAAAGTTAGGTTATTGATTTGAGATCTTTCTTTTCTCTAAATATAGGCATTTACATTGAGCACTGCTTTATCTGCATCCCATAAGTTTTGATATTGATATCTTCATTTTCATTTATCTCAAATTATTTTATGATTTCTCCTTTGACCCATTTGTTACTTAGGAGTGTTTTGTTTAATTTCTATATATTTGTGAATTTTCCACATTTTTCCTGCTATTTACTTGTAATTTTATTTCTTGTGTTCAGAAAGCATTCTTTGTATCATTTGTATCTTTTTAAAATTCTTAAGGTTTGCTTTATGGCATAGTGTATAGTCTGTTTTGGAGAATGCTCCATGTGCACTTGAGAAAAATGTATATTCTGCTTTTGGGTGGAGTGTCTTATATATGTGTATTAGGTCTAATTGGCTTTTAGTGTGGTCCAAGTCTCCTATTTTCTTGTTGATCTTTTGTATTGTTGTCCTATCCATTAATGAAAGTGTAGTATAAAGTCTTCAACTATTATTGTACAACTATT
The DNA here is from genome assembly GCF_025265405.1 of Mesoplodon densirostris. NCBI lineage: Eukaryota > Metazoa > Chordata > Mammalia > Artiodactyla > Ziphiidae > Mesoplodon > Mesoplodon densirostris. The sequence goes on along the minus strand of NC_082681.1, from coordinate 1,897,453 downwards.
TCTCACTTCAATTCTATCAGTTTTTGCCCCGTATATTTTGGATTTCTGTTTTTTAATGCATATATATTTGTAATAAGAATGAATTGACCCTTTTATCATTATAAAATATTCTTCTTTGTCTCCAGTAACTTTTCTTGTTTTGAAGTCTATTTTGTCTGATATTAGAATAGCCACTTCAGCTTTCTTTTTTTTTTTTTTAAATTAATTAATTTATTTTTGGCTGTGTTGGGTCTTCATTTCTGTGCGAGGGCTTTCTCCAGTTGCGGCAAGTGGGGGCCACTCTTCATCGCAGTGCGCGGGCCTCTCACTGTTGCGGCCCCCCCCCGCTGTGGAGCACAGGCTCCGGACGCACAGGCTCAGCGGCCATGGCTTACAGGCCCAGCCGCTCCGCGGCATGTGGGATCCTCCCAGACCAGGGCTCGAACCCGTGTCCCCTGCACTAGCAGGCAGATTCTCAACCACTGCGCCACCAGGGAAGCCCTCAGCTTTCTTGTGGTTGCTGTTTGCATAATATATTTCCATATTTTTACTTTCAATCAATTTGCATTGTGGAATATTAAGTATGTCTCCTGTAGACAGCATATAGTTTATCATGTTATCTTACCTAATCTCACAATCTCTGCTTTTTTCCTGGATTGTTATTATTATCATTGCTATAGTTTATTTAGATATGCCATTTTATTTCTTTCTTTTTATATAACTTATGGGGTTTTTTGTTCCTCTATTTCTCCTTTATTACCTTTTTTTGCATTAAGTGAATATTTTATAATGTAGCATTTGAAGTTTTTTAAATGATTTTTTAAGATATATTTTTGAGGGGTTTTTTTTGGTGGTTGCTCTAGGGTTTACCAAATATTTCTTAATTTATCAGAATCACCTTCAGATGTATACTACCTTATTCCATATATATATATTCTATATAATATATAGAAACATTACTCCTATAGAGCTCCATTCCCTTTTCTCCATTTTAATATTACTATTATACCTATTATGTCCATTAATATTACAAATCCAACAATACATTGTTATAATTATTGCTTTGCCATCTGTAGTCATTTCCTTAGCCCAATATAGCTTGACTCCCAGTCACTTCTTTTGCACTGCTTTTGGCAAGTATATTACATTTTATGTTATAGGCCCAACAGTACACCATATACATATTATTTTATACATTAAAAAATCAGTTCAAAAAAAGGAGAAAAATATACATTTATGCAGTCTTTTATAATTACATAAACACCTTTACTGGTTCTGTTTTTTTGTGTTTGTCTGTGTGTGTGTGTTTGTTCGAATTGCCATCTGCAGTCGCTTTCAGCTTGAAGAACTTCCTTCAGTATTTCTTGTAAGGCAGGTCTGCAACAAATTCAGTCATTGCTTGTTTGTTTATCCTGTAATGTCTTTATCTCCTTTCCTTTTTTGAAAGATTTGCTGAATATAGGATTCTTGGTTTATGGTTTTTCTTTATCATTTTGAATACATTATCCCAATGCATTTTCTTTTTTTTTACCATTTTCATTCTTTACTTTATTGAGGTATAGTTGATGTACAGTATTATATAAGTTCCAGGTGTACAACACAGTGATTCACAATTTTTAAAGATTATATTCTATTTATAGTTATCATAAAATTTTGGCTATATTCCCTGTTGTATAATATATCCTTGTAGCTTACTTATTTTATACATAGTAGTTTGTACCTCTTAATCCCCTACTCCTATCTTGCCCCTCCCCTGCATTGTTTCTTTTGAGAAGTTGACTGTTAATCTTTTTAAAAATTAATTAATTAATTAATTAATTTTATTATTTTTTGGCTGCTTTGGGTCTTCGTTGCTGTGCACAGGCTTTCTCTAGTTGTGGTGAGCAGGGGCTACTCTTTGTTGCGGTGCGTGGGCTTCTCATTGCGTTGGCTTCTCTTGTGGCATACGGGCCCTAGAGCTCGTGGGCTTTAGTAGTTGTGGCTCGTGGGCTCTAGAGCGCAGGCTCAGTAGTTGTGGCACATGGGCTTAGTTGCTCTGTGGCATGTGGGATCTTCCTGGACCAGGGATCGAGCCCGTGTCCCCTGCACTGGCAGGCAGATTCTTAACCACTGCACCACCAGGGAAGTCCTTGACTATTAATCTTACTGGTGTTCCCTTTTAAGTGATGAGTCATTTGTTTTCTTGTTACATTCAAGATTTTCTCTTTGACTTTATCATTTCTTTGATTTTCAGAAATTTTTACTATGATGTATCTGTTTGCGAATCTCATTATCTTTATCCTACTAGAAGTTCATTGAGTTTCTTGGGATGTGTGGGTTATTGTTTTTCAATAAATTTAGGATGTTTTCTGATATTTTTTGGACATTTTCCCTACTCTTTTCTCTCTTCTGGTATTCTCATTACGCCTATGTCGGTGCACTTGATGGTGTCCCACATTTCTCTGAGACTCTGTTCATTTTTCTTCATTCTTTTTTCTGTCTCATTTTCAGCTTGCATACTCTCTATTGAACTGTCTTCAAATTTGCTAATTCTTTCTTCTGCTAGTTGAAATCTGTTGAACCCCTCTAGTGAATTATTCATTTCAGTTATTGTACTTTTCAACTCCAGAATTTCCTTTTGGTTCTTTTTTCTATCTCTGTATTGATATTCTATATTTGATGTGGCATTGCCATTGTATGGACCTTTACTTTTTTAACCATGCTTTCCTTTAGTCCTGTGAACATATTTGTAATGACTACTTTGAAGTCTTTTTCTGTTAAATCTGATGGCTACTTGCTATCACAGGCAGTTTCTGTTGCCTACTTCCCCCCCCACCAGTGTATGAATCATACTTTGTTTCTTTGCATGTCTCATAATTTTTTTTGTTGGAAACTAGACATTTTAGACAATATATTGTACTAAGTCTGACTGTTGGTCCACTCCCCACCCCAGGGTTGGTTATTGTTAATTCTTCTTCTTCTTTAGTGACTAGCTGGACTATATTATTAGTGAAGTCTGTCCCCTCGCCCCCATGATATTTTACCCTGGAATGACAGTGATATTGGCAGGACTTTCTTTGCCTGACCACATCCAGCTGTTAAACTCCACAAATTGCCAGCTGATAATATATTGTTTTCATCAAAGCCTTGGGAGCATAAATTGGTCTTCAAACTAATTCAATCATCACATTGCAGCTCCTTTGAAGAATGGTTTCTGAGGTTCATGCTTGATATTTGTTCTGACCCCAGGAAGGTTCCTACCTGGCTGATAGTCTGTATTTTCATTAAATCCACAAGTTTCTACCCAGTGCCTTTCACTACAACCTCCACTGTTCTTGAGGGTGTCCTTAGGTGTGAACTTCTCCATGCTCTCTTGTAAATAAAATCAGTTCCTTTGGGAAGACATTAGGAGCTAGCTGTTTTATGGTCTGCTCATCCCTTTGGGAAAAATCTCTGAGCCAGGGCTCTGGAACTGGGATTGGGGACAATGGCCAGCTTCTTTCTGAGTGACACTCTTGCTCTAGGAGTTGAACATTTGGAAGGGGGCATCAGCCTGAAGTGGAACCACCAACTCATAAGCCAGGGAAAGAGCAAGATGATCAAGACCCCAGTCTTCTCAACACACTGCACCCAATGTAGAGCCTCAGTCTGGTAAGTGGGGGCTGAGTGGAAGAGGAGAACTGCCACTTCTCAACCACACTTGCCTGGGACTCAGCCTCAGCAACACATAGTTGGGGTCAGGATGAGAAATGTTGATATACTGCTCCTCCCAGGAAGAAAGCCCTCTGGAGGGAAGAGAAAGCTACAGCAGTCTGGAGTGGATCGATGAGTGGGGTGGGGGTGGGTGGGAAGGGAGGGAGTGGTCTTGGTTCAAATACTACAGATTTCTGCTTTATAAAATTTTTATAGATTTTCTTGATAGGTGTTTCTGTTTGCTGTTTGCAGTAGACTTCATTTCACATATTCTAAAAGTTTAAAATCTCACTAAGAAATTTTAATGTATTACTCTTTTGAAAAATATACTGTGACTTGTTTATAGACTTTCACTTTTTTCCCTTGGCAACTACTGTGCCCAACTTCAAATATGTTCATCAGTACAGTCTTTTTTCTTCACAATTAAAGAAAAACACGAATGTTTCAGAATTGCTATTCCCATATCCCTTCAAAAAGCAAGCCTGCTAAGAATGGTTCACGATATTATTGATGTTCTGAGTTCTTTTCAGGTTGGGACTATATAGGCAAAGAATTGCATTAAAAATACTGGCATGAGTTTTTTTCTTTTTTCCTTGAATGTGTTTGTTAATTACTTGAAGTATAGTTGAGTTCATCTTTTTGGTTTTACAATTACTGTTCTCCTATCATTGTTGATTTTACTTTATCTTTTTACTGTGTAGAACATTAACATGATTACAAAAGTCAACACTATAAAAAACTTCTTTTCACCCCTTGTAGCTAACCAATTTTATTTGTTTCTTGTTTACCTTTGTGTTTCTTCTATAGAGATAAGCATATATATGTGTGTGTATATATATATACATATATATACACACACACACATATATATACATATATGGGACAAAGGATCAAAATCTTAATGGAAAAATGTGTAAGATATAAATGAATATATATTCATAAATTAGAAATATTAGCTATTAATCTGTAATATATGTTGTAAATATTTTTCCCAGTTTGTCTTTTTTTAACCATGTAAAGGTTTTTAATAAAAAAAATTTTTATGAAGTCAAATTTACCAGTTTTTAATTTTGCTGTATCTGATTTTAAGTCGTAGTTAGAAAGTATTTCCCTTCACTAAGGCTAAAGAAAAATTTTGTATTATTTTCTCCTGATACTTGTATGGTGTATTTTTTAATATTTAGACCCCTATATATCTAGAGTTTATTTTTGTGTATGGTGTGAGATATGGATCTTTTTTCTCAATAGCTTTCCAGTTGTCTCAGAACGATTTATTAAAATGTCCATCTTTTCTCTAGAGACTTGAGATGCTATCTTTACCTTACACTAAATTTTCATATGTATCTGGCTCTATTTTAGGACATTTTATTCACTTCACAGGTCTGTTTGCCTATTCCTACACCACTACCCCACTTTTACTTAAGGATGCTTTATTGTATACTTTAATATCTTGTCAGTCTACTCTTCCCTCATAGTTTTTCCTTTTTAGTGTTTTCCTGGCTATTCTTTCTTGTTTGCTTTTTCATATGAACTTAGTATCAATATGTCTAGGTCCCTAAAAAAGCTTGTTGGAACTTTTACTGGAATTGCAATATACTTATAAGTTACTTTATGGAGAACTAACATGTTTATGGTGTTGAGTCATCCTAAACAAGAACAAGGGAGGCCTTTCTGTATGATGAAGTTTTCATTTGTGTCTTTCAGGAGTGTTTAAGCTTCTTCTAGTACAGGTTTGAACATTTCTTGTTGTTTATTCCTAAATATTTCATCTTCCTTGCTGCTATTGTAAATGGTCGTTTTCTCTACCATCATGTCCTCTAACAGGTTATTGTGTATATATATGAAGACTACTGATTTCTGTTAAATTTATATCCTGTAACTTTACTGAATTCTGGGATTTTTTGGAGGTATCTTTAGTATTCATTCTCTAGGGGTTGCCAATTCTGTCAGGGTTGGCAATCTTCTGCAAAGAGGTAGGAAGTAAATATTTAAAACTTGATGGGCCAGGAGGAAAAATTGAGAATATCATGTAGGTATATATACAAAAAGAAAATTTAAAAATTTCCACAAGTTGATGAAATTCAAAATATAATAATAATGTTTTTGTAATACAGGTCTATTCATGTGAAGATTACAGTTATTTTGGGGGGACAACATTTTACTTAACTATGGTTCAAAGTTAGTGTTCCCTACCATTAAAATCAATCCAAATGTTCACCTGTTAATGCTGATCTGTAATGAGATTCTATATATTTCATTTTTTAAATATACCTTTTAAAACAGATAGGTACTGTTAAACACTGACATCATGGAATAATTACATATATATATATATATATATATATATATATATATATAGAGAGAGAGAGAGAGAGAGAGAGAGAGAGAGAGATTGATTCTGTTGTTGTTTCTCTGGAGAGCTCTAATACTGCTTGTATACCCAATACCAGGCTCTCTGGTAATCCCTCCCCCCACCTCCTCAAAGCAAGGAGTTTAGACCAGAGGTCTAAGGAGGTTCTCCTTGCGCCCAAACCCAAATGCTGTCACCAGTCACAGTCCATAATTCCTACGCATTCTTGTCATAAGGACAATACGGAAGGTGGCCAGAGCTGCAGCCCAGGCTGAAAAGAGTGTACCAGAAAAAGCAAAAGCACAAGGGAGCATGCACCCTTACCACTTTGGCAACAAGCTGGACTAGGCTTTTAGGGCTCGGAAAGACCCTTCCTGGCAGACAAGTGAGAGCACAGGAAGGGTGGCTGAATCTGTCTCAAATGGGCCTCCCCACATTTCCTTAGCCACTACTGAAACAGAAGTAGAAAAGAATACCCTAAAAGCCCCATCCACTTTGGGACACTTAACTCAGAGTGACAACACTCCACATATCCCCCCGCCCACATACGCAAAACCAAGATCTGTTCCCAAACTGTGTCCTTAAATCTCACCTCAAAAGATTAGTGCTGTCTACAACTTCAGCCTAAAGGATGCGTTTTCCCAAAGCCGAATGACTGAGATTATACTCTGAAGAGTTCCTACCATCACTCCCAACACTAAAGAAAATAAAAGTGAATTTGAGAAAAGAGCTAAGTCGCTTTGCATGCAACATTTGGACCAAAAAGCCTTGGAAATTTAGTGTTTAAAAATGGAACGCCATCCTGCTTTGGGGGAACAAGGGCACAGTCTGGCATACACACGATCACACAATACCAAAGCAGCATGCTGATTTTACATGAGTTAACTAAGATTTGTAGAAGGACCCGCACTACAAATAAAAGCTGCCACGTGGATTACCCGTACCTCTCGAAATGGAGCCAGAACTGAAAACTCCAGTGCACATCTGACACCTCTGCTCTGGAGCCCACCCTGCCCTCACCCTCACCGCCACTCCCACCCCGCTCTGCACCGAACACATTCGCACTGCAGCTGAGAAAGGACCACATTGCAAATGATCTCTGTAGATTCATAGGCACACTGTCCGTTTCGAATGAACGAACCCATCTTGGAGCTAAAAGGGAGCTATCTGCTTCTGCTTGCCGCCTCCTGCCAGGTAGATAAGCTATTCCCATTTTACAGATAAAGTAAATCAGAACCACAAGCTAGGAGGGTCAGAATGGCTTTATCATGGACTGAGGGCTGTAGCGAAACACAGCGGGGCGCATGAAACACAGGGGGAACTGGGCCATCACGCAGGCGGACATCGAAATACGCTAAGCAATCAGAGTCACCGTGAAAAAGTCATGCAGCTTAAGTAGCGAGCCAGAGCTGTGCAAATTAATCCTCAGTCGGAAAGGAGGCGGGGGGAGGGGAGCCTTGCGGGGAAAGAGGGGTGGGTGGGGACAGCTGGGTGAAAACAGAAGAGGAAAGGGGGCGGAAGGGACTCTCATGGTTCTGCTGCAGTTTCTGGGGAAGAGAATCGGAGACTCTACGCCGATTCTACCATATGGTTTTTTTCCTGCCACTATTGTGGAAACAACGTAACTTGTAGTCAACCACATTCCTCTGGTGGCAACAGGGGTAAGATACACTGCAAAGGCAGAAGCGCTGGGTCAATGCCTCTTGTGTCCCCGTAAACGCGCAGGCGGGTGCGTGAGGTTCGGGGACAGGCACAGAGTCGCTGGGAGTGACTCATCAGATCCCCTGGCCCGACGGGGAGATGGTTTCCTGCAGAACGAGGTGCAGGAGGTGGTTCTGCTCAGCGCTCAACAGGGGCCACATCTCCACCTGCAGCGACTTGACGGCTTCCGTGTCCTTCTCGTGGGTGGCCATGACCAAGGACTGCAGCAGCAGGAAGAGCTCCTCGGGAAGCGGGCCGCTGCTGTCCTGCCCGTGGCCGTCGAAGGCCTCCCAGGAGTACTTCTCCAGGGTGTGCGCGTGCTCTGGCAGGAGCTTGGCGGGCGGCGGCTGCAGGAGCAGCAGCAGCAGCACGCGGGACACCTCGCAGCGGACCAGCACGTCGGCGAAGGCGCCCAGCGCGGCGGGGGAGGGCGCGGCCACGGACCCCGCGCCGGGCGGGAGCAGCGCGAGCGGTGGGGCGGAGACCGCGCCGACCCCAGGCTGCGGCCCTGGCGGCTTGGGCTGCGGCTGCGGCGGGGGCTGCGGCCCCGGCGGCGGCACCGGGTGACCGCCGTGCTCCCGCGCCAGGTGCTGCATGCGCGTGAAGAGCGCCAGGGCACCGCTGTAGTCGCGCGCCAGCAGCTGGCAGGACGCGGCGTCGCCGAGCGCCTGCAGGGCGGCCAGGGGCAGCTGGGGCAGCTGCAGCTGCGCGGCGCGTTGGAAGTGGCCGGCGGCGGCGGCCGGCTGGCCCAGGTCGCGCAGGGCGGCCGCCAGCTCGAGGCAGAGCGCGGCGGCGGCAACCGGCTGGCCTAGCTCCAGGTGCAGGCGCACAGCGGCGCCCAGGGCGGCGGCAGCGGCCTGCAGCGGCTCCCCGTAGGCGGCGGGGCAGGCCAAGCGCTGGCGCGCGTCGCGCTCCTGCCGCAGGAAGAGGCGCGCGGCCTCAGTCAGCGCCAGCGCCTCCCCGGGCCCGTGGAAGAGCGCCTGCTGGCAGCGGGCCACGGCCAGCTGGCACCAGGCCGCGTACGGGAGGCACTCCTGGGCGCGCAGCTCGCGCCCCAGCTGGCTGAACTGCTCGCCGGCCTCCGCCACGTTCGGCTTCCGCAGGAACCGCTTCTTCAGCTTCTGGCACACCTGGCGGTAGCGAGCCAGGAAGTCCCCGGCCTCAGGCCCGGGGCACGGACCGCCGCCAAGGCCAGCCGCGGAAGCCGCCATGTTCGCCGCTTAGGCACTTCCGGGCGCGCTGACGCAAGTGGGCGCACGTGCTGGGCGACGGCGGCGGGCTGAGACGTGCCCTGCGTCGGGCTCCGGCCAAGCGCGCGACCGCGCCGGCTTGGCCGCCCGGAGCTCTCGTCGCCCTGGTGATATGCAAAATAGCAAGCACGGAGGCCAGGCCGGGACTGGCTGCCGGTGGCGTATGCAAATCGGGGGCCCTGCGGCGCGGCCTGGCCCGCCGTTCGGGGTTCTGTGAGCAGACCAATGGTGCTGGGGCGGGGCCTGGCTGGGCGCCCCCTGTTGCTAGGTGACAGCTTTAAAAAAAATTGTTTATTTAATATATTTATTTTTGGCAGTGTTGGGTCTTTGTTGCTGTGCAGGGGCTTTCTCTAGTTGCGGCGAGCGGGGGCTACTCTTCCTTGCGGTGCGCGGGCTTCTCACTGCGGTGGCTTCTCTTGTTGTGGAGCATGGCGTCTAGGCGCGCGGGCTTCAGTAGTTGTGGCACACGGACTCAGTAGTTGTGGATCTCGGGCTCTAGAGCACAGGCTCAGTAGTTGTGGCGCACAGCCTTCCTTGCTCCGCGGCATGTGGGATCTTCCCAGACCAGGGCTCCAACCGGTAGGTGACAGCTTGTTTACGCAGGTTGCCAAGCAGGGCATCCCTTGGCATCTCTAGGGGAACACAACCAAAAACTCTTGACCCCGCGTGACCCTACTTCCGACTTTGCCTATGTGTTGATTGTGTCCCGCCCACCCCAATCCCGATCACGCCTCAATCTTCCCGTCAAAGCCCCTGCCCCATGGGAGTCCATGCCAAGCGCTCTGTCCACCCACCCCTGCCTCCCGCACCCAGGGCGGTCGGTCGCCTTGGCACCTTCATCCTATCACGCCGCCGCCCTCACAGTGTCGACTGCCACTGCAAGGAACCCCGTCCCTCTGGGGACTTTGGCCTGGCTCCGACTTGCTCAGAGCCAGCGGGGGAGCCTTCCGTTGTCCGGCCTCACCCCCGCCGCAGCCAGCCTCTCCCACCCAGGGCCACCCCAGGCACTGTCACCGTGAGAGACCTCTCCTCTCTGTCTGTGACCCCCGACTCCACGCCCCCCACCCCCCAACTCCAGCCAGACCGCCCCGCCCCCATCCCTCCGACGAGGGGTGTCCCACCACCACCACCTCCCACGCCAAGTGAGTGAAGCACGCGCAGGGGGTCTCTTGAAACACTTTATTGACTCGCAATGACTGTGCCCAAGGCGGCGGGCAGGCCAGGGCCTCCCGGGCTGTACGGTCGGTCGGTGAGCGGGCCTGGCGCCTGACGGCCACACCCCCGGGGTCCGGGGACCCAGGTGTCGTTGGGCAGCTAGTGCTGGACTGGGGCCACCTGGGAGATGGTGCTATAGTCCTGAACAAGTCGGGGAGCAGCGCGTTGCTGCGGGCCGCCATGTCCATCAGCTCTGGAGTGAGGCGCCTCCTGCCATTGTTCTGGGCCTCATGGCCCGCCAGCTCCAGGACCCTGGCCGTCAGGTACTGGATGATGGCCACTAGGTAGACGGGTGCGGACGAGCTCAGGCGCTGGGCGTAGTGGCCCTCCCGCAGGAGGCGCTCCATGTGGCTCATGGAGAAGGACAGCTCGGCTCGGGGGGTGCAGGAGCAGCGACCGGGTGACCCTCGACGGCCCCTCTTCCCTGGCATGCTGGCCGTTGGGCGCGCTTTCTGCGACGGCCTCTCTCTGCGGTGCGCTGGGATGAGGTGCGGCGGGATGAGGGGCTGTCGGTTGTGCCTGCTGGTCCCAACATCTCAAGACAACAGGTGTTCTCAGGCCCCTCCTCCGTATCCTAGCGACCACAGGCTGGGCCCTCATTGGTCGGGGAGCACCCTGTGAGGTCACTGCTTTCCCATAACCCCTCCTCCACCCCACCTCACCCCGCCCCCACCCCCACCGCCGGGGTCCTGGGCCTGCAAAGAAATGGCGCTGGCAGGATCCTGCTCGCCGTGCTCGCTGGACCCTCTCTTTGGTGGAACTCTCACTGTCCACCTGACGGGAACTTTGTACAGAGAAGGCAGCTAATGGCAGAACATCCAGGGGCACCAAGTATACACTGGCAGTGCTGGGCCACCATCACGACTATATATCTACTTCCAAATGAATAATATTCGTGGCTGAATAATATTCCTGGCTGAATAATATTCAGCAGGCTAGACCACACATGTTGTGTATCCGCTCAGCAGCTGATGTACACTTGGGTAACTTCCACCTTGTGCCTGACGGGCATAGTGCTCTGTTGAACATTCCTGTGCAGGGTTCTGTTTGAACACCTGTTTTCCACTCATTTGGGTTTACAACCCATGGGATGGATCTATGGGTTTATTTCTGGACCGTAGTTCTACTCCACTGATCTATGTGTCTATCCTTATGCTAGTACCACATAGTTTTGATAACTGTAGCTTTGGACTAAGTTTTGAAATAGGGAAATGTGAGTCCTCCAACTTTTTTCTTCTTTTCCAAGATTATTTTGGCTATTCAAGGTCACTTGAAATTCTGTATGCATTTAGGATTGACTTTTACATTTCTGTAAAACAGAGGATTTCGATTTCCATGGGATTTCATTAAATCTCTAGACAACTTTGGGTGGGATTGCCATCTTAAAAGTATTAAGTCTTCCAGTCCACAAAATCTGCTATCTTTCCCCCCTTTTTTTAAGGTCATCATTAATTTCTTTCAGCAGTGCTTTGTAGTTTTCCGTGCACAAGCCTTGCACCTCCTTGGCTAAATTTATCCCTGTGTGTTTTGTTCCTTTTGATGTTGTGTGAAATAGAACTGTTGTCAATTTCATTTTGGATTATTTTTTCATTGCTAGGATATGGAAACACAACAGATTTTTGTGTGTTGATCTTGTATACTGCAACTTGGTTGAATTCGTTTGTTAACTCTAATAGTGTTTTGTGGATTCTTTAGGGTTTCCTGTACAGAAGAGCATGTCATCTGAGAATAGAAGTAGTTCAACTTCCTTTCCAACTTGGATGCTTTTCATTTCGTTTTCTTGCCTCATTGTTCTGAGTAGGACTTCCATTACAGTCTTGAGTAGAAGCACTGAAAGCAAGCATTCTTCTCTTGTTCCTGATGTTAGGGGAAATGCTTCCAGTCTTCTACCACTGAGTATGACATTAGCTAGGGTATTTCATAAAAGCCTTTTATTTTGTTGAGGAATTTCCCTTCTATTCTTAGTTTTCTGGGTGTTTTTGTTTGTTTGTTTTTTAATCATGAAAAGTTGTTAGATTTTGTTGAATGCTTTTTCTGCATCAACTAAGATGATCATGAGGGTGTTTTCCCCCTTCATTTTATCAATGTGGTTTTGATTAATCAGTTTTCTTATGTTGAGGCATCCTTGCATTCCTGGGATAATTCCTATTTGGACATGGAATGTAATATTTATAATATGCTGCTGGATTCAACTTGCTAGAATTGTTTTGAGGATTTTTGCATCGATATTCATACAAGCTATTGGTCTGTAATTTTTCGTATATCTAAGAGTGGAATTGCAGTGTCATATGGTAATTCTATGTTTAACTTATTGAGGAACCACCACCCTACTGATTTCCACAGCAGCTGTACCATTTTTGCATTCCCAACAAGCAGTGTGTGAGTGTCCCAATTTCTCCACATCTTCTCCAAAACTTGTTATTTTCTGTGTTTTTTTTTTTTTTTTTTTTTTTTTTTGCTTCGTTTTGCTTGTATTAGCTATCCTAGTGGGTGTGAAGTGGTATCTTATGGTGATTTTTATTTGCATTTCCCTAATGGCTAAAGACGTTGAGCATTTTTTCCTGTGCCTCTTGGGCATTTGTACATCTGCTTTGGAGGAATGCCTATTCAAGTCCTTTGCTCATTGTTTAACTGGGTTACTTGTCTTTTTGTTGTTGACTTGTAAGGTTCCTTTATGCATTCTGGAAAATAGACCCTTCTCAGATATATGATTTGCAAATGTTTCTGCCATCCTATGGGTTGTCCTTTCAATTTCTAGATAGAGTCCTTTGATGGACTCAAAGGAGTCCAGTGTTTGATTTGGATGGTGTCCAATTTATATTTTCTTTTCTGGTTGTACTTTTGCTGTCATATTTAAGTAACCATTGCCTAATCCAAGGTCATGGAGATTTACATCTATGTTTTATTCCAAGTGCTTTATAGTTTCAGCCCTTTGCATTTGGGTCTGTGATCCATTTAATGTTAGTAATGTTAGTTTTTGTTGTTGTTGTTGTTTTTGTTTTCTTTAACATGGTGTGAGATTGGGGGTCCAAATTCATTCTTTTGTCTGTGGGTATCCAGTCGTCTCACCACCATTTGTTGAAGAGATTAGTCATTCCTTCATTGAATGATCTTGCCACCCTCGTTGAAAATCAGCTATTTACAGATATATGGATTTATTTTTGAGTCTAAATTCTAAAACATTGGCCTATATGACTGTCATTATGCCAGCACCACACTTTTTAGAATTGCTATAGCTTTGTAGGAAGTTTTGAAATTGGGAATTGTGAGTTCTCCAACTTTGTTCTTCTTTCTCAAGATTGTTTTGGCTTGCTGCATCCCTTGCATTTCCATATGAATTTTACAAAGAAGCCAGGTTAGATTCTAACAGGCATAGCACTAAATCTGTATATTTGCCTTTGGGAGTATGGCCATCTTAACAATATTATATGTACAATCCACTAACAAACACGGGATGCCTTTCCATTTACTTGGGGCCTCTTTCATTTCTTTCAGCAATATTTTGCAGTTTTCAGAGTACAAGACTTACACAATTTTTGTTAAATTTATTCCTCAGTATTTTATTATTTTTGACCATACTGTAAAATGAATTATTTTCCTAAACTCATTTTTGAATTGTTCATTGCCAGTGTATATTTCTTTCTGGTCTTGGATTCTGCAACTTTGTTGAGCTCATTTATTGCATATTTGAATAGGTTGTTATGGGTTTTGGCGGATTCTTTAGTGTTTTATGTATACAAGAACCATGTCATCTACAAATAGAGATAGTTTTCCTTGTTCCTTTCCAATCTGGATGCCTTTAATTTATTTTTCCTGCCTAATTGCCCCGACTAGAGCTTTGAGTACAATGCTGAATAGAAGTGGCAAGAACAGACATCCTTGTCTTGTTCCTGATGCTAGTGGGAAAGCACCCAGTCTTTCACCATTAAGTATGATGTTATCTGTGGGTTTCTCATAGGTGCTCTTTATCAGGTTGAGGAAGTTCCCTTCTATTCCTATTTTGTTGAATTTATTTTTATGAAACTGGTGTTGGATTTTGTCAAATGCTCCCCCCCACATCTATGAGATGATCATGAGCCTCCTCCCATATTCTATAAATATGGTATATTACATTAATTGATTTTCATTTGTTGATCCAACATTATATTTATGGAATAAATCCCACTTGATCACATTGTGTATAATGAATGATAAATAAACATTTCTTTGAAAGCCTAGAAGTGACTCAGGCAAGCCACTTGAGGACAGTGTGTGTGTGTGTGTGTGTGTGTGTGAAGGGATCTGTGTCATGATGAGAAGCCAAGGAATTTGAGTGGACCTGCAATTAGTTCATTAAGGCTGGAGAGTACAGTCCCTGTGGGAAATTGATGGTTGATGTGGCTGGAGAAAAGGCAGACAGGAGCCAAGACACAGAGGTTCTGTTATGCTATGCTCAGGTTTTGGAATACCTTGTAGGGTACAGTGACCCCACTGTGGTTATTAAGCTTGGGAGTGACATGAGCTGGTTTGTTTCCAGAAAGATCATTCTGGCAGCTCTGTGGAACATATAGGAGAGAGGATTGAGATAGGAGTTAGAAAGCTGCTGCAGTATTCCAGTCAAGAAATGAGAGATATCTCAACAAAGATGATGGCATTGGTAGAATAACAGAGGGGGGCAGATACAATTTTTAAAATGTAGGCAGTAAAATGGCACATAGTAGGTGCTCACTACATATTTCTGATTCTTGTGTGAACCTGTCTGGAGACTTGATGATTCATTTGTTCATTCCTTCAACAAATATTTATTGAGTGCCTACTAAATGCCAGGCACTGTGGTAGGCATTGAGGAAATACCAATGAGAAGTATAGATCAGGTCTCTGCATGTAGTCTGGTGGAAGATAAAGAAAAGAGACCTGACAATTACAACACTATACTGTGATGAGTGCTATGAGAGGGGAAGTTAAAGGTGCTATAGGAACACATGGGAGGAGTAACTTACACAGACTTGTGGGGTTGGGGAAATACTCCAGGAGAAACTGGTGTCCGAGCTGCAATTTGAGGGATGAGTAGAAGTTAGCCAAGTGGAAAAGTAAGGCATTGGTGGGGGAGGGAGAGGAAGGGCTTTGGCATGACTTCCCCAAGTGCAGGGTGAGGTGACTGTGGGCTTTGGAGCCATTACTGGAGATATGGACTGAAGGAGAAGGTCTAAGTATTGGTGGGAAGATGAGTTCAGTTGGGAGTATGTGAGATTTGGGATGCCTGTGGGATAGCCAGATGGAAATGAAGGATCAATGACTTGGGAGGTAAAGAGCAAGGTCAGGGCTGGAGATACAGATTTGGGAGTCATCAGGATAGTTCTTGAGGACACAGATATAGTGAGATCATGCAGAGAAAGTGCACAGAGAGAATATAGAAGGACACCAAGGACAATTTCTTTTAAGGGGCAGGCAAAAGAAGAAAATTCCTGGAAGGAGACTGGAGGAGCATCTGCACAGAAAAAAAAGAGGGCTGGGAGAGAACAAAACCAGAAGGAAAAGAGAGCAAGGGGTCAGAAGGAAGCCAGAAGGAGTACAGGGGAAAAAGTGACAAACTCAGGAACAGTTGCTGAGTTCCAGAATGATAAGCATTAAAACACTCTATGACATAAATCACAGTAAGATCCTTTTTGACCCACCTCCTAGAGAACTGGAAATAAAAACAGAAATAAACAAATGGGACCTAATTAACGTTAAAAACTTTTTCAAAGCAAAGGAAACCATTGACAAAACAAAAAGACAACCTACAGAATGGGAAGATATATTTGCAAATGATATGACCAACAAAAGGTTAAAATCCAAAATATACAAACAGTTTATACAACTCAATATGAAAGCAATTCTATGAAAAATCGGCAGAAGACCTGAATAGACATTTTTTCCAAAGAAGACATACAGATGGCAAACAGGCACATGAGAAGATACTCAACATCACTAATTTTTAGAGAAATGTAAGTTAAATCAACAATGAGATATCACATCACACTTGTCAGAATGGCTAACATCAAAAAGTCTACAAGTAACAAAATTATTGCTACTATGGAAAACAGTATGAAGTTCCTCAAAAAACTACAAATAGAACCATCATGTAATCCAACAATTCCACTCCAGGGTATATATCCATAAAATATTCAAACACTAATTCAAAAAGATACATGCACCCCAATGTTTGTAACAGCACTATTAACAATACCTAAGGTATGGAAGCAACCCAAATGCCCATCAACAGACAAATGGATTAAGAAGATATTAGGCATAAAAAAGAATGAAATTCTGCCATTTGAAGCTACACGGATGGACCTAGAGAATATTATGCTTAATGAAATGAGTCAAACAGAGAAAGACAAATACTGCATGATGTCACTTATATGTGGAACCTAGAAAATAATACAAATGAGTGCATATGCAAAACCAGAACATACTCATAGACATAGAAAACAGACCAGTGTTTACCAAAGGGGAGATGGAAGTGGGAGGGGCAAATTAAGGGTATGGGGTTAAGAGATACACACTACTATGTATAAAACAGATAAGCAACAAGGGTATATTGTATAGCACAGGTTATTATAGCTATTTCTTGTAGTAACTTTTAATGGAGTATATAAAAATACTGAATCACTATGCTGTACACCTGAAACTAATACAATATTGTAAATCAACTATACTTCAATAAAAAAGGAAACAAAAAGTATCTTGAGACAAATAAAAATAGGAACACAACCTACCAAAACTTATGGGCTACAACAGACGCAGTTCTGAGACTGAAATTTATATTTAAATTTGTAATAAATACATTAAGAAAAAAGAAAGTTCTCAAGTAAACAACTTAATTTGACACTTCAAGGAATTAAAAACAGAAGAACAAACTAGGCCCAAGGTTAGAAGAAATGGAATAACAAAGATCTGAGCAGAAATAATGAATTAAAGGCCAGAAAAACAATAGAAAAGATCAATGAAACTCAGAGCTGTTTTTTGAAAAGACAAACAAATTGACAAACCTTTAGCTATACTTACCAAAAAAGAAAAAGAAAAGAAAGAGGACTCAAATAAATAAAATTAGAAGTGAAAAAGGAGGCATCACAACTTATACCTCAGAAGTACAAAGCATAATAAGAGGCCACTAAGAACAATTATACTGGAACAAATTGGATAAATGAGAATAAATGTATAAATTCCTAGCAACATACAACCTACAAATGTATAAATTCCTAGCAACATACAACCTACCAATATTATATCATAAAGAAATAGAAAATCTAAACAGACAGGACATCCCTGGTGTTCCAGTGGCTAAGAATCCACCTACCAATGCAGGGGACATAGGTTTGATCCCTCATCTGGGAAGATCCCACATGCCATGCAGTGACTAAGCCCACATGCCACAACTACTGAGCCCATGATCTAGAGCCCACGTGCCACAACTACTGAGCCTGCATGCTGCAACTCCTGAAGCCTGTGCTCTGCAACAAGAGACATCACCGCAATGAGAAGCTTGTGCACCACAAAGAAGAGTAGCCTCTGCTTGCCACAACTAGAGAAAAGCCTGAGCGCAGCTACGAAGACCCAGCACAGCCATAAACAAACAAACAAACAAACAAATAAATAAACAAACACTATACTGTGATAAGTGCTATGAGAGGGGAAGATAAATGTGCTATAGGAACACATGGGAGAAGTAACTTACACAGACTTGTGGGGTTGGGGAAATATTAAAAATAAAATAAAGTACATATTATCTTTTAGAAAAATCTAAACAGACAACTAATGAGTAAGAAGACTGAATCAGTAATCAAAAG
Source organism: Mesoplodon densirostris (assembly GCF_025265405.1). Taxonomy (NCBI): domain Eukaryota; kingdom Metazoa; phylum Chordata; class Mammalia; order Artiodactyla; family Ziphiidae; genus Mesoplodon; species Mesoplodon densirostris. The sequence continues at coordinate 1,879,475 of NC_082681.1, read as the reverse complement.
CCTTCCAGTAGTGGAAAGCCAAGAACCAAATGGTTTCACCGATAAATTCAACCAAATACTAAGAAAAATTAATGATAATCTTTCTTAAACTCTTCCAAAAATTTGAAGAGGCAGAACACTCCAGACTCATTTTACAAAGCCAGCATTACCCTGATATCAAAGCCAGATAAGAACACTAGAAGAAAAAGAACTCCAGGCCAACTTCCCTAAAGAATATAAATGCAAAAATTCTCAGCAAAATACTAGCAAACTGAATTTAACAACACATTAAATGATCATATATCATGGTCAAGCGGGGTTTATCCCCAAGATGCAAGGATGGTCCAACATATGCAAATAAATATATGTGATACACCACATTAAGAGAATGAAGGATAAAAATCATATTATCAAGTCAACAGAAAGCATTTGACTAAATTAGACAATTTTTAAAAATAAAAACTCAACAGATTAGTTATTGAAGGAACATACTTCAACAAAATAGAAGCCATTTATGGTGAGACCTCAGCTAATATCATACTTAATGGTAAAAGTTTGAAAGCTTTTCCTCTAAGATCAGGAACAAGACAAGGATGCCCCCTCACCACTCTTATTTACCATAGTTCTGAAAGTCCTATCAAAGCAGTTGGGCAAGAAAAAGAAATAAAATTCATCCAAAAAGAAAGTATGATGTAAAACTGTCTCCGTTTGCAAGTGATGTGGTCTTATATATCAAAAATCCTAACGATTCCACCAAAAAACTATTAGGTTAATAAACAAATTCAGTAAAGTTGCAGGGTACAAAGTCAACACAAAGAAATCAGTTATGTTTCTATACAAATCAGTGAAATATCTGAAAAAGTAATAAACAAAACAATTCCATTTATAATAACATTAAAAATAATTAAATACTTAGGAATAAATTTAACCTAGGAAGTGAAAGATCTGTACATTGAAAACTATGAGACTGATGAAAGAAATTGAAGACATAAATAAATGGAAAGGTATTCTGTGTTCACGGATTGGGAAAATTAATGTTGTTAAAATGTTCATACTACCCAAAGCCATCAATAGATTCAACACAATCCTTGTCAAAATTCCAATGGAATTTTTCACAGAAATAGAAAAAACAATTATAAAGTTTTTATGAAACCACAAAAGGCCCTAAATAGTCAAAGTGATTCTGAGCACTAACAAAGCTGGAGGCATCAGACTTCCTGATTTCAAACTATACTACAAATCTATAGAAATTAAAACAGTATGGTACTGGCATAAAAATAGACACAGACCAATGAAAAAAAATCAAGAGCCCAGAAATAAACCCACACACATATAGTCAGCTAATAGTTGGCAAGGGAGCCAAGAATTCTCAATGAAGAAAAGGTACTCTCCTCAGCAAATGGTTTTGGGGAAACTGGATATCCCAATGCAAAAGAATAAAATTGGGCTCTTATCTTACACCACACAAACAAATTAACTCACAATGGATTGAAGACTTAAATACAAGACCTAAAACTATAAAACTCCTAGAAGAAAACGTAGGGAAAAATATCCTTGATATTGGTCTAGGCAATTATTTTTTGGCTATGACACCAAAATTACAAGGAACAAAAGCAAAAATAAACAAGTGACACTACATCAAACTAAAAATTTTCTCCACAGGCAAAGGAGAAATCAATAAAGTAAAATGGCAACTTATGGAATGGGAGAAAATACTCAGAAACTATCTATCTGATATGGGGTTAATATCCAAAACACATAAGTAAAGTGTATGTTATATATGAAACATATAACTCATACAACTCTGTAGCAAAAAAAATCCAATTTAAACATGGGCAAAGGACCTGAATATACAGCTTTTGTGAGGTGTCCTTGAATTATAAAAGAAATGACAATCTATACTCTATGTACAGAGGTACTTTTAGCCATGTAAGAGTATATTACATTTAAGGATAAAGTCTCCTTATTAAGTGGAAAACCAAAGATTCTTGTATCAATCATAAAGGACAATTTAACTTTTATCAGTTTAAAATATAAAGCTTCTGGGCATGTAGTTGTGTGAGTTTTTTTCACTCTGACAGATTAACATATCAAAACCAGAATGGGTCATTTTTATCTTTTCCATATGTAGACAAGCCTGGTATTTTCATCCTTAGCATCATCTCTTCTTCTCATTTACAAAAATAAAAAAGATAAAGTAATACTTAGAGGAGTGGCATGGACATATATACACTACCAAACATAAAATAGCTAGTGGGAAGCAGCCGCATAGCACAAGGAGATCAGCCTGGTGGTTTGTGACCACCTACAGGGGTGGGATAGGGAGGGTGCGAGGGAGGGAGATGCAAGAGGGAAGAGATATGGGAACATATGTATATGTATAACTGATTCACTTTGTTATAAAGCAGAAACTAACACACCATTGTAAAGCAATTATACTCCAATAAAGATGTTAAAAAAACTGAATCTAATCTAAAAATTAAAAAAAGAAAAGAAGAAAGATATAAAATCAGTAACCTAAGCTACCACCTTAGAAAACTAGAGAAAATTAATTTTAATTAGAGAAAAATTCAATTAAATTTAAAAGAGTAAAACAATAGAGAAATCAATAAAACCAAAACATGATTACTTGAATAAACGAATAAAATTGAAAAACCCCATGCCAATCAAGAAAAAAAGATGGAAGAGAGGAGACACAACTTACCAACATGAGGACTGAAACAGGATATATCACTATTCACCCCACAGACATTAAAACAATAATAAGTGGAATACTATAAACAATCTATGCCTATATATTTGATAACTGGCATTTGATAATTTATATGATATGGACCAAGTCCTTAAACTAAAAACTTAAAACAAGGAAAAATACATAACCCCAATACACCAACATCTACTGAAGAAATTGAATTTGTAGTTAAGAACATTTCAAAAATGAAAACACTAAGTCAGGTGGTTTCAGACATGAATTCTACCAAACGTTTAAGTAAAACATACCAATTTCACACAATCTCTTTCCTAAAACAGAAGGGAGAACACTATCCTACTCATTTTATGAAGTCAGCGTTATCCTAATACCAAAACCAGACAATGTTTAAAAAAAAAACTACAGACCAATATCTCTTATGAACAGATACAAACATTCCTACTAAAATATTAGCCAATAACATCTAGCAATATATAGAAAGGATAGTGATCACAGTCAAGTAGGTTTCATCCCAGGAATTCAAAGCTGGTTCAACATTCAAAAGTCAATCAATATAATTCACTATATTGTCTGACTAAATAAGAAAAAACAGATGATCATAGAAATAGATGCAGAAAAAACGTTCAACAAAATTCAATATCCAGGGACTTCCCTGGTGGCACAGTGGTAAAGAATCCACCTGCCAATTCAGGGGACACAGGTTCGAGCCCTGGTCCAGGAAGATCCCACATGCCATGGAGCAACTAAGCCCGTGTGCCACAACTACTGAAACCCGTGCACCTAGAGCCCCTGCCCCACAACAAGAGAAGCCACTGTGGTGAGAAGCCTGCACATCACAATGAAGAGTAGCCCCTGCTCACTGCAACTAGAGAAAGCCCACGCACAGCAATGAATACCCAACACAGCCAAAAATAAATAAATAAATATAAATAAATATATTAAAAAATTCAATATCCATCCATGATAAAAATGATCAACAATTTAGAAATAGAAGGGAACTCCCTTAACCTAATAAGTGCTACCCATGTAAACCTACAGTAGATTATTTTCACCTAATATCAGGAACAAGTCAAGGGTGTTATGTTTTCAGAACTATTCAGTACTGCACTGGAAGTCCTAGCTAGTGCAATAAGACAAGACAAGAAAAAAAAGAAGGAAGGAAGGAAGGAAGGAAGGAAGGGAGAGACGGAGGGAGGGAGGAAAGAGAGAGAGAGAGAGAGAGAGAGAGAGAGAAAGGGCATACATATTAGGGAAAAACCCTCTTTATGTAGAAAATCTGAAATAATCTACAATAAAACTCTTATAACTAATAAGTAAGTTTGGCAAGGTCACATAATACAAAGTCAACATACAAAAAACAATTACATTTTTAAGTACTTATAATAAATTATTAGAATTTCAAATAAGAAAACAGCATTATGATAGCACCCAAAAATGAAGTACTGAGGTAAAAATCTAAGAAAATATGTGCAGGGTATGTATGTGGCAAGCTATAAGACACTGATATAAAAAGTCAAAGAAGAGATTGAAGAGGAGGGAACACTCCTAAAGTCATTCTATGAAGCCACCCTCATCCTGATACCAAAACAAGACAAAGACACTACAAAAAAAAGAAAATTACAGGCCACTATCTTTGATGAATACAGATGCAAAAATCCTCAGCAAAATTTTAGCAAATTGAATCCAACAGTACATAAAAAATATCATACACCATGATCAAGTTGGAGTCCTTTCAGGGTCACAAGGATGGTTCAACATATAAATCAATCAATGTGATACATCACATCAACAAAAGAAAAGACAAAAACAATATGATCACCTCAAGAGATGCAGAAAAAGCAGTTGACAATATTCAAAATCCACTTATGATAAAAACTCTCACCAAAGTGGGTATAGAATATATCTCAACATAATAAAAGCTATTTATGACAAACCCACAGCCAACATAACACTCAAAAATGAAACGCTGAAAGCCTTCCAGCTAAATTCATGAACAAGATAAAGATGCCTCTCTTACCCCTTCTATTCAACATAGTATTGGAAGTCCTAGCCACAGCAAGCAGATAAGAAAAAGAAATAAAAGGTATCCAAATTGGAAGGGAAGAGGTAAAACTGTCATTATTTGTAGATAACATGATACTCTATACAGAGAACCCTAAAGACTCCAAACAAAAACTATTAGAACTAATAAATGAATTCAGCAAGGTAGCAGGGTACAAGATTAATATATAGAAATCTGTTGCATTTCTTTACACTAACAATAAAATATCAGAAAGTGAAAGTAAAAAAACAATCCCACTTAAAATCATGTAAAAAAAATAAGAAAAAATCTTAGGAACCAACTTAATCAAGGAGGTGAAAGACCTGTACACTGAAAACTATAAAACACTGATAAAGGAAATTGAAGATGATTCAAAGAAATGGAAAGATATCTTGGGTTGGAAGAATTAATATTGTGAAAATGGCCATACTACTCAGAGCAATCTACAGATTTAATGCAATCACTGTCAAAATACCCACAACATTTCCCACAGAAGTAGAATAAATAATCTTAAAATTTATATGAAACCACAAAAGACCTCGAATTGCCAAAGTGATCCTGAGGAAAAAGAACAAAACTGAAAGCATAACCCTCCCAGACTTTGGACAATACTACAAACCTACAGTAATCAAAACAGCATGGTATTGGAACTATATTCAATATCTTTTTAAAAACTTTTTATTTTATACTGGAGTGTAGTTGATTAACAATATTGTGTTAGTTTCAGGTGTACAACAAAGTGATTCAGTTATACATATATATGTATCTATTCTTTTTCATATTCTTTTCCCAATTATGTTGTTACAGAATATTGAGCAGAGTTCCCTGTTCTATACACTAGGTCCTTGTTGGTTATCCATGTTAAATATAGCAGTGTGTACATGTCAATCCCAAACTCCCTAACTATCCCTCCCCCCGACCCTTCCCCCCAGTAACCATAAGTTTGTTCTCTAAGTCTGTGAGTCTGTTTCTGTTTTCTAAATAAGCTCATTTGTATCATTGTTTTAGATTACGCATATAAGCAATATCATATGATATTTGCATTTCTCTGTCTGGCTTACTTCACTCTGTCTGACAACCTCTAGGTCCATTGATGTTGCTGCAAATGACTATTTCATTCTTTTTAATGGCTGAGTAATATTCCATTGTATACATGTACCACATCTTCTTTATCCATTCTTCTGTCAATGGATATTTAGGCTGCTTCCATGTCTTGGCCATTGTAAACAGCACTGCAGTGAACATTGGCGTGCATGTGTACTTTCAGACCATGTTTTTCTCCAGGTATATGCCCAGGAGTGGGATTGCAGGATCATATGGTAGCTGTATTTTTAGTTTCTTAAGGAACTTCCATACTGTTCTCCATAGTGGTTGCACCAGTTTACATTCCCACCAACAGTGTAAGAGGGTTCCCTTCTCCCTACACCCTCTCCAGCATTTACTGTTTGTGAATTTTTTGATGATAGCCATTCCGACTGGTGTGAAGTGGTATCTCATTGTAGTTTTGACTTGCATTTCTAATAATTTGCATCGCTAATAATTAGCAATGTTGAACGTCTTTTCATGTGCCTCTTGGCCATCTGTATGTCTTCTTTGGATAAATGTCTATTTAGGTCTTCTGATCACTTTTTGATTGGGTTGTTTGTTTTGATGATATTAAGCTTCATGAGCTGTTCATAAATTTTGGACACTAATCCCTTGTCTGTCACATCATTTGCAAATATTTTCTCCCATTCTGTGGGCTGTCTTTTCGTTTTGTTTATGGTATCCTTTGCTGTTCAAAAACTTTTGAGTTTAATTAGGTCCCATTTGTTTATTTTTGTTTTTATTTCCATTACTCTGGAAGATGGATCAAAAAATATATTGCTGTGATTTATGTCAGAGAGGGTTCTGCCTATGTTTTCCTCTAAGAGTTTTTTAGTGTTCAGTCTCACATTTAGGTCTTTAATCAATTTTGAGTTTATTTTTGTGTATGGTGTTAGAGAATGTTCTAATTTCATTTTTTTACATGTAGTTGTTCAGTTTTCTCAGCTAGTAACTTATAATGGAAAATAATCTGAATATATATATATATATATATATATATATATATATATATATATATACTTAATCACTTTGCTGTACACCTGAAATTAACACAATATTGTAAATCAACTATATTTCAATTTAAAAAAGTTATAAAAATCAAAGAAGGTCTAATTAAATTGAGAGTTAGGTAATGTTTATGGATTAGAAGTTTCAATATTCTTAGGATGTCAGTTCTCCCTAATTTGATCTATAGTTTCAATAAAATTCCAACCAAAATCATAATGGTTTTGGTACTTATTAACAAGCTGATTTTAAAATTTCCATGGAAAGGCCAATGTACTAGAATAGCCAAAATAATTCTGAAAGGGAACAACAAAGTCAGAGGACTCAAATTACTCGATTTCAAGATTAACTATAAAGTTACAATAATCCAGACAGTGTAGTATTTGAGAAAGAACAGACGTATACATCAATGGAACATAATAGAGACCTCAAAAAGGACCCATGCAAATATACTCAAATATTTTTTGCAAAGGTGCAAAAACAGTTCAATGGTGAAAGAATCATCCTTTCAACAAATGGGGCTGCAACAATTGCAGGTTCATATGCAAAAAAAAGTGAACCTCAATATTTACCTCATACCTTACACAAAAATTACCTCAAAACTGATCACATGCCTTTATGTAAAATGTAAACTGTAACAGTCCTAAAAGCAAACATGAGAAAATATTCATTACCTTGAGTTAGACAAAGAATGTTTAGGTATGACATTATAATTTTAAAAGACAAAAATACTTTAAATTGGACTTTATCAAAATTTAAAACTTTTGCTCTGTGAAGCACATTGTTCAAAGAATGGAAAGACAAGCCACAGACAGAAAAAAATATTTTCATGTCACTTATCTGATAAATTACTCTTAAGATATAGATATCTTAAAACTTGCCAGTGAGTAACTGAACAACCAAATAAAAAAGGCCAGTGGTCCCAGGAAGTTATTTTGTGGATAGCAACATAATGGTTCTAAAATTTATATGGAGAGGCATAAGACCCAGAATAGCCAACATAATATTGAAGGAAAGGGACAAAGTTGGAGGACTGACATTATCCTATTGAAGACTTACTATAGAGCTACAATAATCAAGAGAGTGTGGTATTGGTGAAAGAATAAACAAATAGATCAACGGAATAGAACAGAGAGCCCAGAAATGGACCCACATAAATATAGTCGACTAATCAAATAAAGAGAAGTCTGGAGTGCACTGGGTCTCAATAAATATTTGTTGTTATTATATATAATATATATATATTTTATATATATAGTTGACTGATCTTTGATAAAGGAGTAAAGAAAAGACAATGGAACAAAAATACTTTTTTAAACAAATGATGCTGAAACAACTGGACATATACATGCAAAAAAAAAAAAAATAAAGACACAGACATTACACCCAAAGGATGCACACCAAAGTATATACAGTTTGTATATGTTGGATAACAATCTTCTATCAGATGTGTCCTTTTCTTTTTAAAATTTTTATTTATTTATTTATTCATTTATTTATGGCTGTGTTGGCTCTTCGTTTCTGTGTGAGGGCTTTCTCTAGTTGCGGCAAGTGGGGGCCACTCCTCATCGCGGTGCACGGGCCTCTCACTATCGCGGCCTCTCGTTGCAGAGCACAGGCTCCAGATGCGCAGGCTCAGTATTTGTGGCTCACGGGGCCAGTCGCTCCGCGGCATGTGGGATCCTCCCAGACCAGGGCTCGAACCCGTGTCCCCTGCATTGGCAGGCAGACTCTCAACCACTGTGCCACCAGGGAAGCCCCAGATGTGTCCTTTTCAAATATTTTTCTCTCAGTCTGTGGCTTGTCTTATTCTCTTGACAGGGTCTTTCACAGAGAAGTTTTAAATTTTAATGAAATCAAGCATATCACTTATTTCTTTCATGGGTCATCTTTGGTGGTTTTTTTTGTTTTTTGTTTTTTTTTTTGGCGGTACACAGGCCTCTCACTGCCGTGGCCTCTCCCGCCGCGGAGCACAGGCTCCGGACGTGCAGGATCAGCGGCAATGGCTCACAGGCCCAGCCACTCTGCGGCATGCGGGATCCTCCCAGACCGGGGCACGAACCCGTGCCCCCCCGCATCGGCAGGCAGACTCTCAACCACTGTGCCACCAGGGAAGCCCATCTTTGGTGTTTTATCTAAAAAGTCCTTACCATACCCAAAGTCATCTGGGTTTTCTCCAATGTTATATTCTAGCAGTTTTATAGTCTTGCATTTTATATTTATGTTTGTGATCCTTTTTTTTTTTTTTTTTGCGGTACACGGGCCTCTCAATGTTGTGGCCTCTCCCATTGTGGAGCACAGGCTCTGGATGCGCAGGCTTAGCGGCCATGGCTCATGGGTCCAGCCGCTCCGTGGCATGTGGGATCTTCCCGGACTGGGGCACGAACCCGTGTCCCATGCATCGGCAGGCAGACTCTCAACCACTGCACCACCAGGGAAGCCCTGTGATCCATTTTGAGAATGAGCTCCCCAAGATGGTTGCTGCCAGTGTCTATGTCTATGACACTCTCCAAGATCAGCAAGTGGATCTATCCCAGGCTTTTCTTAAATTATTGCTTCTGCCTAGGGTCTCAGAGCATGTGAGATTTTGTGTTCACCCTTTAAGAGTGGAGTTTTTATTTCCTACATATCTCTGGCTCTCCCAAAAGTAAACCCCACTGACCTTCAAAGCCAAATGCTCTTGGGTCTTGTCTTCCTGGCACAGGTCCCTCGGGCTAAGGAGCCTGATGTGGGGCTCAGACCCCCTCAGTCCTTGGCGAGAAGCTGTGTAGTTGTAATTATCCTCCCACTTGTGGTTTGCCTACCACAAGGGTATGCGTTTTGACTATACCACATCTTCACCCCTTCTACCCATGTCGTTGTGATTCCTTCTTTCAGATCTTCTCTGCTAGGCTTCATGTCATTCTCATCAATAGTTGCTCCGTGAATAGTTGTAATTTTGGTGTGCTCAAATAATTTATGTAGTTAGAACCCCCTTCAGGAAGTAAATCTTTAACCTCCCCTCCCCAGCATTGAGTGTGGGCTGGATTTAGTGACTTGCTTCCAAAGAATAGAGTATGGAAAAGGTGGGGATAGTAACTTTACATAAAGTAACCCAGCAAACACTACCTTGGCCAGATGATGAAGGTTAACCTTACCAGTGAGAAGTCATGTTGATGCCATGTACCCCGTGATGATGTGATGAGAAGAGCATTTCATCTTTAGAGTATTCTTCCCCAAACCAATAACTTCAGTCTAATCATGATAAGAACATCAAACCCAAATAGAGGAGCATTCTACAAAATACTTGGCAAGTACTTGAAAACTTCCAATATCACAAGAAAAAAGTAAAGAGTGAGAACTGTCACAGATGAGAGGAGACTATAGAGAAATGGTGACGAAATGTGATGTCATTTCTTGGAAGGGATCCTGGAACAGAAATGGGACATTAGTGGGAAAATGGTGAACTCCAAGTATGGAATTTAGTTAATAATGTAATAATGTGGGTTTCTTATTGTTTTCAACTGTACCATGTCCATATAAGATGTTAATGGTAAGAAAAACTGAGTGAGGAAAATATGAGAACTCTCTGTACTATCTTTGCAACTTTTGTGTAAACCTGAAGTTATTTCAAAACAAAAATTTCTTTTTAAAAAATCAATTCTATTTCTATATACTAATGTGACCATTCCAAAAATGAAATTAAAATATTTTCATTCATAACAGCATCAAAAAATGAAATGCCTAGGAATAAATTTATCAAAAGGAGTGCAAGACTTGTACAGTGAAAACTATAAAATACTGTTGAGGAAAGATAAAAAATCTAAATAAATGGATAGGCATTTCACATTCACAGATTTTAAAACTCAATATTGTTAAGATTAAATACTCTTCAAGTCGATGTATATATTCCTTAAAATGTCACATTTTTGGAATGTCACACATTCCTTAAAATGTCAGCAGACTTTTTTTGCAGAAATTTATAAGCTGATCCTAAAATTTATCTGGAAATGCAAAGACACCAGAATAGCCAAAACAACATTGAAAAGAAAGAAAAAAATGTGGAAAGACTTTTACTTCCTGATTTCAAAACCAACTATAAAGCAGTTATTAAGTATGGTACCTGCATAAGGATAAACATAAAAATCAATGGAACAGAACAGAGAATCTAGAAATTAACCCTTATATTTATGGTCAATTTATTGTTGACAAAGATGCCAAGGACATCCAATGGGGGAAAGGATAGTCTTTTCAACAAATGGTGCTGGAACAATTGGATAGGCACATACAAAAAGAGGAATTTAGACCCTTACCTCACACCATACACAAAGATTAACTCAAAATGAATCAGACCTAAATGTAAGAGATATAAAGATTTTTGATCTGCAGTTGGTTGAATCCACAGCTTCTGCATCTGCAGATGTGGAGGGCTGACTGTACTATGCTATTTTATATAAGGGACATGAGCATCCTCAGATTTTGGCATCCATGGGGACTCTAATCCCATGCATAATCCCACGGATACTGAGAGACAACTGTATTAAAGTCTCAGAAGACAATAGAGGAAAAAAAATTCATGACATTGGGTTAGGTAAAGAGTTCTTAAATACAACACCAAAAAACACAATTCATAAAAGAAAAGAACTGATAAATTAGACCTTATAAAAATTCTAAACCTTGGCTATTCAAAAGATACTGTTAAGAAAATTGAAAGACAAGCCATAGACCAGGATAAAATGTTTGCAAATCATATATCTGATAAGGGTCTAGTCTCCAGAAGAACTCTTCCAACTCAATAGCAAAAAGACAAAGAATCGAATTTAAAAATAGCAAAGGACATGAGTAGATATTTAGTAAAATAGATATACAAATGGCCAATAAACACATGAAAATATGCTCAATATCATTAATCATTAGGGAAATGAAAATCAAAACCACAATGAGATACCACTTCCACACCCACTAGGCTGGCTACAATAAAAAAAAAATAAAAACAGAAAATAACAAGTATTGGCTAGGATGTGGAAAAACTGGAATTTTCATATCCTGCTGGTGGGAATGTAAAATGGTGCAGCCACTGTGAAAAATAGTTTGGCAGTTACTCAAAAATTTCAACATAGAGTTACCATATGACCAGCAATTCCACTCCTAGGTACCTACCCAAGAGAATCGAAAACATACGTACACCAAAATCTTGTGCGTAAATGTCCATACCAGCCTTATTCACGATAGCCAAAAGGTGGAAATAACCCAAATGTCCATAAACAAAAGGTGGTATATACATATATTATATACCATTATTCGGCCATCAAAAGTAACGAAGTACTGATTCACACTACAACATGGATGAAGCTTGAAAACGTCACACTAAGTAAAAGAAGCAAGTCACCAAAGACTGCATACTATGTAATTCCATTTATGTGAAATGTCCAGAATAGGCAAACTATAGAGACAAGAAGCAGATTAGTGGTTCCCAGGGGCTAGGGTGGTAATGGGGACTAAGTGCACATGGGCAAGAGAGAGGTGCCATTGAGGTGATGGAAATATCTAATATTGGATTATAGGGATGGTTGCACCACTCGATAAATTTACTAAAAATCCTTGAATGTACATGTAAAATGAGTCAAATTTATGGTGTTTAAATTATATCTCGATACAAAATTTTAAAAACACTTTGGGAAATAGAGAAAATAAAGTCTGTGTCAATTGACACAATTTATTATGGGTCCTACAGAGCTCATTGGGCTGTTGTATGTTGTTGATGTTGTCGTTGTTGCTGTGGTTATGGTGGTTTTCCCATGAGGGCTGAGGGTCAAGCAGGGATTTGGGTCTTTTACAATAAACATTTTAAAAATTAACAGAAAAAGAATGTTGCTGGGTTGAAATTCTGAGTAGTAGTGGGGGCAAAGAGAAATGGATGGGTTTAAAAAAATATTCAGGATGCAGAAGTGACAAGATTTTGTACTGATTAGATATCGGGAATGGGGAAGAGTGAGGATGCCTTAGACTTAACATGCTTCAAGTTGAATTCCTGTTGTCCTCTCAAACTTACTGTCCTCCTGTGCGGCTAATCTCAGTGAGTGGATCAGCATCCTGGCACAGAGTAAGCATTCATTGATTGCCTTTGGAGTGAAAGAATGAATGAACAGAGTAAAAATATGGCCAATGCATCCACCAGGTCCTGCCAAACAGCCAGTCCTATACTCACCCACAAGGTCAGCTCAGCAGATGTCTATTGGAATTTCCCTCTCACTCTATTGAACATTTGGGAAATCAACAGGTCCCACACCTTGAAGAACACTCACATTCATACCGGTGGCCGCTCCTTGCCTAAACCCTGCAGCTGTGGCAGAGATCAGGTTTTGCCCAAAGCCTCTCACCCTGTAAATTCTTTACACGTGGGCAATGGCAGGTACATGTACAGCCCATATAAGCATGGGGGACGTTTGGCGTTGTAGAAAGAGGGTCACAATGGTGCCCAACTGGTGGGTCTATGTTCACTTTGGCTCCAAGCAGAAAGAGACGTTTCCCATCCGAGGGGGTTTATTAATCCAGGGCCCACCGCTCCACCCACCCCCAATCCTGGCAGGCAGAAAACACAGCTGCCAGAAACACTGCAGACAGTGAGTGACAAATTTGGATATTTTACTGCTATTCCCAATGTTGACAAGCAGAGATACGGAACCGCTTGCGAGTCCTGATACAGATACCAAAACCAGGAAGTGACGCCTCCCAGTCCACCCTTCCCAGAAATAGAGAATAAGGTGGGACACACAAAAGATGCCTCCAGACTCAACCGACCCATCAAACATTCCCTGATTATAGAAGAGAAGTGAAATTTGCAATGCAGAAGGGAAATCTGGCTGTGTCAGCAGTAGAATTGAGGGTGTAGACATTGATGAAGTGTACTTTTAAAAAAAAATTTAGTTTTGGCTGCATTGGATCTTCGTTGCTGTGTGTGGGCTTCCTCTAGTTGCGGCGAGGGGGGCTACTCTTTGTTGCAGTGCATGGGCTTCTCTTTGCGGTGGCTCCTCTTGTTGCAGAGCATGGGCTCTAGGCACGCTGGCTTCAGTAGTTGTGGCACGTGGACTCAGTAGTTGTGGCTTGCGGGCTCTAGAGCGCAGGCTCAGTAGTTGTGGTGCACGGGCTTAGTTGCTCCGCAGCATGTGGGATCTTCCCGGACCCAGACCAGGGCTTGAACCCGTGTCCCCTCTGTATTTGCAGGCGGATTCTTAACCACTGTGCCACCGGGGAAGCCCACTTCTTTTTAAACCAACGTTTAGACAGTGTCATTAGATAAACATCCTTCTCAATGCTAAAACCCGAGTCATTTGTGGCCTTTTCCTGGAAGAGATTTTTGCTGCTGTAAGGTTACAAGAACAGCATAAGAAGCCATTTTCTGGGCATGGAGCCCAGGATTCAAAGGGAAGCTCTAGAGAACATCTGGTCTGCTTGATATCTCGAAACTGCATGTGTGTGTTTGTGTGTATGTGTTTCTCTCTGCTGACTCATAGCATTGAAGCGTCTTTGGAAACTCCCCCACCCTTCTAGCCAGCCAGTTTATACACACGTCATCGGCTCCTCCTTGATTCAAATGTTAGGTCAAGAGGAAGAAAGAAAACGAATTCAAGAGTTGCTCTCAAGCATCTAGAATTTTCTGCACCTCTTGAAGAGAGACTAGCCCAGCTCTGACTATTACAAGCTGGACTTTCCTCTTAAAGCACAACCTTCATTTAAGCCTTTGGATAAAACTGGAAGAAAAGAATCTGTGAGTACTGTGGACTGCAAAGAAGGCAGGGGGCTGAAAACTGACAATAAAAACAGAAAGATGGCAGACCCGAGGCCCAGCAGTCAAGCAGACCCTGAAATTGAGCTTTTTGTGAAGGTAAGTTTTCTAGTTATAATGAGAGCATAGAGAATGTATTATTCCTTGACACTGGACCTCAGCTTTTTTTTTTTAAGTCAACATTTCAGCTAGAGATAGGAAATAATTTTTTAATTTTATACCCACTCTGAGTCCTAGAAGAATACCTGGGTGTTTGGCTGCTCTTATATAACAATAGAAAAACACCCCATCTGAAAAAAGCAAGAAGATATGGTAGAAAGACAAGTAGACTGGTTGGTAGTTAAAACAAGTAAATTGTATTATTAGTGACTTCCTATGTAACCTTGGACAAATCCCTCCCTCCCTCTTTGTTTTTCCATCTGTACAATAAATGAGCCTGACAAAATGATCCTTAAGGGCTTTCCAGTTCTCATAATCTGTGTTTTATGAGATATGTTTTGGAAGGCCTGAATGTGGGGAGGAGAGGGCCAAGAATGGCCTGAGAGCCTCATTCCCACACATGGTCCAAACAGAGCTTTCTAAAATTCTCCCACAATGGATGAACATCACAGCAGTGTCAAATGGACACTAGAGGAGAAAAAGCCAGGAGTCTGTGTGCCTGTTATATGAGTAGGGGGTATTTTGCCTTGGCTTTTTTTTTTTTAATGTCTTAGCATTTCAGAAAAGCCCTTTGGAAAACCCCTAAAGCAGGAGAAAGGAACATGTGTTTCTAAATTAGCTCATCAAGAAAAAGAAACAATCCTTTACTGGTTATTCCAAGTAGAAATTACATAGTTTCCTAAATCCTTGCTTATATTAACTATTTTTCTCTATATTTTCATTGACTATTGGAAGTATTCAGGATGGTAATAATAATAACAAACTCTTATATCATGCTTAACCCTTTTCTAACACTTTATGTATATTATCTCATTTAGTCCTAACAGCTTAGAAGATAGGTTAATAGTAGTAATGTAGTATCATCAGTAGTAGTGGTGGTAATAGTACTCAAAACTTTAGTCATATTGTCCTCATGAATTCTAGGTAAGTAAGCTAAGGAAATAAGGTCTAAGTAACTTGCCTGTAAAACTACATCGCCTCTTGATGGCCTACAAAGGCATAAAATAAGGTGTGCTTACCAAATTTTAGGTTAAACATCTGTTGGCCAAAGTAATACTTTTACAATAATTTTAAAATATTTTACAACTGGTCACATATATACATCAAGGACATAATTAACCAGCCTTTTCAAAATTATAGGAGACTCTTAAATTCCTGCATAGCAAAACAATCCAAGTAAGTGTTTGCTTGACTGTGGGGCATAAGAGCTACTTCTCCTATCTCTGGATTCTAGCAAAACATGTCACTGCTCAGAGGCAACATAAGTAAGCCTTAACTTCCTAACTGACTTTTTATAACTACCAATTCCAAACCAGAGGTAATAGGTCTCTTCATAGGGTAACTAGTTTCTTTTGTCTAAACTTGTTTATTCAATCCAATCAAACTCCTCTAACCAGTCGTTGGCACTGATCTGTGTGTTTATCTTCATAGACTTCCCATAATTTGGGTGGTAATCTAGACAGGGGAAGTTAGGAAATCACACGTTGGATGAGCAAATGTTAAATTAAATAACTTTCAGGTTAAAAACCTAATCGTTTATTGAGTACTTATGGCAGGGGCTGTACTAAGTGGTTTATTATTAACCCTATTTTATGGTTACAGAAACTAAACCAAAAAGTAGCTAAGTAGCTTTGTGTAAGGTCACGTAGCTAGTAAATGGCAGGGTCAAGATTCCAGTCCCTTAAAATAGCTGTGCATAATCTTAATTCATTGTTTTCAATTTGGCACACTTTTTAGTAACATTTTCCAGAATTTCATTAGATGAAATCCTCTAGATGTTAGCTTATCTAATGACATTGATACAAGTCACAGATTTTCTGGAAGAACCTTTAGTACCATCTGATCTGGGTTTTTGTTTTGCTTTGCTTTGAGATGGATTCCAAAGATCTCTAGAAGTTTCATAGAAGAGGGGGAATAGGGACTGAGAGGGGTGAAAATGTTAATGAGAAAATTTAAAAAGCACTACTGTTTACCAGTTGTATCTCCCTTATAATGTGGTATCTTTCTAAAGATTAAATGAGTCTGTAATTTCCCCAGCTATGTCTGGGGACCCTACCACAATTTCCCAACGCCACTGATGGGATCCCTACAAGAAAGTAAGTCCTTTCCTGACACAATTTAGAATTTATAGCACACACCCCCATGTATTCCATGGAGTGTGTGAAAACATTGCCTTTCAACTCTGAATGATTTGGGCAAGACTTATATCCAGGAACTAAGAACAAAGGATTTTCTAACATTTTGTTTTCTCTAAATGCAGAGTTTATCTTATTGGTTTGTTGTTCATTGATAAATGGAGTTTTTGTGTTCTCTACCAGTCTAAAATTACGTTTTCATAGATTTGTACATAACATTATAGACTCTAACATTTGGGCCAAAATCCTGAATGTAATATTTTTGTCTTTATTGATAAATGTAAAATAGAAAAAGAGATGATACTCTGAATGTTCAGACCATTTTCAAATTATCTTAGAACTATCATAAAGACTATTATAAAGACTGATTAATAAAAAATCCAATAAAACTATTAGATGGGAGAAAGCAGTGTTTAAGGAGTGTGGATTGTGGAGTAGACAGTCCTGGATTAGCTACATGAGAAGAGTGTATGGGTCATCAACTCTTGTCTAGCTGAGTGTACTTGAGCAAGTCAGCTTCTCTGAACTTCAATTTCCTCATCTGTAAAACAAGAGTAATGACAGAACCTACCTCACAGGATCGTCTTCATTATAAGCATTAAATAAAATAAATTTGTAAGACACAGTAGTTGTTAACATAGTAAACATTCAATAAATGTCAGATGTTCCAGCCATTACTATTTTTCATGTTTAGAAACATAGATCACAAACGCAAAGAGAAAAAGTTGTTTTGGTGAATGACCACATTGTGGTAGTTTTCATGTCCATTTCTCCAGGAGGTGGGTCAAAAATATCTTGCTGTGATTTATGTCATAGAGTGTTCTGCCTATGTTTTCCTCAAAGAGTTTTATAGTGTCTGGCCTTACATTTAGGTCTTTAATCCATTTTGAGTTTATTTCTGTGTATGGTGTTAGGGAGTGTTCTAATTTCATTCTTTTACATGTAGCTGTCCAGTTTTCCCAGCACCACTTATGGAAGAGCCTGTCTTTTCTCCATTGTATATTCATACATTTTGTGTAGTGGCACTTTAAATCAGCATTATTACAAACAGAAAAAAATTTAGTTTTCCTGTAAAATTGTGCTGCATTTCCCCCACACCTCACTGTTTTGCCTTTCCTTTTGCCAAAGGCAACCCACCCTTCCTGCTGTATCTATTATCAGACTTCATTCTTCTTCCTGCCTAATCAAGTTTCCATTCACTAACCCCAGTTATGATTGGATCTTTAGCCTGACTTCTGTTACAAAATAAATTCAGCTGCCAAGGTGGTTGCCTCTTCCCATACCTCTTCACTCCCTGATACCAAAAAGAGCAACAATAAACATTATTTCCTCTGTTGTACTCACTGCCAGGAAAAGGAAAATTTACCAAAAAACAAGAATTATGCCCAAGATCAAGGTGTCAGCATGGTCAGTTTCTGGTGAGAACTCTCTTCCTGGTTTATTATAGATAGGTGCCTTCTTGCTGTGACCTTATATACATGGTTGTTGGGGGAGATGAAGAAAGAGAGAAAGAAAAAGAGAGAGAGAGCTCTGGTTTCTTCACATAAGGGCATTAATCCCATCGTAAGGGTTCTACCCTCATGACCTCATCTAGACCAATCACTTCCCAAACACCTCACCTCCAACTACCATCACGTTGGGGGGCATGGATTCAACATTTTAATTTGGGGGGAACACAATTCACAAATCCAAAGTAGATAGCAGTGCAATTTACAGGATTAGGAACTCTAAAGAGTAGGTAAGTGTGTGGAGTAAAGAAAAGGGAAAGAATTCACTTTGGGACATGTTGAGATTGAGGTGTCTAAAACTTGGATCTCTCCTCAGGAGACAACATCAGCTACAGCCTTCTCAAGGAGTGACTCCCCTTTCTTCCTCATTTCTATTGCCACTGAGGGTGGCGATGGGGTAGGTGTCTTTAGATGTCCTTGCTCCTCATTCTTGTTTCCAGACCATTCTATCTCTCCCATTCAGAGAAATATCTAGGTTGTCTCATAATATCAGACTAAACCAACCACTACCCCTCCTTGTTATAGTAGTCTTCCCAATCCCAGGTCACTTTCCCTTACTTCTTAAGGATTTTATTTCCTGGAATATTGTCACACTCTTCAACACTATGCCTATCATAATTCTTGGTGATTTTAATATCTACACAAATGACCCTTCCAACACTCTGTCCTCTCACATCCTTGGCTTTCTCTCCTCCAGTGACCTTGTTCTTCATAATCTCTCAGGCACCCCCTTCCATGGTTATACCCTTACCTTTGTCATTGCAACGTCTGCAATTGCTGCATAATATCATTTATTTGAGGGTTTTTTTGTTCTTCTTTTTGAACTTTTCCATTTTAATACAATTTATTGAGGTATAATTTACATAAAGTAAGATGTGGTCATTTTTCACTGAAGTGTCTCTGATTTACAATGTTGTGTTAATTTCTGCTGTACAGCAAAGTGATTCAGTTACATATATATATATATATATATATATATATATACATACATACATACACACACATCCTTTTTCATATTCTTTTCCATTATGGTTTATCACAGGATATTGAATATAGTTTCCTGTGCTATACAGTAGGACCTTGTTGTTTATCCATTCTGTATGTAATAGTTTTCATCTACTAATCCCAAACTCCCAATCCATGCCTCTCCCATCCCCTGCCCCCCTTGGCAACCACAGTCTGCTCTCTATGTCTATGAGTCTGTTTCTGTTTCGTAGATAAGTTCATTTGTGTCATATTTTAGATTCCACATATAAGCCATATCTATATTTGTTTTTCTCTGTGTGGTTTACTTCACTTAGTATGATAATCTCTAGGTACATCCATGTTGCTGCAAATGGCATTATTTCATTTTTTATGGCTGAGTAGTGTTCCATCATATATATATATTATATATATATATATATAATATATATAAATAATATATATTATATATATACCATTCCATTATATATGTATATTATATATACAATTCCTTTATATATTATAATGGATATATATATATATATATACATACATATATCACATCTTCTTAATCCATTCATCTGTCAATGGACACTTAAGTTGCTTCCATGTCTTAGCTATTCTAAATAGTGCTACTATGAGCATACGGGTGCATGTATCTTTTCAAATTATAGATTTGTCTGGATACATGCCCAAGAGTAGGATTGCTGGATCATATGGTAACTCTATTTTTAATTTTTTAAGGAACCTCCATACTGTTCTCCATAGTGGCTGCACCAATTTATGTTCCCACCAGCAGTGTAGGAGGGTTCCTTTTTCTCCACACCCTCTCCAGCAATTATTATTTGTAGACTTTTAATGATGGCCATTCTGACCAGTATGAGGTGGTACCTCATTGTAGTTTTGATTTGCCTTTCTCTAATAATTTGCTATGTTGAGCAAAAGATGAATTTTTAAATGAGTGGTGTTAAGACAACTATTAACTATTTGTAAAATAAAAATAATAAAGCTGGAGCCCCAATACATTCCTTATGCCAAAATAAATTCTAAATAGATGAAACAAATGCAAAAATGAAACCATAAAGTTACCAGAAGAAAACATGAGAGAACATCTTTATGGTAAAGCAAAATAAGAAAGTAATTTTTTTCTTTGCAACCTTGATGTACATAACAGCTGTGTAAGCAGATCAGAAAAACCAGATTTCATAAAAGAAAACAATATAAGATTTTATGTAAAATTAAAATTTTACATAGGACATTGTTTAAAAATTACATGTAACATTATCAAAAAGAGTTAGTGTCTTTAGTATACAAGTAATTTTTCCAAAGTAATAAGGAAAAGGGCATCACCTTAATAGAAAAATATAAAATTGTCATGAACAAACAAGTCACAGAATAAGGAAATCAAAGGTCCAATGAAAATACTGAATATACCTTTCAAGAAGGAAATTTGGCAGGATCTATGAAAATGGAAAATGAACATAGTCTTTAGTCAGCATTCTGTTGTTATGTACTCATCACTCTGGTAATTTTACATACAATGAAAGTATTTGCTTCATTATCTCTCTCTGCCCACAGATGGTAGAATTCAAGAGATTAAGGACTACCAACTTTGTCTCTAACAACTAGCTTATTTCCCAGCAGGCACTCAATACATATTTATTGAGCAAATGAATGAATGAAGACTTTCTTTATCTTAATAGGCTGGAAGTGATGGGGAGAGTATTGGAAACTGTCCCTTTTGCCAACGCCTTTTTATGATCCTCTGGCTTAAAGGAGTTAAATTCAATGTGACTACTGTTGACATGACCAGGTAAGACAAATCAGGACATGTTTCATTCTGGGGATTAAAATCAGTAGACACCAATACAATGTTGGTGTTTGCATAATGTGTACTTTATCTAGAGGCCTAACTCTGCTTATTTTCAATAATCATAGAAAGCCTGAAGAGCTGAAGGACTTAGCCCCAGGCACCAATCCTCCCTTCCTGATATATAACAAGGAGTTGAAAACAGACTTCATTAAAATTGAGGAGTTCCTAGAGCACACACTGGCTCCTCCAAGGTACAACATTTTTACAGGATATTATTGTTCTTGAGATAATCTATTTTATTGGCTTATTTATTGCAGATTGAGGATTCTTCTAAACATCTAACTCTTTTTCAATTTCAGACCTCTCTTTTGCTATCTTTCTAGAAAAGTTTGCAAAGATCCCCCGATCACTCCATGTATGATTAGAAAACTTTACTACATAATTATTTATTTAACATATGTAAAGCTATTAAAACTTTATGTGATGCAAGTAGTATATTAGGAATGGTCAAAGGATACACTTGGAAATTTAGGAAAGACAAGAAATTTAGGCCACATTTAATTTTATCCATGTTATCTGATCCATAATGAGGTTTGGGGACATTTATACTGACAGAAATCAGACTTATTTTATTGTAGAACCCTCAGAAGATCTACAATTTTGAAATAGCCTTTAATTCAGTCTGATCTCTTAGCTCTACAGGTTGAGAAATATTATGTCTATCACACATAAACTCCCCCCCTTCAACTTCAAATACACAAAGACAGTCAATATAATATTTCAAATTATTTTTAAAATGCATAGCTTGCTTAAAATAAGAAAGTAAATTCTCTGTAGTCTAGAAATAGAGAAGAAGCCTATGGTGAGTTAGGAGCGAGGGCATGGGGTAATAGCGCTGAATAGTCCATGAGGACTGGTCAGGAGTAGTCCGTTATACCACTGATGGCATGAAGATAGAACATACCCAACACAAGAAAACCAGGAAACAGGTCTCTCACAGTTAGCCAGAGGCCATAACTGCACTGTCTACACTTGAATGACAGCTGTATGTCTCTGCCCACCCAGGATAGTATCTGGAAACAATAAGCCTACTGTATTCATTTTTTTATTTCTGTGCAACAAACTCAGTGTCTTAAAATGTCACTCATTTATTATCCCACAGTTTTCACTGGTCAGAAGTCTGGCTGTAAACTTAAAACTGCTCTAAAAAATAACGTCTTAGTCATTACACATACATATGATAAATAAAAGGTTCTATCGGTCCAAAATTCTTCCTACCTAAGAAATTAGGGATACTATTTTAGATTCTTTTCTGTGTGCCTATACTATATCTCTTTCATCCATTATTGGTGGCTTCTTATATTTTAAGCACCAGCTCCAAGTATTGAGTCTTATTTTGTTCTTTTCTCCTCATCCATCCTCCTCTACTACTGCCTCTCCTCAAACCATCTCTCCAACCTTTTCTTGTTCCCAAAGAATAACTAATGAAAAAATCTATTGTGTTATCTTTTCATACCCTTTTTTTGCTCATATAAGCACAATAACAAATTCCCTTTCCTTCCAGTTTTTTACCACTACAAACAGTGTTATAAATAACATGCTTGTTCATATGTCCTTATGTACTGGTGTTTTTATTCCAGTGGAATAGATTTCCAGGAGTAAAATTCAGATGGTATATATCTTTTAAAATTTTTACTGCTTTATCCATCAGTGTATAAATATACACTTTTCCCACATATCTGTAGTACTATGCATTATCACTCTTTTAAAATTCATGGCAACCTGATGGGTGTAGTGATATCTCATTGATACTTTAGTTGCATTTCCCTGAATAATAGGTGAATTAGAACATCTTTACACATGTTGGTTGAGCATTTGGTTTTGTTCTGTGAATTACCTTGTCAAATTCTTCTGATTTTCTATTAGCTTATGTATCATTTAGGGATTGCATTCAACTCTGATAACTAGAGACCCAAAAAGTAGTGGCTTAGATAAATATGGGTTTTATTTTCCTTACATAATAAGACACCAAGAATTAGGCATTGTAGGGGTAGAATGACAGCTCTATAATTTCACTGGGGACCCAGGCTCTATCTAATATTTTTTCTCTGCCATTCTTCAGGTGAGTTTTCCAGTCTTGAGTTTAATTCACGGTGACAATATGTTTGCTGGAATTCCAGGCAACAGATCTAACTCCCACACAGGAAGAAGGAGAAGGGCAAAGGGCAAAAGATGCAAGTCAGCTTTAAGGAGCTTTCACAGAAGCCACATTCAACAATTTCCATTAACATCTCATTATTCAGAAGTAATTCACATAGTCATACCTAAGTACAAAGGGAAGCTAGGAAACATAGATTTCATCCAGGTGTATTGCCATCCCTAAAAAAATAAGATTCAGTTAATGAGAGACAGAGAGAGAGGGAGAGAGAGAGAGGGAGAAAGTGGTACATAACTGTGTTATCTTCCATATTCTGCCCCTCTGACCATCCAAATATATGTGTGTATCCTTATTCCCATACATGGAACACACTTACTCCCAAGAGAGATAACTCCCAAGTCCCCTACAGTTACTGCATCCAGTTCAAAGTCCAGGATCTTTGAGTGATGCGCAACATCTCTCTTAGATATTAATGGTCGAACAGTCAAATAAATTAAAAGACAAGTTCTTTCCACCTTCTTCTTGACACACGCAATAGTCAGTGGTGGAGCAGGAATTGGATAACTGGAATAAAATCTTCCATTTTTAAAAGGAAATATAGGATAACACATAAAAATCCCTGGTTCATAATAGTTACCATTGTCGGAGAAACAGCTGGAAGATTTTTTCCAAGTTTTGGTGTTACAAACAATGCTAAAATGAACTTGCTTTTGACAAGGTCCCCTAGAGTGGTTATTTAGTCTGCCACATTGCTAAATACAAGAGCTCTTCCATATAATCTTTGTTTCATCTAAAATTTTAAAACCTGTTAGATGCCCACATCAATGAAAATGGTGGAGTAGGGAACTCCAAAATGTTATCCCTCCATAATAGCAATTAATAGCCCAGCAAAAGCTGTCAGAATCAACTTTGCCAGAACTCTGGAATCTAACCAAAAATGTACAAGCAGGCTGGGGTTTCTTAATGAAGAATAAAGAAGCAAAATTTCAGTAAGAGAGCCCTGTGACATTTTAGGTTACCCTGTTACCATCCTCAACTACTCAGCTCTTTAGAAGCCTTAAAGAGAGCAGTCCACATTGCAGAAACAGGTTGCTCGTACCAGAGGACAGGATATGGACCTTATTCTCAAATAACTGTGGTTGTGTGATTTGACCTGGTGGCACCTTGAGGGATTGGCTCAAGGGTTTGCCTTTTTTTTCACCTTCTTTGGAACTTCCTTAGGGCTGAGGAAGCTTCCCTGTTGGCACTCATGGAAGGCGTTTAGAAGCAAATGTATTAGCCACTGCCACATGGGGCAAGGAATAAAACTTGGAGAAAGCAATAGACAAACTGAAAAGTCTGCAAAGAAAGAGGCTGAGATGGGACGTCCCTGGTGGTGCAGTGGTTAAGAATCTGCCTGCCAATTCAGGGGCCACAGGTTCGAGCTCTCATCCAGGAAGATCCCACATGCCACGGAGCAACTAAGCCCATGCGCCACAACTACTGAGCCCACATGCCAAAACTACTGAGCCTGCGAGCCACAACTACTGAAGTCCATGCACCTAGAGCCCATGCTCCACAACAAGAGAAGCCACTGCAATGAGAAGCCCACGCACCGCAATTAAGAGTAGCCCCCTCTCGCTGCAACTAGAGAAAGCCTGCATGCAGAAATGAAGACTCAACACAGCCAAAAATAAATAAATAAACTTATTTAAAGAAAAAAAGAAAGAGGCTGAGACACTTGGGAGATAGTGGAATAAGGGCTTTAAATTAATGTATTCTAGGGAATCTAGAAGTCCAAGCACATGCCCAAGTCTCGACCTATGCTCAGAAAAAATAACCTGAGAAGACTTTAAGCTTTCACTTCTGGCTAAACTTCAGGCACCACACAAGTAGAAAGTGAAGGCTAAGGCAGAATTATAAACTGCATACCTAAGCATTGAAGGAGTACCCAAACACAGAGCCAGCTTACAAACACCGGGAGAGCTTTTAATCCCTTGGTTTGTTGTTTGTTTGTCTCTTTGTTTGTTTTGCTTCCAGGAATTTACAGAAATCTCTGTCAAATCATAAACTGACCAAAGATAATGAGACAAAGATTTCAGTGGCCACACACAAGAAAGAACAGACTTTACAAAAATACTTCAGAAAATTCACTAAACAAATAAACAACACCCAAAAAAGCAACAACAAACCCTATTTGTTGGAAGGGAAGGGAAGAATCTGTTTTCCAGAGTTTCCACATTATAATATTAAAGTGTCCTGTTTTCAAAATATATATATAAGGCATGTCAAAAAAACAAGGGGCTTCCCTGGGGGCGCAGTGGTTGAGAATCTGCCTGCTAATGGAGAGGACACGGGTTCAAGCCCTGGTCTGGGAGGATCCCACATGCCACGGAGCAACTAGGCCCGTGAGCCACAACTACTGAGCCTGCGTGTCTGGAGCCTGTGCTCCGCAACAAGAGAGGCCGTGATAGTGAGAGGCCTGTGCACTGTGATGAAGAGTGTCCCCCACTTGCCACAACTAGGGAAAGCCCTTGCACAGAAACAAAGACCCAACACAGCAAAAATAAATAAATAAATAAATCAGTAAACTCCTACCCCCAACATCTTCTTAAAAAAAAAAACCAAAAAAACAAGAATGTATGGCCCATTCACAGAAAAAAAGAAATTAATAGAAATTGTCTCTGAGGAAACCCAGACCCTGAGTTAATAGACAAAGACTTTAAATCAACTGTCTTAAATAGGTTTAGATAGCTAAAGAAAACCATGGGCAAAGAATTAAAGGAAACCAAGAAAACAATGTCTCAATAAAGAGAGAATATCAATAAAAAATATACATAATAAAAAGGAATCAAATAGACATTCTGGAGTTGAAAAGTACAATAACTAAAATGAACAATTCACTAGAGGGTTCAACAGCAGACTGAACAGACAGAAGAAAGAATCAGCAAAACTGAACATAAGTTAATTGAGAGTACCCAGTGTAAGGAAAAGGAAGAAAATTAACAGAGCCTAACATACCTGTTGGATGCCATAAAATGTACAAAGATACACATGATAAGGGAAGAGATGGCAGAGAGAAAGAGGCAGAAAGAATATTTGAGAAAACAATGGCTGAAAACTTCCCAAGTTTAATGAAAGACATAAACCTATACATCCAAGAAGGTCAACAAACTCCAAGTGGAATAAACTCAAAGAGATCAACACCAAGATACATTATTTTAAAATTATCTAAAGCCAAAGCCAAAGATATAATCTTGAAAGCATCAAGAAATAAATGACTCATCATGTAGAGGGGATTCTCAATAAGATTAACAGATAAGTTTCATCAGAAATCATGGAGGCCAGAAGACAGAGAGATGATATATTTAAAGTGCTGAGAGAAAAAATAATCAACCAAGAATTCAGTATCTGGCAAAAATATCCTTCAAAAATGAAAGAGAACTTAAGACATTCCACATGAAGGAAAACTGAGGGATTTTGTTGCTAGTAGGCCTGCTCTGCAAGAAATGCTATCAGAAGACCTTCAGGCAGAAATGAGAGGCCATTAGAAAGTAATTCAAAGTCACATAAGAAATAAAAGAGCACCAGTAAAGGAAAAATAACACACATGATCATCTCAGTTGATGCAGAAAAAGCATGTGACAAAATCCAACACCATGTTATGATAATACTCAACAAACTAGGAATAAAAGGGAGCTTCCTTAACCTGATAAAGGGAATCTGTGAAAAACCCATGGATAACATCATACTTAAAAGTGAAGGATTGAGGGCTTCCCTGGTGGCACAGTGGTTGAGAGTCTGCCTGCCGATGCAGCGGATACGGGTTCTTGCCCCAGTCTGGGAAGATCCCACATGCCGCGGAGCTGCTGGGCCCGTGAGCCATGGCCGCTGAGCTTGCACGTCTGGAACCTGTGCTCCACAACGGGAGAGGCCACAACAGTGAGAGGCCTGTGTACCACAAAAAAAAAAAAAAAAGAAAGAAAAAAAAAGTGAAGGATTGAAAACTTTCTCCCAAAGATCAGAAACAAGACAAATATGCCATTTTTGCCACTTCTATTCAACATTGTACTGAAAGTTCTAGCCAGAGCAATTATGCAGGAAAAAGAAAGAAAAAGCATCCAAATTGGAAAGGAAAAAGTAAAATGATACTGGCAGATATGATCTTTTATGTAGAAAATCCTTTAAAGTCCACTAAAATACTATTAGAACTAATAAAAATTCAGCACAGTTGCAAGATACAGATCAAAATAAAAAAAATTTTATTTCTATATACTGTCAGTGAATCATCCAAAAAGTAAATTAGGAAAACAATTCCATTTTCAGTAGCATCAAAAATAATAAACTACTTAGAAATAAATTTAACCAAGGAAGAGAAAGACTTGTACGTGAAGACTACAAACAATTGCTAAAATAACTTCCTAGCTTCTCATGGTTTTTCAGCAATCATTACCTTATAGATACATAACTCCAACCCTCCATCTTCACATAGCATTCTCCCTGTGCCTCTGCCTCTTCACACAGTGTTCTTTTTTAAGGACACCAGTCATACTGGATTAATGGGCCCACCTTACTCCATATGGTCTCATCTTAACTATCACAGCTGTAACAATCTTATTTCAAAATAAGGTTACATTATGAAGTATTGGAGTTTATGACTTCAACATACCTTTTTGGGGGGACAGAATTCAACCCATACAAATATCCCATGTTCATGGATTAGAAGACCTAATATATTAATGTAGAAATATTCCCCAAAGTGATCTATTAATTCAATGCAATACCAACCAAAATTCCAATGGTGTTTTTACAGAAATGAAAAAGCCAATCCTCAAATTCATATGGAATTGAAAGAGATCACAAATAGCTAAAATAGTCTTTGATAAAGACAAAAAAATTGGAAGACTCATGCTTCCTGATTTCAAAACTTACTACACAACTACAGTAATCAAAACAATCAGTACTTGCATAATAATATACCATTGGAATAGAATTGAAAGTCCAAAAATAAACCCATACATCTGTGGTCAACTGATTTTCAAGAATGCCAAAACCATTCAATGGTGAAAGAATAGTCTCTCCAACAAGTGGTGCTGGGACAACTAGATATTCACATTGGCATGCCAAAAAAATAAAGTTATACCCTTACCTCACATCATATACTAAAATCAACTTAAAATATATCAGACCTAATGTGTGGATTAAAACTATAAAACTTTTAGAAGAAAATATAGAGGTAAATCTTCAAGACCTTGTATTCGGCAATGGATTCTTAGATATAACACCAAAAGCACATACAGCAAAAGAAGAAAATAGAAAATAGAAAAATTAGATGATCTGGAAGATAGAATAATGGAAATAACCCAATCAGAACAGTAGAAAGAAAATTTTTTAAAAATGAGGAACGTTTAAAGGACCTCTGAGACAACATCAAATGTACTAATATTCACATTATGGGGATCCCCAAAGGAGAAAAGAGAGAAAGGGATAGAAAGGTATTTGATGAAATCATGGCTGAAAATTTCCTGAAGCTGATGAAGGAAAAAGATTTCCAGGTACAGGAAGCACAGAGACTCCCAAACAAGATAAACCCAAAGAGACCCACACCAACACATATCATAGTTAAAATGGCAAAATTTAAAGATAAAGAGAGAATTCTAAAGGCAGCAAGAGAAAAATAATATTTTTTTTCCACTTAGAGAAGACGCTTTAACACTTCTTTTAGGGTTGGTTTAGTATTGATGAGCTTCTTTAGTTTTTTCTTGTCTGAGAAGTTCTTTACCTCTCCTTCAATACTGAATGATAACTTTGCTGGGTAGAGTATCCCAGGTTGTAGGTTTTCCCTTTCAGAACGTTAAATATATCATGTCACTCCTTTCTGGCCTGCAAAGTTTCTGCAGAAAAATAAGCTGATAGCCTTATGGTGGTTTCCTTGTATGTGACTAGTATCCAAAATATATGAAAGAACTCTTACAATTCAATAACAGAAAGCAAACAACCTAATTTTAAAATGGAAAGAGGATTTGAGTAAACAATTCTCCAGAGAATATATACAAGTGGCGAACAAATACTTGCAAAGGTACTTAATGTCATTAGTCATTAGATAAATGCAAATCAAAACCACAATGCCCATTTTTTTCACACACACACACTGTATTTTATTTTTACAAGAGATAAATAAACTGACACCAAGCATTGTAAATGGATGACCACAACAAAAGCAACAATGATTGCAATTACCAAACATGAAACACAATCATACTATGTCATAATATTGACATTCAGTCCAGTAATCCTCCACTGTAACAGTTCCTTTACTTTGCAGTGAAAATTGATTTGTATATTTTTTGCCTCTGAGTCCTTGTGGGATTTTTTAAAAATTCAAACAGAAAGTCACAAAAATTATAATCATCCTCATCAGTTCACTCAGTCCCATGTAATTAATTTTTTTCATCTTGATCTTTTGTTAGCACTTTTATGAATTCATCAGTTTTCCATTAGAGTTCTGAAAATGCTTATTCATTCAGTTCAGCAGTATAGTCAGTTACCAGAAATCTGTACTTGTAAGAGTCTTTTCCATGAATGCCTTGAAGATGAAACCCTTTTATAGGAACATTTTTGCAAAAGCATCAGAGTACACCCAGAACTGTCTGTAAATGACCAAAGACTTAAAAATGACCACAGTTAAATATTTGATGAAAGTTCATAATAATTCAATTGACAAGGAAAT
The DNA here is from genome assembly GCF_025265405.1 of Mesoplodon densirostris. Classification (NCBI taxonomy): domain Eukaryota; kingdom Metazoa; phylum Chordata; class Mammalia; order Artiodactyla; family Ziphiidae; genus Mesoplodon; species Mesoplodon densirostris. The sequence continues at coordinate 1,849,444 of NC_082681.1, read as the reverse complement.
TTAGTTATTTCTGAGATATACATTTTAAAGTCATAACTAGAATTATGACTTATAACATTATACCAGAACATATAAGATTTTTAGAAATTTCATGAAATGTCTAAAACATTTATATTAACATATTTACATACAAATAACCAAAAGGAAGTTTAGTATTAGTTGTTTTTTGTTTGTTTGTTTGTTTTTTGTACTGCAGATTCTTATCAGCCATCAATTTTATACACATCAGTGTATACATGTCAATCCCAATCGCCCAATTCAGCACACCATCATCCCCACCCCACTGAGGTTTTCCCCCCTTGGTGTCCATACGTTTGTTCTCTACATCTGTGTCTCAACTTCTGCCCTGCAAACTGGTTCATCTGTACCATTTTTCTAGGTTCCACATACATGCATTAATATACGATATTTCTTTTTCTCTTTCTGACTTACTTCACCCTGTATGACAGTCTCTAGATCCATCCACGTCTGAACAAATGACTCAATTTTGTTCTTTTTTATGGCTGAGTAATATTCCATTGTATATATGTACCAATCTTCTTTATCCATTTGTCTGTTGATGGGCATTTAGGTTACTTCCATGATCTGGCTATTGTAAGTAGTGCTGCAATGAACATTGTGGTGAATGTGTCTTTTTGAATTATGGTTTTCTCTGGGTATATGCCCAGTATTGGGATTGCTGGATCATATGGTAATTCTAGTTTTAGTTTTTTAAAGGAACCTCCATACTGTTCTCCATAGTGGCTGTATCAATTTACATTCCCACCAACAGTGCAAGAGGGTTCCCTTTTATCCACACCCTCTCCAGCATTTGTTGTTTGTACATTTTCTGATGATGCCCATTCTAACTGGTGTGAGGCGATACCTCATTGTAGTTTTGATTTGCATTTCTCTAATAATTAGTGATGTTGAGCAGCTTTTCATGTGCTTCTTGGCCATCTGTATGTCTTCTTAGGAGAAATGTCTATTTAGGTCTTCTGCCCATTTTTGGATTGGGTTGTTTGTTTCTTTAATATTAAGCTGCATGAGCTGCTTATATATTTTGGAGATTAATCCTTTGTCCATTGATTCGCTTGCAAATATTTTCTCCCATTCCGAGGGTTGTATTTTCATCTTGTTTATGGTTTCCTTTGCTGTCCAAAAGCTTTGAAGTTTCCTTAGGTCCCATTTGTTTATTTTTGTTTTTATTTCCATTACTCTAGGAGGTGGATAAAAAAAAGATCTTGCTGTGATTTATGTCAAAGAGTGTTCTTCCTATGTTTTCCTCTAAGAGTTTTATAATGTCTGGCCTTCATGATTATCTTCATCCTTTACTGATTTTAAAGGAAATAGTGCTAACATTTCACCATTAAAAATGATGCTTGCTGAAAATTTTTGATGGATACTTTTGACCAAGTTAAAGAAATTAATAAATTCATTTAATCATTTAACAAATATTTACTGAATACTTACTAAGTGTCAGGTACTCTTCTAGGCATTTGGGACACATCAGTGAATAAAATGGGCAAAAGCTCTCTGCCCTAGCCGAGCTTACATTTTAGTTAAGGAAGAGAGAAAATAAGCAAGATAAAAAGCAAAATATAAACTATTTTAGATGATGATAAACACTAAGAAAAAGTAAAGCAAGGGAGGGAAGTAGTGAGTGTTAGGGCCAGGGGAGAGGTTGCAATGTCCGATAAGGTGGCCAGAGAAAGGCCTCACTTAGGAGGATATATCAGATTAAAATACCTGAAAGAAGAGGGAGAGAGGGCCATGTGCATAAATGAGGGAAAGCACTTTATTTAGGGGCAGACCAAGTGAAAAGGACCTGGGGTTGGAGCTTGTCAGGCCTCTTTGAAGAAGAGCAAGGAGGTCAGTGTGAAGTGAAGTAAGGAAGAGAGTAGGAAGTGATGAGAGCAGAAGGTAAGCTTGGGTCAGATCACACTGGCCCTTGTAGACCACTGTGAAGACTTGGGCTCTGAGTCTGAATGAGATGGAGACATTGCAAGGTAATGAGTGGGAAAGAGACATGATATGACAAGTTTTAACATGACTGCTCTGGCAGCAAGTGGAGAATGTCCTGGGAGTGTGAGGGATAAGCATGGGAGAGGGGGGATAATCAAAGTGTTGCAGTAATATAGGCTTTGGACCAGGTAGGGAGCAGTGGAGGTGGTGAGTAGTGGACAAATTCTGGATACATTTTGAAAGGTAGTCTGGCTGGAGTTGCTAATGGATCAAATGTGGGCATGGAGAGAAAGAGGGATCAAAGAAGATGGCTAAGTGTTTGGCTCAACCATTTCTAGTTGCTAGTGTGGGCTTTTATGAATAGGAATTGATTTTCACTGAACCCTTTTTGGGCATCTATTCATGATCATATGGTTTTCCTTAATTTGTTAATGTGGTAAATTACATTACTTTAATTTATTATGCTAAATTAACTTTGTATTACTAAGAGGAGGACATCTTGGCTACTTTCCCCCATCCTCTCCATCCTCTTTATTCTTTTATGTATTTTGTTATTTGAAGCCATGTTTTTTCCTACTACTTATCTTTGAAAATGTATTACCACCATATCTTCTGCCAAACAGGCTTTTAGGAGCAAGTATGGGGACCCAACAGCCATTTGAAACACTGTTTCTGTAGATAAATGAGCCTTGAATTCCAAACAGCTGGTTTCCCTGTGAACTTTAGAAGCTAAAGAATTCTCAGAGTGGAAAAAAAACATATTTCCAATGAAAGGTTTCTCAGCACCTTCAGTTTCCAGCACAATTTTCCAAAACTTCTCTCAGTAGAGTGCAACAAAGACACCAGGTCTATGTCTTGTTATAGGTGAATGTTATGTGCAGTGATGTTTCTTTTTAAGGTATCCTCACCTGAGTCCCAAGAACAAGGAGTCTTTTGACGTGGGCTGTAACCTCTTTGCCAAGTTTTCTGCATACATTAAGAATGCACAAAAGGAGGCAAATAAGAGTAAGATACCTTTCTTTAAGTCTTTTCATTTTGCTCACTCACATGCTCACTCTCATATTCTGACTCAACTAAAATAGGACTTTCCTGAATATATAGTATATATTGGGGAATACTCTTCATCTCACTCTCTGTTCTCTCTTCTGAAATTCCTTGCATGAAGTTTTATTGGATTTAGAATCTAATATTCAATATAGGAATCACCAACTTAGCTCTATTAGAACATTGACATGCCAGGGGTGAACTAACTGCTGGACTGTATTTCTTAACCCCCCCAACTTTCCCAGTCTTGTGTACCTTTAAGGTTTCTTAAACCATAGCACCTACCATTTCTCACAAACACTCTCGAATAGGTTTACTATTCTCTGAATCATGAGAGCTATTAGTCTCTGATTCCACTTTCTGACTCTTCTTGAGTGATAATATATATTACCTTTCTTTTTCTTTGACTCTCCTCCCAATTTACCTCCTCAAGAAGAGTCCAAAAATATGTCTACTCACCATTTGATTAAACATTTGATTCTGTCTTATCAGTGGGTAGTTGAGCATTCTAGTTAAGTATATAGAGATGTCTAAATGTGTGAAAAGCATATTGGGAATGTATTTAGTCATGAAGACCGCACATTTATAAGTAACCCATTGACTTCATTGCCTCAGATTTTGAAAAATCTCTGCTCAAAGAATTTAAGCGTCTGGATGACTACTTGAACACCCCACTTCTAGATGAAATTGATCCAGACAGTGCTGAGGAACTCACAGTTTCCAGAAGATTGTTCTTGGATGGGGATCAGCTGACACTGGCTGACTGCAGTTTGTTACCCAAACTGAACATTATTAAAGTAAGTCTTCATAGGGCAGGCTGAATGATTGAGAGGAGTTTGGGAGTTGCCAACAGGAAACACAGTGACCATTCAGTGTGTGTTTTTATATGAGGGCTTTGTCATCATCACTATGCATAAGGTATGTCTCCTTTTTCTCCTCAGAGGAAAAATCCATAATGATCTTCTCTAGGAAGCATAAAAACTTCTTGTTTCTTTCTTCCTAAATCAGAAGGTGTTTTCCACTGTCTTGTCTACAAAACAAGGGTAATAGTACCCATTTCACAGAACTGTTGAGAAAATTAAGACATATGAAATATTAGAAAAGTGTCTGGATCATAACAAGTGATAATAAAGTGAGCTATTAATATTATTATTATCTAATCGAATTTAACAAATTTTTATTGAACAGACCTTATTCTATCTCAGGTCCTATGCCAGACACAAAGAACACATAAAGAAGTAAGACACTGTCAGACCCTAAACAGTGAAAAGATCTGTGCTCTTTTTCTGTGCTTCCTTCTTCTAAACATTCATAATTAAATACACCATAAATATAAAAATGATTACAAGCATGGAGTTTTGTCTACATTTGTAGACAAAACATTAAAGTAGTAAATCCGAGATTCTTTAAGTTTATTTTGTAGTACTTTTTGTGTAGGTAACGTCCTCAATGATCCTGATTTTTTTGTGTGTGTGTGATACGCGGGCCTCTCACTGCTGTGGCCTCTCCCGCTGCAGAGCACAGGCTCCGGATGCACAGGCTCAGTGGTCATGGTTCACGGGCCTAGCCACTCCGTGGCATGTGGGATCTTCCCGGACTGGGGCACGAACCCGCGTCCCCTGCATCGGCAGGCGGACTCTCAACCACTGTGCCACCAGGGAAGCCCGATCCTGAATTTTGACATATGTTTTTACACACTAGGCATTTTACTGATGCCCCTCACTACCAATTGCTTTTTCCTCTTTTTTTCCAAAACCCTAGGTTGCTGCAAAGAAATACCGTGATTTCGACATTCCAGGAGAATTCTCAGGAGTCTGGCGCTATCTCCACAATGCCTATGCCCGTGAAGAATTTACCCACACGTGTCCTGAAGACAAAGAAATTGAAAATACCTATGCAAGTGTGGCTAAACAAAAGAGTTAGGACAGCTCTTTCAGTAGAAAACCCTCTTTTTTCACTTGTTATCATACTAGAAAATCTTTTGGAAATAAGAATATGGAAAATATGGTTTCCTTTATCCAACTTTCTTATGAAAAAGAATGCTATATTTTCTGTATCTAGTTAATCCAAACTATCTGCTCACTGTGTATTTTAAAGGTCTTCATATTTTCATTTCACCTTTTAATTCCCATGGCACAACAACTGCAATCTTAAATGATATAGAAAGTATCAATATTTTTTGCTAGAATACATCATGTGTGCAAGCTCAACAGATGGCTGAAGTTACAAATGACATACAGTCACAGTCTCAAACTGTTCCTTAGAAATATTTACATCTAAATCATTAAAACAATTTTACTAAGAAATTTGACTGACCAAAAGGTCTTGTTGCTGTCCATTAAAGGGTAAAGTAAACTGTTCTTAAAGGATAATCACAAATCTTTCTACAGAATTTAAAATGTTCCATTACTACATGTACTCAAATATACATGTTAAAATACAATCAAATCACTCAAATCTGAAAACAAAAACTGAAGTTTACTTTTGCTCCTTCAAAAGAGAAACAAAGTTCAGCCTCAAAAAAGAGAGATAGGTGTTATTAGAAGTCTTAGTGGGATTTACATAAAATTTATTTATTTATATTTTGGCCATGCTGCAGGGCATGTGGGTCTTAGTTCCCCAACCAGGGATGGAACCCATGCCCCCTGCAGTGGAAGCTCAGAGCCTTAACCACTGGACCACCAGGGAAGTCCCTAGATAAAATTTAAATAAAGGAGTGTCTTCATAGGTTCAAAGAAAAGTAAGGCAATGAGTAAAGAGTTAACAGGCCTGGAACAGGCACATGAAAAAATGCGCATCATCGCTAATTATTAGAGAAATGCAAATCAAAACTACAATGAGGTACCAGCTCACACTGGTCAGAATGGCCATCATTAAAAAGTCTACAAATAATAAATGCTGGAGACAGTGTGGAGGAAAGGGAACTCTCCTACATTGTTGGTGGGAATATAAGTTGGTACAACTACTATGGAAAACAGTATGGAGGTTCCTCAAAAAAACTAAAAACAGAGTTGCCATATGATTCAGCAATCCCACTCCTGGGCATATACCCAGAGAGGACTTTAATTTGAAAAGATACATGCATCCCTGTTTTCACAGCAACACTATTCACAATAGCCAAGACTTGGAAACAACCTAAATGCCCATCAACAGATGAATGGATAAAGAAGATGTGGTGTGTGTGTGTATATAGACATAGATATAGATAGATAGATATAGTGGAATATTACTCAGCCATAAAAAAGAATGAACTAATGTCACTTGCAGCAATGTGGATGGACCTAGAGATTGTCATACTAAGTGAAGTAAGTCAGAAAGAGAAAGACAAATATCATATGATATCACTTATATGTGGAATCTAAAATATGACATAAATCAACATATCTACGAAACAGACTCACAGACATAGACAACAGACTTGTGGTTGCCAAAGGGGGGGTTGGGAGGGAATGATTGGGAGTGTGAGATTAGCAGAGGCAAACTATTATATATTGGATGGATAGATAAACAACAAGGTCCTACTGTATATAGCTCAGGGAAGTATATTCAATATCCTTTGATAAACCATAATGGAAAAGAATATGTATATACATGTATGTATAACTGAGTCACTATGCTGTACAGCAGAAATTAACACAGCATTGTAAATCAACTATACTTCAATAAAATTAAAAAACAAAAAGAGTTAACAGGCCTGGGTATAGAAATGGCTCAATGCACTGTCCTTGGAGCCAGAGTTAAGATAAATACATAATGTTGTGTCCCCTCTTTGATGGAAGACCCTGATCTGAGACAATTGTACCTGGACTAGATGGCAAAGTTGTGACTTCTCTGAACATCTCAGATCCTTTTATTCTCACTGATAGGATTTCAAAGAGTCAAGTTTTTTAAGATCTATGATTTTAAAGAACAAAGTTGCTTGGGACTTCCCTGGTGGTCCAGTGGTTAAAACTCCCTGCTTCCACTGCAGGGGGCACAGGTTCACCCCTGCTTAGGGAACTAAGATCCCACATGCCCCCCAGTGTGGCAAAAGAAAGAAACAAAGAAACAAAGAAAGAAACAAAGAAAGAACAAAGTTTCTCAGTACCATGGCCTTAAACTCATTAATAGAAGCAGTCTTTTACAGATTACACCATACTTAAAAGTGTATTCATGTCATTGCAAAGCTGCAAGTAAGTCTTATCCAACTTCATAGGTACTGATACAGCTCAGAATTACCCTCCTAGATGAAAGGATTATTATCTTCTTAGATGACATTAATACAATTCAGTTCAGTAACTACTTATTGAGTACTTACTATGTTATTATTATTTAGTTATTTAATCTTCACAACAACCTCATGCCAAAGGAACAGTCCCTATTCTCATGAAACACGCACTTCAATAATGGAGACAGGCAATTAAACGTGCAATTACAATACGTATGTGTTATGAAAAGAGTAAGCACAAGGCTACATAACAGAAGTACATCCTTATATGTTCCCCCAGCCTGACCTCAAACAAGTTCCACTTGGTCATGTAGCCTTTGCATAGCACAACCTCTATGAAAATTCTTAGAGATGTGTTTTTATGAGAAGTTAAATTTTTTTCCCACTTGGGCAGACACATGACTCCAAAGCAGGGTCCTGGATGAACCTAACATCAGCAACCTGTTCCCCTACTGATGTAAATTACCCAATATGAGAAAGGGAATTTTTACTCATTAGTGTCAAATTTTAAAAAATAAAAAGGAAATTTTTTCTAATTGTGAAAGCATTACATGTTGGTGCAAACACAGATAGTAGTGGAATAGAGATTCTAAACGTAGAGAGATGTATGAAAACTTACTATCTGATAAGGTGGCATTTCTGATCAGTGGTGGAACACTAGAACACAATTCAGCTGTGTTTTTTGCCACTTTATGACAAGGATGGACTTTCCTCCAGTGTCCCATAACATGTTTCTCATTTCTGTGTGAGAGCTCACCAGAAGCACATTTAGCACTCACATTTCTAGTGACATTCTGGTCACGATGATATGTGTGTTCTCCAAGATGACAGACTCTTCCTCTACTGCTCTTCTCTCTTCTTTCTGAGCCCTCACCAGAATCAGCTATAATGTCCATATTTCTGGAATGCACCTCAAAACTCTTCCAGCCTCTATACATTGCCCACTTACAAAGTTGCTTCCACATGCTTAGCTATTTGTTAGGACAGCACCCCACTTCTCAGTACCAAAATTTGTCTTAGTCTGCTCAGGCTGCCATAACAAAATACCATAAACTGGTTGGATTAAATAACAGACATTTATTTTTCATAATTCTGGAGGCAGAAGTCTGAGATCAGAGTGCCAACATGGTCAGGTTCTGGCAAGAACTCTCACCCTGGTTTGCAGACAGCTGCCTTCTCACTGTATCCTCACATGGTGGAGAGAGAGAGGAAGCAAGCTCTCTGTTGTCTCCACCTTCATGACTTCATCTAACCCTAATTATCTCCCAAAGGCCCCATCTACAGATACAGTCACATTGTGGGGTTAGTGTTTCAACATATGAGTTCTGGTGGAGGGGGAGGGGGCACAATTTTAAAACAAGGCTGCCATTTATAATAAAGAAGTAGGTAAGTGTATAGCAGCCAAGTGTCTGGGGATAGGCTTTCTTTTATACAAGTTACAAACCTAAGATCACCTCCAAGATCTGCTTTGTGATCAACACAGCTGGAAGGGCCTTGAGGTAAGGAACAAAATACCTTGTGAATTCATCAGAGTAGGGGATGGTAGATTTGGTTTTCATAAGTTAGGAAACTTCAAAAAGGCTATTCAATAAGACTTCCAGTTGCTGAAGACAATGGTGGCTGCCTTGGTCTGTGTCTCCCAATATTTCCTCCAAAAACAATACAGAATAACAAGAACACATTTTAAAAGGCACTAAAACCACATGGTAAACATAACTTGAAGACAGAAAAATACCCAAACCTCAATATAACTCAAAGTTAAAAAAAAAAAGAAAAAAATACCAAATCCCAGCAAGGACTTGATTCAGACTTTCAAAAAATTGATAAAACAGTGGAGAAAATTACTCAAAATATGAAAATAAATGGAAGAAAAAGATAAAATTATCTCAGAACTGAGGATAAATTAAAAGGTTCTCAAGCAAAAATGGACTCAAGAAAATTTAATAACATGCATGGAAAAAGGCAGAAAAATAATTGAGAGAATGAAAATGACATTTAGAACGAAGTAAAAAGGATCAGAAAGACAAGCAAAAAAGGAATAGCAGTTGTAAAATTGGAATCACTGGGAAAGAAAAACAAAACAATGGGACAGAACTAATATTTAAAAGATTTAAACCTATAATCCAAGAAAAATTTCCAAAATTAAAGACCTCAGTCCACACATTGAAAGGTCTCACTGGGTTCCTAGGAAAATTAACCAAACTGATCAATCCAAGGCATATCCTAGTAAAACTATTAGAAATGAAAGATAAAGAAAATATATCCTCAAGACCTCTAAGCAAAAAGATCAAATAACCTGTGAAGGTAAATTAATTAACCTGGTGCCAGGCTTCCCAAAAGAACATACAAAGTAAGGAAGGCAACAATGAAGTAGCATTTTCAAGAAACTTAGGAAAGAGAGTGTGAGCCAAGAATTTTATATCCAGTGAAACTAGTCTTTAAATATTAAGGTTATGGAAAAAGAAAAAGTTTTAAACAAACCAGGACTTAGATAATTCTGTGTCAATGTGCCCATAAACAATTTTTAAAAGGTATAGGTAATAACATTATGCAAACATTACTGTTTGGGGAAGTTACGTGATGGGTAAAATACTGTACTGTTTTTGAAGCTTCTTTTGATTCTGTAATTACTTCAAAATAAAAAGTTTCAAAAAGGTATAAGTACAAAGGTACTTGTAAAAAATACAAACCTCTTTGAATGCTAAAATAAATAAGTAAATTAAAAAATAAGCATAGAAAGCACATCTTGTAGAGAAGGAAACATAAAATATAACATCGCATACATAATTGTAAGATATGACTAAATTGAGGCAAGCATGTCAGTTAGATCAATAAATGTGAATGGGCTTAATTTATCCATTAAAAGAAGAAACTTTTCAATTTGACTCACAAAGCAAGAACCAATCATATGCTGCAGGCAACAGACCACAGAGAGCAAAAGGACTGAGAAAAGCCAAAAATAAAAGAAGGGGTAAAGACGTACAAGGCAAATGGAAACAACAAGAAATCAGGGGTAGTGTTTCTTATATCAGACAAAGCAGAATTCAAGCCAGAAACATTGAATGTGACAAAGAAGAGTGCTTTTTTTTTTTTTTTTTTTTTTTTTTTTTTGCATCACGTGGGCTTCTCACTGCTGTGGCCTCTCCTGTTGCGGAGCACAGGCTCCGGACACGCAGGCCCAGCAGCCATGGCTCACGGGCCCAGCCGCTCCGCGGCATGTGGGATCCTTCCGGACCGGGGCACGAACCCGCGTCCCCTGCATCGGCAGGCGGACTCCCAACCACTGCGCCACCAGGGAAGCCCGAAGAGTGCTTTTTGACACTAAAATCTGCAATTCAATATGAATCATATAACACAGTAACTAGTTTTATGAAGTAAAAATATATAAGATGTACAGAATCAGAGATAAAAACACACTAAAGATAGGAGACTTGAATATGCCACTCTAAGACAGCTCAAGTAGGCAAAAATTAAGTAATAACGTAGAGGACCTAGACAACATAGAAATGTTGATCTTATGCATTAAACACTAGTATTAAAGACTATATATTCTCAGGTGTCCACATCACAGAAATTGATTATATGTTAGGTCACAAAGAAAAGATCAATAATTTCATAAAGTACAAATATTGCAAACAACACTGTCTGATTGATCACAATAAAATAAAACTAGAAAGTGTTAAAACATTTTTAAGAGGGCCTTCTGCCTGGGAATTTTATTTATTTATTTATTTTGATGTGGACCATTTTTATATTTATTTATTTATTTATTTATTTTGGGTTGCGTTGGGCCTTCGTTGCTGTGCGCAGAGTTTCTCTAGTTGCGGTGTGCATGCTTCTCATTTCGGTGGCTTCTCTTGTTGCAGAGCATGGGCTCTAGGCATGCGGGCTTCAGTAGGTGTGGCACACGGGCTCAGTAGTTGTGGCTCACAGGCTCTAGAGTGCAGGTTCAGTAGTTGTGGTGCACAGGCTTAGTTGCTCCATGGCATGTGGGATCTTCCCAGACCAGGGCTCGAACCTGTGTCCCCTGCATTGGCAGGCGGATTCTTAACCACTGCACCACCAGGGAAGCCCCTGGGAATTATTTTTAAGACCTTTAGTTAAACAACTCTTGGTTGAAAGAAAATATACAAACTAAAATTACAGCATTTCTAAAACAAATGATGATATAAACATATCAGAATCTATGGGATGCATTTAAAGCACTGATCAGAGGAAATGTTATAGCACTAATCACTGTTATCAGTAAAAATGAAAGACTGAAAATAAATTAATTAAATACCAGTTCAACCCCCCCAAAATTTGCACATCAATGAGAGTATACTTAATAGCCCTGAACTGTACATTTAAAGATAGTCAAAATGGTGCGTTTTGGGCTTCCCTGGTGGCGCAGTGGTTGAGAGTCCGCCTGCTGATGCAGGGGACACGGGTTCGTGCCCCGGTCCGGGAAGATCCCACATGCCGTGGAGCGGCTAGGCCCGTGAGCCATGGCCGCTGAGCCTGCGCGTCTGGAGCCTGTGCTCTGCAACGGGAGAGGCCACAACAGTGAGAGGCCCACGTACTGCAAAGAAAAAAAAATGGTGCATTTTGTATTGTTTTTTATTACAATTAAAAAAAAATGTCTCCAAAGTGATCTGAGTGACGCCTCCTCAAAAAACACTAGAAAATGTACAACAAAGTAAATAAAAGAGAAATGAAATAATGAAGATAAAAGTAGACATTAATAACATAGAGAATAGAAAAATAATAGATGTAATTAATGAATCGAAATCCTATTTTTAAAGATGAACAACATAAACAACTGGCTGAATTGATCAAAATAAAATAGAGAAAGCAAAAATATACAAAATAAATAATGGGGAAATAACAGTTAAACAGAAGAAATTTAAGGCATAATAAGAGATTACTGACATTTCTCCAAAGAAGACATACAGATGACCAAGAGGCACGTGAAAAGACTCAGCATCACTAATTATCAGAGAAATGCAAATCAAAACTGCAATGAGGTATCACCTCACACCAGTCAGGATGGCCATCATCAAAAGATCTACAAACAATAAGTGCTGGAGAGGGTGTGGGGAAAAGGGAACCCTCCTGCACTCTTGGTGGGAATGTAAATTGGTGCAGCCGCTATGGAGAACAGTACGGAAGTTCCTTAGAAAACTAAAAATAGGACTACCATATGATCCAGCAATCCCATTCCTGGGAATATACCTGGACAAAACTATAATTCAAAAAGATATGCTATGTTCATAGCAGCACTGCTTACAATAGCCAAAACCTGGAAACTACTTAAATGTCCATCGACAGGTGAATGGATAAAGAAGATGTACATATACACAATGGAATATTACTCAGCCATTAAAAAAATGAAATGATGCCATTTGCAGCAACATGGATGGACCTAGAGATTATCATACTCAGTGAAGTAAGTCAGACAAATATCATATGATATCACTTATATGTGGAAGCTTAAAAAACGGTGCAAATGAATGTATTTACAGAAGAGAAATAGAGTCACAGATGTAGAAAATAAACTTATGGTTTCCAGGGAGTAACAGCAGGGGAGGGATAAATTGGGAGATTGGGATTGACATATATGCACTACTATATATAAAGTAGATAACTAATAAGGACCTACTGTATAGCACAGGGAACTCTACTCAATACTCTGTAATGGCCTATACAGGAAAAGAATCTGAATAGGCATGGATATATGTATATGTATAACTGAATCACTTTGCTGTACACCTGAAACTAATACAACATTGTAAATCAACTATGCTCCAATAAAAATTAATTATAAAAAAGAGACTACTTTGCAGACCTCTATGAAAATAAATTTCAAAATCTAGGTGATAGGGATAATTTCCTAGGAAAGCAAAGATTTTGAAAAACAACTCCATTAGAGATGAAAAGAATTTTAAAGACCAATTTCATAGAAGAAATAGAGATAATTATTAAGGGACTACCCAGAGAAAGTACCAATCCCAGGTGGTTTTACAGGGGAATTCCACCACACTTTCAAAGACCACATAGTCCTAATGTTTCATAAATTGTTCCAGTACATTGAAAATGGAGGAAAATGTCCAAATTCTTTTTATTAAGTATATCATTGATAACTGAACCTGATAAAGATAGTACAAAAATTAAAACTACAGACCAATATTACCTTTGAATGTTGATATAAAAGTACTAAATAGAACAATAGCAGCATCCAATCACATTAAGAAAATAATACAACATAACTAAGTAGAATTTATTCCAAGCATAAAAGGCTGTTTTAATATTAGTAATAATAATACATAACAGATAATTATAGTAAACATATATATACATATATTACTTAGATCATTAATATGGTATGTAATATTAAAACATATATGATTATCACCACAAATCCTGAAAAAGCCTTAGACAAATACAATACCTGATAAAAACAGTTAAGAAAGAAGAAATCAATGGCTATATTCTTACCATAATAAATTATACATACAGTTGACCCTTGAACATTGTGGGGGTTAGGGCAGCCAACCCCCATGCACTCAATAAACCATGTATAACTTTTGACTCCCCCAAAACTTAACTACTAATAGCTTACTTTTGCCTGGAATCCTTACCAATAACATAAACAGTCAATCAATGCATATTTTGTATGTTATAGGTATTACATATTCTTATAATAAAGTATTCTTACAATAAAGTAAGCTAGAGAAAAGAAAATGTTATTAAGAAAATCATAATGAAGGGGAAATACATTTACAGTGCTGTGCTGTATTTATCAACACCATAGGCTTACGTCATCTGTTTATGAGGTGAATCGTCTCTATGTCAGTACCTACATCAATATTGTCTTATCTGATAAAAAAAACACTGTAGATGTTATTTGTATTACTAACACTAGACATCAAAAATGAAAGCTCATGTGAAAAAGAAATACACATTTATTTACAAGTATAACAATTCATGCATTGATAACGAAGAAGCAGCAATATGATTGCTTTATGGTAACCTACCCTATCTATACACTAATGAATGAATCGTTATAAAATTTTTATGTCATACAGTGTTAGTCATATTCATAGCACAGTATTAGAAACACTATTACATTTTTAAAAAACCACTTCCCTGTGATGATAGACTGATATGCAGTTTCTCCAATTATGAGAAAGGCATACTGTACAGTAGTGCAATTCTTTGAAAGCGAAGTTATAAAAAGGTAAGAAAACTAACCGATTAATTTCATATTAAATATCACTCACCTTATGCCTATGTTGGGATAGGCTATCCACTTCAATACAAGTCTTGCACACGCTGTTCTACAGGATGAACCCTTAGGTGATGATAACGATGATGATGACAGAAAAACGTCGACACAGTTCTTGCCATACAGTTATTAGATTTTCACACGAAGACACATACTCCCAGGAGATAAGTTTTTAACTGTGTGGCATGATGCTTATTTACTAGTGGAAGTGGATCTACATCCTCATGTCTGCACTCTGAGTGAGCTGAGGAGGAGGAGGCGGCATTGGTAAATTTATGGAACTACGTATTTTTTCCTTTTCATTTCTCTAATAATGTTTGTATGCTGTAATCCTTCCACTGATTGCTTTAGTTTCAGTGCCCATATCATAGAAGGATCCATGTTGTAAAAATAGTCAAAAGCAATCTTGAAAAATCGGAAACCTTCTGTGGGATTGTCTGATGCCAATTTGTTTTCTGGCAGTGTTTTTTCTTCATTTTCTTCCTCATTGTCTGGCACTGGTTCAGAAGCACTCATCTATATCAATTCCTCTGGTGTGGTGTCAACTAGCTTTTGAATCTCTCTAAGATCCATATCTTGAAACCCTTCACTTCCAAGGGATTTTTTTGTTTTGTTTTGTTTTTTGTTTGCTGTTGTTGTTGTTGCCACATCCACAATCTCTTTCATGACTTCCTTGGTTGCCTTTGTCATAAATCCTGTGATGTCATGCACATCTGGTCACAGTTTTCTCCAGCAGGAATTTGCTGCTTCAGGCTTGATGGCTTTCACAGCTTTTTCTATAGCAACAATCACATCTTCAATCGTGTAATCCTTCCAGACATTGATGATGTTCTCTCTGTAAGGATTCTCCTCCATAGCGTTGACAATCCTTTCCATAGAGTGTCATGTGTAATGAGCCTCAAAGGTCCTTATGACTCCTTCATCTAAAGGCTGAATTAGAGACATTGTGTCTGGGGCGAAGTAGACCACTATGAAACCTTCAGTACTGAACTCATGGGGTTCTGGGTGGCCAGGGACATTGTCCAATATGAAAAGAAATTTAAAAGGCAGTCCTTTACTGGCAAGGTACTTCCTGACTTCAGGGACAAAGCATCAATGGAATTAATCCAGAAAAGGTCTTATTGTCCAGGCCTCCTTGCTATACCAACCCAAAGACTAGCAGCTGGAGTTTATTTTTTCCTTTTAGGCTCAGCAGTTAGCAGCTTTATGTATAAGAGCAGTCCTGATCATAAACCCGACTGCACTTGCACAAAAAAAGTAGAGTTAGCCCATCCCTTCCTGCCTTAAAACCTGGTGCTTACTTCTCTTCCTTACTAACAAATGTCCCTTATGGCATTGTTTTTCCAGAATAGGGCATTTTTGTGTGCATTAAGAACCTGTTCAGGGTTCTCCTCAATGATTTTTTAAGTGGCATTTGGGAGCTCGTCTGTTGCCTCTTGTGCAGCAGAAGCTGCTTCTCCTCTTCTCTTGACATTTTTAAGTCTTTCTAAATTATCAAACCATCCTTTGCTGGCATTAAATGTGCCAGCTTTAGATCCTTCACCTTCCTTTTGCTTTAAGTTGTCATGTAATCAGTTTGCTTTTTCTTAAATCATATTAGAGTCCATAGGTATGCTTTTCTTATTGCAATCCTGCACCCACTTAAAAGCTGCATTTTCAATACAAGAGAAAAGGGTATTTTGCAAAAAGTGCAAGGTTATTGTGCCAGATGACATAGCTGCAGTGACAGCTTCACGAATTTCCATTTCTTTTTTTACAGTGGTCCTTAACGCTGGATTCATTTACCTTGAAATGGCGGCAACTGCAGCTGCAGACGTCAATCTACGGTACATATCAAGCAATTCAACTTTTTCTTGTAATGTCACGACTTATCTCTGCTTCTAGGGAGCATTTCCAGCATCACCAGTGGTGCTTCGTGTGGGTCCCATGGTGCTATTCAAGGTTTATGGTGTTGCACTAAACATGATGAAAAATACCTGAGAACCAGAGTGATCACTTTTTACGGTGATATGCAATTTACTGGAAAGATGAACTGTTCACATGGAGATGATTAGTGTCACACGGCATTTGAAGTGGATACTCACAACAGCAACAGGAGGTGGCTATGAAATTATTAGAGCGGCACAGTATGTGCTACAGTTAATTTATGCACTTATGACTTAATACTACATCTCTACTTTTGTTTATGCTTCTCTGGTCTGTGAGTGGTGCCGCATATGTTCTGTTAGTGTTTCTGTGTGTAAGTTTTGATAAATTTTAACATTTTGTAATAGATTCGTGTATGTTATATGGTGGTAAATGACAAAATAGACTAGTATCTACATATATTCTATGAATTCAGGACATACCTAACTTTTTCTTAATTTTCCCGATATTTCTAGGCTACATCGTTTGGCTGCAAGTTTTTACAAGTTGTTGCAAATCTCCAAAAAAATTTTCCAATAAATTTATTGAAAAAAATCCACTTATAAGTGGACCCATGCAGTGCAAACCTGTGTTGTTCAAGGATCAACTGTACTTCAGTCCTAAAACCAGCATCTTACTTAATGGGGAAAAGCTATAAATGTTTTCACTAAGATGAGCAACAAGGCGTCAATGTTCTCTATCCACTTCCACTACCATTAAACTTTGTACTAGAAGGGTTAGTCAATGAAATTATACAAGAGAAACAAATTAGAGGCACGAGAACTGGAAAAAAAGCAAAATGACCTCTATTTACACGTGATATGATAGTATACCTTTAAAATCTTAGAGTAGGGGTCAGCAAACTGTGGCCCACAAGCCAAATTCAGCCACTGCCAATTTTTGCATTTTTTTAATAGTTGGAAAAAATAAAAATAAAAGAATATTTTGTGAAATTTGAAAATTTTACAAAATTAAAATTTAAGTACACATAAATGAAGTTTTATTGGAACACAGTGACACTGATATGTTTACATTTTGCTTATAGCTGCTTTCCTGCTACAATAGCAGAGTTAAGTAGCTGTAACAGAGACCACATTTGATGCTCTCATTACTTTGCACTGCAGCAGAGCACACTACAAACCACAGTGATACAGTTATAACTCTACAGCATTTCAAGCGCCACACATATTGCTATGTTACACCATTTTATTTTATTTTTTTAACACTAGTGCATACCCATCATGTCAAACTCAAAACAAAATGAAAAAAGAAAAGTGGATTTCAAATGTTGCATTCTTAAGGCACAGTGGAGTGTGGGTTACTTTGTTATCAAAATAGATGGCAAAGTAGTATGTTTATTATGTAATGAGACTATGGCTGTGTTAAAAGAACCTAACATACATTGACATCACCAGACTAAGCACTCATCACAATATTCCTAACTCATGGGAAAGCAACAGTCAGAAAACTTAGAAGATTTAAATAGAAATATCACAACATAATTTCTTCACAAAAATAAAAAATGAAAAGAGGCTGCAATCAAAATAAACTATTGAGTGGCTCATTTATTAGCCAACAAAGGTGGAGGAAAAAAGGAATTGGCAAAAGTAACTCTGGAAAATCGTGTTTTCACTGGAAAATATAAAACTATAGACAAAAGAAACTGTACATAAACAGTGTATCTAAATGGCAAAGTTGTTTCTCAAGGGGATATGGGTAAATAATTTTGAAACAACTGTATATGAATACTAGAATTGAAAAATAAGTAAATGGATGGTGGATGGAAGAAACCAGGGTTTCTCATTGTCTGAAAGAAGTTACAAATAAGGAAGGGGAAAGGGAAGGCTACAGTGAACCATGTGGTACTGGATTAGATTCAGAGACATCAGTATGTACTTATATTTAACTTTATATATATATATATATATATATATATATATATATATAGAGAGAGAGAGAGAGAGAGAGAGAGAGAGAGAGACGAATAAATACAAAAATTAGATATGTGTATATACATGAGTCAATATACACAAGTAAATTTCCTAGCTCTGACAGCTGAGAGGGTCCAGAAGCAATGGTACTCTACTAACAACAAACACACCCAATACCAAGATACTGGTTTCACACCATTCTCCAAAG
The DNA here is from genome assembly GCF_025265405.1 of Mesoplodon densirostris. Classification (NCBI taxonomy): domain Eukaryota; kingdom Metazoa; phylum Chordata; class Mammalia; order Artiodactyla; family Ziphiidae; genus Mesoplodon; species Mesoplodon densirostris. Next base: position 1,830,938 of record NC_082681.1, on the reverse strand, counting down.
AAAAGAACAAGGGTTCATTGGAGAAGTAGCTTATTTTAGTGTTGGGGCAGGGACAAATACAAAATGAGCCTGGAGCATTTTGAAGCATCAGAAAGTGAAGAACTGCTCAAAAAACAAAAGTATGGGTGCATGGCAAACGGACAGAGGAGCCAACCTGAAAGAACTCCCAAAGTTGGAACAATTTGAGCAACAAAAACAAATACTGTTGTATTGGATTATAACCCAAAGTATAAAATAAATACACGAGTCTATATGGATATAAATAAATAAAAAGTAGAGAAGAGGCAAATCTCCCATAGAGAAGAATTCCAAATAATTTAGGAGGTACTCCCTTAACTCTAGGGCTTAACTCCTAAAGTGTGGGCTGCACTTAGTGACTTGCTTCCAAAGAGTATGAAAGTGGGGATGGGGTGGGAGTATTTGTCAGGGTTCTCCAGAAAAACACAACCAATTAGATAACTATAGATATATATGAGAGGAGATTTATTATTGGAATTGGCTCACACAGTTTATGGAGGCTGAGAAATTCTACAACCTGCCCTCTGCAATCTGGAGAACCAGGAAAGCTGGTGGTACAATTCAGTCTGAGTCCGAAGTAGGAGGCACTCACTGGTGTAACAGAGTCTGAAGGTCCTAGAACTATGAGCTCCAATGTCCAAAGGCAGAAAAAAATAGATGTCCCAGCTCAAGAAGAGAGGAAATTGGCCCTTCTTTTGCCTTTTTATTCTATTTGGGCCCTCAAAGTATTGAATGATGCCATCCACATCGCTGAAGGCGAATCTTCTTTATTCAGTTTGCCACTCAAATGCGAGCGAAACATCTTCACAGACACACCCAGAAATAATGTTTTACCACCTATTTTGGCATCCCTTAGCCCAGTCAACTTGACACATAAAATTAACCATCACAATTCCACCCCTTTTCTACTTGGCACCTATATACATCTCCTTACATCACACTTACTCTCCAAGTAAAGACAATAATAGATCATAATTCCATCTCATATGATATAACTTTTCTGCAGTACAAACTAAAACACACTAACGCCTTCCCCAGAAGAGGAGGTTAAGTCCTTGAGTGATGTTTCCAACTCTTCCCCGGTATCCTTAACTTGAATAATATCATGGAAAGTTAACAATACTTAAATACTATGATATAAAGTCAATAACCTCTATATGATATAGGTTACATAGTAAAGCAATAGAAGAATAATAAAAACAAAGATATATGCTTAATATATATTTACATACACACAAACATATTCATAACAAAATAAGGAGGAAATACTCATGACAATTATAGCTCTTGTTTCTGTAAGTGGTCACATGTTCATCACTGCTTTCATAATTACCTTCTTCCACTATCTGTTCCATATTCCATTTGTCCTCAGCAAACACCTCAACTGGTTGTAGCTCTTTAGCTGGTAGGATGACCCAAACTTCATTCCTCTAGGATATGGGCCATTAGTACTCCTGCCTGAATCGGGTTATTGTAGTTTTCCACTGGCTTTAATCATAGGGCATGGTAAGTAATACTAAGAGACACCCTAAAAGATGTCCCATATTCCAGACATAGTCTTCCTTACCTCCAGTGTGGACCAGCAGTCCAACTTCCCCTTGGTAGTCAGGATCAATAACCCCAGCCAGCACAGGAAGTCCATTCCTTGCCTGTTGATTCAGATGCATGAGGAGCCCAAGGTGGCTGAGTGACAGTTTTAACTTCCAGTTCAATGGAATCATTGTTGTGTTTCCTTGTGGAAGCCTCCGCCCTCTGGAGCTGAGACCTTTAGGCCAGCAGAGCATAATGCTGCAGAAACAGGAAGCAAAGCTTTTGCCCGTGGGTCACTGGAGGTAATAGAGAGTGGTGCCACCCCCATTTCCAGCCCCTGATGCTTGCACCGTGAATCCTGGCTGTGGGAAAAACAGCATCGTACGCTGAACGCGGACTCTGAGTGTATACAGCCTTCTGGAGAACCTTGCCCCTGCCCCAGAGGGTATCTCCACCTAGCTGTCACTGTAAGTGAGTCTGCAAGGAGCCCTTCCACCCATCTACCAAGCCAGCTGCCCTTTCCACAGTGGAAGTGGTCAAATGTAATCAACCTGTCACCAGGGAGCTGGCTGATCAGTCTGGGGATTGGTACCATATTGGGACTCAGTACTAGTCTCTGTTGCTGGCAGATTGGGCACTCAACAGTGGCCATAGCTGGGCTGGACTTGGTGAGTGGAAGTCCATGTTGCTGAGCCCACATATCACCTCCATCCCTGGCATCACAGACACTTTGCTGTAGGAAAGAGGACACTTTGTGTCTGGGGAAAGAGGCCAATTGGAATCCACAGAACGGGTCACCCTATCTACTTGATTATTAACGTCCTCCTCTGCCGAGGTGACCCTTTGATGAGCATTCACGTGGGACACAAATATTGTCACATTTTTTGCCCATCTAGAGAGGTCTATCCACATACCTCTTCCCCAAATTCCTTTGTTGACAATTTTCCAATCATATTCTTCCCAAGTCCCTGACCATCCACCTAAACCATTGGCCAGGGCCCATGGACTGGTATATAACCACACATCTGGCCATTTCTCCTTCCAAGCAAACAGTCAGGTGCATTGCTCGAAGTTCTGCCCACTGGGAGCATTTCCTTTCACCATGTCCTTCAGGGATGTCCCAGAGAGAGGCTGTCGTGTTGCAGCTGTCCACCTGTGGGTGCTGCCTGCATATCGGGCAGAACCATCTCTAAACCAGGCCCATGTCTTTTCTCCCCCTGGAAACTGATCATAGAGAATGCCCCACGAGGCCACAGGTGCAGGCTGGGGTAGAGAAGGCAGTGTAGCAAAGGTAGGGACCATGGGAATTTGGGCCACTTCTTCATATAACTTATTGTGCCTTCAGGGCCTGCTTGGGCCTGGTTATGTATATACCACTTCCTTTGGATGATGGAGTGCTGCTGTGCACCCCAAACTTTATGGCTTGGTGGGTCAGATACCATCCAGTTTATGATGGGCAGCTCAAGTCGCATGGTAACCTCGTGGCCCACGGTTAAGCATTCAGCTTCTACTAAGACCTGGTAGCCGACAAAAAGCTGTTTCTCAAAAGGAGAGTAGTCATCTGCAAAGATGGCAGAGCCTTGCTCTAAAATACTGTAGGGGCCTACCAAAGTCTCCAAACAGCATCCCTATCTGCCGCTGACACTTTGAAGCACTATTGGGTCTGCTGGATCATATGGCGCAAGTGGCAAAGCAGCTTGCATGACACCCTGGACCTGATGCAGAGCCTTCTATGGTTCTGGGCCCTATTCAAATTAATAGCTTTCTGAGTCACTTAGAATGGGCCAGAATAACCAACACTGGACCCCTAGATATTTCACTGAGATAGAAGACCCCTGAATTGTAGTTGGATTTATTCCCACCTCATATAAGTAGACACCTTATCAGTAAGTCTAGGGAAGTTGCTACTTCTTGCTCACTAGGTCCAATCAGCATAATGTCATCAGTGTAATGGACTAGTGTGATAGCTTGTGGAAGCAAAAGGTGATCAAGATCCCTGCTAAATAAATGATGACATAGAGATGGAGAGTTAATAGATACCTAAAGTAGGCTGGCAAAGGTGTACTGCAGCCCTCACAAGCTGAAAAAAAACTGCATCTGGTGGGTCTTAGGGACAGGGATAGATAAAAACGCATTTGCCATCTAAGTAGCTCCATACCAGGTAGCAGTGGAGATCTCAATTTGCTCAAGCAATGAACCCACATTGGTACAGCACCTGAAATTAAAATCACCACCTAGTCAAGCTTATGAAAATCCATTGTCATTCTCCAAGATCCATCTGTCTTCTGCACAGGCCAAATAGGCTAGTTTAATGGGGATATGCAGGAAATCACCACTCCTGCATGTTTCTAGTCCTTGATGGTGCCACTAATCTCTGAAGTCCACTCAGGTATATGCAATGCTTTTGGTTTACTATTTTTCTAGATAGAGGCAGTTCTAGTGGTTTCCATTTGGCCTTTCCTACCAAAATAACCCTCACTCTGCAGGTCAGGAAACTGATATGTCATGGGGTCTGCCAGTTGCTGAAAATGTCTCTCCTAATTTTGCCTTCCAGAACTGTGGACATAACCACAGGATGGGTCTGGGTACCCACTGGACCCAATGGAGATGGGCCTAAGCTAAAATCTCATTGATCACCAGACCTCCATAATCTCCTACTATAACTGATGGACCATAGTGACACTTTGGGTCTCTTGGAATCAGTGTGAGTTCATGGCCAGTGTCCAATAGTCCCCAAAAGGTTTTACCCCCAATTCAAAATCACACTGATTAAAAAGGTGTAGGTCCCTTTTGAGAAGACCAGGAAAAAGATTAACAGTATACATTTTGGGGAGTGTACCAAGGCATGGAGGACTCACACTTCCCTATTCCAAAACTTAGTCCAAAGCTACAGTTATCAAAACTATGTGGTACTAGCATAAGGATAGACACATAGATCAGTGGAGTAGAACTACGAGTCCAGAAATAAACCCATAGATCTATCCCATGGGTTGTAAACCCAAATGAGTTGAAAACAGGTGTTCAAACAGAATCCTGCACAGGAATGTTCAACAGAGCACTATGACCAACAGGCACACGGTGGAAGTCACCCAAATGTACATCAGCTGCTGAGCGGATACACAACATGTGTGGTCTAGCCACGTATTGGAATATTATTCAGCCTGCTGAATATTATTCAGCCAGGAATTTTATTCATTTGGAAGTAGATATATAGTCGTGATGGTGGCCCAGCACCGCCAGTGTATACTTGGTGTCCCTGGATGTTCTGCCATTAGCTGCCTTCTCTGTACAAAGTTCCCGTCAGGTGGACAGTGAGAGTTCCACCAAAGAGAGAGTCCAGCGAGCACAGCGAGCAGGATCCTGCCAGCGCCATTTCTTTGCAGGCCCAGGACCCCGGCAGTGCGGGTGGGGGCGGACTGGGGCCTGGGGTGAGGCGGGACAACGGAAGGCTCCCCTGCTGGCTCTGAGCAAGTCGGAGCCAGGCCAAAGTCCCCAGAAGGACGGGGTTCCTTGCGGCGGCAGTCAACACTGTGAGGGCGGCGTCGTGATAGGATGAAGGTGCCAAGGCGACCGACCGCCCTGGGTGCGGGAGGCAGGGGTGGGTGGACAGAGCGCTTGGCATGGACTCCCATGGGGCAGGGGCTTTGACGGGAAGATTGAGGCGTGATCGGGATTGGGGTGGGCGGGACACAATCAACACATAGGCAAAGTCGGAAGTAGGGTCATGCGGGGTCAAGAGTTTTTGGTTGTGTTCCCCTAGAGATGCCAAGAGATGCCCTGCTTGGCAACCTGCGTAACAAGCTGTCACCTAGCAACAGCGGGCGGGCGCCCGGCCAGGCCCCACCCCAGCACCTCTGGTTTGCATACGAAGCTTGCACCAGGCACGGCCCCTCCCCTCAAGATTCCTGCATATGAATCTTGCCACTGGAAAGTATTTTCTTCCAAACCCTCAATTTGCATATGTGACTTTCGGTGGACCAGGCTCCGCCTCCGATCATTGAATTTGCATGTCACCATGGAAATGGCGGTTTAGCATAGAAAGCTAGAGTAGTAACCACGTGTGAGACCCACGTTTTAAAATTAATTCTATTTCTTTATGCTTTACGTAGTTTTGATTAGTAAGAAACTTTATGCCTACTGCTTCCCTGATAGGGTTTTTAATGAAAAACCTAGCCTTTTAATGAAATTTAATTTCTTCATTTTTAATAATGAGAGTGCAATACCTGCCCACAATTTCAGAATAATGATTAGAAGAGTTAGAGAGAAATTACATATATTTGATATATATACATGATATATAATATATAACATAAAATATATTTTTAAAATATATAAAAATATAGTTGCGCTAAAATAAGAATTTCCCAAGTAGTGGGGATAGTACTGCATGCAGTCCATGGCACTCTGTTATTTCTTTTTTTTATATTATGCAATAAAATCACCCTCTTTTGGAGCCCAGTTCTATGAATTTAGCACATGTATATATGTGTATATCCACCACCACATTCAGGATATGGAACAGCTCCAGCAACCCAGGAAAGTCCTTGGTCTGGTACTGCTGGCCCTGTTTAAGTGCTTGATTTTTGCTACAATAACGTTTGTTAAGTAGAGTCCTGGGTGGGGAGTTGGATGGTGAGCCAAGCCTCAACAAAGACCGCAAGGGAAAGTGAAAGAGAGAAGTTTATTACTGTACTCACAGGTCCTGGATGAGGTACACAGCACGCCTGGAAGGCCACACAGGAGGTCAAGGCAGGGTACAGGGCAGAGGGCAAGCAGCAGGACCTGCAGCTTATGCCTTTATTAGGGTCCATAGGTGATGTGTTTCTGAGGTTCCCTGGATAAGGCCAGATTGGCAATTCAAAACCATAAAAAGAACAGGGTTTTCGTAAGCTCTGTGGGAGTCCTATCTAAGGGATCCACAAGGGGAAGGAGCTGGGAGGCGGAAGAGACTGTTTTATCACCAGGGGCTTTGGGGAACTCATATCAGTTACACTTTCTTGTGACTTTGCTGGCTGTCATCCAGGGCATGCCCTTGAGGTTAGGTTTCTGCCCACCCAAGGCCCCTTCAGGCCCCTTAGCCACACAAAAAGAATGCAGAGGCTGCAATATTATGGAGTAGTTTAACTAAACTCTCAACAGTTGTCAAACTCTTTCTTCAGACCTAACCCTTGACAACCACTGCTCTGTTCTCCATCTCTAAAAAACTGCCTTTCCCATATGTCTTGCAAGTGGATTCATAAAGTGTGTCAGCTTTTGATGTTGGCTCCTATCACTAAACATACTGCTTTCGAGGTTCATCTGGATTGTTATGTGTATTAATAGTTATGTTCTATTGTTGAGTAGTATTCCATTGTGTGCATGTACCACAGTTTGTTTACCCGTTGGCCTATTGTAGGACATTTTAGTTGTTTCCAGGTTTTGCAAATTTTTAATAAAGCTGATATGAACATTCATGGATAAGTTTTTGTATGAACTTAAACTTTCATTTCTCTCGGGTAAATACCCAGGAGCTGAACTGCTGGGTCATATGAAAAGGCTCCTCAGGTCTCTTTCCAATTAGCCTCATCTTCATCCCCAATGGGCAACCGCTGTTCTTATTTTTTTCACCACATATTGCTTTTGTCTGTTTTAGAACTTCAAATAATGGAATCATACATGTAAATACTTTCAATGAAGCCTCTTTTGAGATCCACTTATGTTGGATGTGTGCATCAATGATTCATTCCTTTTTATCACCTAGTGTTATTTAGCTATATTGGTAAACTACACTTGATTTATACGTTCAACAATTGATGGACATCTGGCCTGTTTTCAGTTCTTTATTATTATGAAAAAAGCTGCTATAAACACTTGTGTTCAAGTAATTGTGTACACTTATCTTTTCATTTTCCTTGGGTAATTCCTAAAAGTGAAAGTGTTTGGGTAATAGGTTAGGTGTATATCTAGCTTTATGAAAAACTGATAAACTATTTTCCAAAGTGTTTGTACCATTTTACACTCTCACTATGTATGAGGGTTCTGGTCATTCATTTATCCTTGCCAAAATTTGATGTTGTCAGCTGGTTAGTTTCAGCCATTCTGGTGGATGTATAGTGATATCTCATGGTGGCTTTAATTTGCAATTACCTAACGACTAAAGATGTTGAGCATATTTTCAATTTGCCAATAGAGAGATATTAAAATCTCCAAAATAATTGTAATTTTTCTAATATCTAAATAACCATCCCAGTTTTCTTAGGCCTTCTGTTTGTATGGTACATATTTATACTTTTACTTTCAGTCTTTCTTTGTCCTCATATTTAGAAAGCGTCTCTTTTTAAATTTTTATTTTATTGTGATAACCCTTAAAATGAGATCTATCCTCAATACATTTTTACTGTACAATATATTATCATCGACTATAGATACAATGTTATACAGCAGATTTTGAACTAATTCATCTTGCTTATCTGAAACAGTGCCCATTGATTAGTAACTCTCCATATCCCCTTCCCCTTAGTACTTGGCAACTACCATTGCAGTCTTTGATTCTACAAATTTGACTACTTTAGATACCTTGTATAAGTGTAATCGTGCCATATTTGTCTTTCTGTCTTATTTCACTTAGCATAATGTCCTCAAGCTTCATCTGTATTGTTAAGAGCATTTCTTATAGCCAGAATATAGTCAAGTGTTGCTTTTATACACAGTATGATCATCATATTAGTCTGCTATGTTGCCAGAGCTGAAAGTAAGTCCTATCAATATTTTAAAGATGTTGGAACCATGTTTTAGTTGGAATTCAGTTTCAAAATACTCTTTGCTCCTCTTTCCTTGGTGGCCTTTGCATAATAGGTTTCCACATACTCATGTATTGGGAATGAGAACTCAGCATCTAATTCCCCATTCCACTTCTTGCTCCAGATATATTTCTTTTATATGTACAATGATTTATGGAATTTAAAAATCGTAATTAAACTCTTTAATGTTTAAAAAAATTAACAGTGTTTCTCCAGGCCTACCTAGGATTCCAGAGCCAAAGATAGAGTTGAGGGTTCTTTGTAAAAGGCCAAGAATTTGCTTCCTTTTTTAGCAACTTTCTCAAGGTTTTCAGACCATCAGATTGGTGCTGTCATATGTAGAGGCTTGGACTATCAGTCTTTCTGCTGAATACTCACTGAGTAGGGTAGATGGTCACATCTTATATTTTCCCATCTCTATCTTCTCTGGTCATGTTTACTTAATGTTACAGACTATTTTTACTCAGGGATTTTCCTCAGCCCCTAATTTATACTTAACATTTTTAGTTAATACTTTTCTTTATCATCATTTTAGACATTTTATAATGAGGAACTAATAATCTATACATATACAAACAACTTCCTAGTTTCTATTTTATAAAAAAGATTTTCACACACAGCAATACAAACTCAAGTAATATTTGTATGGGACCCTTGAACTGGAGGTGAGTTCTTGGATATTCTTTGTGTATATGTTCCCTCTACAGGTAATGGTTTGACTTCATCAGCTGCAGTACTACAACATTAGGCTATAGACAAGAATTTTGCATTACATATCAAATTTACCTTATAGTACATTAAGTGGATGGGGTTAAGGCAGGTAGAGAAGTACATTATTTCCCTTTCTTTGTCACTAAAATATTAATTCATTTTTAATATACATTTGTTTATTTATTTATTTTTGGCTGCATTGGGTCTTCGTTGCTGTGTACGGGCTTTCTCTAGTTTCTGCGAGCGGGGGCTACTCTTCGTTGTGGTGGCCTCTCATTGCGGAGCACAGGCTTTAGGCACATAGGCTTCAGTAGTTGTGGTGTGCGGGCTCAGTAGTTGTGGCTCATGGGCTCTAGAGCCCAGGCTCAGTAGTTGTAGTGCACAGGCTTAGTTGTTCTGTGGCATGTGGGATCTTCCCAGACCAGGGCTCGAACCCGTGGCCCCTGCATTGGCAGGTGGATTCTTAACCAGTGTGCCACCAGGGAAGTCACTACAATATTCTTAACTGACATCATTTTTCTAGTGAAAGCCAAATCCATAAACTAGTTCAATGCATAATACCTACTTAGGCTCTGTTGGCCCTTCAGATGATCAGTTAAAATGATGCATTTTGCATAACTGTGAGAAATAGTCTTTTTTTTTGCTTTTTCTTCTTATCTTTCCTTTTTTCTCTCTGGGTACAGATCTCTCTCTCTCTCTCTTTCTCTCTCTCTCTCTCACACACACACACACACACACACACACACACACCCCCAAGAGACAAAGAATGGACTCTGTTTATAGACAATGAGGGTCTTTTAGAAGCTTGAGGCTAGTGATTCTGAATCCCAGTGCCATCGTGAGCTAGATGCGGGCAAGTGAGGAAACACGGCACCAAATGGCTATTCTAGGACAATTTCTGAGATGCACAGGCTTGCATTTTCGATCAGTGCTGAGTTGTCTCTATTTGGCAGTTGTGCTGGAAGCAGTCCCAGAATTTTCAGGTGAGTTGATAATTTCTGATGCTGTCTTTTCTTTTGATACTAGGACAGTCTCCATCCCTACCCACTACACGCTTAGTTATTACTGTTACTAGTTATTACATTTAGTTATTTTGGTATTACTCGTTACTGTTGTGGAATGAGTATAGAAAACATCTGTGAGTTGATACATCCTAATATCATCTGATCAGCACCAGTGAAGAGGAAGGGAGCTGCACTGAGCCAAAGTATTCTTAGAGCACAGAGAATGAAGTTGATTTTGGAGTGAAATGTAAGGGAGAATAAGAAAATTGAAGTGAGAAGATAGAAGATGAGATTTTCCTCATTATAAACCCAAGAGGCGCACTTGAAAAAAAACACACTTTCCCAAGCATTTCTTGCTGTTCTGCGGACATAAGAGTCTTGTGTTTATATGCAGAAGGAAATTGTATGCTGTCAGGGAACTTCTAAAGCAAGAAAAGGAAGTCAAGAATAAATGGCCTATGAAGTCTTCTGAGAGAGATACCAAATACCTCTTTTCTGCAGAGGTCTGAATATTGTTTGGCTTTTGTGAATGTTTCAGAGTTAGGCTTCTTCCTGTTGATACTGAAACTATCCCCAGAGCCCAGGTTACAGAAAAATTATTTCAGAGAAAGAAACGGGTTCAAGATTAAATACTTTCCTGGAGAACAGAAAAATGGAGTCTTCACCAGCAGAGCAAAGTAGATCCTCAACACAATTACCCTAATTATTTAGGCCAGATGTCTTGTCAGCGGGGGACAGACTGTATCAGATTTGGAGGATTTTATGCCTATATTAACAAAATTCACTACAAATATATCTTTCCATTTGGTTTATATAGCCACAGCTCTTGACAGTCCTTCCCTCTGCTTCCCTCCAGAGGACTCTTGGGGACATTACATAAAGTGACACTGGTGAACATCAGCCCTGGCCTAAGTGTCAGGAAAATGTATTCTTTCCTTGCTATATAGATAGGGAAACTGTGATTGACTCTGGGAACAAGTAAGTGGAAAAGCCAAATCCACTCTTTTAAACAATATGATGATTTGTACTATTCACAGCATCACTAGAGCTTGTGAGATAACTAAATTTTTAACTGTTCTTCAGTTTATTCTGAAGCAAGTTGGTGGCTCATGATTTAATGTTGGAAACTTATTGTTACTGTTATTTAGTTGAGTCAATAGTTTAAATGCCACATTTGATGCTACTATCCTTTTTAATTTGTTTCATTTTTGAGGGTTGTATTTTTGTTGTTGTTGAAAGTATAATAAGGTTCTTGTTCCAATTCTAGAAAATACGATCATAACTCAAAGCCACTAGGATCCAGAGCCAAACTCATACTCTTATTATTACCTTTTCATAGAAGAGTAACTTCAGACACAGAGAGATTAAGTAATTGAGGGAGAAAGGAAAGAGGAGGTCAGTGCTCAAGGTCTAGTACCAAGTAGCAGATGTGAAGAGGGGGCATCAGGGTATAGATAAGAGATGAGTTGAGGGTTCTGCACCTGAGAAGTTCAGAAATTGGTCAAGAGGTAGAGAGCACAAAGGATGGAGGGTACCAGTTCAGCAAAGAGGATGTGAGGAATTGAAAGCTTCTGTCTCTTCTGACTAGGGAGTTGTTTACATTTTACAAGGGTAGGATTGTTAGATTCCATGCCTGTGTGGGATTCCACCTTCTCCCCTCAGGCCTTCCCTGTTGGGTAGGTCATAGATGAACTATTTTCCATATTTTCTCAGTAAAAGGCTACATTGTACTCTGGAACAGATTTTAGGTAGGGTATGAGATTCTGTGAACTTGTATACCTTTCGCATTAAGTCATAGGCTGATACCTTTCCTGTTAGATCATATATCAGAATTGGCTTTAATGACAAGTGATTCTAAGATCCCTACATTATATGATCTGATCCTCATCAGAGTATATATGTTCTGGTCATTTGAATGGGTATAGGTGTGTAGAGTATAACAGGAAATTAAAATAAGCTAAATGTACCAATAAAAGTTGAAGATGAGTGGTTGTGCATGAATCCAAGAGCAGAAGGCAACAGTGTAAAGTCAAAAGCCTAGATTTGAGTTCTAGCTCCATAAAATATTTGTTTATTTCTTATCAATTTCACCTGTTGATTCTCTCTGTATTCTGAAAATATTTCTCATACTAGTCCTTCTTATAATATATGTGATTTTCTGTAATGATGACTTATCTTTGCTGCTTATGTTGGTTTAATCTGTAATCATCTTCTTTCCTTACCTTCTCTCCCTAATCCATTTACTTCTTAGTTTCTTAACTTTCTTATTTGCTCCATTTTTAATTTGTGCATTCTCATGTGCATGTCTTTCATCAGCTCAGGAACATTTTTCTTCCAGCTTTAAATTTGATTATTTCTTCTGCTTGTTCAATAGTAGGCTATTCCTCAAAAAACATCAAATATCAACATATTAGCTTGCCATTGTCTGAAAAAGATTATCTAGTTCATCTTTATCAACAATTTGATTTTATACACCAATGCATTGTTCTTGAATTATTTAAGACTCATTTTTTTCATCCACAAAGTAGATATTATACCAACCTTATTTTATGAATCTCCTTTCCACCCAACTTTGTTCTCTCCTTGTGATGTCCTACTACTATTGTAAACAGGACTCATTTTTGGAAAAAAAATCAGAAAGTTTATTCTGTATTTTGTAGATTATTTTGAAAGATAGGCTCTTTTTCTGAGTTAACTAGCTGCTCTTCCTTTCTCTTGTTCTTCATTAATTTTTAACTTAAACTTCGCATTAGTTGCTTTTTTCTTTGTTCAGTTTCAGGAAATATTGAGATTTGTCCTGATTAATTGTCTTTAGCTAGAGTGAGTTAACTACCTTTAGTTCTTCTCTCTGTCTGCTTGCATCTTACTCTGCTTTACTTTTGATACCTACAGTGATATTTTAGCTTGACTAGAATTCTAAGTTTTCTGTTCACATTACTCTACAATACTGATATGACTGCTTTTTCCTGGACAAAAGTCCAGGACCGAATGTCTTCACTGAAGAATTCTACCAAACATACAAAGAACTTACACCCATCCTTCTCAAACTATTCCAAAAAATGGAAGAGTAGGGCACACTCCCAAATTCATTCTATGAAGCCACCATCATCCTGATACCAAAATCAGACAAAGACATTACCAAATAAGAAAATTACAGACAAATATCTTTGATGAATATAGATGCAAAAATCCTCAACAAAGTATTAGCAAACTGAATCCAAGAAGATATATAAGGATCATGCAACATGATCAAGTTGGATTCATTCCATGGTCACAAGGATGGTTCAACATATAGAAATCAAGTAGTGTGATACACCACATTAACAAAAGGGAAGACAAAAGCCACACGATCAACTCAATAGACCCAGAAAAAGCATTTGACAAAATTCAACATCCATTCATGATAAAAAAAAAACTCTCACCAAAGTGGGTATAGAGGGAACATATCTCAACATAACAAAAGGCATTTATGACAATCCCACATAATACTCCATGGGGAAAAGCTGAAAGCCTTCCCGCTAAATTCAGGAATAAGACAAGGATGCCCACTCTCACCACTTCTATTCAACATAGCATTTGAAGACTTAGACAAGTAATCAGACAAGAAAAAGAAATTAAAGTTATCCAAATTGGAAGGGAAGAAGTAAAAATGTCATTATTTGTAAATGACATGATACTGCATATAGAGAACCCTAAAGTATCTGCACAAAAACTGTTAGAACTAATAAATGAATTCAACAAGGTAGCAGGATACAAGATTAATGTACAAAAATCTCTTGCATTTCTTTAATAATGAAATATCAGAAATAAAAAGTAAAAAAACAATTTCGTTTAAAAACACGTACAGGGCTTCCCTGGTGGCGCAGTGGTTGAGAGCCCGCCTGCCGATGCAGTGGACAAGGGCTCGTGCCCCGGTCCTGGAAGATCCCACATGCCGCGGAGCGGCTAGGCCCGTGAGCCATGGCTGCTGAGCCTGCGCGTCTGAAGCCTGTGCTCCACAACGGGAGAGGCTGCAAGAGTGAGAGGCCTGTGTACTGCAAAAAAACAAAACAAAACAAAAAAAAAACAAACAAAAAAACCCCCAAAAAACACGTACAAGAAAATAAAATACTTAAGAATAAACCTAACCAAGGTGGTGAAAGACCTTTACACTGAGAAGTATAAAACATTGATAAAGGAAATTGAAGATGATTCAAAGAAATGGAAATATCTCACTTAGGGTTGGGAAAACTGCTGCCACTCACACACAAAAAATGGGGCTTCTGTTAGTAAATAAAGGGAGAAATAAATACTGTGTATTTCATTAAAATTGTCTGATGCAGGCTGATAAGACTTGAGACAGTGGAATAGTATCCTGAGTTTCAAAATAGAAGAAAACAGTAGCTGCCAGAAGCTACATTGTACTCTATTTTGTTCAGACTCATCTGATATTGTTTCCAGCACCTTAAGAAGTTTATTGTCAAACGAGACAGGATTCATAAGAGATTTCCACGTATGGTGAGGAGTTTGAAAACCATTTAGAAAGAAGAAAAGTTGAGAAAATTTGGTTTGTGATCCAAGAAAGTCCAAGAAAGTCATTGTGCTTAAACATCTAAGGAGGCCTCACGGGAAAGCGGGCTCAGTCCTGTTCTATGTAACTCCACGTAATAGAAGTAGGATCATTAAATAGAAGCTGCAGCAGGGAGGCCAGGGTTTCAGTCAACATGAGAAAACACTTTAACAGAACTATCCAACGACCATGTTTCAAATCCCCTGTTACTAAAAGGTGTTTAAGCAGATGCCAGAGGACCAATTGCTGGGATTCTGTAAAAGATATTCAGGGACTGTGTGGCAGGCTAGCCAAGATGAAATTGGAGGTCCTTCACCCTACACAAAATCCTTTGGGAGTTATACAGTATTTTGCTCCATTGTCTATCTCTAAAGTTCCCTCAGGTTACCTAAAGAAAGTCCTGAAGAACCATACAGCTCATGCCTGTGAAGGAGAGAAACTGGGAATCACTTGCCCACAAAAGACATCTATCAGCATCCTTTCTGCTTTTTATGGTCGTAAAGTCCCTGATGAAAACTTTTGTCCAAATCTATCTGGTGAGACCAGTGAAAATGCCACCTGTGTGTCAGTCACAGCTAGACAGGTAAGATCCAACTTCTCAGAAAGCAAGGGCCCAGGTAACTTTGCATTCAAAAGGAAACCTATCTAATTTTATTTGAGAAAATAGTAGATTAGATATGTAATTACCAGGGAAATGTGAGTAAAATGGAAAAGAAAGAAATTAATCATAGATGGCTTGACTACACCGTTTAGATTAGAAGAGTTTTGATTTTACTTACATAATCTTAATTTGACCATTTTCCTTTCTCTCTCATATAATAATAGCTAACATTTTTTGAGTACTAACTATGTGCTAGGCATGTTGTTTGGCACAGTACATGAATTCTCTCCTTTAATACACATAACCACGTGAAGTAGATACTATCTTTAAATATCATTTTATAGATGAGGAAACTGATGATCAGATAGGTGAACTGATTCTCCCAAGGTTACACAGCTATTCAGTGATAGAGGTTATTGGTGACCTAGATGGAGCTGGATTAAGGTATCTATCATTTGGGAAGCTTCCTAGGAGTGCAGTATCTAATAGAAGCTAAAATATACCTGGAATCAATTGAGAACATTATAGTTCTCCCTAGAGACTAATGTATAAGCAGCTTCCTGACTGACATCATTTAATCCTTATCTGCTTGAGAGAATACACTCTCCATCTTTACTTTCTTGGTAGCAATTCACTTAATCTTATTCCTGCCACCACTAACTCCACTGAAGTCACTATTGATCCTCATGAAGTTACCTTTGATGGATACTTTTATGTTTTAATCTAATGTGACTTCTTGGTGTCATTTGACATAGTCTACCATTCCACCTTTCTTTAAACACTCAGTTCCTTTGGTTCTCATGATACCATGCTCTCTTGGTTTTTTTTTTCTCACCTTTAAGTGTTGCCTCTCTCATTCCTATTTTAACTAACCACAATAATTGTTAGGCCACCTGGTGTTTTTAACCATTTCCAGAACCAGAGAGTATTCAACTTGGCCATATATTAAAAGCTTTCATTTCTGTATAAATTAGATCTGAAAATAGTCTTTTGCTTAACTTGTGCCAGGAATTCGTATCTCTATTTAACATACAAAGAAATACAATTTCACAGAGGCAATTTGTTGATAATCACATAGCAAGTAAGTAACAGAGCTGTAATTCAAGGCCTTAGTGTTTATGTCTAATCCATCACTATACATACATTCTCTTCTCAGAGTTCAGGAAATAGAATGTCTAGATGTCAGGGGAAAAAGAAACATTTTATTGGAAAGTTAAAGAATTTAACTTTTTTCAATTTTGTAAAATTCATTAGTGGAAATAACACGTTGATGTGAACTTTTATTCAGTAATTTCTCTCTCTTTTCCTTCTTCACAAGAAACTCCTGGATGAGTGCAAAGACCAACGCTGGTGTCAGATATCTGTGAATAGTCAAATGTTTGGACAAGATCCATGTCCTGGCACATACAAGTATCTTGTAGTATCTTATAAATGTAGACCAGGCAAGTTTCACAGTGGCATTTAAAATCAAGAGGGAATTTACCAAAAAGGATGGGACCTACATAGTTTGTGGGTTCATTTATAAGTGCAATTTCTGTTTTCATGCTTAGCAATTTAAAAAGCACTGCATAATACCTTAAGCTGTATAACCCAGAAACACAAAATACTTCTTGGTGACAGAGGCTTACTTCTATTCTATAATTAAAGAAATATTTGAAATTTACCTAAAAGTAAGAGTTTTAGCCCTCCTCTTATTTAAAAATTTTTCATGGAATCCCAAATTTGGGTTGTAATCCTTCTGATAGCTGATTTCTACAAGTTCAGATGACTCTATTATATATTTCTCCTCATTTTAAGGAGGCTTAAACTATCAGTGCTTCAAAACAGTTTAAAAATATAAATGTTGGAATGTAATACTGAATTTGAAAGGGAATCTAAAGTATCAACCTTGTTTCCTAGTGAACTACCGAATAAAGACAGTATGTGAGAATGGTACGCTGAGGCTTCGGTGCAGAAATAAATCTGTCTTGACAATTTTCTCTGCAAATTATGGCAAATTCAAGGAAGGAAAACAAGAATGTGATGTAATGAATAAAAATGGACCTGTCATAGGTATGTTGGAAATAGAAGACACACAAATCTACAAAAGACTTTTCCAAATTCTCTGTTCAACATTAGTGATTTATTGAACTTTAAATAATGGACAAATATATTCCAGATCACTATGATATCCAACATATAAGCAATGTTATGAGACTAGCATTGAATACATAATATGTACATTCTCAGCTGGTTCAAAACTATATTATGAGCAAGAGCATAATCTTGATCAGCTAGTTCAGGGCCACAGAAATGTTGGTTTTGAAAGCTACGCCTTATATGTTTTGCAGAGACAGTGTGGGTGTAAGACAATGCTTAGTTTTAAAATGTGCAAACTCAGTAGCCTCTGCCTACTCCAATTTATCCTGAAGTGTATGCCACAGAAAAAATTAACATTCTTAAGAATTTAATTGGAAAACCCAGTTACACTGACATTCTCAGTTAATAATGCAACATTGTATCACATTATTGCTGAAGTGTGCTGAAACTTTAGTATCAATAAATAGAGTCTGTGTGCAATTTCCAGTGCTATAATTTCTGTCTTTGGCCTATACTGTTCTCATTTTCAGTGATGCTGCTCTGTGATTATTGTTGCATTGTGTTGCTTCCTGGTATATTCATGGTTCTGTAGAAGGCATGTTTCTTGAATGATTCAGGTCAAAAAGCTTTGAATAACCTTTGTTGATTTGCATAAACCTTGGCATAGTTCAGGGCAAAATCTTCATAAATCTTTTTCCTATTACACAGGATTATGCACAGGATTATGTAGTTTACCTCTGGTCCAGCGATTCTCAATCAGAGGTGATTTTAACCTCTTTCCCAAAGACACTGTGTCTGGAAACATGTTTGGTTCTCACAACCGGGGGCAGTTGTTACTGACATCTAGTGGGTAGAGGTCAAGGATGCTGTTAAACATTGTACAATGCACAAGACAGCCCCCTACAACTAAGAATAATCCAGCTCTAAAAGTCAATAGTCCCAAGGTTGAGAAACTCTGCTCTAGTGATAGAGCATAAGATACCTCTGACCTGGCTCCCTCATCTACACTTCAATTCCTTCTTCTGTAAGAGACAGAAGAAAATTAATGTTTAAAAATTTTAGCCATAAACATTTTCCAAGTCACTAGTCAGTACTAATATCTTTAATTGCTAAATACATATAGTTGCTGAAATTCTAAAATAATACACTGCAAACTCTATATTCAGAGCAGTAAAAAGAATTTGAGCTGGTAGGAGCTTGGAGAAAATTAGAATCTTTAAAACCCTTGGCAAACAAAAATTATATTGCACGTTTTCAAGTACAAAAATCACAAGAGTTTCTTTCATGCATTTCAGAGGAGAAAAAGCCTAAGACTAGGCATTATTTGGTATTTGCCAAGAACCTGGGAGGTCCTATGGTTTTGCTTCCTAGGGAAGATAAGCCAAGATGCTGGCTTCTCTCTAAGCCAAAAGACAATTCTGGACCTGGTGTTGTGTTAAAGCCTGGCAGTATGATGTGACAGAGAAAAAAAAATCAAGATTATCCTTTCCATCCAAGAATAATGTGCATTTGTTGCTGTTGCCCAGCATCTATTTTCCCGTCCTACCAACATCCTGAATTTCCTATTAGGAAATTATTAACATCGACTATAGTCTAATGGGACAATACTATTCACTAGCCAAAGAGTGGGCATGCTAGCCAAGTCAGGCCAATCCAGTACGTATTCTTTCCATGATCATTTGTATCTCAAGTAAAGTGATAAAGAGGATAACAGTATCCAGATTCATTTACCCCAGTGGTGGTATCCTGAATAGACTGTTTTGACTGCAAGACCATCCTTTTAGTTCTGTTTCCTTGAGACCTCAAAATATTTTGCATGTTTTTTAAAAAAAACACTCTCAAGGCTGCATTGCAGAAGTACCTATTCTTGTTCTCCTATGCGTTCTACCCCTTTTTTTCTTCCCAACTCTCAAATTATTTGTTTGTTTGAATCATAACCAACAGAGTGCTTAGCTCCTGATGCTCTACAAAGAGTCTTGAGACAGTGTCAAAAGAGAGAAAACTGTACGTTGTTTGCAGATACAGCTACTTTTGGTGAACCTTGTTTCCCAGGAGTGAAGAAACAGCTGCAAGTATCTTACATATGTGGTAAGAAAAACAGGTTATCTCTATCACTTAATAAATTACTGTGAGAAAGCTACAATATTATAAATTATATTTTACAATTACAATAATAGCTAAAATCTGTATAGCACTTTTCAGTTTTAAATTTTTTGACATCCATGTTTCTCACTTGATCATTACAATAATCCTGTGAGGTAGGTATGCATTATTCCCATTCTATAGAAAAGCAAACAGAGGTTCAGAAAGAAGAAGTAACATGTTCGAGGTTATACAGTTATTAAATGACTTTGATTCCATTCCTGTGAGATATTCAGGAGAAAATTATAAGTAAGCAGGTATATATATATGTGTATGGATCTGAGGGTGAGGCCAGTACTGAGGGTATTAGGAGCTGTATCTTTTGGGGATGCTTAGGTACAAGCAGTAGAGGTCAACGTAAGCTGATTGAGCAGAAAAAGAGTTTATTAAAGGGCAGTGGATGTCTCAAAGCAGTTATTGAGAAGGATGTATAACCTGGCTCAGCTATACACCAAAGAAAAATGCCCCAAACTGTACTTTGGAACTTTCTGGTAAGAAAAATGCTTATTCCACTAAACAGCTGCTGCCACTAAAGAGAGAAAACTTATGTCTCTAGCTTCCAAGTCAATCTGGCATAGACACATCTGATTGGGGGAGCCTAGGTCATGTTACAAATCCCTAGTTGTAAGGGAGATTGGGAAAGTCAGTATCTAGAGTTTTCATCTCCTGTGATAGGAGGTAGATTTTTCTCTGCACAAAACCCCATAATGTGAGTTAATATTGCAGTCATAGAAAGGGGTTAAGGCTTTGAGTAGCCAAAACGGTTAACATAGCTATCACTCATATATCTTAAAATATGCCTACATTCTCCTTAAAAGGTTAATGATGTTTATCCTACTAATATTTATAGAACGGGGAAATCTCCAAACAGTAAGGTGACCTAGCATGATAACTGTTGTGTATAGTTTGAAGAGAAGAGGGGCTAGAACAAAGTCTAAAGGAATATTAGCCTTAAGATACTTGCAGAGAAAAAGAGATTTCAAAGGGGACTAAGAAGAGATAAGTAAAGTATGAAGAAGATGAGAAGAATGTGATGTGAAAGCATAAAGGGAGAAGACTGATGGAAAGGAAGAAGTGATCAACTGTGCCTATAATGTTAAGAGGGACAGTGAGATGAAAACTTAGAGATAGCTCTAAGGGGATGTGAGATCACAGAGAAATTTTTATTTTTGATTTAAAATATGTCAACTTTTTTCTAAACTGAGAGGAAGGAGCCATTCCATACATCAAAACAATGGCCTCATCTTCTTTGGTTTTTGGCAAATCCTTATTTTGAAATTGCTTCAGTCCAAACTCTTCACTACTTTCCAGTTCAAGAGTCCTTAGTACTTAGTGTACACTCCTTACTTCTGTGCTTTGAAATTTCATTAGTTTATTTATTTCTTCCTCTGTTCTGTGACAATGCTTAGACCATTACCTGATTCAATGCTTAGAATTTATTCCATGGAATAAATAGGTATGATAATGCTGTCATTTAAAACTCAGGTTTAACACTAATTTAGTCTCTCACAATATATTATTTTTTTAATGAATGTCTGCCAAATATCAACTTTCTATCCATCCCCCCTATATGAACAGTAACTGCAATTTCCATGCCAAATTTTCTGCTCCTTGATGTTTTGCATTTCAGTGCCTATAAAGCTGCTGCAACAAATGGACCATAGCTCACTGGACCCATTTACACTGTCTGATTATATATATGGTAAGTATCAGAAGACAATCTGCATAGTAGGACTGCCTACAAGTGAATGATTAGAAATGGAATAGCTAAATAGTTTTATTTAACACTAACTTTTCTTTTCTTTATCCTTACCCCCCTTAAAAAACTTGGATCCAAACTGATCTCTTTCAGAATGCCTTCCTATAAAATATCTCTTCCATTCTGACACAGTCATGGGAATTTAATCTAATCTAGAGAGTCTTAAGTACAAAAATAAAGCCTCATAA
Organism: Mesoplodon densirostris; assembly: GCF_025265405.1. NCBI lineage: Eukaryota > Metazoa > Chordata > Mammalia > Artiodactyla > Ziphiidae > Mesoplodon > Mesoplodon densirostris. Next base: position 1,809,578 of record NC_082681.1, on the reverse strand, counting down.
AAATAGAATTTAATATTTGAAATGGTACTTTATTGTCTAACTATTGGAAATCTTGCCTAGAATGTCTGACAGTGGAGAGCTTCTTCCATATAGTAGATCCCTTCCATACAAACAATCTCTGGGACTCAGATGTTATATCATAATTAGATATCTAAATTATAGAGTTAAAATATAGAGTTAATATATAATAGCAGAGTCTAAGGTGATTAGTCCAAACTTCATTAATATTTGACTCATTCTCAAATGGCAAACTTCCTCCAAAAAGTTTTCTTTTATTTCATTTTTTTGCAGATTTTTGGAGGTATAATTTACATACCATAAAATTCACCCATATTAAGCATACAATTAGTGATTTTTAGTATATGCACAGAGTTGTGTAACCATTACCACGGTCACATTTTAGAACATTTTATTACCCCTAAAAGAAATCCTGTACCCAGTAGCAGCTTATATTGGATTCCCAAGAGACCTATTGACTCAAAAATAGTTAAGAATACTGATATATTATCAGTCCAATGCAGTTTTCAAGTGATGTCAAACGCCATAGACCTTTTTGGTGAAAGTATATGTAGAAGGGTGAATTTTTGAGCAGGTCCTTTATAGATGCTCCTAGATGACTCTGCCACTCCAACATACCCAAAGCTGGCCAACAAATTGGGGAGACAGAATAGGTTACCACTCCCTTGAGACACATTTCCCATAGGGTTGACTCACTTCCTATATGGTCGTCAGGAAAAGAAGTATCCCTGCTTCATCTTATACAAATTACTCTCAGAAACATGCATGCATCTTCATTCCTTGAAATCCCTGGCACATGGATGACAATTTTCTTTTCTGTAGTAATGAGTGAAGTGTTCTGTTTGTGACTATTAGATCAATAAATTGTGTTGAGTTTTCACATCCCTCCTTTACTCCTGTAAGTTTTTGATTATGGATGTTGAGGCTATGTTATCACTTGCCTAAGATATTACATCATCCTGGTGTATTGACCTTTTATTTGTATGTAGTGACCTTTTAAGTCTTCAGTAAGTTTTATTACCCTAACGTCTATTGTGTTTGATGTTAATATAGTTGCACCAACATTTTGTGGTTTGCCTTTTCCTGTTATAGCTTTAAAGTTCCTATTGCTTTCTACACTTCAGGATTGGCGTATTTTCATTTTATCCTGATTTTCAAATTTATTTGCATAGAGTTGAGCAAAGTAGACTCACATAGAACTTTTAAACTTTTAAGTTTGAAATAACTTCAAACATATAGAAAACTTTTAAGAATAGTACAAAGAACTCACCTAGGTTCTCCATTTAAAAATATTTTTTGTACATCATGCAGGGACTTCCCTGACAGTCCAGTGGTTAAGACTCTGGGCTTCCACTGCAGGGGGCATGAGTTCAATCCCTGGCCAGGGGACTAAGATCCTACATACTGTGTGGCAAAAAAAAATATATCACATTTGCTTTGTTATTATATCACCTAACCATCTATCTCTGGGTATATATCCATAATATTATTTTTCTGAACACACTGAGGATATGTTGTAGATTTGATGTCCCAGTATTCTAAAGTAGTTCAGTGTATATCTTTAAAACTACAAGCATCTCTCATTCATAAGCATGGAACAAAAACCATAACCATTGTATATCCATACAATCCATACAAAGACATACATACAAACAATTGTATATCCATAAAACCCTTGAAATCTGGGAATTAACACTGACAAAAACCACCATTTAATCCAGATACCCTTTTCAAAAATTTCCAATTGTTTCAATAATGCTCTTTATAACTATATTTTTTTCTGATCTAGGATTCAATACATGATCATATGTTGCATTTACGTTTCATGTTTTTAGTTTCAATGTGGTCTCTTACAATCTGTAACAGTTCCTTTGTCTTTTCTCTCATGATCTTGACATTTTTGAAGAGGCATGGACCCACAGTTTTGTAGAATGCTCATAAGTTCAGTTTTGTCTAGTGTTTCCTAATGATTAGATTCATGTTATGCACTTTTGGCAGAAATACCATAGAAGTGATGTATTTGTCCCATTACTGATCATGTTATCTTTGAAAACTTGGTTAAGGTCATGGGTTCCAGTTTTCTTTACTGTAAATAAATTTTCCCTTTGTAAGTAATACGTATCTTGTAGGGAGATGCTTTATATGAATGTCTTGTTCCTCAACAAACTTTCACTCACTATCAGTGATTTTTGCCTGAAAGAATTAATATTTTGGTTGCAAAATAGTGATTTTCCAATTCTCATTTCTTCTACATTTATTAGTTGTAATTCTTTTTTTTTTTTTTTTTTTTTTTTTGCGGTACGTGGGCCTCTCACTGTTGTGGCCTCTCCCATTGTGGAGCACAGGCTCCAGACGCACAGGATCAGTGGCCATGGCTCACGGGCCCAGCTGCTCCGCGGCATGTGGGATCTTCCCGGACTGGGGCACGAACCCGTGTTCCCTTCATTGGCAGGCGGACTCTCAACCACTGCGCCACCAGGGAAGCCTAGTTGCAATTCATTTTTAAAAAGAGGTTTCCTTTCCCCTCATTTATTAAGATACTTCCATTGTTTTTTTTTTCTTTCATTGGTTTTTAAATGCAGTGTCTAGATGTGGATTTCTTTTTATTCACCACGATTGGCATTCATTGGAATTACTGAATCTGTGGACTTCATCAGCTCTAGAAAATGTAAGCCTTTATAACTTCATATATTACCTCTGCTCAGTTTTCCTCTCCTCTCCTTCTAAGCCTCTGATTAATCATATAGTAAAGTTTCATACTCTATCCTTCATGTTTTTTATCTCTTGTATTTATTTTTTATCTCTATGCTGCATTCCAAATAATTTCTTCTGGTCTATCTTCCAGTGCTCTAAATTCAGCTGTATCTGATCTGCCGTTAAACCTATCAGATTAATTTTAATTAAAATTATTATATTTTTATTTACAGAATTCCTTTCAGTTCTTCTTCAAATCTACTGGGTCATTTTTATGTTTTTGCTCTATATGCATATTTTCAATCTCTTATTTACATAAAATATATTAAACAATGTTATTTTATATAGTGTTCCTGATAATTCTTTATGCTCCAAATCACTATACTGCTTCTGGATCCTTCAGGAATTAGGAGTAGGTTGGAGTACGAGAGAGAAGTAAGGAGACAAAATGGTTTTAACTGAATAGTGCTGTTGTAATATGGTATTAGTGTCCTGTAGGTGGCAGGTGCGCTAATGTTGGTTGTTTCCCTTTGGGGATCCTTTTGGGACGTTCAATACTGCACTTTTTCTGGACATAATGATGCACTCTTTGTCTTAACTCTCATGAACCTACACAGCTTTTAAGTTTCATTAGGTCCCATTTGTTTATTTTTCTTTTTATTCTCATTACTGTAGGAGGTGGGTCAAAAAAGATCTTGCTGTGATTTCTGTCAAAGAGTGTTCTGCCTATGTTTTCCTCTAAGAGTTTTATAGTTTCTGGCCTTATATTTAGGTCTTTAATCCATTCTGAGTTTATTTTTGTGTATGGTGTTAGGTAGTGTTCTAATTTCATTCTTTTACATGTAGCTGTCCAGTTTTCCCAGCACCACTTATGGAAGAGCCTGTCTTTTCTCCATTGTATATCCTTGCCTCCTTTGTCATAGATTAGGTGATCATATGTGCGTGGGTTTATCTCTGGGCTTTCTATCTTGTTCCATTGATCTATATTTCTGTTTTTGTGCCAGTACCATACTGTCTTGATTACTGTAGCTTTGTAGTATAGTCTGAAGTCAGGGAGCCTGATTTCTCCAGCTCTGTTTTTCTTTCTCAATATTGCTTTGGTTATTTGGGGTCTTCTGTGTTTCCACACAACTTGTAAATTTTTTTTGTTCTAGTTCTGTGAAAAATGCCATTGGTAATTTGATAAGGATTGCATTGAATCTGTAGATTGCCTTGGGTAGTATAGTCATTTTCACAATATTGATTCTTCCAATCCAAGAACATGGTATACATCTCCATCTGTTTATGTCCTAGTCACATTCTCTGATGTCCACTCTGGCCCAAGGGAAGCAATACACTTTATCTTTCAACCAAAACTTGGGCAGTGAAGGCTGCTCCTCACCAACTGTATCTCTGCTTTGTTATTTCAAACAACTCCAGCTAGCCTCTTGTTCCCGGACTTTTTAAAAAAGATCCCGTTACCAAGTTCTGTGTGCTTCAAACTCCAGGGGATACAGATAAAGCTTGCTCCAAAATTATCTTACATGTTTTACTTCAGTAGTAGTACAAGGTAGGCCTGTAAACTTTTTTATCTCAGTACATCCAGCAGAGATGATGTGGGGTTGGAGGTGACACATCCATACTTTATGAGGGTAAAAATTTCCTCATGTGAAAAAGGATAGTGTATGAAAAGCACTTAACCAGAGAGGGGGAACAGCACTCCACACACTATCACCTGATGGAAGATGCTTCAAAGAAATTTGTGCTACCAGCCTCTTTCCACAAGCACTCTCTCATTCTTTTATATAGCCTGGAGATGGATGATTACGAGCTAGAAGTCACAAAACTGTTTCGGAGTCAGCCCTTTATAAGTCTTGCTCAGATGAATGGTCAACTACCTCTCTTTAATGTGGAGGTACTTGGACCTATTGTTCTCAACAGCAGTTCTGTAGCAGGAAAATTCCTATTCTAGTATCCGTTTTTATAGTGTATTCTAACTTTTTGTGCTCAGTGGCAAAAATTTAAGGTAAAGTTTTCATCACAATCACCTTCTAAGATAAGGCATAAGGCTACTTGAGGGAGCAGCTGTTGAAATGATTAGAGCTTTAGACTGAGAGATACATAAGTGGGTTTAAAACAAATTTTGTTCTGTGTGGTGTGTAGCACATAAAGCTGATGTGCTTTAGTCTGTGAACAGTGTCATGTCTAAGAAGCACAGTTCAATAGCTGAATATATTTTTAAAAGAGCTAAAGTTCTTTACTTTCATTTCTTAAAATCTTGAAAGGGTATATGTAGACCATAGCAACGTTTCTTTAAAACTCCTTTTCAAGCTTCTGTAGGACTTTGTTAAAGATTAACTTTTCAGAGCTTTTTTTGGGAAACATTTGTGTTTCTTTTACACATCTTACTGAGAATCTTCAGGGATGGGGTGGCAAGAAGGCTGAGTGTCATATGTCCATCTATTGAGGAGACTGTATGCTTTCTGAGGGCAAAGACTTCATTCATCTTTATTGTGTCACCAGCAGTATAGTACCTAGAAATCAGAGGTGGGTAATAAATATTTGTTGAACATTTCATTGATCAAAGCAAGTCACATGGCCATGCTGGGTTCAATAGGAAAGGGATGTATAATGCTTCTATGGGAAGCAGCACTTCATGGTAAAAAACTGGAATATCTGGTGATGTTTTGTGCTGGTCTCGGACTATTGATAGTGATGTCATCAGCTAGAAATGTCTAGAGGCACTCACTTGGACCCATAATACACATAGTGAGCTCCTAAAGACATTTCCCTTTTCAGAGCCAATGTTGTGGCTGGACCAGCCCTTGTGGTTATTATGATTGCAAGACACACCTCAACAACAAACATCAGGGAACGCTGAAAAAAATCAAAGCAAGTTTTATTATTTATAGATCCTGGATGCTACACAGCATACCTGGGGCCACACAGTGAGGTCCCAGGTAGAGAGAGGATGTGGGGTTCTGCCTTTATTGGGATTGAAGGTAGGGTGCCTAGAGTTTCACAGGTTCACTCTTTATTGGTGAATTTAAAACATAAGAATAGGAATTAAAGTGCAGGAAAGGAAAAGCCAGAGCTTTGTAAACAAAAGGAAACTTGGGGTTGGGGGTGCCCTGACTCTTTATCTAGTAGCTGGCAATGTATTTGTTTGTGATGGATGTCTTTGAACATCAGAAATCAAAAGCTAATAGGCACTTACACCACGGGTGAACAATAAAACCATATAGCATGAGTTATCCTTCAGGTCACCAAATATTCAGTATGGACAATACAATTACCTATTATCTATCAAACAATAAATCACTCATAAGTCCTAATCACTGACTGTATTGAGCTCAAAGTTTGGGATCTCTAGGTGGTATGTGGTAGTCTCTACATTAAGTCCAGATATGACTCCTCTTTTTTTTTTTTTTTGCCGTACACGGGCCTCTCACTGTTGTGGCCTCTCCTGTTGCAGAGCACAGGCTCCGGACGCACAGGCTTAGCGGCCATGGCTCACGGGCCCAGCCACTCTGCGGCATGTGGGATCTTCCCGGACTGGGGCATGACCCTGTATACCCTGCATCGGCAGGCGGACTCTCAACCACTGCACCACCAGGGAAGCCCAATATGACTCCTCTTGATCCAGAAACACCTGAACTAAAAGTGACCGGAGGTGGAAAGTATTGTTTGATGAGGCCTTTGTTCTGTTCCCTGGGAGTAATTATCCCACTGTGTCCTTAGCTATGAATCTTAGCATTTTCCTTTAGAAAAATCTTTTTTTTTTCTTTTATTCTTTTTGGTAATATTTGAAGGTAGTATTGAAATATGAGGCTGTAGTTAGGGGCTGAGAAGCTCTCTGGGAATACTTCTTATCCATGAAAGGGTTATTTTAAAATCCACAACCATCATATTTTCCATTAGTTCAGACTTATTTTTATTTTAGCAGTACATTTTCTAAAATTTATTCAACTTTTTAGCTATTTTGTTTCAGTCAGATCCATGTACCAATAGCTGTACCCATAATATTTTTTAAATGTTAATTTTATTGGAATATAGTTGATTTACAATCTTGTGTTAGTTTCAGGTATACAGCAAAGTGATTCAGTTATACATATACATATATTCATTCTTTTTTAGATTTTTTTCTCATATAGGTTATCCCAGAATATTGAGTAGAGTTCCATGTGCTATACAGTAGGTCCTTGTTGATTATCTATCTTATATATAGTAGTGTGTGTATGTTTACCCCAAACTCCTAATTTATCCCTCCTCCACCCACATTTCCCCTTTGATAACCATAGTTTGTTTTCCATATCTGTAAGTCTATTTCCATTTTGTAAATAAGTTCATTTGTTTCATTTTTTAAAAAATTAGATTCCACATGTGATATCATATGATATTTGTCTTTGTCTGACATTTCACTTAGTACGATAATTTCTAGGTCCATCCATGTTGCTGCAAATGGCATTATTTCATTCTTTTATATGACTGAGTAATACTCCATTGTATATATGTACCACATCATCTTTATCCATTCCTCTGGCATTGGACATTTAGGTTGCTTCCAGGTCTTGGCTATTGTAAATAGTGCTGCAATGAACATTGGGGTGCCTGTATCCTTTCAGATTATGGTTTTCTACAGATTATGTGCCCAGGAGTGGGATTGCTAGATCATATGGTAGTTCTATTTTGAGTTTTTTAAGGAACCTCCATACTATTCTCCATAGTGGCTGTACCAATTTACATTCCCACCAATAGTGTAGGAGGGTTCCCTTTTCTCCACACCCTCTCCAGCATTTGTTGTTTGTAAACTTTGATGATGGTCATTCTGACCGCTGTGAGGTGATACTTCATTGCAGTTTTAATTTGCATTTCTCTCATAGTTAGTGGTGTTGAGCATCTTTTCATGTGCTTTTTGGCCATCTGTATGTCTTCTTTGGAGAAATGTCTATGTAGATCTTCTGCCCATTTTTTCATTGGGTTGTTTGTTTTTTGATACTGAGCTGCATGAGCTGTTTGTGTATTTTGGATATTAATCCCTTGTCGGTCACTTCATTTGCAAATATTTTCTCCCATTCTGTGTACCCAGAATATTTTTAAAACATGTTCTCTCTCTACACTTAATTAAATCTTACAGATTTCTGTAGGAGAACTACAACCTTAATTTCTTTTCCCTGCATCATTTTTTATTTTATACACCATGAAAGGATTTAATAGGTACCAAATTATTTGATTCAGAGTTTAAAATTTCTCCATCTTTGAAAGACATTTTTTTCTGGACATAGAACCCATTGTTAAAAGTCTTTTTCTTCTATCACTTTAAATATGTCATCCCACTGCCTTCTAGCCTCAATGGTTTATGATGGGAAATCAGCTGTTAAAATTATTGAGGATCCTATGTACATTATGCATCACTTCTCATTTGCAGGTTTCAAAATTCTTTTCATCTTAAACTTTCAACAGTTTTGTTATGATATGTCTAGGTATGAATATCTGAGTTTTCTAACTTAGAGTTTGGTGAGTTTCTTGGATGTGTAGTGTTATGTTATTCACCAAATTTGGGGAGTTTTCCATCATTATTTCTTCAACTACTCTTTCTGCCTATTCAACTCTCTCCTCTCTTTCTGGGACTCCTATTGTGCATATGTTGGTATGTCTAGTGGTGTCCCACACGTCTCTGAGGCTATGTTAATTTATCTTCATTACTTTTTCTTTCTGTTTCTCAGACTGCATAATTTCAAAGAACTAAAGGAGAGTATGAAAATGATGTCTCACCACATAGAGAATTTCAATAAAGAGAAATTATAAAAATTAAACTTAATATAAATTCTGGAGCTGAAAAGTATAACTAAAATGAAAAGTGCACTAGAGAGCTCACAGCATATTTGAGATGGCAGAAGAAAGAATCAGTGAAATTAAAAATAGGCCAATTGAAATAGGAGGGACAGATTCTCTAAAGAAAGCAAGTTGAAATAGGAATGATAAAATAGGTATAGGTATGGATAATTCAGATTAAGGAAGATGAGGGAGTTTGTTTTTGAGAGTGGAGATAGGAACGAATAGGTGGGGCACTGTAATGGTAGACACATAACATTATGCATTTATCAAAATCCATAGAACTGTACAACATAAAGAGTGAATCCTAACATAAACTATAGACTTTAGTTAATAATAATATATCACTATTGATTCATCAATTGTAACAAATGTATTACACAAATGAAAAATGTTACTGAGTTGGCCAAGAAGTTCATTTGGGTTTTTCCATAACACGGTTAGATCCTATAGAATATAAAGTCATTAAAACAAATTTAGAAAAATACCTGAAAGATCTACATCAAAATGTTAACAGTTAGCATTCCTAAGTGATGATATTGTTGGTGGTTTTTTCCATTTTCTGAGTTTTATCATAATATATTTCATGTTTATAATTTAAAAAGACAAAGATAAAAAGTTAATCCATCTTTCAGTGGGAAAGAAAGGCTATCTGGTCATTTCATGAAAAGATCATAATATTGTGAACATAGAACTGCTATAAAAAATAAAGTCCTTTTAAAAAAAACAAAAGAAAAAAGATAATACTGTATATATAATGTTATCTGCTTTTTTCCAAGTAAACTCTCAGTAGCAGTTTCCCCTGTCATAATAAATAATTTTTAGATATCCAAAAAGACAGCTAATTATAGGTAAAGGTAATAAAAAGATAAATTCTTCTTTCTGAATTGATAGCAAGGGGAGAAATATGTGTCTCTCTGGTGCACTGTGTTGCATTTAATATGGAACTGGTGTGAAATAAGCACCTTCTTTGAAGGTAGGAATAGGAAGTGTACCATTTTATTCTCTGTACTTTGAACTTTGACAAATGAAAAATGCATATCCAACTACTATCTTTTGTTTGAGACATTAGGAAAAGACCCCACTGAACCATGCTTGGGCTCCACATTTATAAAGATTAAATAAACATGAAGTCCCAGTCCAATTCTTATTCAATGTCTTAGTGTGCTCAGGCTTCCATAAGAAAATACCATAGACTAGTTGGTTTAAACAACAGAAATTAATTTTCTCACAGATCTGGAGACTAGAAGTTTCAGATCAAGGTGCCAGCATGGTCGGTTTCTGGTGGGAACTCTCTTCCTATACTGTAGACATCTGCCTTCTCACTAGATGTCTTTAAATGGGAAAGAGAGAGAGAGACAGAGAGGGAGGGACACAGAGAGACAGAGAGACAGAGAGAGACAGAGAGAGAGAGATCCTTATGTTGTCTCTTGTTATAAGGGCACTAATCCCATCATGAGGCCCCTACTATCATGACCTTATCTAAACTTATTTTCCAAAGGTTTCATCTCCAAATACCATCACATTGAGGTTAGGGCTTCAAAACATGAATTTGGGGGTAGCTACACAATTTAATCTCTAGCATTCAGGAATACAAAGCCATCAAGAGACTAAAGAACTGGTTTGTCATTTATCCTTTGTTAGTTTTAGTATTTCTCATATCTGCCCCATTACAGAGTATTCTCAGAAGGATCTACCTTCACTGAGCGATGAGATCAATAAATACTTGTCTCCTTGAACAATGCCCATGATCCTTATGGGTGACTGGTTTATTGTTTTCCTCACAGGCATCCCTGAGAAAATGGGCCTGTATTTCCTGTGCGGTGTCTCCGGAGGTCTTATCTTTCTATTATGCATCTTTACTCCCAAAGTGACCTTTATCCAGGACTTGAAAGAAGTTTTCTGGTGTATAAATTCCAAGTTGGGCAAGAGAAAGCTACAGGACCAAGAGGAAGAAGAAGAAGATAACCACAACGATGACAATTCTTCTGGCTCCTCTTTCCATCATTTTACTCACACCTATCCAGCCTCAAATAGCGTGTTTTGCCCTGAACTGACTGCAGTTTTAGAGCGTGCAGCTAAGGAAAGAAACCAAGAAAGAGATGAAATATGGATAGCCAAAGAACCTAGTCCTTATGCCATTTACAAAGTCAAATCTGCCACAAAATAAAATGACCCAGAATATGCTATTTACCTGAGTACCAAGTGTAAAGACAGATGATCGTATGTTTTAAATACAGAAATGCCACAAAATACTGGGTAATAAGGATGGAAAAGTATTATTGTTAATATATCAGTTTTCAAAGGTCTGATTGAGACCATGAGCTTTCAGGTTACAGTAAGGCCCCATAAGCTATATGACCATACTAAATTTTTTAGAAAGGTCTACAGAAAGGAAAATAGAAATGAGGTCATTAGTGTGAAAGTTTATTAATAAGCAGGGGAGTAAGCCCTGGAATTTTTGGTAGATAGGGAAAGAAATTACAACATATAAGCCTAGGATACTACCTATATCAATGAGTTCACCTGATGAAAAGATACTTTTAAGCATATATTTAGGATTTTATAAAGGCTCAGAGATGAGGTGGAACAAACACTTGACAAGGAGTAGTTACAGGACACATGAACTTCAAGAGGTCACTCAAGTTCTCCATTTTATAATCTATAAAATATACTTAAAGTTGTGATTGTCTAGAAAATCAAATGGATTATTGTATGTAAAGGTGTTATATAAAATGTAATTTAGGGTGGCAGGAGTTACTATGTTCCAATTTTTGGCACTTTAGAATCTATCTATATTCAAAGGCAAACCAGCAAAAATACTAACCTTATGTGGTACAGTGGATTATTCATTTGTGGATTGTCAGGTGTTAAATACTGCCTATTAAATGTCCTTTTAAAATAATTCATTCATTTAACATCTCCAAATGCTGGTTATTGGGGATATAGAAATGAATAAGACAGCCCCTGCTCCCAAGGAGTTCACAAATTAGTCAGGGGAAACTGGCTCTTAAACAGAATACGGGGGAAGCATAAGGTGCTAATGTGCAAAGGACTGAGGTCAGGGAGAAGGCAAAATAATAAAGAACATTAATAACTAAAACGTACAGGGTAAAAAGAGGTGAGGCTACGATTGAACTTTGTAGGATGACTAAAAGTTTGCTAGGCACACTGGATGGTGGGAACATGGCATTCAAGGAAAAGGAAAAAGCATGTGAAAAGGCACAGAGGCAGGGGCAGGCATGGCACGTTGGGGGAACTGCAAATAATTATATATAAGATAATGTGTACAATAGTGTGCAGTTTTTTTGTTTTTTTTTTTCGGTACGCGGGCCTCTCACTGTTGTGGCCTCTCCCGTTGCGGAGCACAGGCTCCGGACGCACAGGCTCAGCGGCCATGGCTCACGGGCCCAGCCGCTCCGCGGCATGTGGGATCTTCCCGGACTGGGGCACGAACCCGTGTCCCCTGCATCGGCAGGCGGACTCTCAACCACTGCGCCACCAGGGAAGCTCATAGTGTGCAGTTTTTAAGGGCCACTCTGGGTTCAGTATGGAGATTCAATTAGGAACAAGGACAAGAGTGAAGGCAGAAACATGTTAGAAAGAATATTTTTAAACCTTTTAGAAATGTTTAGCTAAAATATATATAAATACATTTTAATCTGTAAACTTGTATTGATATTGACAAATTGCCCACAAAATTTACTCCCATAAGATAGACATACACCAAAGAGTGTATGAATTCCCACTTCTCCACATCTTAACAATGCATACTAAAAAAAATACTAAGGGAATCTACCCCAAATATGCTTCTCACCTTCCCTCCTATAAGTCTGAATTCTTTCTATATCTTGAAAGTGTGAAGCACAATTTCTTTTTAAGTCCAGCTCACAATAATTGCAAGAAGTGTGTGTTTATTTCTGCATGTTTTCTTTTTAAAAAATATTTCAGACATACAAGAGTGTAGATGATAATATAACAAGTAACAATCTACTTACCACCAAGTTTTAGCTCTAAAGCATCACAATGATAGTTGAAGCCCTTGTGCATTCTTCCTTGATCTCATGGCCCTTTATTCCTCCAGTCCTTATTCCCCAGAGGTCATCATCACCTGAATTTGTAATTTATCATCCACACAAAGATTTTTATTCTTTTGTTACATATTCATGGATTGCATAAAAATATCAGAGTGCTGTTCTGCCTTTTAAAAAACTTCATATAATTGGTAATATATTGTACATATCTTTGTGCAGGTTGCAGTGTTCACTTAATCTTATGTTTGGGGAACATGTCCACTTGGGTAATCATGATGATGCAAATTGTTATCACTTGTGGCAGGATGATGTTCATTAGGAAGTCAAGACATTGGGATGTCAAGTAGCATTTACTACCTGTGCAGTGATTAGAAAGATGGTGAAGTCACTAGGCTTCTTATGTATCTAGAGATGTGCTGTCAAATAGGGTAGCTATTTGGCCACATGTGGCTTTTTATATTTAAATGCAAATTGAATGAATTTGAAAAATCAGTTTCTCAGTTCCACTAGCCATATTTCAAGTGCTCAAAAGCCACATGTGACTAAGGGCTACCATATAGGACAGCACAAATAAGAAAACTCTCCATCATCACATAAAGTTTCTATTATATACCAAATGGTGGGATTTCTATTATATCCCAACTTAACTCATTTGTTTCACTCCTACAAAAGACGGATGGGTCCTGGAAAATGACAGCAGATCATCACAGATTTAATTCAGTGGCAATATCAATTGCAGCTGAGATTTCAGATGCGTTGTGAGTTCTGGAGCAAATCGACAACCCACAAAGTTTCTTTTCTCCAGTTCCCCACGATAAGTAAAATCAGAATAAGTTTGCATTTACAAGGAGTATTAATTTTACTGTCCATCCCTCAGGGCAATGTCAGATCCCTTGTTCTTTGTTGTGAGTTGTGATATATATATATATATATATATATATATATATATATATATATATATATATATATAAAATGTCTGCCATAAGGAGGGAGACTAAACTCTGTGGAAATTCTATGGAAAGTCAGGATATTACTTCTTAAGTGAGAGCAAGTTGTTGCACTTCACACTACTTATGATTAAGAAAGAGGCACAATAATTGGTGTGTCTCTTTGGATTTTGAAGACTGTGTACATTGATTTTGTATCCTGCTACTTTACCAAATTCATTGATTAGCTCTAGTAGCTTTCTGGTGGCACCTTTAGGATTCTCTATGTATAGTATTATGTCATCTGCCAACAGTGACACTTTTACTTCTTCTTTTGCGATTTGGATTCATTTCTTTTTCCAGAATCCTCTAATCTCTCCCTCTTCTCTGACTAGCTCCTTTCCCTTCAGTAAGAAACATACTCAGGTCCACTCTCCCTTTCTGAAAATAAATATCCTCAACTGGATGGGTCTCCTCCTTCTCATCTTCCTCACAATGTCAAACTATGTGCTTCACTGTACAGTAATCCAGCTGGGCCCTTTTTGGGGACACTTCAGTATCAATATCCTTAGATATTTTTCTCTTTCGTTGGTCAGATGGCCCACAGAATATTCCTTCAGCTGCCAGAATTTTAGGGTCAGAGTGGGAGAAGACTGGGGGTTTATAGCTTTCAGGGTGCATACCTCCACTTGAGCCCTCTGTTTTCAATATGAGACTCCAACTGTTGGCTATGTTTGGGAACTCCCAGTCCAGATTGTCTCTGCTTTACCCTCTCCAGAGAATAACACTTCAGACTTCTGTCAGGGCAGGGAAGGGCTGGACACTCAGTGCAGGCAGGCATCGACTACAGAAAGGGATTTTGAAAAGAATCTACTTCTTACTTTTCAAAAACCCTCATTAGTTTGGTACCCACTCCCCCTTCACCTCCCCTTCCAGAGTTACCTGTTTCAACCTTTGAAGATTCTGGTGAGGAGCGAAGGGGGGTTAGTAAATCAGGTTGTTTTCTGGCTTTTCCCACTAAGGGCTTAGAATTCCTAGTTTGTGGACTTCTTAGTTGTCTCTTTTCCTGCTCTCCTAATCTTTTCAAATATCGTTTTATCGTAGTTTCAGTGGGATTTTGGAAGGTGGTGAAGTTAGATGTGGAAGTATCATTGTAGGCATGGATGTCTCCCTGCCTGCCTCATTCACCCTACACATCTTTGTTATCAAGCCACACTCCCTAAAACACTCCAGACTCAGCTTTTCTCATCAGGCTCTCTGATCTCTTCTATGACCTTTCTGCTCTTTCAGCTCTCAGCCCTTGGACAACCTACCCCAAACCAACTTCCTATCCATAAAGGCCATGCTTGATGTTCAGATGTCTTGCCAGTAGTTCTGCAATTCACGACCTGTCTACTCTCTCTGACCCTTAGCATTCCACATACTTTTCTAGCTCTGACTCCCATAACTTTGCTCTTTCTAAGTAGAATGATGATTTCTATCAAACTCACAGGCTAACCCTGGTCTCTGCTATTTGTTCAAATAATGATATTGGTGACAATGATAAACTACTAAGTACTGAGTGTTTATTATGCGCTGCTCACTATGGTAGACACTTTACACATGTGACCTCATTTCATTCTTTACCACACGTTTATCAGATAGATGTCATTCTTTACCCCACTTTGCAGGTTAAGAAACAGAGGCTCAAGGAGAGAAAGTGGCTTCCTAAAATTCGCCAGGCTAGTAAGAGACAGAGATGGAATTCAAGCCAAGGTTTGTTCAAGTCCATGCTCTTCCTACAACAATATGCTGCCTCAGTCAAGGTATCAGAGAGGGAGTTAGAAAGCAGAAGGTGAGAGGACACTGAGTACCTGAATTGGAGGGAGTTAACCACCATCAGTGGGGCAAAGGGTAGACCATAGATAATGATGGGGCTAATAGAGAAAAGCCTTCACTGACTTCAAAGGTTTGCATAGCATTGACCCTTGTGATCTTCACTTGTGCACACGATAAATTACCATGCTTATCCACCCACATAGAAAGTAAGTTAGAACACCACTATTAATCAATATAATACACACATACATGGCTTAAGACAATGTATCACAATTGTAAGAGATGTTTGATTAGTTTTTTCGAGAAAGGAAGCTTGGATTCCGTTAATCAAGCTAAGACTTTATACTGTTTAATAGTCTGGCACAAAACCAGACATGATAGCGATAAGCCTGATCCATCAAGAAAGTGTGCAGTCATATTTTGCAAACTCAATTTAGGGAATCAGGGAAGAATAATATCAATATGGAAAAGATTTCCATTCAAGATGTTACAGTAAGTTCATGCTGTGGCTAGCCTTGTGCTCCAAACACACAGCAATGATGGCAAAATATAAAAAGGTAAAATAAAAAAGGAATGGTCAACATACACACAAAAAGGATAATTGTCTCTGTGCTGAAGCAGCAGGCTTTTGCTGCACTGGAAGCAAACAATGGTGTCTAAAAGTTAAGCTCCTGCAGTATATAATGGTCCAAAAGGACTATGAGCAAGATGGAAGCTCACTGCTTAAAGTCAAGAACCAGGATGGAATTATCCACAAACCCACCAACCCCTGAATGTAAATCAGGAAAAAAAAGAGCTACTACCAAGTCTCCCAGCATCTTTGGTTCTGGTGAGCTGCAATCTTGAAGAGGTGAGGACACAGACACAGGGCTGACCTCACAACTAGGAGCTGAGCCAAGCCATCAGCTGGCTCTGTGAGTGGATCTCCAATATGCCCAAGAGCTGGGGCAGTGATGTGAATAGGTCCTGTAAGGTGCTTTTTTTTTTTTGTTGTTGTTGCTGTACGCGGGACTCTCACTGTTGCGGCCTCTCCTGTTGCGGAGCACAGGCTCCGGATGCGCAGGCTCAGCGGCCATGGCTCACAGGCCCAGCTGCTCCGTGGCAGGTGGGATCTTCCCAGACCGGGGCACGAACCCGTGTCCCCTGCATCGGCAGGGGGACTCTCAACCACTGAGCCACCAGGGAAGCCCTATAAGGTGCTTTTGATCTTAACAACTGACTGGTATTTTGCAAGATTGTGGTAAGAAGGAAATATGCTGAATAGGTTGATTGATTTCCTTCTATCATCAAGGTTCCACCTTTGAAAGAGGCAAAATTAGAGAAAGTGAAGAACAGTTTTTAGAAAGTTGAGGGGGGGGGGTGTTTGTGGATGTTTGCAGAGTATTTGAAAAACAAATGTAGATATTCTTATGGTTCTTTTAAGATTTTTTGGGAAAGACTGTGAAAGTGGAGATGATTATCCATGATTGGTCAGCTAGACTGTGTAAGTATGGGAAAGGGGGGTAGGAATTAACATTTATTGAGCAATATGGCAAATTACTTTAAAGCACTGTCTCTGTGGCCAGACTGTGAAGGTTCTAATCCAAACTCTGACACTTATTTAGCTATGTGATCTTGGGTAAGCCACTTAATCTCTCATTGTCTGTATTTGTTTATTTCTAAAATGGGGATAGGGTTGCTGTGGGGATTAAAAGAACTTAGAACTGTGTCTGGCACAGTTATAGAAAGCACTATATAAGAGTTAGCTATTATTATTGGTCATTATTATGTGCCGCAAACATCTTAGTTAATAATCAGAAATTTGTCACAAAACCCTGTAAGGTAAGTATTTTCCTTACTGTACCCATATAAGAAAACTGAAGTGATGAGAGGCCAAACAAAATTACAGAATGGCACAGCCTTTAGATGCTACTTAATCCAAGGCCTTCATTTTAAACTGAAGAAGAGAAAACTGAAGAGCAAAATGCAGCTAGCTGCAAGAAGGTAGGACCAACAGTCATGATTTGCGTGGAACTTTCCCGGTTTTAAAACTGTAAGTTCCGCAGCCCAGGAAACCCCTCTCAGTTTGTGCACACTTGAATGCTTTGTCTCTCTAGATGAAGGTGAACAAAATTCAGCGCCAGTTAACTGCCAAACACAAAAAGACATACAGAGAATGTGATATTTTCTGGTGAGTTTGTTTGAAAAGAATTCATTAATTTATTCTCATTACAACAAATCCGTATTATGATATGATTATGTTAGGTGCCATAACACCATATTAGGTGCTGTGCTCTTGACTCTCTACTGATCCCATCCCACTATAGCAAAAGGTAAAAGTGACTCTACAGTGAGATTGGTTGACACACACCCATGCTTACATTTTCAGGGACACCAGAAAGAGATGTGAAAAAGAAATCTCTCACATAGAAAGTTGTCAGTGGCCATGATCAACACTCAAATAATTCCTTTTCCTCTTTCTTCCTCCGAGGAGAGTACACTGTAGAAAAGTATTGATTGAAAATTTAGGAACATGAGGATGAAATAATTAATGAATCAAGGTCCCAGGGAAGAGAGAAGGTAAAGGGAGTCCTTCAGTAAGGGAGAAGATTGATCTGTGTCCTTATCTCTCCAGGGCCATGAATATGTTCTTTCCTTGTCATAAAGCAAGGCTGACCTCAGTTATAGTGGAATTTTCAAGGCTAATTTAGGCAAAACTTCAAAAAAGGTAAATATCCTGATGAAGACTAAGGAATGGTAACATATTTTAAGCGTACATAATAGTACAGAGGAAAGGCAGTATGTTAAAATGTTGTTACTTTTCTATTCTAATTGCTAAAGGGTATACTCTTTAAGACGTGAACTTAATTATCAATCCTTTGACCTAAGAGGAAAACACATTTCATGGAAGACTCCGAAAGATTCCTATATAGTACAATTAAAATGCGGAAATATTTGAGAACATATTTTGGAGCACTGGATGGGTCAATAAAATAATGTATAAAGTATTAAATGTGAACTAGGAACTTCCTGAAAACATCAGATTACGCTCTATTCTCTGTCAGAATACTGACTTTTCTTTGATTTGTGACTCCTAGCCTCACTAATAATGCTTTTTTCCTCTTGTGCACATCCTAGCCTGGACTGTCTTTCATCATTTTATAGCAGTCAATGTGGTTATTGTACAGCTTCGCTTTCAATGAAAGCCAAGGGAAAATAAACCTCACACCTATCTCTCTGTCTTTATCTCTGTCTCTCTTTCCCTCTCTCTCTCTCCACATATAAAGGAAAGCCATTAAAAAAATAAAAGAAACAAGGTATTATACTTAACCCAGTCAAATCTTGGCAATTAACATGTATAATATTTTAAGATAGGGGAAAAAAAAAGAAAAAAATAGATTAGCAGAAATGGAGGAAAACAGATTGTATCCTAAATTCCATCAAAAGCCAAAATGCAAGTTTGGATAGTAATCTCCAGTTCTTTGGAGGCACATTATCGATTGTGATGAATTCCCTGAACAATCTTAGAGACTAACCCTCTGTACCCTCTGTTGTGTTTTGTGTGTATGCACACACGCACGTGCATGTGTGTGTGAATTACTATATGGAACCTCAGAAACGTCTAAAAACTTTCTGCAATTATCTCTCACAGAATTACCAAACTGATGGGTTTGTTTCACAGGAGCTATTGTGACTTCTTAGTTTTATTCCTCAAGAGATGACTTAGATAGAGATAACTCTTCTCACAAGATAAAACACTCTGTATTCAGTTCCCACCTTATCACTGAGCTTGTAATATGAAGCAATTCCTACAATATCTATAGCTCTAGGAGACCACAGAGAAAAATTTAGGGTTCCAGTTAAACTCTTTAATCCATAGGCCTATGTAAAGGACTGTCCCAAGGTATCCTGTAGCACACTGGTTCTCAAAGTGTGGTCTAAAGACACCTTTAGAGCAGTCCATGAGATCCATTTAGTGGGTTTGTGTACTAAAAACAATTTTTAATAACATTAAGATGATATTGCCTTTTTCACTCGAATTATCCGATGAATGTACAGAAGACTTTTCCAGAAGCTACATGACATGTGGTGATGTCATCTCTCTGATAGCTGATGGATGTGTGCTTTTTTGTCCTTAAATTTTAAACATTTCTAAGTTTTAATATCTAATACAATTAGTAGCAATAGATACGACCCATATCCAAGCACTCTTTGGGGTCCTCAATAACTTTTAAGAGTGATTAGGTGTCTTAAGACCAAAAATGTTGCAAATCTCTGCCCTATTAAGACTTTGTTATTCCTAGAATGCATTTCTTTTTAACAGATCCTGTTGAAACAAATTTTTACCTAGTGACTATTATTGTTTCTCTATCAATCAATGTGGTGATTATATTTCTGAAGCAGATTGACCACAATTACATCAAAAGGTCCAAAAACCAAATGAGTCCATGTTATAACTTGGGGAAGAAAGCTACCATACTAGATGGCTGACACTGGCTATCTCAGAAGCCTCTCTCCAAGGTTTTCCCTATTAGAGAAAGGGGAGGTTTTTGTTTTGTGTGATGAGGTAAGGAGACAATTTGAAGTCAGTATTGACACAATAGTATTCTGCTGATATGAATTCTGGTAGCCAGGTTGTCAGGTGTGTTCATAATACCAATGCTGCCCATTTTAAGCCTGAAGACCCAAGAGACGAGCAGTGTTTAATACATCATCCCTTGTTAAATAGCAGCCACAGAGTTGTCGGTAGCCAGTGAAGGATTCCCTGCCATGTAGGACACGCCAGTTGTCTATAAATAGGACCTGTGAATGGGAAAAAAAGAGAGAAAAAAACACTCAGAACAAGGGCAGACCAAAGGAACCCTAAATCAGAAGAGATCATTTAAAATAAAAGCTTCAGGTTGTTCTCTGGTTACATTCAATGAGGTGTTTTTCTCTTGAGATTAAACAAACATTTGGAAACTAGGATGTACATAGCTCTGTAGTAGGCTAAATGGAAGTAACAAAGGTAACAGCAGGTTACAGGCCCTGAACTTTGAGGAGCTTTTATTCCTTGATTAATTATTCTCTTATCAAAGCAAACCAGATCATTGGTTTCATTTTTTTCCTTCTCTTTAATTGTTATTATATGTGTTATCAAAGAGTTAAGCTATTTCATTATGTCTTATGCTAAGCTAGAGATATTCTTTATCCAGAGTAAATATCAAGAGCAAAAAAAAAAAAAAAGGAATCATAAAGCCAGAAGGACCCTTAGCCCATAGGGACTATCTAGTTCAACCCCCTCATCATACAAATAGAGTCACTGAGTCAGTGGGGAGAGCCTGCTTCTAGGTCATTTAGTGAGTGAGTGGTAGGACCAGGGCCAACACCCAGGACTCTTTTCTCTTTTTCCTTTGCAAGATTTTGACTCACATATTCAATAAGTACTCATTCTTCACTGCTTCAGTATAACAAGCTTACTTGACATCTTTCGAGTTTGGCACTCACCCTGCCAGGCTTTAATTTGACCCAAAACTCATTCTCAGGTTTCCTCAACTCTATTGTTAGAGTCCGGTGTGCTGTATACCAATGATGGACAACATCATAAGGTACGGTATTGATGACAGCCCGGTCATAGTTGTTGTACCTAAGGTGAAATTGTGAGAAAGAAAGATCTCCTCAAACACATGTTAAAGACATCTGTTGCTTATTTAGCAATTTTATATAAGCTTTCCCTATACTTATTACTTGTCCCATGATGAGGTAACAATAATAATGTTCTCTCATGACTATAGGATTTTAGAGAAGAGCTCCACAGCCTGTTGACCATATTTTGTTTTCTTTCGGAAAATCTGAGGATGGGGGATAGAAGAAAGTTTCAGCTGGTTTCTACCATCTTAGAATATTATGTTTTATCTAAAGAACATTCCCTTGGCCAAATTTCATAGAAACATTGGGGAAAGATCTGAGCTTTCTCCTCACCAAGCTGAGGTTGGCAAGAGTTTGTACTAACAAATCTTTCTTTTTAATAGGATGACTTACAACTTTTCAGGTGTTTTCCTTCATGGGAGAAATCCTAGCTACAGCCTAGTAGAGAGTTTACCCAGGAATCTTCATTGATTCATTCATTCAACCCTAACATTTACATGAGCACTTGCTATGTGCTAGGTGGTGTGTCAGGCATTAAAGATATAATGGTGAACACAGCAGACATGATCCCAGCCTTTGGGGATTTTACATTCTATTGAGAAAGATAGATGATGAACAAGTAACAAATACATAACTAGTTACAGATGTTATGTAGAAAAAAATAGTGTTAAATGATAAAAAAATATTGGGAAGTCTATTTCAGAAGGATTGTTGAGAGAAGGACTTTTTGTTTTTTTTTAAAGAAGTCACATTTGAGCTGGTACTTGTATGATAAGAAACCAGCAATGTGACAAGCTGAGAGAAGCGTGTTCCAGGCAGAGAACAGCAAGTACAAAGTCTTAGGGTGGAAAGTAGTTTTATGTTTGCAGACAAGTGAGAAGGCCATGTGGCTGGAGCTGAGTAACCACGGGGAATAATGGTAAGAAAGGGAAGTGGAGGAGGGTAGCCATGGGCCAGATCATGTATAGCTCTGTAGGCTATGGTAAGGACTTTGGATTTTATTCTAAGTACTGTGGGAAGCCACTGAAAAAGCTTTGCTAAGGTATTGGATTTCTTTTTTACCTAAGGCAAATTAATTATTTTACTGAAGTACACTATATATACAGAAAAGTACACAAATCATAAGCTTGATGAATTTTCATGATGTGAACACATCCATTTCACTAGCACCCAGGTCAATACATAGATAATTACCTGAACCCCAGAACATTCCCTGTCCCCCTTTCCCATATTGTCTCTCCCCTCACCCAAGGATAACTACCATCATGACTTCTGTCAGCAAAGATTAGTTTTGCTTATTTATAAAACTTTACATAAATGGAATACTACAGTATGTACTCTTTTGTGCCTGGCTTCTTTCATTTAACCTTATATTTAGGAGATTTATCATCATTGTGCTATATGGCAATAGTTCATTCATCCTTCATGTTGAATAGAATTTTATTGTGGGACTATACCACCACAATTTATTCATCCATTCTGTTGATGGACATTTGAGTCATTTCTGGTTTGTAACTATTACAAATAGTGCTGGAGGTTCTGGTCCATGATGGAAATATAGGAGGCTCCTGAACTCACCTCCTCCCATGGACACAGCAAATCTACAGGTACACAGGGAACAATTCTCTATGAAGAAATCTAGAAACTAACTGAGCAACTCCTACACATTGGGTGAATGAGAATGTATAAGAAGGGATGAGAAAATCTTGTCATGGCCCTACCCCTGATTCAGTGACATATAAACATATAATCATGTAGAAACTCACAACTCCCAGCTTCTCCCTGAGGATTGAAGGGTTTGAACCCAACATCTAGTGTCCCAACTTTTAAGACTTCCACCTGAGGGATGGGTCCCCAAAACACATAGCTTTGAAAGACAATGGGGCTTGCAATCATGAGACCAAACAGACTATACCAAACAAAGAAACACTTCGTAATAGGTTTGTGAGGACTTATTGTGGCTATCCCCCCCCCCCCAGGCCTACCACAGAGACAGCAGACATAAACACTCATATCCCAAACTTTCCCTAAAAGAGGTCTATTTGAATACCTTAAAAGCTGCTGCCTGAGGGTCAGGCTTCTAATTTAGCACACATCTATGGACAGACTGTGATCCTCCCTGGAGATGGGAAAGGCCAGTGGGCACCATCTTCACATTCTTCCTCTGGCCCACTCCAGGTCACCAGTGTCTCCCTGGAATGAGCTTGTATACATGTTTGGTAACCTGGTTTTTGTGACTGCTGCACAGGGGACACCCCCTTTGATCACATGGCTCTGGTAGCCAGTGGGGTTTGAGTTACAGAATCCACAGGACTGTAGCAAACAAAGAAACACTTCTTAACTGGCTATCTCTTCATGGCTTAGTGCAAAGAGCCCAAGCAGAAGCCCTCAGCTCCCAGTCTTTCCCTGAAAGAGGTCTACTTGTATACTTTAAAAACTGCTGTCTGAGGCTTCCAATCAGCCTGCATCTGGGCTGACTGAGATCCTTCCCTTTGGGACACTGACAGGTCTTGACATACCCTCGACTACTGCGAGCCACTGAGAACAAAGAAGTCACCTTAGACGATCACAAAGGTTTGAGAGACAATCAAGAGGTAGAGCTGGGCTGAACAATAAGGTTCATCTCCTACATGAGACCACTCTGTCAAAACTGAGAGAAGTGTGAAAAACCACAGAGAATCAAAGAAAATGAAGAAAC
This sequence comes from Mesoplodon densirostris, assembly GCF_025265405.1. Classification (NCBI taxonomy): domain Eukaryota; kingdom Metazoa; phylum Chordata; class Mammalia; order Artiodactyla; family Ziphiidae; genus Mesoplodon; species Mesoplodon densirostris. Next base: position 1,785,969 of record NC_082681.1, on the reverse strand, counting down.
AGAGGAATATGTTATAAACAAAAGAACAGATAAAATTCCAGAAACAGACCTTAATGAAACTGAGATTAAATGATTTATCTGATAAAGAGTTCAAAATAATGGTCAAAAGATTCACACCAGGTTAAGAGAACAATGCATGACAAAGTGAGAATTTAAACAAAAAGACAGAAAATATTTTTAAAAAATGTACCAAACAGAAAGCACAGAGTTGAACTCTGGGCCATTTGGGTTCACAGTTAATAGCTGGGTGTTAAGTGACCTTTAACAGATTCTGATTTTAATAACAAAATTTGATATACTTACATATTTCATTTAGTGTAGGATGTCAATGTTTACAAAACAGACATATTGTATGTAGTATTACAAATATGCTGCCTATTAAACTGTTACTTTCTCAACAACAAAAAGAAAGCGCAGAGTTGAAAAATATAGTAACTGAACTGAAAAGGTCAATAGATGGATTAAATAGCAGAATAGATAAAGTGGAAGAAAGGTACAGTGAACTCCAAGACAGGAAATTGGAATTATCCAATCAGAGGAGAAAAAAAAAAGAATGAAAAAAAGTGAAGATAGCTTTAGGGAATTATGGGACTCAATCAAGCAGACCAATATTTGCATTATAGGGGTCCCAGAATGAGAAGAGAGAAAGGGTCAGAAAGCTTATTAAAAAAATAATAATAATGGCTGAAATCTTCCCTAATCTAGAGAAAGAAACAGACATCCAAATCTAGGAATCCCAGGGATTACCAAGAAGATAAATCCAGAGACCTGCACTGAGACACAATATAATTAAAATGCCAAAAGTTAAAGACAAAGAGAGAATCTTAAAAGAAGTAAGAGAAAAACAACTTGTTACATACAAGGGAACCCTCATAAAACTATCAGCAGATTTTTCATCAGAAACTTTTCAGGCCAGAAGGGAGTGACATGACATACTCAAAGTGCTGAAAAAAAAAATCCTCCAATCAAGAATACTCTACCCAGCAAAACTGTCAGCTAGAATTGAAGGAGAGATAAAGAGTTTTCCAGACATGCAAAAGTTAAAGGAGTTCATCACTACTAGACTGGTCTTACAAAAAATGTTAAAGGGACTTCTACAATCTAAGCTGAAAAGAAAAGGTGCTAATTAGGAACAACAAAACATATGAAAGTATAAATCTCACTGGTAAAGGTAAATACATAATTAAATTCAGAATACTCTAATGTTGTAATGGTGGTGGGTAATCACTTATAAATTCAGTATGAAGGTTAAAAGACAAAAGTAGTAAAAAGGACTATAACTACAATAATTTGTTAATGGTTACACAAGGTAAAAAGATGTAAACTGTGATGTCAAAAACATAAGACACAGGGGAGAAAGTAAAAATACAGAGCTTTAGTATGTGTTTGAACTTAAGTGTTAGCTTAAAATAGACTGTTATAAATATAAGATGTTTTAGATAAACCTCATGGTAACCACAAAGGAAAACCTATAATAGATACATGAGACAAGGGAAAATAAATCTAAGCATAACACCTACAGAAAATCATCAAACCACAAAGGAAGAGACAAAGAGAAGAAGAAAGGAACAAAGGATTACAAAATAGCCAGAAAACACATAACAAAATGGCAATAATAAGACCGTATCTATGACTAATTATTTTATATATATATATATATATTTATTTATTTATTTATTTATTTAATTTTTGGCTGTGTTGGATCTTAGTTGCGGCATGTGGGATCTTTGTTGTGGCAGACGGGATCTTTTGCTGCAGTGTGCGGGCTTCTCTCTAGTTGTGGTGTGCGGGTTTTCTCTCTTTAGTTGTGGTGCATAGGCTCCAGAGAGCGTGGACTCTGTAGTTGTGGCATGTGGGCATTTACTTGCCCCGTGGCATGTGGAATCTTAGTTCCCTGACCAGGGATTGAACCGGTGTCCCCTGCATTGGAAGGTGGATTTTTTACCAGTGGACCACCAGGGAAGTCCCTATCACTAATTACTTTAAATGAAATGGACTAAATTTTCCAATCAAAAGACATAGAGTGGCTGGAATGGATTGAAAAATAAGACCCATCTATATTGCTGCCTATAAGATACTCATTTCAGCTTCAAGGACACACACAGACTGAAAGTAAAGGGATGAAAAAAGATGTTCCATGCAAATGGAAACCAAAAGAAAACAAAGGTAGATAAACTTATATCAGACAAAATAGACTTTAAGCCAAAGACTAATTAGAGACAAAGAAGAGTATAATTTAATGATAATGAGGTCAATCCAAAAAGAGGATATAAGATTTGTAAATATTTATGCACTGAATTTAATAGCACCTAAATACATAAAGCAAACATTAACAGACATAAAATGAGAAATTGACAATAACATAATAACAGTAGGGAAGTTTATCATCACCATACTTACTTCAATGGACAGATCATCCAGACAGAAAAGCAATAAGGAAACAGTGGCCTTAAATGATACATTAGACCAAATGGACTTTATATATATATATATATATAAAACATTCCATCCAAAAGCAGCATAATACACATTTTTTCCAAGTGCATATGGAACATTTTCCAAGACAGATCACATGCTAGGCCACAAAACAGGTCTCAACAAATTTAAGAGGATAGAAATTATATCAAACTACTTTTCCCAATTACAATGGTATGAATCTAGAAATCAATTACAAGGAGAAAACTAGAAAGTTCACAAATATGTGAAGATTAAACAACATGTTACTGAACAACAAATGGGTCAAAGAAGAAATCAAAAGAGAAATAAAAAATATCTTAAGACAAATGAAAATGGAAATATAACACACCAAAACTTATGGGATGCAGCAAAAGCAGCTCTAAGAGGGAAGTTCATGGCAATAAACACCTACAGTAAGAAATAAGAAAGATCTCAAATAAACAATGTAACATTACATCTCATGGAATAAAGCCCAAAGTTAGTAGAAGGAAGAAAATAACAAAGATCAGAGCAGAAATAAATGAAATAGAGATGAATAAGACAACAGAAAAGATTAATGAAACTAAAAGCTGTTTTTTTAAAGCAGATACACAAAATAGACAAGACCTATAACTAGATTTACCAAGAAAAAAGAGGACTCAAATAAAATTATAAATGAAAGGGGAGATATTACAACTGATAGCACAGAAATACAAATGACAATAAGAGACTACGATGAATAATTATACATCAACAACTTGGGCAACCTAGAAGAAATGGATACAAATTCCTAGAAACATACAACCAACCAAGACTGAATCATGAAGAAATAGAAAATCTGAACACACCAATTACTAGTAAGGAGATTAAATCAGTAATAAAAAACCTCCCAACAAAGAAAAGTCTATGACCTGATGGCTTCACTGGTGAATTCCACCAAATATTTAAAGACAAATTAATACCAGTCCTCAAAATCTTCCAAAAATTTGAAGAGGAGGAACACTTCCAAACTCATTTAATGAGGCCATCATTACCCTGATACCAAAACCAATAAGGACACTACAAGAAAATAAAACTATAGGCCAATATAATGGATGAATATAGAAGCAAATATCTACAAAATATATTAGCAAAGCAAATTCAACAGTCCATTAAAAAGATCATATACCATGATCAAATGGGATTCATTCCAGGGATGCAAGAATGGTTCAACATCTATAAATTAATATGATATACCATATTAACAAAATGAAGGCTAAAAATCATGATCATCTTGATAAATGCAGAAAAAGCATTTGACAAAATCCAACATCCATTCATGATAATAACTCTTAACAAAGTGAGTATAGAGGGAATATACCTAGACATAATAAAGGCCAGATATGACAAACCTACAACCAACATCATACTCAACTCTGGAAAGCTGAAAACATTTCCTCTAAGATCAGGAACAAGACAAGGATGCCCACTCTCACCACTTTCATTTAACATAGTACTAGAAGTCCTAGGCACAGAAATCAGACAAGAAAAAGAAATAAAAGAATGCAAATTGAAAAGGAAGAAGTAAAGCTGTCTATATTTCCAGACTATGTGATATTATATATAGAAACTCTAAAGACTACACCAAAAAACTGTTAGAATTAATAAACAAATTAAACTGCAAAATATAAAATCAACATGCAGAAATCAGTTTCATTTCTATGCCCTAACAACAAACTATCAGAAAGGGAAATTAAGATAACAATCCCATTTACAATTGTATCAGAAAGAATAAAATATCTAGGAATAAATCTAACCAAGGAGGTGAAAGATCTGTATACTGAAACCTATAAGACATTGATGAAAGAAATTGAAGATGACACAAATAAATGGAAAGATATTCCATGCTTATGGAATAAGTGGTTAACATGTTCATAATACCCAAAGCAATCTACAGATCCAATGTAATCCCTATCAGGATTCCAATGGCATTTTCCAGAAAAATAGAAAAAGCAATTTTAAAATTTGTGTGGAACTACAAAAGACCCAGAATAGCGAAAACATCTTGAGAAAGAGGAACAAAGCTGGAGGCATCAAACTTTCTGATTTCAAACTATATTACAAAGCAATCATATCAAAACAGTATGGTACTCACATAAAACCACACACATAGACCCATGGAACAGAATTGAGAGTCCAGAAATAAGCCCATGCATATAATAGTCAACTAATATTTGACAAGGGAAGCAAGAATCCTCAATGCGGAAAGAAGTTTCTTCAATAAATGGTGTTGGGAAAACTGGACAGCCACATGCAAAACAACTGAACTGGTCTCCTATCTTACACCATACATAAATATCAATTCCGAATGGATTAAAGACTTGAATGTAAGACCTGACACCATAAAACTCCTATAAGAAAATATAGGGTGTATGCTCCTTCACATTGCTTTTGGTGATGATTTTTTGTTTTGACAAATAAAGCAAAGGTGACAAAATAAAAAATAAAGAAATGAGACTACCTCAAACTAAAAAACTTCCCCACAGCACAGGAAATCATCAACAAAATGAAAATGCCACTTACAGAATAGGAGAAAATATTTGCAAATCATATATCTGATAAGGGGTTAATATGCAAAATATATATAGAACTCATACAACTCGATGGCAAAAAAACACCAAAAAACAAACCCTTAAAAAGTGGGAAGAGGACTTGAATAGACATTTTTTCCAAAGACATATAAATGGACAACAGGTACATGAAAATGTGCTCAACATCAGTAATCATCAGAGAAATGCAAATCATAACCACAATGAGATATATCCTCACACCTATCAGAATGGCTATTATCAAAAAGACAAGAGATAACAGTTGTTGGTGAGGATGTGGAAAAAAGGAAACCCTTGTACACTGTTGGTGGGAATGCAAATTGGTGTAGCTACTATCGAAAACAGTATGGAGGTCCCTCAAAAACTGAAGAATAGAACTACCATGTGATCCAGAAATTCCACTTTTGGTCATATATCTGAAGGAAGTGAAATCACTATCTCAAAGAGATATCTGCACCCCCATGTTAAATGTAGCATTATTTCTGATAGCCAAGACATGGAAATAAAATATGTAACCATGACAGATGAATGGATAAAGAAGATGTGGTAATGCACACAGACACACAGACACACAGACACACACACACACACACTGGAATATTACTCAGCCATAAAAAGAATGAAATATTGCCATCTGTGACAACATGGATGGACCTTGAGGGTATTACGCTAAGTGAAATAAGTCAGACAGAGAAAGACAAATACTGTATGATTCCACTTATATGTGGAATAAAAAAACTGAACTCATAGAAACTGAGAACAGATTGGTGGTTGCCAGAGATGGGGTTGTGGGGTGGGTGAAATGGGTGAAGATGCTCAAAAGGTACAAACTCCCAGTTAAAAGATAAGGCCTAATGTACACTATGGTGACTAATTAGTTAATAATATTGCATTGTATATTTGAAAGTTGCTAATAGAGTAGATCTTAAAAGTTCTCATCACAAGAAATAAAAAAAAACTGTAACTAAGTGGTAATAGACGTTAACTATTGTGGTAATCATTTCACAACATGTACATATATCAATCAACACATTATGCTATATACCTTAATCTAATACCAATGCTTTATGTCAATTATAGTTCAATAAAACTGGAAAAAGAAAACAAATAGTGCTGATATGAACATTCTATTACTTGTCTTTTGGTGAATATATATATATATCTTCATCTATGTTTGATATAATTTTAAGAATGGAATTGCTGGGTTATAGGGTATGTATATGCTCAGCTTTAATAGATACTGCCACAGCTATTCTTTTTTTTTTTTTTTTTGCGCTACGCGGGCCTCTCACTGTTGTGGCCTCTCCCATTGTGGAGCACAGGCTCCGGACGCGCAGGCTCAGCGGCCATGGCTCACGGGCCCAGCTGCTCCACGGCATGTGGGATCTTCCCGGACCGGGGCATGAACCCGTGTCCCCCACATCGGCAGGCGGACTCTCAGCTACTGCGCCACCAGGAAAGCCCCAAAGCTATTCTTTCAAAAGAGAAAAAAAACATTTAATGGTACCTTTTTTGGACATCATACAGTATTCATTAGTGTTAGATAGTACATGGCACAATCTGAGCCAATACCCTTAGTTTTCTCACATACAAAAATGAGCATAACAACATCTGCTTAGCTGACCTCATAGAGCTATTGTGAAAATCAAATGAAAGAATGCATATAATAGTCCTTCATCCCAGGCTTCAAGGAGCCATGTGCACAGGGAAAAATGGGTGAGGAAGCATAGTTTTCACCAGGGTCTTGACACTCACTGTCACTTCCAGAAGCCCTCAGTGCTGTTTTAGGCACTTGATCAAATATTATTTCATTTAATCCTTTCATCACCCCAGAAGGGAAGGTGGTATTAGCCTCCTTTCACATGTGCAGCAACTGAAACTCAGGTTAAACCTGCCACAGAGTTTATAAATAGCAGAGTGGTTTTGAAATCAGGTCTCCATAATACTTTAACTCATTGTTTGTACCAGAGAGCAGAACAGTGATCTAATTCCTGTGTATGCTGGTTCATAAGGTCAACTTTTACACATCATAATTGTGATCTCTTGACTTCAAATAGAGATTTGAAGTTTATAAGTGTTTTCATATACACAATCTCATTGACCCTCTATCTGATAACCCTGTGAGGTAAGTAGCACAGCTATTAATTATTATCTTACTTTATAGATAAGGAACATAAAGATAAGATTTGTCCAAGGTCACATGAGATCTAGTATTCACTATTTATATTATATTAGATGATGTTGTTTTCTAAGGCTGATAGCAAGAAGCAGCAGGAAAAGTTTATTACAGATTAGTAAAATGGATTTGCAATTTTTTATATTTAGAATAAGATGACTTCTGGACTTTTGCACAAAGTGATGTCATTATATTATTGTATAATTTGTCTGTTTGTTTTTTTTTCCTGCTTTGATATGATGCAAGAAAGCCCTGGAAGTAGAGGAAAGAAAATAAAGCAGATACCTATCTGACAAGAATATCTAGGGAGTCCTAATGAAACTATTCCTCTTATTAGCGGACAGAAAATTAAAGATTTTCCAAGTACAGAGAGCTCAGTGATTGAATGGAAGATGCATTTGATGGGCACTGTACTTTGACAGATCACTGTTACAATCCCAGTTCAGATGTGTGACCTTAGAGAAACTATTTGATCACTTTGAGCCTCAATTTCCCCATCAGAAAACTGAGAATAATAATAACTTCCTTATATGCTTATCAGGATTATATGAAGTATTATATATTATGAACTAACACCGTGCTTGACACATAGGTGGTCAATAATGTTAGCTAAAATAAACACTAGTTAACTATCTCAAGCCACAAAAATGAGCCCTAGAAACCATGAAAGTCTTCACAGTAAGTTATACTCAGACTTGGAGGACAGGGTTAGACTAAGCTTTGAATAAGAACAGCTGAAGGATAGATAAGTAGTTGTACCAAAATATTTGCATTTTAATACCTCTTGCTCTAAAATGTTTTAATAAGGTTTAAAATGTGAATAGGTATTGCACCTATTATAATGTCTCATTTATAGAAAAAGCTTACTTATATACAGAGCATGCCATATATATATAGCCATGCCATGCAGCTTGCAGGATCTTACTTCCCCAACAAGGGACTGAACCCAGGCTGTGGCAGTGAAAGCATGGAGTTCTAACCACTGAACTGCCAGGGAATGCCTAAGCATGCTATATTTTTATTTTATTAAAAAATATTGAGCACTGTGTTCTGCTTCTGATAATGGCTAAGTAAACTCCTATTACATCAACCTGTTCCTCTCATAGGTGGCAATTTAAAACTCTGGACAAAATACAAAAACCAACTATCCAAAGGTACTGTACAGGCAGATATTGGAGGGGAGGAAAGAAAGAAACTGTACTGGGTGAGTTTCCCATTTTCATGGCATCTAGCCTGAGGGTATGCTACAGCCTTTACCATACAGGGCAGTTAAAACCCCAAAAGAAATTTCTCAGTCTTTCTGTCCTGAAGAACCAAACAACAGAGTTTGGGGGAATCCACTGCCACTAGAAGGTGAAGAGGAAATCCTGGAAAGGAGAGAATCAGCGAAGAGGAGCACAAAGCTTTATAAGCTCTACCCAAATATGTGGATTACCCCTAAATTTCACATGTGCAAGAGAAACCCCCAGCATTACATCCAAAGCTAAAATAACTGAAGTTTGAACTATCAAAGAACGAAGTTTGAAATCTGAGCACAATTAAATTGATTGCCTACTAAAAAAAAACCCAAATCAACATTCTTTAGAGAAATATAATCTAGAGTCCTAATAACATAATATTCACATTCTTCAGAATTCAATTCAATATTATTCAATGTAACAAGGACCAGGAATGCAACCTATTATCAAAGGAAAAAGACAATCAAATAAGATCAGCCATTATATATCTCAGATGTTGGAATTATCAGACATTTTTTTTTTTTTGCGGTACATGGGCCTCTCACTGTTGTGGCCTCTCCCGTTGTGGAGCACAGGCTCCGGACGCGCAGGATCAGAGGTCATGGCTCACGGGCCCAGCCGCTCCATGGCATGCGGGACCTTCCCGGACCGGGGCACGAACCCGTGTCCCCTGCATTGGCAGGCAGACTCCCAACCAATGTGCCACCAGGGAGGCCCCAGACAACATTTTTAAAGCAGCTATTATCACTACATGCAATGAAGTAAAGAAAAATATGCTTGTAATGAAGGGATAGAAACTCTCAGCCAAAAAAAAAAAAAAAGAAACTATAAAAAAGAACCACATGTAAATTTTAGAACTGAATAATACAACATCTGAATTAAAACATTTACTACATGGACTTAACAACAGAATGATGCTGACAGATAAGAGTCTGTGAATTTGAAAACTGGCTAATTTCATTTGATCTATCTGAAGAAAAGATTTTAAAAATTTTTGAAAAGAAAATGAACAAAACATCAGGGACCGGTGGGGCAATATCAAAAGGTTTGACATGTGTGTAACTGGAGTTCCAGAAAAGAAGAGAGAAAAGGGGGCAGAAAAAAATTTTGAAGAAATAATGACCAAAATTTGGTGAAAGACATAAATTTACAGATTCAAGATGCTCAGAGAATTCCCATTTGGAAGAAAATAAAGAGAACCACACCTAGGAATATCACAGACAAATTGCTGCAAACCAAACATAAAATCTTGAAAGCTCCCAGAAAAAATGTTTACATGGTGCATAAATTAAAGTATAATTCAAAACATGTATTAAAATAATCCGTAAGAAGGTAGGTAAGGAGGAACAGAAAAAAAAAACGATCAGGCAAAAAGAAAACAAAAGATTAAAAATAATATATATTTGGTTGATTATCAATAAGGGTGCAAAGACCATTTAATAGGGGAAAGGATATAATCTCTTCAACAACAGTGTTGGGACAACTGAACACCCACAAGGTAAAGAACAACATTGGACCCTTAATTCACACCATAAACAAAAATTAACTAAAAAATGGGTCAGAGAGCTAAATGTAAGAGCTAAAACTATAAAACTCTTTGAATAGGTCACAGGAGTAAATCTTCATGACGTTAGTTTAGACAAAGCCTTCTTAGATACAAGACAGAAAAACACAAGCAATGAAAAAATAGATAATTTGGATATCATCAAAATTTAAAACTCTAGCACAACCAAAGAACACAGGGGAGTAAAAAGACAAGCCACATGCTGGGAGAAAAATAATTGTAAATGACATATCCAATAAGGAACTTGTATCCAGAATATTTAAAGAACTCATAAAACTTACCAACAAGAATTCAAATGATTTGCATTTTCCTGATGATTAGTAATGTTGAACAGCATTTCCTGTGCCTACTGGCCATCTGTATGTCTTCTTTGGAAAAATGTCTACTCAGGTACTCTGATCATTTTTAAATTGAGTTGTTTTTTGATGTTAAGTCGTATGAGCTATTTATATATTTTGGATATTAACTCTTAACAGATGTATCATTTGCAAATACCTTCTCCCATTCAGTAGGCTGCCTTTTCATTTTATCGACAGCTTCCTTTGCTATGCAAAAGCTTTTTAGTTTAATGTAGTCCAATTTGTTTATTTTTGCTTTTGTTTCCCATCCCTGAGGAGATATATCCAAAAAAATTGCTAAGACCAATGTCAAAGAGCATATTCCCTATGTTTTCTCCTAGAAGTTTTGTGGTTTCAGGTCATATATTTAAGTCTTTACTCCATTTTGAATTCATTTTTATATATGGTGTGAAAGAGTAGTCCAGTTTGATTCTTTTGCATGTAGCTGTCCAGTTTTCCCAACACCATTTATTGAAAAGGCTGTCTTTCCCTATTGTATATTCTGCATCCTTTGTCACAGATTAATTGACCATAAGTGCATGGGTTTATTTCTGGGCTCTCTATTATGTTCCATGGGTCTATTTGTGTGTTTTCATGACAGTACCATACTGTTTTGATTATTGTAGCTTTGTAGTACAGTTTGAAATCAAGGAGTGTGACACCTCCAGCTTTGTTGTTCTTTCTCAAAATTGTTTTGGCTGTTCAGGGTCTTTTGTGTTTCCATACAAATTGTATAATTATAGTTCTAGTTCTGTGAAAAATGTCATTGGTATTTTGATAGGGATTGCATTGAATCTTTAGATTGCCTTGGGTAGTATGGACATTTTAACAATATTAATTCTTCTAAGCCATGAGCATGGTATATCTTTCTATCAATTTGTATTATCTTCAGTTTCTTTCATCAGTGTCTTGTAGTTTTCTGGGTACATGTCTTTTACCTCCTTGGTTAGATTTATTGTTAGGTATTTTATTCTTTTTGATGCAATTATAAATGGGATTGCTTTCTTAATTTCTCTTTTTGATTGTTCATTGTTAGTGTATAGAAACATAGAGATCACTTCACACTTATCAGAATGGCTATTTTCAAAAAGATAACAAAAACAAGTGTTGGAGAGAATGTGGAAAAAAGGCAACCCTCGTGCACTGTTGGTGGCAATGTAAATTGGTGCAGTCACTATGGAAGACAGTAGAAAATTTCCTCAAAAAATTAAAAATAGAACTACCATATGATCCAGCAATTCTACTCCTGGGTATGTATATGAAGAAAACAAAAACACTAAATTGAAAAGATATGTGCACCCCTATGTTCACTGCAGCATTGTTTACAGTAGCCATGATATGAAAGCAACTTAGGCTCCATCAATAGGTGAGTGGATAAAGAAGATGTCACACACACACACACACACACACACACACACACACACACACTGGAATATTCCTCAGCCATAAAAAAGAATGAAGATCTTGCCATTTGTGACAACATGGATGGACCTAGAGGGCATTGTCCCAAGTGAAATAAATCAGACAGAGAAAGACAAATACCATATGATAGCACTTATATGTGGAATTTTAAAATAAAACAAATGAACAAGCAAAACAAAAGAGAAAAAGAGTCAAAGATACAGAGAACAAACAGGTGGTTGCCAGATGGGAGAGGGGAAGGGGGATGAGAGAAATAGCTGAGGGGCATTAAGAAGTACAAACTTCCAGTTACAAAACAAATGAGTCATGGGTACGAAATGTACAGTGTGGGGAGTATACTGAATAATTATGTAATAACTTTGTATGGTGACAGATGGTAAGTAGACTTATCATGGTGACCGGTATGAAATGTATAGAAATATCGAATCACTGTGTTGTGCACCAGGAACTAACATAGTGTTGTAGGTCAATTATACTTCAAAAACAAACAAACAAACTCTCAGAAAAAAAGGTCAGATTTGTGGTTACCAGAGGCAGAGGGTAGAGGGGGGAGCGGGAATTGGATGAAGATGATCAAAAGGTACAAACTTCCAACTGTAAGATAAAAAATTACTAGGGATGTAATGTACAACATGATAAATATAATTAACACTGTTGTATGTTATATATTAAAGTTGTTAACAGAGTAAATCCTGAGTTCTTATCACAAGGAAAAAATATTTTTATATTTCTTTAATGTATCTATATGAGGTGATGGATGTTCACTAAACTTATTGTGATAATCATTTCATGATGTATGTAAGTCAAATCATTATGCTGTACACCTTAAACTTATACAGCACTGTATGTCAATTACATTTCAATGAAACTGGAAGAAAAAAAGACAAATGATACAATTTAAAAATCGACAGAAGATTTGACTAAAGAAGATGTACAAATGGCCAAGAAGCAAAATGAAAGAACAAATGAAAAGATGTTCAACATCGTTAATCATCAGGGAAATGCAAATCAAAACCACAGTGAGATACTACTTCACACCCACTAGGATGGTTATAATCAAAGACAGATAACAACAAATGCTGGTGAGGATGTAGAGAAACTGAAGGCCTCATACATTACTGGCAGGGATGTTAACTGGTGCATCCAGTGTGGAAAACAGTTTAGCAGTTCCTCAAAGGGATAAATGCAGAGTTACCATATGAACCAGCAATTACATTCTTAGAAATCTACCCAAGAGAAATGAAAAAAACATGTCTACATAAAGACTTGTATGCAAATGTTCATAGCAACATTATCTGGAATAGCCTCAAACTAGAAATAATCCAAATGTTCATTACTGTTGAATGTATAAACAAAATGTGATATATATAAAGGAATACTATTCAGCAATTAAACAGATACATATTACAGCATGGATGAACTTTGAAATCATTATGCTAAGTGAGTGAAAGAGAGCTGACACAAAAGACTCTGTATTGTATGATTCCATTTACAGAAAATGTCCAGAATAGGCAAATCCATACAGACAGAAAGTTGATAAGTGATTGCCAGGGGCTGTGATGGGATGGGGCTGGGGTGAGGGAATGGGGGAGTCACTGCTTAATGGGCAGGAGGGAACTTTTTGGGTTGACAGAAATGTCAAAAACTGGATTGTGATGATGGTTACATGACTTTGTAAATACAATAACAATCACTGAATTATATACTTAAAACATATTAATTTTATGGTATACAAATAACTTTTAAAATGTTTTAAAGGTTTAAGAAATGTTAATGCACTTAATATCCCAATTAAAAGAAATTGTCAGACTGGATAAAAAAGCAAGACTGAAGTACGTATATGCCATTTATTTAAATACAAAAACACAGATAAGTTAGAAAAAGAAGATAGAAAATTAAATAGCATGCAAAGTGTAAGTATAAGAAGATTGGAGTGGCTATATGAATTTCAGATAAAATAGACTTCAAAACAAAGTTAAAGAGGGACATTTTATGACAAAAGGTTGTTTCATCAGAAAGACATAAAAATCATAAATGAGTATGTGCTTAATAACAGATACTCAAAAAACATGAAGCAAGAACTGATGGAATTAAAGGGAGAAATAGACAAAATCACCATATTATTTGGATACTTTAATGTTGTTTTCTCAGTGGCTGATGGAATAATTAGTCAAAAAAATCAGAGAGGACACAGAATACAAAATAACATGGTTAAAGAAAGAACACATAAGTGAAATCAGAAAATATTTCGTACTTAATTATCATGAAAATAAACATCAATATTTGTAGGATGCAGGTAAAAAGGCTTAGAGGTACAAATATAGTTTTTAATGATTATATTAAAAAAGACTAAATGTATAATATCAATGATCTAAGGTTCTACCTTGGAGGACTAGAAAAATGAGAATAAATTAAACCAAAAGTATGTAAAAATAAAGGAATAATGAAGATAACAGAAATCAATAAAATAGAAACAAACGATAGGGAGAATTAACAAAGCAATACAGTGGCTTTTGGAAAGGATGAACAAAATTGGTAAACGTTTAGCTAGACTAAACAAGAAAAAAGAGAGCTAAAATTACTAATACCAAGAGTCATCATTACAGAGACGATAGACATTATATGAAAAGAATAAGAGAATATTATGAATGACTTTATGACTGAAAAATTGACAACTTAGATAAAATGTACAGATTTCTTGAAAGAACCAGTAGAGAAAACAAAAATCTTACTAGCTCTATATATACATAAAAAATTGAATTTAATATCCAAAACTTTCTCATAAAATAAACTCCATTCCCAGTTTCCCTAGTAAATTCTAGCAAACATTTAAGGTGGAAATAGCACTAATATCACACAAACTCTTTGGTTAACCAGAGTTTTACAAAGTCATTACAAAACAAGAAAACTGTCGACCAATATCCCTCTTGAACCTAGATGCAAAACTTCTCAACATGATATTATTAAGCTGAAACCAGCTATGTATATGTATCAGTTACCATTTTATTGCTTCTCAGTTCTGAATGCATCCTTACATACAATACATGTTCTTGATTTAAGAATTCCTTTTAGCATTTTTCCTTTATAGCGAGTACAACATTAAACTTTCTCAGTAGCTGGCGTTGGAGGGACACTGCAGCAGAAAGAGGTTCTCTTGCTATTTCTGGCCCTAGCCAGGTCTCTGCTGTGTGGGTGTGAGGGCATCAGGTGGCACCAAACCTCAGGGCCCAGGACACGGTCCCTATGCCACCTTGCAGCCTCATCCTGGTGACAACCTTTCCATAGCCCTCTCAGCATAGTAAACCAGAGCCCCTGAATGACCTGCAGGAGTCCTCCTGTGTTCTGTGGGATCACACACTGAAAGTAAGTCTGAGTGCCAGTGAAAGCAGGAAGACTTAAGAGCACCTAGATTGCATGCTTTCACTGGCACCTAGGCTTCCGTTGCACACTCACACCACCAGTTGCTGATTGCCTGCTTCCCTGCCTGCCTGTACTCTGGAAGGGTGGCCAATTGTTTGCTCAGCAACTCTAGACCAGCTCCTGCCTGGCTAAATCAGCAAACTTCACTGATAGCAGGTGGCTGAACCACTCTTTCTTACAGATCTGAACCTCTTCCATGTTTATTCTTCCTTGGATACTCTGCCCCAGCCCTAGGGTACTATAATGAATTTCCTCATATCTTTTTTAAAATTTTGTGATGCATGAAAATTATATGAATTTCAACTCTCAGTGTCCAGAAACAGTCTTATTGGAACATGGCCACATATATTCACTTATATGTCTATGGTGGCTTCCATACTACAATGGCAGAGTTGAGTAGTAGCAACAGAGACGTATGTGGTGCTCTCATCATTTTGCACCACTGCTCAGCACATTACAAATTGTGGTGATACAGTTATTACTACCAGCATTTTGAATGTTACATACTGTCATTCCATAATATTAAATTTTTTTTATTACCAGTGCATACCCATAATGTTGGAACAACAAAAGAGGAAAGTGGACTTAATTGTCATGTGTTTAAGGCACAGAGGAGTATGGATTATTTTGTTATCAAATTAGATGGCAAAGCATTGTGTTTAAAATGCAATGACACTGTAGCTGCTCTGAAAGAATATTATATACATTAATTTCCTCATATCTCATAGTCACTCTTCTATCCTAGTTCCTAATTCTTTATGCTAAACTTTCCCTGTTTAACCTACCATGTAGTATCTATCTATGTATCTGTCCCCTCCAATCTAGCATTCCCTGTCTGTTGGCCTATTTATTATTCCGTGGGAATTATAATAAGAATGGAAATTGTACTAATAGAAAGCTATACAATAGCAATATTAAAATGTGATAGACATAGGATATTAGGAATTTTCATTACATTAGAAGACTAATATCTGACAAATACATTACACTGAGAGATAGTTCTTTGGTACTCACCTGATCATATAGAGCTCTTTATTCCATGGGTAGATATTTAAGACTGGCCCTACCCCAATCATGTGGTTGTGACATTCTCCAACATTTTCAATATATTCATGCTTCAATGGCACTTTGCTGAGGAGTTCAAATTCCTCAGGTGCCTTCTGAAGTACCTGTTCTGCTGCATAGAATCCATCTACTAGCAGTGTCCTGCCACCTGTTCCTTCATGCTTAAGACAGTGAAACACTTGAATGCTAAAGGGGGAAAAATTAAATTATTCTGTTCAGTGGAGAAAAGAGAATATATCAACATTTTAGAAAAAATATATATGAAATGATTATTGACACCACTGTGTCATTTTCTTTTCACTAAGAAATAAATCTCATTTCCCAATTGTCTTCCCTTCATAGCCAGCTGTACTTTTTTGTGCTTTGAAATATTAATGCCACTACAGGTTCCTCCTAAGCATATTTAACATGTATTGATGGCTATATGTGACAGACCCGGGGAATACCGTCATGAATAAGGTATAGTCTCTGTTTTAAAGAAGGCCAGTCTACTAAGAAGAGATGAAGCAAGTAAGTACCAACAGGCACTATAATAAAGTTGTATACAAGATACAGTGGGGCCATAAACACAGGAAATTATTGTAGTGGTGTGTTGTATAGAGAAATGTTTCTGGAGGTGGATGAGAATGGTTTTGCTTAGTCTTAAAGAATGAGCAAGAGTTGGGCTGAAATGAGATTGAGGTGAGGAGAAGGCATTCCAGGCAAAAAAAAAAAAAAAAAAAAAAAGTATGACCAAAGATATCAACGTAAAACAACAAGGAGTTTAAACTGAGACGGGTGATGAACTGGTGGGAAGCAAGATGACAAAAAGCATGGAAAACAACTTGGATAACTGAAATAGCAGAGAAAAATACTGAGGGGTTGAGCTTAGAGAAGGGTTTTATAGAAAAGAGGACACACCTAAGCAACACGACAGAGGACGAAGAACAGGCAAATATCTAGAATGACTGCAGGTTTTTCACCTGGACAACCTGACAAATAATAATGCCATCTGCCAAGAGAATGCAGGCAGATGCATAATTGGATGATAATAAGGGGGTGAGAGGGGTTGAGGAAGAGGTTCAGTTTAAGGACATGTTGAAATAGTTGAGTTATATATGGCTGAAAACTTAACAGGAAAAGGAAATGCAACTATTAATGGACTGGAAAACTAAAGTAAAAATTTCAAATTAGCAAGAGGAAAATAAAATTAATAGTAATTTAGGAAAAAAGCAAAAATAAGGAAAAGTAAACAACAAAGTAAAATAAGTAATAAACATAAATAAAGATAGAAGGAATAAAATCAAGGAGAACCTAGGGTAAATACAATTAAAATGAGAAAGGTCAGTTCTGGCTATGTTGACCTTTCTGTGAAATTTCTAGGTTATGGATTACTTAGTAGCCAGTTGAAGATGTATACCTTAGAAGAGAGGTAGATTTTGTAGTTGTCTGTAGGTGATAGTTAAAGCCAAGAGCATGGAAGAAGTCATTTGAAGAGATCATTTCAAGTAAGAAAAGAGGGAGAAGGAGAAAACCTTGAGACAACAATATTTACGACAAAGGACAAAGGAAAATAAGCTGGCACAGGAGACTGAGGGAAAATGGCTATAGATATAGAAGGAAAACTAGAAAAGAAAGGATATTTAAGAAGAGGTAGTGGTTAATGGCCCCAGGGGTCAAATAAGATGAAGACTGAAAGGTACACACTGGGTATGGCAATAAGTTAGTTGCTGGTGACTTTGGAGGGATTAATTTTAATTGGGAAAGGGGTGGATAAACTAGCTGACTACAGGTTTGAAGAGTGAATGAGAAGTGAGAATGAAAAGATACTGAATGTAGACAATTATTTCAATAAGTTTAGCTGTGAAGGTGAGGAGTAAGGTGGGGCTGTAACTAGAAGGAGATAGAGTCAAAGGAAGTGTACAAAAGTAGAGATTTAAGAAATGAGAAGCTGATAGGAAGGAGTCAATATGTATGGAAGGCTGAAGATACAGGAGAGAGAAATCCCCAAGGAGGTTGGAAAGGATGAGATCCTGAGCAAAGGTAGCTTTAGAAAGCATAAGGCATATAATGATGATGATGATGATGACAATGGCTAAAATGATAATAATAATAGCTAGTATTTATTGAACATTTATTATGTTCTAGGAAGTATGCCAAGTGCTTTAAATACATCATGTAACTTAATCCCTAAGCAATACAAATGGACAGGTTTTATTACTAGTCCCATTCTACAGATGAAGAAACTGAGGCACAGAGAGGTTAAGTTATTTTCCAAGATTGCAAGGCTAACCTATGTTCCAGTTGGGATACAAATCCAGGTCTGGTTGATACCATAGCCTGAACTCTTAACCACTCTCATTATACTGCTCATGTACTTGGTCCTTGCCATTGATTAGAAAGGGTTAAATTAAAGGCACAGACAACTGTGTATCTCTGGTAGTAGTCAGAGAGAAAAGAGCTAGTCAATATTTGAACGTCAACCCCTGTCCAACTGTTTCTCATCCCATTTCCTCATATTCTTCCTTCTGCATCCTGTAGAATGAGGATGCAGGGCTTTTTGTATATCGATAACATTGAGCAGGATGTAAAAAAGATGCTTTATTCTTCCTCCTCTGAACCAAATATTCTTAGGTTCCAAACCCTTAAAGGAAATCAATGTATCATGTCAAATAATTACTATTTCTTTTCTGTGGTGATAAGATTTAAGATCTACTCTCTGTTAGCTACTGGTGGTAATAGTATTACAGTATATGACCATATCAAATCAACACACTGTACACCTTGTATTTACACAATGTCATATGTCAATTATATCTCAATAAAGCTGCAAAAAAGTATGGTATACGTTATCTTTGACTCAATAGCTTCGGAGTCCATGTAAGAAGGTTATTTTTCATTCATTCCTCCTCCCTAACTTCTTGTAAATTGGATTTAAATTCCTCTTACTACCATACCCAAAGTAGCTGTGTTTAGAAGATTGACCCCTTTGCAATATAATAACTAAATATGAAAAACTGTACAAATTCCCAAACTAATGGTTAATCAATACATTTTTGGTAAGTTATTTGTAATTACTTTCAGAAAAAATGTAAATTAAACAAAATTTACATCCATTTATGTAGTAAGGTAGATTTTCAATCATTTCAAAAATTTTATTCCTATAAGTCTAAAGAAGACTGAGCTAGGGTGTTTAAAAATGATCATGTTTCTAAGGAGAAAAGAAAGGGTCACACAAATCAGCAGCAGCAGCAGCAGATATGATCTTGGTTCAAATAAAACAGAGAATGATTAAGAAACTATTCAAGACCATCACACGTAATGATCTCACTTTGGAAAATTCTAATCCACCTACCCACAGGGCTCTTGAAAATAGGTAGTGTCAGTGTGCCGATCCAGAGCTAGCTTGGTGTATGCAGTGTCACCCCTGGAGAAGTCTGAAGTGAAATACCACATCCTCCCATAGATGGTTTCTCTGTTAAATGAAGTATAGGAAACCTTTCATTCTTATCATTCAAAACTCTTTCCAATACTTTCTTTAATTATTCACAAATAACAATAGATTGTTTGGCTCCAGATTTCCATCTATAAGGTAAATATGACAGTTGAACACATCACCAGTCTAAACAATTCCTCCACTGAGTAATATTCTAGGAAGCTGGGGGGAAAAGGGTGAAAGGATAATATAGTTTGAAAGCTTAGGGAACCATCCCACTCTGTTTATGTTTCTACTTTTAATAGCTTTCACACCCAAACTTCTGTCCTGCACTCACCTTCCTCACATAGAAAAAGATGTTTTTGGGTAGCTGCTTTTAGAAGTGATTAATGTAGATCTTCACCCATCTTTTAGACATGGAGGAATAAGAAAAAGAGAAAGGATAGTTTATATTAGCAAGTATTTAGTGAGAGTTGCTGTATCACTGTTATTGTATCTCTCCTTGAGGAGAGATACAATAACGTCATGGGTTTTGACTTCATAGTTATTTTCCTAGTAGGCTCAGATCTGACTAAAGGTCACTTTAATTCTTTAGCTTTCAGAGTTCATCTTATTCTCTGAACCCTCAAAATACAAACAGGAAATGGTCTTCCTTTTGAACTATAACCTCTAAAGCCTTGTCAATTTATTGCTTACTAGCACAGCTTTTTTACTTGAAAGTTCTCAAACTGTGTTTGAAACTGAATGGTTCACAAATGTTAACTATGCTCTACTAGGATAGGGCAAATGACCCAGCATACTGTCTGCTACACAATGAGCTATATCTGGCTCTTATGAAATAAAAGGAAAGTACTAATTATAACAAAGTTGGTTTACATCACTACAGAAGATAAATCTATATACTACCTAGAAATGCAATGGAAAGAACATTGTATTTAGGATCAGGAAACCTGAGCTATCTGAATCCCAGTTCTACTGCTGACTAGCAGAGCAGTCCTGGGCAAGCCACTTAATACATTTGAGCCTCAAGAGCCTCATCAGTAGAACAGGAGATAAAATACACACTTATCAGGATTACTATAATGACCAATGAAAATAATGGATTTGAATATGCTGGTTAAATGCTATACAGTATAAGGCAGTAGTATTAACAACCAGGCTCTGAATTAAGCCTTAGGAATAATAGAAGATCAAAAGTAGATGATCTTTAGACACTATCTTATTCAATCCTGTTACTGATCAGATAGGAAAATAGAGGCTACTGTGGCGGCGGGAGTGGGGATTGAGGGTAGGGGTGTGTGTGTTATGCAGTTGTCTATGTTTACCCAACTGCTTGATGGTAGAACTCAGGCTACTATCTGGTTCTCTTTACTCACAGTTAGTGCCCTTTCTCGTGTACAATGACTAACTCCTACTTTGAGCATCACTGGGCTGGAAAAAAATACCAATGACTTTAAAGTCTTCACCATATTTAACATGTAAGTGTCTTTAGAGATTAGAAATCTGGGCTTCAAATAAAGCACTATAAATGGGAATCCCGTTATTCAGGCCACAAAATATTCTGGAAAAACGAAGGTGACCATACCTGTCACTGGAAATTAATTTCTGCAGATATCAGGAAACTAATGACTTACCTGATCAAGCTGATCCTTTCTGCCAACTTCTCTGTGTGTTCCTGAGTAGGAGGGACATTTTCTACAAAAGCAATTCCATAGAGCAGAAAGTTTTGTAGAAAGTTCTTCAGTCCCTCCTTGGTTTCTAAGAAGCTCTGGAAATCTACAGATGGAACTTGGGCTTGCTGGTAGATTTCTGCATTCCATAAGATTCTAGGCTGGATGACCTTTTGTTTCTGCCCTTCATAGCTGTTTTTCACCAGCCAATCCAAATCATATCTAGTCACATGACCATCTGGCCCTTTTAAGGGAAAAATCAAAGGCATTAAAAATAATAATTATAAATACTGCCAATAATTTACTGGTTAAGAATGATGTCAGCTGTAGATTAGAGCAATTTTATTTAAGAAGAAAAATAAAAGGTTCAAAAATAAATGCTTCCAAAGAAAGGAAAAACAAAGAGTAACTAAAAGAATACCCTGTTTTGGAAAGGGGCAAATCATTTTTTGTAAAACAATTGTTCTTTAAAAGAGTACCCCAAAGAAGACCAAGTCTCCTGTCCACTCACAAGTGAAAAAGAGTGTGGTCTCATCCAGACGAATGGTCTTTGGCTGGATACATAAATCCACACTGGCAGTGTCTAGGCTGCGCTGGTGAGTCTTAGAGTTGTAGCAAGATGCTGAGAGGCAGTGGTCTCGAAGCCAGACATAATCAAAGCGCATCACGGTGTTAGCATATTGCAGTTCTAAGGAAAAGATCACACTCTTTTATATTATCATATTATTTTACATTTTTATTTTATAAAAATAAATAAATACTTATTTAGGAAAACTAAAAAATCAGGACCCAGAAAACTTCCTTCAAAAAGTCTTCTACCAAGAAATACGCAAGAGCAATGAGGGGGACACTAGCCCCCTACTAGATATTAAAACATAGTATAGAACTTCTATGATTAAAACAGTGTGATGTTGGTATAGGAAAAGGCAGTTAAAACAACAGAAGAGTATAAAGAGTCCAAAAATATACATGAATGCATATAGAAATTTGGTATGTAAAAACTGGCAGGTGTAATCACTGTGGAAAATATGAATTTTTAAATAAATGGTGTTGGGACAACTGATAATCATTTGCAAAGAGATAAAATTGAGTCCATATCTCATATTGTCACTGGGTGTCCATGATAAATTCAAAACAGATCAGAGTTCTAAATTTGGAAAATGAAGCCATTCAAGTATATAAAAAGAAGACATGGATAGAGGATATAAAGGAGGTCCTTGTACCATTCTTGCAACTTTTCTGTTAGTTTGAAGATGTATCAAAATAAAAAGTTAGCAAAAAATCAAACTTTCTTATACATCAGGTTATTCATTTAGACAAGGTAAATAAAAAGGAGTTCAAATTTATAAGAGGAACAAAAACTATAAAGTGTCTGGGAAAAAATGAAAATGTGGAAGACTACTATGGAGAAATCTATAAAACTATCCTGAAAGACTTGAAGGAAACTTGAATGGAGAAATATGCTCACAGATGGGCAGATTCAATAATGAAAAGATAGGAATTCTCCCACAAATTAATATGCAAAACTCCATGTACTTCCAATCCAAATCCCAGTGAAAATTTCCATGTACTGGACAGGCTAATTCCAAGAATCATACTCAGAATTAATAAAGTAACAATTTTGAGAAAGAAAAAGAAAGGCATGGAGGGGAAGTCTTACTATATATAAAAATGTATTATAAAGCTATAGTCATTTAAAAAGTATGATATTCATGTAGAATGGACTAAGAGATCAAGGGGACAGAATAGAGTCTCAAAACAGACTCAACTGTACATGAAAATATGGTATATGTTAAAGGTGGCATTTTGTAACAGTGGTGAAAAGACAGATTACTCAATAACTAGTTTCGGAAAAATGAATTTTGAAAAATTGATTCTAGAGTCACGTCAGCCTCAACAGTAAATTACTGATCGAGTAAAATATAAAAAATAAAACGATTAGATGTTGACAACTTTGAGGTAGGAAAAGCCTTTCTAATATGACACAAAAAGCATAAAAGATAATTTGTGTGTATGAAAATAAAAACCTTCTGTTTTGCAAACAATGCAAAAAACAAAGTTAAAAGACAAGTAACAGGAAAAATATTTTTAACATACAAGGGTTAATACCCAGGATATAGAATAAATCCTTGTGATCATTAAGATAACTCAATAGAAAAATGACCAAAGGATATCAATAGGAAACTCACCAGAATTGACCAGTAAACACACGAACTCTTCTAACCTTAGTAGTAATCAGAGAAATGGGTATTAAGATATCAGTTTTTATCCATCCGAGTGACAAAAATTTTAAAGTTTGATTAAAACATGTGTTTTCAAAAGATGTGGAGAAATGCATACTCTCAAACATTGGTAAAGTGAGTATAAATTGGTGAAGACACACTGAATAGCAATCTGGAAGTTTCTATGAAAATAATAAAAAATATGTATATTTATTGCTTGACCCAGAAATTCACCTCTCAGTACTTACCTTATAGAAACCGTCACATATGAAGAGGTATGCACAAGGATATTCACAATAGTTTTGTTTATAATAGCAAAATAATTAGAAAATAAGACTAAATGTCCATCAGTGGGGGCAGTTGAGGAATAGCTGAATAAACTATGGTGTATCTACAATGAGATCCTAATAAACAGTTAAAAAATGCAGTATATCTGTACTCCTCAAATTGACTTTGTACAATGTTATCATTCTCACTTTAAGGACAGGAAACTAAAGGTCAGAGATGTTAAATAACTTTGTAAGATCATATAATCATTAGGTGGGGAACCTAGGACGTGAACTCAAGTTGTCCAACCCCAAAGTCCTATGCTAGTGTTTCTCAAAGTGTAGTCTTGGGAATCTCTGAAGGTGAGACTTCAGGAAAGGCAGAGTAAGGAGCTTGGAAAATCCCCTCCCCCAATAACAATGATAAAACTGGACAAAATTACCAATAACAACCATTTTAGGACCTGGAAATTGACCAAAGGCTTACAACAAATTAAGAAGCCTTTAGTCAAGAAAAACTATTGAACCTTGGGTAAGAACAGTGGGAATCTGTATGTTTTAGCTTGGAGTACTTCCACTCCCTACCCCACCCCTACCAGCTCCATCAGCAATAGTTCTACCAGGGCAGGCAAACCAAGAAAGCCAGCAGCTTTGCTGCTGAAGGGGACTAAATTTATTGGGAGCAGAGCACATAAAAACTCCATGCCCATGGGTGTTGAATACAATCAAGGAAGGCACACTGGTTGGGACAAGCAATAGATCTGCAGAACAGCCAGAAATCTATCAAGGGGATCAAGGGAATGAGACAGCTATAGTGGGCCTTGGAAAGCCCCCTCGCATCCCTGGTGTTTGGTAAGGCTGTGCACACAATAAGGAGAGATTGGAAAGGGCCCTAGTTATCTACATGTCCCTGGAAGAATGTGAGGCACAGTGGAGACATGTGAAGAATGGCAGAAACTGAAAGCCTGGGCAGACTAATAAACAGCCTAAACTTTGTGTGCCCCAATCCACACACACATCCATTGGCAAAAGGTGGAAGCCTTACTGGCTTAAGGTTTTTAGCTTAACCACTGACCAATTGTTAGCTGGCCACTAAACTATACCAGGGTTTCTCAAACCTTGGTACTATGGACATCTAGGGCTAGATAATTTTTTGTTGCAGGGCACTGTCTTGTGCATTGTAGGATGCTTAACAGCATCCCTAGTCTCCACCCACTAGATGTTAGAAGCATCCTCCTCGCCAGTTGTGACAACTAAAAATGTTCTCAGACATTGCCAAGTGCCTCCTGTGGTGGCAAAATCCCCCCAGTTGAAGACCACTGAGTTATGCTGACCCCACTGTGATACACAGAAGCCACAGTTAAAAACGAATTACTCCAGAGAAGTCAATAAACAAATAAACAAAACACACATACAGCAACAATCCCCCTGCGAGGTCAGAAATCAGTTTCTATAAGATAAAACCTAAAATGTCCAGATTTTCAACAAAAAACCCTGAGATACATATAGAAACAGAAAAGAGTGGCCCATGCAGTCCATACAAACTATCTGAGAAGAGTATTACAAGAAATCCTATTGTCTAAGTCAGGCATGCTGCTAGTAGGTAGCTTATCACCTGGGAGGAAATGCCTTTCCCTTCTAACAGCCTTGGAAGAGAAGCAGAGTGGACCACTGGGGCATCACCTCCATGTACCTATAACATCTTCTAGTTATGAGTCAAAAGTTGGTGTTGAATGCTTGAAAATCCAGACACTAAAGTTAATTGAAAGAGTGTCTGATATAGCAACTGCTGATACTGTGGAATGGGGCTATTATTTGGTGGTGCTCTGGAGTTGGAGTTCTTGACCTAGGATCCATGGAATGATATGTAAAACTGTGTGTGTGTCTGTGTGTGTCTCTGTGTGTGTATGTGTGTGTGTAGTTCGGTATTTTTCTATAGAGAGGATCCATAGCTTGCAACAGAATTTCTAAGAGATTCATAAACTAAAAATATTGAGAACCACTCCCTTAGACTGATAAAAGTGATTAAGTACCACCAACCCTCATTCAGATTGGTCATTACACTGAGGTAATCCAGGGTTTTGACAAACTATAACCTTCAAGCTCTTGCACATGCAGTTCCCTCTGACCAGAACATTCATCCTTACCTTCTCACCCTTTTTCCCTTGCCTAATTCATATTAAAATATTCATGACTCTGCTCAAATCCTGTAGGCAGTCATTTATAACTCTTTAGTTTGGGTTAGGTAACCCTCCTCTTTGTTCTTATAGCACTCCACATGCTGTCTAAAAGCATTTATCACACTGTCTTATAACTGTCCGTGTGTTTGTTTTTGCCATAAGACGGTACCTTGAGGATAGGGAATGTGTCTTCTCCATCACTGCATGCTTCGCATTTATCACAATGCCTGGCTCCTGGTACTTGCTCATTCAGGAATGAGAATGATCCTGTCATCAAAACTATGAATGATCTTCTCCTGCCCTATTAGATGGGTGAGAAGTTGCCAGGAACATACTGTACAGTAGTGGAATAATTTGTACTATGGGGATGGACTCATATCTTAAAAAGCTCCAAAAAATCCCCTTTATTTTAGTCAAGTTGGTATGCTTACTGTCCTTTCCATGGCTGGAATTCATTATTACCTCTGCTTTTGCCATTTTTCTCCTTAAAATTACAGGCTCCTCTAATTAAATGACCATCTTTTCTTTCAAAATCTAGCTAAAAATTAATTTAATTCAAGGAAGCTTCCTTGACTAACCCTACATTTTCTTTGAAATTAAGTAGTTGGTATGTAACAATTTAATTTGCATTTGCATATGGCATAAGCTATTTATGCTTTTTATATTTATTTACTCATTTTATATTTTATGTTTACATTAAGGTAGGGAATATGTCTTCCATTTTTGGTTCTGTATAAAGTTGACACTGAACAAATGTTTATTAATTAGGTCTTGCCAAAATGTCAATATAGAAGAGAAACTTAGGACTCAACTCATTTCTCTTGTAACCTACATTTAATCAATCACCAAGGTTTGTTACTTCCGCCTCCTATATCACTCTGAAATCCACCTGACCTCTCCATTTCCACTTTTTTCTCCTGCCACCTTCAGCCAATCATCATCTCTAACAGTGGGCCTCTATAAAGCAATTTTTAAAATCAGAGTACTAAAACCTGATTGAGGGCTTCCCTGGTGGCGCAGTGGTTGAGCGTCTGCCTGCCGATGCAGGGGACACGGGTTCGTGCCCCGGTCCGAGAAGATCCCACATGCCGTGGAGCGGCTGGGCCCGTGAGCCATGCCCGTGAGCCATGGCTGTTGAGCCTGTGCATCTGGAGCCTGTGCTCCGCAACGAGAGAGGCCACAACAGTGAGAGGCCCACATACCGCAAAAAAAAAAAAAAAAAAAAAAAAACCTGATTGAACTTTGGAAAAACTGCTCTAGTTTCTAGATCACCAAGGGAGCAAGGCAAGGCTGTAGTAATCCTGGTAGGATAGTTGCCTCATTGCTGCTTTGAAGCTCATGCTATCTATATAACTCTAAACTTCTTCATTACTCTAATCATGTATCTCCTGAGTCACTTTATTTTTAAATAAATGAAGATCAGTTTACTGTCTTTTACTGTCACCCCATCAGCCCTTCCCCTGTCATCATTCTTGGCAGCTTCATCATTATTAATTGTAATACCTTCATCATTTTCATTTCAAACACCCTATACTCTGACTACCTGTTGTTCCTTTTCCAGCTCAATTATTCAGGCACTCTTCACTGTAATAATCCTTCAGCTACACAAAGAGCTCCAATCCATTGACCATAAGCTCCTTTTTGTTATCCATCATCTTGCCTCCTTTAATGTCTTCGATTCCCTCCTTACAGGGCCCACCTTCCATGATCGTCATTTAAATTAATTCCTTGCAAACACCCTTAACTCCCTTGCCCCACCCCCCCATATCTCCCTCTGCCATGCTTCCCTGACAAATCTCTGACCCGGATACGCTCAGGTCCACACCTCCTCTGTGCCTGCAGCCAAGCAGCTAAACATTGTTAGAGAAAAAAAAATTTAAACTGTATTGGTTACTTTCATTTTAAAATCATCACCAAAAATATCAAATGAGTACTCAACGCTGCCAAAAAGTCCTTGCATAATTTCTTAGTAAAATCACTTACTCACTCTCCAAGAACACTATTATACATAGTCCCTTCTCTCCTCAAACTGCCAACACCACCTCTCCCTTCCCACTTTCAACTGATTACCTTGCTTACTCCTTCAAAGAGAATATGGAAGCAATTAGAAGACAATCTCCACAAACCCATGCTCCACATCCACCCACTTACATGCATCTGTGCCCATATATTCTGCCTTCCTTCTTGTTACTATGGTTGAAATATCTGTGCACTTAATCAAGGCCAACACTCTCATTTATGAATCAGATCCTATCTCTTTCCTACTCAGGTACTACACTTCTGAAATTTTTCTATCCCCCTCTTTTGCATCATCAAAATTTCCCCTCCTACTGGATCATTCTCATCGGCAAACATGTTTCAATGTCTTCCATCTTAAAACAGTATTCCCCCTCCACTACCACTCCACC
The DNA here is from genome assembly GCF_025265405.1 of Mesoplodon densirostris. NCBI lineage: Eukaryota > Metazoa > Chordata > Mammalia > Artiodactyla > Ziphiidae > Mesoplodon > Mesoplodon densirostris. The sequence goes on along the minus strand of NC_082681.1, from coordinate 1,757,561 downwards.
TCATATTCCCTTTCATACTGAAACTTATGGCTTGAGGTTTCCACTACCTCTCTGTTAATAAATTTGTTTTAAATTTTAGAATGATTTTAAGTTTACAGAAAAGTTGCAAATACAAAGAGTTCCTATATAGCCCTTGCCCAGTTTCCCTTATTACTAATATCATATATTAGTATGGTAAATTTGTCACAACTGATACATTATTTATTAATTAAATCCCATAATTTATTTGAATCTTATTAGTTTTCCCCTAATGTCTTTTTTCTGTCCCAGGATACCATCCAAGACCCACATTACATTTAGTCATCATGTCTCCTTAGGCTCCTCTGGGCTGTGACTTCCCTTGTTTTTGATGACCTTGACAGTTTTGAGAGGTACTGGTCAGGCATTTTGTTAGAATGTCCCACAATTTGGGTTTATCTGATGCTTTTATCATGGTTAAAGTGGGGTTATAAGTTTTGGGGAAGATAGCCACAGGAGTGAGGTGCCCTTCTCACCATATCATATCACTGGTACATGCTATCAAAGGTAGTGTTTGCTACATTTCTCTACTTAAGTTACCCCACCCTCCTTCCATATTCTATTCTTTGGCAGCAAATCACCAAGTGCAGCCTGCATTCTAGGACTGGGGACTTAAGATCCACCTCCATAGTTGGGGGAGGAGGAATATCTACATAAATTATTTGGAATTCTTTTGTATGAAACATTTATATGTACTCTCCCCATTTATTCATTTATTTATATCAGCATGTATTCATGGATATTTATTTTATACTTTTGGTTATAATCCAATATTACATTATTTATTTTGTTGCTCAAATTGTCTCAGCTTTGGCCATTAGAAGCTCTTTTAGTTAGCTCCTGTGTCCCTTTAACATTGCCTCATCATGTTTTTGAGCACTTCCTTACTTTCTGGGACTTCAAGATTCTCCAGGCTCATCTTGTATTTTCTCTGACCCAGCTCTGGAATAGTCCATTTTTCTAAGGAGCCCTTGGTTCCTTTTCTTGGAGCATGGTATTAGAAACCAAGATCTGGTTGTGTTCATTGCCACTGTGGCGTCATTGTTTCCAGGACCTCTCAGTGGCTAGAGCTAGGAGATATATTAATCTACGTGTAAAAACATATCTATACAGTCGACCCTTTAACAACATGGGTCCACTGCACAGGTCCACTTATACACAGAATTTTTTTTCAATAGTACATACCATGGTACTACACAGTCTGTGGTTGGTTGAATCCGAGAATGCGGAAATGTGGATACAGAGCAACTGTAGCAGGGAAGAGCAAAATCAGACTCCATGGTGGATCTGTTTCTTTTATTTTAACCTTTGCTCTCCGTTGTTTTTTGTTACTATAATCACTAAAAGGATGTTGTCTATAGCTATTGGCATACATAATGGCCTACCTCGGGGAACCCTGCCCCTCTGCCTGAATGTTAAACTAAAGTGCTTTTGTTCAGCTCACAGGGCAACATCCTGACCCTGCCCACCAGTGAATGGCTGCAAGAAAGAAGAAATTAACACATCCCCTCCCCGAGGCTGGCCAAACCAGGAGATGTTTTGCAAGACTTGTGGCCTTTTTAGTTTACTTCCTCATCTCCTCCCCCTCTCTGTTCTATAAAATAAACTGGCATCCAGACCCCGATAAGATGGTACTCTAGGACGTTAATCCACCATCTTCTCGGAGGCCCGGGTTTCCAAATAAGGTCACTATTCCTTGCCTCAACACTTCATCTCCTGATTTATTGGCCTGTTGTGCAGCGAGCAGAGCGAACTTGGACTCAGAACTGTGTATACAGAGGGCAATCTACAAGTTATATGTGGATTTTTGACTGCACAGAGGGTTGGCACCCATAACTCCTGCATTGTTCAAGGGTCAACTGTAATTATTTCTGCATCTATCCATCTGTATCTATATTAGGCTAAACATGAGTTTATACTGATGTGTTCAACTATAATCCAGTACCACATGATTCATTCTAGCATTTCCCCTATACTTATGGGTAACCACACTCTCTAGACCCCTAGCAACCACTGATTTGTTTTCTGTCCCTATAGTTTTGCCTTTAACAGAATGTCATGTCATACCTTTTGACTGCTGAATAGTATTCCATTGTATGGATGTACTATAGTTTATTAATTAACCTATTGAAGGATATTTTGATAGCTTCCTACTTTTGACAATTATGAATAAAGTGGTTTTTCATGTGTGGGTTTTTGCTGTGGACATAAGTTTACAAATCAGTTGGGTAAATACCTAGGAGTGCAACTGTTGACAAGTCCATGTTTAACTTTATAAGAAACTACCAAATTTTCTTCCATAGTGGCTATACTATTTTTGTATTATTACCAGCAATGAATACAAGTTCCTATGGCTCTGCATTCTTGTCAGCATTAAGTACTGCCAGGATTTTTTTTGGATTTTAGTCATTCTAATAGGTGTATAGTGGCATCTCATTGTGGCTTTAATTTGCATTTACCTAATGAAATCATGTTGAGCATGTTTTCATATGCTTATTTGCCATACTTGTCCTCTGGTGAAGTGTCTGTTCAGATCTTTCTACCCTTTTAAAAATTGGGTTATTTGTTCTCTTACTGTTAAGTTTTAAGAGGTTTTTCTAAAATCTGCATACAAATCTTTTCTCAAGCATGTGGTTTGTAAATATTTTCTCCACGTCTGTGTGGCTTTTCTTTTCATTCTTTTAACAGTGTCTTTCACAGGGAAAATCTTTTGAATTTTGATAGAGTCCAATTTACCATTTTTTTCCCTTTATGGATTAAGCTTTTGAAGTTGCATCTAAGAACTTTTTGCTTAATCCAAGGTAACAAACATTTTCTCATACAAGTTTTATAGTTTTGCATTTTACATTTAGGCTTATGATCAACTTTGAGCTATTTTTTACACAAAGTATGAGGCAGGTGTGAACGTTTTGTTTTGTTTTGCTCTTTTGCATAGGGATATCCAACTGTTCTAATACCACCTGTTGAAAAAAACAGTCCTTTCTCCATTGAATTGACTTTGCACTTTTGTCAAAAATCAGTTTACCGTATCTGTGTGGGTCTATTTCTGGGCTCTCAATTTTGTTCCATTGTTCTATGTATCTATCCTTTTGACAACACCACACTGCCTTGATTGTAGTTGATCCTTGAATAACACGGGTTTGAACTGTTTGGGTCCACTTATAAGCAGATTTTTTTCAATAGTAAATACTATAGTACTACCTGATTTGCAGTTAAATTGATCCGTGGATGTAAAACCACATATATGAAGGAACTGTGTATATACAGAGGGCTGACTGTAAGTTACACTCAGATTTTTGACTGCTCAAAAAGTTGGCACCCTAACCCCTGTGTTGTTTGTGTCAACTGTACTAAGGTTAACTTAAGCCCTTTGACTTAATTTTTTTTCCAGAAGTGTATTGGCTATTCTGATACCTTTGTCTTTCCACATACACTATTTATTTATTTATTTATTTATTTATTTATTTATTTATTTATTTATTTAAAAATTTTTATTTATTTTTGGCTGCGTTGGGTCTTTGTTACTGCGTGCGGGCTTTCTCTAGTTGCGGCAAGGGGGGTTACTCTTCGTTGCAGTGCATGGGCTTCTCATTGTGGTGGCTTCTTTTGTTGTGGAGCACAGGCTCTAGGTGCATGGGCTCAGTAGTTGTGAGCACGGGCTTAGTTGCTCCGCAGCGTGTGGGATCTTCCCGGACAAGGGCTCGAACCTGTGTCCCCTGCATTGGCAGGCAGATTCTTAACCACTGCGCTACCAGGGAAGCCCCCTCCACATACATTTTAGAATCAGTTTGTCAATATCTATAAAAAAGTCTGCTGGGATTTTTTGAGTGGGATTGCACTGAATCTATAGATCATACTGAGAATTCACATCTTAAAAATATTGGGTCTTCTAATCTATGAGCATGGAACGTCTTTCCAATTATTTATGTTCTTTCATTTTTTAATCAGTGTTTTGTAGTTGTCTGCACACAGATTGTGTGTGTGTGTGTGTGTGTATTTATTGCCATACCTCCCCCTCCAACCACTGCTTTCGTTGTTTACCACAAATTTTGATAAGTTCTATATTCATTTTCATTTAGTTCAAAATATTTTTAACTTTCCTTGAGACTTATTTTACTTAGACGTTTTTTTGGTAGTGTATAGCTTAATTTCCAAGTATTTGGGACTTTTCTGGTATAGACTTCTAGTTTTTTCTGTTATGGTCAATGTACATACTCTATATGTTTTTAGAGTCTTTAAAATTTTTGAGCTTTGTTTTATGGCCCAGAATGTGGTCCACCTTGATGAATGTTTCATTTAAACTTCAGAACAATGTGTACCTTACTGTTGTTGGATGGATTGTTCTGCAAATATCAATTGGGTCAAGCTGGTTGATGGTGCCTGCTTAATCTATCGATTACTGAGAGAGGTATTAAAACCAACTGAAATCGTGGATTTGTTTATTTCTACTTTTATCTCTGTCAGTTTTTGCTTCATGCGTTTTGATGGTTTATTGTTAGGTGCTACATATTTAGGATTGTTACATGTTCTCTTGGAGAACTGACCCCTTTATCACTATGTTATGTGCCTCTTTATCCATGATAATCTTCCATGTTCTGAAGACTGTTTTGCCTGAAATTAACATAGTTACTGTTGTTTTGATTAGCATTGCATGGTGTTTCTATTTCCATCCCTTCACTTTGAATTAAAAAAATTTAAGTAGACTATTTTTTAGAGCAGTTTTAGGTTCACAGCAAAACTGAGACAAAGGTACAGACAGCTCCATATATCCCTTGTCCCCACATCATCCCTTAACTTTTATCCTGAGTCTTTATATTTAAAGTGCGTTTCTTTTTTTTTTAAAATTGTCTCTGCTTTACAACAAAGTGAATCAGTCATACATATACATCTGTTTCCACATCCCCTCCCTCCTGCGTCTCCCTCCCTCCCACCCTCCCCATCCCACCCCTCCAGGCGGCCACAAAGCACCGAGCCGATTCCCCCGCGCCACGCGGCCACCCCCCACCATCCGTCCACCCCAAGCCTGGCAGTGTATACACGTCCATGACTCTCCCCTGCCCTGTCACAGCCCACCCCCCTCCCCATATCCCCAAGCCCACCCCCAGTAGGTCTGTGTCTTAAAGTGCGTTTCTTGTAGACAATATATAGTAGAATATTTTTTTGATCCATTTTGACAATCTTTGTATTTTGACTGGTGTGGTTAGGCAATTTATATTTGAAGAGATTATTGATGTAGTTGACGCTAAATCTACCTTCTTGCTGTTTTCCATTTGTTGTATTTACTCCTTGTTTCCTTTCTTTTTTCCTCTTTTTCTGCCTTCTCTGATTTTCCTTGGGTATTTTTTATGATTCCATTTTATCTCATTTCTTGACTTATTATTCATACTATTTTTAAAAAACTTTTTTAGTTTTCCTAATGTTTACAATGTACATTTTAAATAATCTAAGTCCACCTTTAGATAACTCTAAAAGTGTCATCCAAAGTGGCTGTACTATTTTGCATGCCAATAGCAATGAAAAAGAGCTCTGATTCCTATTCATCCTTGGTAGAACTTGGTATTGTCAGTTCTTTTGCTTTACCTTATAATAGAATATTTCTAATTTCTCCCTCCTATCCTCTGTTACATTCTTGTCATTTGTTTCACTTTTATATGTGCTAGGAACACCAAATACACTGCCATTACTATTTAAATAATTAAAATTTAGTGCAATTAAGGAGAAAAGTTTATATTTTATCTTCATTCATTTCTAACACTCTTCATTGTTTTATGTAGATCCAAGTTTGTGACTTATATCATTTTTCTTCTGCCAGAAGAAATTCCTTTACAATATTTTGAGAAGTTATATAAGAAAGTCTATTTCTCTCTCACTTTTGAAGGATTGCTGGATATAGAATCCCAGGTTGGCAGTTTTTTCTCCTTTTAATACTTTAAAATTGTCATGCCATTGTGTTCTTGCTTGTATAGTTTCTCATGAGAACTCTGCTATAATTCTTCTGTTTCTGTGTAAGTGAAGTGTTTTCTCCCCTCTGACTGCCTTCAAGATTTGCTCTTTTTTTGTTTGTTTGTTTTTTTGCGGTACGCAGGCCTCTCACTGTTGTGGCCTCTCCCGTTGCGGAGCACAGGCTCCAGACGCATAGACTCAGCGGCCATGGCTCACAGGCCCAGCCGCTCCGTGGCATGTGGGATCATCCCAGACCGGGGCACGAACCCGTATCCCCTGCATCGGCAGGTGGACTCTCAACCACTGCGCCACCAGGGAAGCCCCTGCTCTTTGTTTTTGCTCTTTTGCCTAAGTGTGGGGTTTTGTGTGTGTGTGTGTGGGGGGGGGTTAAAAATGTATGCTAAGCTTCTCTAAGCTTCTTGGATATGTGGTTTGGTGTCCGTCACTTATTTTGGAAAGCTTTCAAAAATTATTTCTTCAAATATGTCTTCTGCTTAGTTCTTTCTTTCTTTTCTTTCTGGTATTCCATTCTAGTATATGTTACAACTTTTGATATCGTTCCACACTTCCTGAATACTCTTTTTTGTTTGTTTGTTTCCACTCTCATTTTCTCTGTGCATTTCAGTCTGGGTAATTTCTATTGACCTATCTTTATATTCACTGATTCTATTCCTTGTTGTATCTTATGAGTCCATCAAAGTCATTCCTCATTTCTGTTACTGTGCTTTTGATTTCCGTTTGATTCTTTCTTATATTTTCCAACAACCTGCTGACATTATCTTTCTGGTCTTTCATTTTGTCTACCTTTTCCATTAGAATCCTTAAGATATTAACCATAGTTATTTTAAATTTCCTGACTGAAAATTTCAACACCTGTGTCATATGTGAGTCTAGTTTTGATGGTGTTTTGTCTCTTCAACTTGTGTTATTTCTTGCCTTTTAGCATGTTTTGTAATTTTGTTCTTGTAGTTGACAGCCAGACATGTATAGAGCAGTAGATACTGAGGTAAATAGGAATTTATGGGTGACTATATCAATCTGGCCAAGAGTTGGGCTATGTTTGACATTTATTGTCTCTATGGGTACCAGAGGCTTTAAATTTCTCTAGTGATCTTGTTTGTATCCCCCCTCTTGGCCTTGGCCCTTCTCTTTGTGCTTCACCTCAGAGACAGTCTGTCTTTTGCAGCTGTAATCCACTGCTATTTTAACTGGAGGCTTATTAGTTGGTTGTAGTGGGGGGGAGGGGAATTCTCTAATCTTTGCATTAAGTCTAAGTCTTTGGAGTGCATAGTGGGTCTATGTTTTGGGAGTGTGGCCTTCACGGTTGTTTTTGTCCCTTTCCAGGGTGCTGTGAGTTGAACTGCATTCCACAAAACGATATGTTGAAGTCTTAACTTCTAGTACATGTGAATGAGACGTTATTTGGAAATAGGGTCTTGGAAGATAATCAAGATAAGATGAGGTCACACTGGATTAGCGTGGGCCCTAAATCCAACAAATGGTCCCCTTATAAGGAGAGAGAAATTTGAAGATACAGAAGAGACACAGGGAAGATGATGGAGGCAGAGAGTGTAGTGATGTTGCCAAAGAACACCAAGGATTGTTGGCAACAACCAGAACCCAGAAGAGGGAAGGAAGAGTTCTCTCCTAGAGTCTTCAGAGAGGACATGGCCCTGCCAACATCTTGATTTCAGACTTCCTGCTTCTAGAACTGTGAGAAAATAAATTTCTGTTGTTTACGCCAATTAGTTTATGGTAATTTGTCACAGCAGTGCTAGGAAACTAATACACAGGGGTAAAGCTTTTTTCCCCTGTGCCACCCAATACTTTCCCTGGCTATAGAATTTCCAGTCTATGTCTTTGAAACTCTCTCCCCTTTATATTGAGGCTTTTCTTCTTTATTTATTTTTTCTTAGATGAGACAGGGAGATAGAGTGTGGCTGGGGCATAGCAGACCTCCCTTTCCCTAGCTGGGATGAGATTTTCCTATTACCCTACATTAGTTTTGTCTTTCTTGCAACCTGTAAAATAATCCTGGAAATAAATGGTTAGAAGCCTTCACAACTCCACAGAAAGTACTTTCAGTCCACATGAAAAGTATCTGTCATTGCACAACAATGTAAATATACTTTGCACTACTGAAGTGTACACTTAAAATGGTTACGATATTAAATTTTGGTTTTTCTGTCACAATTAAAAATAAAGTATCTGCCTCTACACATCTTACCAAAATGATCTTCATGTTGCTGCCAAACACAATTCAGAGACTTGGAGGCTGTATGGTGCCAATGGATGGCTAATGGAAATAAGCTTTTGAAGTTGGGCTGTTGAAGGGCCCAACATGTGACTCGTCCCCTCAGCAGGTCCTGGAGCCTGCTTTGTAGATGGGACAACCTGCGGCACCACATCCTAGAAAATTTGACAATGAGAGTGTTAGTAACAATATAAAACAATGTTTATAAGGCTATAGGAATGACACTACATATCTAACTATGTAAAAGAACAGATTTTATTATCTCAACCACAGCATTAAAGGAGAAATTCTGAACAGCTAAGCATAAGTGGTTGATAACCATTACTTCTATCTTCTCACCAGCCACTCATATTATGCATTGCAATCTTGCTTCCACCCCACTATCTAACTGAAGTGGTTCTTTAGAAAATCACTAATTTTAACCTTCCAACCACATATGGAAGGACTGCTTTTTAGGGCTTATCATTCTGGGACTCTCCACTGTGACACTATTGATCATCCTCATCCTGACTCCTTGAAACTTTCTTTTCCACTGATTACATGTGATTGTGGGCAAGTTTCTTAAACTCTCAGTGTCTCTGTTTCCTGTTTTGTAAAACGAGGATGACAATAATACTTATCCCATGGGTTTAGTGTGAGGACTAAAGTACTTAGAACTTTGTTGTCACACAGTAAGTCCTATATATGTCCTATATATGATATACTATCATTCTAATCATCATTATTATTGTGGTTATTATTAGGGATAAACTATATCTATTGGCAAAAGTACCTTGATAAACTTGCTTGGAGTTGGCGACACACTAAGTGTCATGGTTTCAGAAATATTAATAAAATAACTTCATTTGCATAAGATCTTAAAAGGAATTAATTCATCCTGTGGGAAAAGATGGAGAAACCCATGCCACTGCAGAGAAGCTGTATGGTGCTTGACATGAACCTTCTCAATAACCCCTTAAGGTCACTAAACCCGCTAAAAATGCTTATTTTGAGTGGATGTATACATGTTAAGTGTGTGGTGTAAGCTAATAAAGGGACTGATTGGTTTCATACACAAAGGCCATAGCTAGAGACATAATAGAATTTGCTGATGAATTAGGGAGGGTTCTGAAATAGGTTAGGAAATTGAGAGTTAAAGTCTAAGACAGAGGCTGGCAAACTATGGCCCATGCCTATTTTCATATGGCCACATACAGGTTTTACATTTTAAAGGACTGTAAATAAAAACAATAACATTGGACCAAGACCATATGTGGCCTGCAAAGTCTACAATATTTGCTATCTGGCTCTTCAGAGAAAAAAATTTCTAACCCTTAGTCTAATGCTTAGTTCTTAATCAAATACTCTTCTCTATTTACAATGGCTTACTCCCCACAAAAAAAAAAAAACACTCTTAAGCAAGTGTATTCATTCATTTCTTCATTATTTCACTTGACAAATATTACTAAGCATGTGTAAATAGGGTACTTTCTTAAGTACTAGGAATACAAATATAAATAATCAATCCCAGCCACCATTCAAGCATCTCATAATCATCTAGTATGGAAGAAAGACAACTACTACTATCTATAGTAGTTTTAAACACAGAGTACAGTGAAAAAGTGCAAAGGAGCAAGTGGTTAACTATGCCTAGGAAAACTGGGAGGACTCCATATGATCAGTGTTCTTTGTAGAAGTGCTTCATTGTTTTCTATTTACTTACAAAATAAAATTTGCTCATTGTAGAAGATGCTGGAGTAGAAGGACCCTGAGCTCATCTCCTCCCAGGGGCACACCAAAATTATGACTATTTACAGAGCAGTTATCTATGAGAATGACCTAAACACTAGCAGAAAAGACATTCTGCAACTAAAGATATAAAGGAGAAACCACAATGAGATGGGTAGGAAAAGTTGAGATGCAGTATAGTCAAGACCCATACCCCTGGGTGGGTGACCCACAAGTGGGAGGATAATTACAATTGCACAGGTTCTACCCAAGGAGTGAGGGGTCTGAGCCCCCACATCAGGCTCCCTATCCTGGTGGTCCTGCACCAGGAAGACAAGTCCCCAGAACGCTTGGCTTTGAAGGCAAGTGGGGCTTACTTTTGGGAGAGTCAGAGGGCTGTAGGAAATAGAGACTGCACCATTAAAGGGCACACACAAAATCTCACACACTCCAGGACCCAGGGCAGAGGCAGTAATTTGAAAGGAGCCTGGGTCAGACCCACCTGCTGATCTTGGAGAGAGCTTCCTGGAGAGGCAGAAGGCCACTGCAGCTCACCCTGGGGACACAGACACTGGTGGCAGCCATTTGGGGAGCTCATTCTACCATGAGGACACTGGTGCTGGCAAGGAACATTGTGGAATCCTCCCTCTAGATTATTAGCACCAGGACCTGGACCCACTCCCAGCCTGTTAGCACTAGTACTAGACTCCAGGTCCTGACTCAGCCCACCAGTGTGGCACCACTAAGTCCAAGATCACCAGGGCCACAACCCCACTAACCAACAGGCTAACGCCAGCTCCAGGACCTACCTGGGCCACAATCCTGCCTATCAGGAGGCTGACACCAGCTTTAAGACACCACGGGCTCCTCAGCTAGCTGCCCCAGGATCCAGACCCACTCAACAGTGGGCTGACACTAGCTTTGTAATATCAGATGCCACAGTCAGACATGTCAGGAACTGGCCCCATGCACTGACAGGCTGATGCTTGATCTGGGACAACTGGCCTTGCAACAAGCCACACTCACTGGGCTCTGCCCACCCGTGGGCCAGCACTAGCCCTGGGATTTCCTGGGGCTCTGCAGCCAGCCCTCTTGAGACCCAGTCCCAACCTCCAGTGGCCAGCAGCCTCTGTACAAGGCAGAGCCTGATAATCAGCCAGATAGGGCCTGCCATACCTACCAGACCACTCACAGTAGTCAGCCCCCCACAACAGAAGGGCCCACACAGCCCACACAGGGGGCACCCCCAGGGCATATAACTCTGGTGACCAGAGGGGAGTGCACAGCTCAGACACATAGGATGCCTCATAAAAAAAGCCACTTCTCCAAAGTTGGGAAATGTAACAACCTACCAGATACATAGAAATAAAAATAGCAAATTAGGCAAAATGAGGCAATAGAGGAATATGTTCCAAATGAAGGAACAAGATAAAATCCCAGAAGAAGAACTAAGTGGAAATAAGCAATCTACCCAATAAAGTGTTCAGGTCATGATCATAAAGATGCTCAAATAACTTGGGAGAAGACTGGACAAACACAGTGAGAACTTTAACAAAGAGTTAGACAATATAAAGAGGAACCAAGCAAAGGTGAAGAATGCAATAACTGATATTAAAAAGCATACTAGAAGGAATCAACAATAGATTACATGATACAGAGGAACAGATCAGCTAACTGGAAAACAGAGTAGTGGAAATTACTTAAGCTGAAAAAAGAAAAAAGAATTTTAAAAAATGAAGACAGTTTAAGAGACCTCTGGAACAACATCAAGTGTACTAACATTTGCATTACAGGGGTCCCAAAAGGAGAAGAGAGAAAGGGGCAGAAAACATCCTGGAAGACATAATAGCTTAAAACTTCCCTAACCTGGGAAAGGAAACAGACATCCATTTCCAGGAAGCACAGAGAGTCACAAACAGGATCAACCCAAAGAGGAACGCAACAAGACACACTGTAATTAAAATGGCAAAAATTAAAGATAAAGTGGGAATATTAAAAGCAGCAAGGGTAAAGCAACAAGTTACATACAAGGGAATTCCCATAAAGTTATCAACTGACTTTTCAGCAGAAACTCTGCAGGCTAGAAGGAAGTGGCACAATATATTTAAAGTGCTGAGAGTGAAAAATCTTCAACCAAGAATACTCCACGCAGCAAGGCTCTCATTCAGTTTTGATGGAGAGATCAAGTTTTACAGACAAGCAAAAGCTAAGAGGGTTCAGCACCATCAAAACAGCTTTACAAGGAATGTTAAAGGTACTTCTCTAAGTGGACTTTAGAGTTAACACCTATCCTTCTCGAATTATTCCCCAAAACTGCAGAGGAAGGAATAGCTTCCAAACTCATTCTACCAGGCCAGCATCACCCTGATACCAAACCAAAGGTATCAAAAAAAAGAGAAAATTACAGGCCAATATCACTGATGAACATATATGCAAATTCCTCAATAAAATATTAGCAAACCAAATTCAAAAATACATTAAAAGGATCATACACCATGACCAAATGGGATTCATTCCAGGGATACAAAGATGGTTCAATATCCACAAATTAATCAGTGTGATACACCACATTAACAATTGAAGAGAAAAAAAATCACATGATCATTTCAGTAGATGAAGAAAAAGCTTTTGACAAAATTCAACATCCATTTATGATAAAAACTCTCAACAAAGTAGGTATAGAGGGAACATACCTCAACATAATAAAGGCCATATATGACAAGCCCACAGCTAACATCATATTCAATGGTGAAAAGATGAAACCATTTCCTCTAAAATCAGGAATAAGACAAGGATGCCCACTTTCATCACTTCTACTCAATATAGTATTGGAAGTTCTAGCCAGACCAATCAGACAAGAAAATAAAATAATGGAATCCAAATTGGAACGAATGAAGTAAAACTGTCACTGTTTGCAGATGTCGTGATATTATATGTGAAGATCCTAAAGATGTCACCAAACAACTACTAGAACTCATCAATTAATTTGGTAAAGTTGCAGGATATGAAATTAATATAGAGAAATCTGTTGCATTTCTATACACTAACAATGAACTATCAGAAAGAGAAATTAAGAAAGCAATCCCATTCACAATCACATCAAGAGGAATAAGATACCTAGGAATAAATGTAACCAAAAAGTAAAAGACATGTACTCAGAAAACTGAGAAACCAATGAAAGAAATTGAAGACGACACAAATAGATGGAAAGATATACTGTGTTCTTGGATTGGAAGCATTAATATTGTTTAAATGACCATACTATCTAAGACAATCTAGTGACTCAATGCAATCCCTATCAAAACATCAGTGGTATTTTTCACAGAACTAGAATAAGTAATTATAAAATTTTATGGAAACACACAAAAACCCAAATAGCCAAAACAATCTTGAGAAATAAGAATAAAGCTGGAGGTATCATGCCCCTGATTTCAAACTATACTATAATACTATGGTAATCAAAACAGTATGGTACTGACACAAAAACAGACACATAGATCAATGTAACAGAATAGAGAACTCAGAAATAAACCCACACTATATGGGCAAGTAATCTACAACAAAGTAGGCAAGAATATACAATGGGTAAAAGACAGCCTCTTCAATAAATGATGTTGGAAAACCTGGATAGCTACATGCAAAAGAATCAAAAGTAGACTACTTTCTCACACCATTCACAAAAATAAACTCAAAATGGATTAAAGACTTAAATGTAAGACCTGAAACCAGAAAACTTCTAGAAGAAAACATAGGCAGTATGCGCTTTTACATTTGTCTTAGTAATTGTTTTTTGGATATGTCTCCCTAGGCAAGGGAAACAAAAGCAAAAATAAACAAATGGGATTACATCAAACTAAAAAGCTTTTGTACAGCAAAGAAAGCTATCAGCAAAATGAAAAATTTGCCTTTTGAATGAGAGAAGATCTTTGTAAATGATATATCTGATTGGTTAATATCCAAAATATACAAATAGTTCATACAATTCAACATTTAAAAAAGGAAATAACCCAATTAAAAATGGGCAGAGGACCTGAATAGACATTTTCCCAAAGAAGACATACAGATGACCAACAGGCACGTGAAAAGATGCTCAATATCATTAATCATCAAGTAAATGCAAATCAAAACCACAATGAAATACTACTTCACACCTGTCAGTATGGCTATTATCAAAAAGCTAACAAATAACAAGTGTTGGTGAGGATGTGGAGAAAAAGGAACCCTCGTGAACTGTTGGTGGGAATGTAAATTGGTGCAGCCACTATGGAGAACAGTATAAAGTTTCCTCAAAAAACAAAAAACTGAACTACCATATGATCCATCAGTTCCACTCCTGGGTATTTATATGAAGAAAATGAAAACACTAAACTGAAAAGATATATGCACCCCTATGTTCATTGCAGCATTATTTACAGTAGCCATGATATGGAAGCAACCTAGATCCCATCAATATATGAGTGGAAAAAGAAGATGTTACACCCCCCCCCCCACACACAGACTGGAATATTAATCAGCCATAAAAAAGAATGAAATCTTGCCATTTGTGAAAACATGGATAGACCTAGAGGGTATTATGCTAAGTAAAATACATAAGACAGAGAAAGACAAATTCTATATGATCTCACTTATATGGGGAATCTAAAAACCAAAACAAATTAACAAACATAATAAAACAGAAACAGAGTCATAGATACAGAAAACAAACAGGTGTTTGCCAGAAGGGAGAGCAGTGGGGGGAGGAAAGAAATAGATTAGGGAGATTAAGAGGTGCAAATACCCAGTTGCAAAATAAATGAGTCACCGGTATGAAATGTGCAGTGTGGGGAATATAGTTATAGCTATGTAATATCTTTGTATGGTGACAGATGGTAAGTAGAGTTATCTGGGTGATCATTTGAAAATGTATAGAAATATCAAATCACTATGCTGTGTAACAAGAACTAACATAGTGTTGTAGGTCAATTATACTTCAAAAGCAAACAAACAAACAAATAAATTCATAGAAAAGAGATCAGACCAGAGGCGGGGAGTGGAGGGAGAGGGAATTGGATGAACATGATCAAAAGGTACAAACTTCCAGTTATAAGATAAATAAATACTAGGGATGTAATGTACAACATGATAAATATAATTAACACCATTGAATGTTATACACTAAAGGTGTTAAGAGAGTAAATCCTAAGAGTTCTCATCACAAGGAAAAAGTTTTTTTCCTTTTCTTTAATTTTGTATCTGTTGAGATGGTGGATGTTCACTAAACTTATTGTGGTAATCATTTCATGATGTAAGTCAAATCATCATGTTGTACACCTTAAACTTATATAGTGCTGTATGTCAATTATATCTCAATAAAACTAGAAGAAAAAACCACTTCCTCACTGTAAAAAGAAAAAAAAATAAAAAAGTAATCTAAACAACTGAGAAATATATAAAATAAAAAGTCAAAGCCTCCTTCCCTCATTATTTGCCATTCCCATTCCTTCAAGGAAACTCATCAACAATCAACAGTTTGGAGAACCAACCTCAAGATCACATACAGCTGAAATCTCCACAACTGCCACACATACATACAGAAATACATTTTTTTTTGTTTTGGTGAACATAGTTTTTGGATCACTTGGGTAAATGCCAGAGTGCTACTGATGTTTTACTTAACATTACTAGAATTTCTGAAACTGTCATCCAAAGTAGCTGTACTATTTTGCATTCCACCAGCAATGAATGAGAGCTCCCATTCTTCTGCATCCTTGCTAGAACTTGGTATTGTCAGTTTTTTGGATTTAGCCATTAATAGGTTTAGCAACTAATAGGTGTGCAGTAATATCTCATTGTTGTTTTAATTTGCATCTCACTAATTATGAATGATGTGCATATTTTCATATTCTTAATTGCCACCTATATATCTTCCTTGGCCAAGTGTCTGTTCAAAGATCTTTTGCCCACTGTACATTTTTTTAAGCAAGATTTTTTTTAGAGCAGGTTTAGATTCACAGCAAAATTGAGGGAAAGATATAGAGATTTCTCATACACCTCCTGCCCCTACGCATGCATAATCCCCACCATTATCAATATCCTCCACCACAGAGTGATACATCTGTTACAAGTGATGAACCTACATCAACACATCATTATCACCCAAAGTCCATAATTTATATTAGGGTTCACGCTGGGTGTTCTACATTCTATGGGTTTGGGTAAATGTATAATGACATATATCCTTTATAATAACACACAGAGTATCTTCATTGTCTTAAAAATCCTCTGTGCTCTGACTATTCACCCCTCCCCCACCATGAGTTTTGATATGCAATATTTTCATTTTTCAGCCAATTAACATATTTTCTAATTTCCATTGTGATTTTTAAGACTTGACCTACAGGTTATTTAAAAGTAAACATATTTTAGAGGGATTTTCTATTTATATTTTTATTATTGTTTTCTAACTTTAGTTCATTGTGGCAAAAAAAACCCTCAGTGCAACTGTAATTTGTTGCTGTATGGCCTAGCATATCATCTATTTTTCTGTGTGCAGAAAATATATATGCTGTAGTTGTTGCATAAGGTCATCTGTATATGTCTGTCAATTAGGTTGTTTGTTAATATTATTGTTCAACTGTTCTATATACTTATTGGTTTTATTTGTCTTATGATCTGTTAGTGATTGAGGGATATGTATTAAGATCTCTGATTATGACTGAATTTATTTACTGGACATCTGTCAATTTTTGCTTTGTATATTTGGGCTGCATACAAATTAGAACAATAATTTTATCGTCTTGGTGGATGGCCTCTCTTATCATCACAAAATATCCCTTATGTCTAGTAAAGAAACCTGCCATAAAGTCTTGTTTTATATTATTATATCTAAATCGGTCTTTTTTGGGGGGGTAGTGTTTGTGGTGTATATTTATTCCACCCTTTTGTCTCTTTTTTTTTTTTTTTTTTTTTTGCGGTACGCGGGCCTCTCACTGTTGTGGCCTCCCCTGTTGCGGAGCACAGGCTCCGGATGCGCAGGCCCAGCGGCCATGGCTCACGGGCCCAGCCGCTCTGCGGCATATGGGATCCTCCCAGACCGGGGCACGAACCCGTATCCCCTGCATCGGCAGGCGGACTCTTAACCACTGCGCCACCAGGGAGGCCCCCTTTTGTCTCTTATAAACTGCATATATGTAGTTAGATTTTGCTTTATAACCTCATGATTTGTCATTTAATTAATGTGTGAAGCCAAATATTTGCTTTCTATTCGTCTTGCCTGTTTTGTTACCTTTCTCTCTTGCTTTGTTTTGCACTGATTAGGTAATTTGTATCATTCCATTTCCTCCTTTGTTTACTTGTTAGTTATACATTCTTTTACTGTTTTTTTAAAAGCAGTTATTCTAGGGATTATAACACGTATCTTTGATTTTTTTAAATTATAATGTAAATTAAATAATTTATATTAACTCTATCTTCCTTCTTCAACTGCTGTTGTGTATTTTAATTATACACACACGCAAACACACACACATACATCCCACAGGGACATTCAGATCTACCCACATATTTAACCTCTCCATTGCATCCATTTTATATCTCCAAGCTTTCATTTGGGATCATTTTACTTTGTATCTCCAAGCTTTCATTTGGGATCATTTTACTTCAGCCTAAAGATCCTAAATATTTCCTTTGGTGTTTGGCGGAAGGTTCTGTAAGTTGGGACCATCTAAAAACATCTGTCTTACTATCATTTCGAAGGCTATTTTCATTGGATATAGAATTTTTGATTGGCAGTTAGTTTCTCCAGCATTTTGAAGATATTGTTCCATTATGTTCACATTGTTTGTGTTGAGAAGTTAAAGCCAATCTGATTGCTACTCCTTGTAAGGTAATACATCTTATTTCTCTAATTGCTTTTAAGATTGTTTCTTTTTCTTTATTTTTTATCAGTCTTTATTAAAATACATCTAGATGAGGTTTTCTTTATTTATTCTGCTCTGAGTTATGGCACTTTTTAAATCTGTGACTTCATGCATGATTAGATTATGTATATGGCACAACTGACATTAAGAAAGGGAGATGATCTTTGGTTGGTCTGACCTAATCCAGCAATCCCTTAAAAGGGACAGGGATCTTTCTGGTGAAAGAGACTTGAAGCAGCAGAGGAATCTGCTGTCAAAGAGATTCTCTATTGGCTTTGAAGATGGAGAGGACTATGTGGCTGATATGCAGCAAGGAAACAGCAACCTCAGTCCTACAGCCACATGGAACTGAATGCAGCCAACAATTTGAATGAGGGTGGATGTGGATTCTTAGCCAAAGCCTCCAGAAAAGAATACAGCCTACCCAACACTCCAATTTCAGCTTTAATACACTGACCAGAGAACCCAGTAATGCCATGCCTGGTCTTCTGACATACAGAACTATGAGATAATAAATGGATGTTTGTTTAAGTACTAAGTTTGTGGTAACTTGGTATGCAGCAATAGCAAAATAAAACAATACTTTGTTACTTTTGGAAAACTCTTAGTTATCATCTCTTCAAATGTTGTTTCTGTACCATTCTCTCTCTCCTCTCCTAGGACTCCTATTACAAATATATCAGATATTTACATGTACTAGATGCCAGGCATTGCTATAAGTGCTGACCCACTGCATTATATCTCTATTTGCTACCATCCCAGTCCAGACCCACCATTATTTCTCACTCAAAGACTGCAAAAGCCTCCCAACTGATCTATCCATACACACATTTGCCCTCCCTTCAAATCATTTTGCACACTGTAGGAATAGTGAATTAAAAAATATATATTAGGGTTTCCCTGGTGGCGCAGTGGTTGAGAGTCTGCCTGCCGATGCAGGGGACACGGGTTCGTGCCCCGGTCTGGGAGGATCCCGCATGCCACGGAGTGGCTGGGCCCGTGAGCCATGGCCGCTGAGCCTGCACGTTCGGAGCCTGTGCTCCGCAACGGGAGAGACCACAGCAGTGAGAGGCCCGCGTACCGCAAAAAAAAAAAAAAAAAAAAAAAAAAAAAAAAAATATATATATATATATATATATATATATATATATATATATATATATATATATATATATTAGTATGTCATTCCTTTTGAATGGATCCCTAGGGCCTTCAGGGTAAAGTCCAATTTACTTAACATGTTATGTAATGCCTCCCATTACCTGATCCTGAGCTACCTCTCAGCCTCACTTCCTATTATTTACCTTCTTGTATTTCATTGTTTATAGTTTCCCAGACCCACTATACTTTCCTAATTCTGAGACACCCATGTTCATGCTTTTTGTTCCCTCAAACTGGAAGCCGTTCCTACTCTGTCTTTTATACGTCTTTCAAGAATCAGTGGAGATATCATCTCATCTAAGAATTCTTCCTTAAAGTCATAGAATGAACTAGTAGCTTTCTTTTGTTCTCTCATTATAGTCTGTTTATGCCTCTGTTTTCCTTCTCAATATATTTTGTTGAAATTATATGTTTTTATGTCTTTCCCACCAGTAATACTTGGACACATCTCAATGTGAAGACCTCTGGGTCATTCATGTTTGTACCCTAACAGTGTGCATGGTTTCTAGTACTTAGGAGAATTTCATAAATGTTTGTGGACATTGGATTGAATTACTTTTCTTCCAGCTTCATAGCCTCTTTAAATCTGGTAAGATGTCCGCTCTAAATCTTCAGTTAAGTAAGTAATAAAAATATTGATGATGTCAAGCCAAAGGTAGGGTTTGCAACAGGCCATCTAAAACTCTTCCTTTGCTTATGGTCTGCTATCAGCACTCTTTTAGTATGGTAATTTAATTAATTAATACATAATTGTATTAATTATATAACCCATCAACATGGATTCATAATTCTTGTTCACAAGGGTGTCATAAAAGACTTGTTAAAATCTTACTGGAAAAATACTTGAACATTGAATGTTTATATTCTGGTTAGTGGCTGATTAATAGTTGCTTAAAACTTTCCTAAAAATATCAGCAAATTGAATAGTAGCCAGGAAAAAAAAGAAAAGAAAGCAAGTTTGATATTCAAACTTTTGAACTGATTCTTAAGTTATTGTCCTTAATGCAAGCCCAGAGAGTTCAGTGGGATCTATTTGTGGGCAATGCCATCTAGCCATTCAGGGGAACCCACTTAAAACCTGGGCTTTGGCAAGCCCTTCCACAACCGAGGTCGCCTCCACTAGAATAAAAACTGCTAATCCCCCCCAAAAAAAATCTTGCTGAAGTTTCATTCATTCATTCATTCATTCATTCAATGTATATGTTATATCTGTCTTATTTCCATAAACACCTCTAATAATCAGAAATAAAAACTAGATTTGTGTGGTACGTCTTTGTTTGTTGATAACACTGTGTAATTTTCTAAGTACTCACTTACTTGAAAATCTGTTTTAGAAGCTAACCCAGGACATATTTAGCTTATTGATTAGTAGATTGAAAACTCTTCCTCCTTTTCCTTTGGTTAGAAGTGGTAATATACTTATATAAATCCAGTGTTAAAGCACCTGTCCTTATTCTCCTTAATTCTTTTGATCATTGAGAATAGTTTAACAATATCAAGTTATAACTTATCCATCCCAGGACACATGTACTTTTTCTTTCTGAGAACGTAGTTAAAATTGTTCTTCTTGTCTTTGCAAATATGTATTTATACAAGCCTGAGGTAATTTGGGGGCTTATCCTTCCAAATACTAATCCTTTAGGCAAGTGCCACCTGTTATATTCATCCTTCTTTTCCATCTTTTATATATTATTCTTAAAAAAATAGCAACTATTAGGTCATTGTAAAACTTCCCTTGGAACCCCATAGCTTCCCTCATTTCTGCTTTAATAGAATAATTTGCTGTTTCATAGTCAAAATGATGTTTTTGAGAGCTTCCCAACCTTTAGAGTCTAAAGCCATCTTAATGTAAATTAAAGTCCAACAAGTATCAATCATAATAACAGAAACTTTTGGAGAACAGCCATAGCTAGAAATTCTAGTCAGAATAAGCAATTACATAATAGGTCAATCTGAATCTTTTCATGGTTATTACTAAGGAAGAAGCATTACCCCCTAAAAGGCTTAAAGCCAAGAGTCCATTTAGCTCCTGTCAATTTTTCCTTCCAAATGTCTCTCAGATTTGTCCTTCTCTTTCCATTCCTATAGGTGCCTTCATCACCTCATACCTGGACTACTGCCATAGACTAGATGGTTTCCTTGCCTCCATTCTATCCATATTCCAATCCACTTTCCATACTATTGCCAGATTAATCTTCTTAAAACACTTTCATCATGTCACTCTCCTGCCTGAGACCTAGCTCAAATGTCACCTTTGTAAAATCTTCCTAACTCCCCTAGGAAGAGTTAGTAGCTGCCTACCCAGTGTTTTCACAGCTCTTTGTGCATACCCTTATTAGTGCACTTACAACACATATAATAATTGCCTGTTTATTTTTCTCTTCCCATTTGCTGAAAGCTCCTTGAGGGCAGACAGAAGGATTGAGTCATCTCTTTACAATGGCTTCACATAATTGGCCCCATCTATCTTGCACACTGCCTCAGGGCCTTCACATATGTTGTTCCCTTTGCCTACCATATTCTTCCTCTCATTTTTCCTGCACAATTCATTTAACAAATATTTATTGGGTGTCAACTATGTGCCAGGAACTATTTTAGGCACTTGGAATTTATCAGTGAACAAAACAGACAAAAATGCCTGCTTTCATGGAGCTTATCCTCTAGCAGAAGGTGGTAGACAAAGATAAACATAATAAATGAGTAAATTATAAAGTATATTAGAAGGCAATAAAAGCTATATGGCAGGATAAAGGGATGTGCTGGAGGTAGTCGGACATTTAAACAGGTGATCAGGGTAGACTTTAATGAGCAAAATGACATTTGAACAAAAAGGGAATTATTCATGAAGATATCTGATGTAAAGTAGGCCAATACGAAAGCTCTAAGCTGAGATTATCTGTCATATCTGTGTCTGTGTTTAACTAGTGCAATAATATACTGCATTACATGAGTTAAAAGAATGCTGCTTTACATCAGGGCCTCAAAATTAAATGTCCACAGGGGCTAGGCAAGTAACATAAATAGGTAAAGTATAAGAGACAATAGGGGATTGTGGTAAGAGTGGTGAACTGAAGAATGCCTGATCTATCCAAAAATCCTAGCCACTACTCAGCTCTAGCTAATTATTGCCAGACAGTCCGAATGTTGCCAGATTTGAGAGGAGCCAGAAATGCATATTATATAAGAAATCTCCCAATTTGTAATGTTGATAACTGAATTAGTTCAGGTCCTCTGAGAAGGAGATGCCATGACAGGAAGAGATGTACAAGTGGTTTATCAGGGGAAACATATGTGAGAGAAAATGGAGACAGAGTCTGAAAAGACTGGGACAGCTGTTGGGCCATGATGTAGGTCTAATCCCTGTGGAGGCGGGTAAATGCAAATCAAAACCACAAAGAGATACCACCTCACATCTGTCAGAATGGCTATTATTAAAAACATAACAAATAACAAGTGTTGGTTAGGATGTGGAGAAAAGGGAACACTTGTGCACTGTTGGTGGGAATGTAAATTGGTACAGTCACTCTGGAAAACAGTATGGAGGTTCCTTTTAAAATTAAAAATAGAACTACCATATGATCTAGCAGTTTCACTTCTGGGTATATACCCTAAAAAGTGAAAGTACTAATTTGAAAAGATATGTGCACCCCTGTGTTCAATGCAGCATTGCTTACAATAGCCAAGATATGGAAGCAACCTATGTGTTCACTGATAGATGAATGCATAAAGAGATGTGGTATACACTCACACACACACGCACACACACACACACACAGGAATAATGTTCAGGCATAAAAAAAGAATGAAATCTTGCCTTTTTCAACAACATGGATGGACCTAGAGGTTATAATGCTGAGTGAAATAAGTTAAACAGAAAGAGAAATACCATGTGGTTTCAGTTCTATGTGGAATCTAAAAAACAAAACAAATGAATAAACCTAACAAAACAGAAACAGGCTCATAGACACAGAGAACAAACTGGTGGTTGCCAGAGGGGAGAGAGGTAAGGGCGGATGAGAGAAACAGGTAAGAGAGATTAAGAGGTACAAACTTCTAGTTACAAAATAAATAAATTTTGTGGATTTAATGTACACATAGGGAATATAGTAAATAACATTATAATATCTTTGTATGGTGATAGGTGGTAACTAGATTTATCATGGTGATCGGTTTGTAATGTATAGAAATATCAAATCACCACACTGTACACCTGGAAGTAACATAGTGTTGTAGGTCAATTATACTTCAATTAAAAAAACGAAGTCAAAATGGATTAGACATAAATGTAAGATAAAACTATAAAACTTGCAGAAGAAAATATAGGAGAAAATCTTCATGACCTTGAATTAAGCAAAGTGTTCTTAACCAAAAAGTAGAATTTACAAAACAAAAATGATAAATTGAACTTAAAAAAATTCAAAACCTTTGTCTTTCAAAAGACACAATTAAAAAATGAAAAGATAAGTCACAGACTGAAAAAAATATTTTCAAATCATATACCTGATAAAGGATTTGTATCTTAAATATATAAAGAATTCTTACATCTCAATAATAGGAAGGGAAAAAACCTTATTGAAAAATGGGCAAAATATTTAATAGACTTTTCTCCAAAGAACATATACAAATGGACAAGAAACAGATGAAAAGATGTTCAATATCATTATGATTAGGGAAATGCAAATCAAATTCCAAATGAGATATTACTTCACACCCACAAGGGCAGCTATAAATTTTTTAAAAGGAAAAATAACAAACATTGGTGAGGATGTGGAGAAATTCAACTTTTATACACTGCTGGTGGTGCATGTAAATGTAATCAATATAAAATGGTGCAGCCCCTTTGGAAAATACTTTGGCAAAAGACTAGACATACAGTTACTATATGAGCCAGCACTTCCACTCCTAGGTACCTACCCAAGAGAATCGAAAACATATGTGCAACCAAAATCTTGTGCGTAAATGTCCATACCAGCCCTATTCACAATAGCCAAAAGGTGGAAATAACCCAAATGTCCATAAACAAAAGGTGGTATATACATATATTATATACCATTATTCGGCCATCAAAAGTAACGAAGTACTGATTCACACTACAACATGGATGAAACTTGAAAACGTCACACTAAGTAAAAGAAGCAAGTCACAAAAGACTGCATACTATGTGATTCCATTTATGTGAAATGTCCAGAATAGGCAAATCCATAGAGACAAGAAGATTAGTGGTTCCCAGGGGCTAGGGTGGTAATGGGGACTAAGTGCACATGGGCAAGAGAGAGATGCCTTTGAGGTGATGGAAATATCTAATATTGGATTGTAGGGATGGTTGCACCACTCGATAAATTTACTAAAAATCCTTGAATGTACACATAAAGTGAGTCAAATTTATGGTGTGTAAATTATATCTCGATACAAAATTTTAAAAACACTTTGGGAAGTAGAGAAAATAAAGTCTGTGTCAATTGACACAATTTATTATGGGTCCTACAGAGCTCATTGGGCTGTTGTATGTTGTTGATGTTGTCATTGTTGCCATGGTTATGGTGGTTTTCCCATGAGGGCTGAGGGTCAAGCAGGGATTTGGGTCTTTTACAATAAAAATTTTAAAAATTAACAGAAAAAGAATGTTGCTGGGTTGAAATTCTGAGTAGTAGTGGGGGCAAAGAGAAGTGGATGGGTTTAAAAAAATATTCAGGATGCAGAAGTGACAAGATTTTGTACTGATTAGATATCGGGAATGGGGAAGAGTGAGGATGCCTCAGACTTAACATGCTTCAAGTTGAATTCCTGTTGTCCTCTCAAACTTACTGTCCTCCTGTGCGGCTAATCTCAGTGAGTGGATCAGCATCCTGGCACAGAGTAAGCATTCATTGATTGCCTTTGGAGTGAAAGAATGAATGAACAGAGTAAAAATATGGCCAATGCATCCACCAGGTCCTGCCAAACAGCCAGTCCTATACTCACCCACAAGGTCAGCTCAGCAGATGTCTATTGGAATTTCCCTCTCACTCTATTGAACATTTGGGAAATCAACAGGTCCCACACCTTGAAGAACACTCACATTCATACCGGTGGCCACTCCTTGCCTAAACCCTGCAGCTGTGGCAGAGATCAGGTTTTGCCCAAAGCCTCTCACCCTGTAAATTCTTTACACGTGGGCAATGGCAGGTACATGTACAGCCCATATAAGCATGGGGGACGTTTGGCGTTGTAGAAAGAGGGTCACAATGGTGCCCAACTGGTGGGTCTATGTTCACTTTGGCTCCAAGCAGAAAGAGACGTTTCCCATCCGAGGGGGTTTATTAATCCAGGGCCCACCGCTCCACCCACCCCCCATCCTGGCAGGCAGAAAACACAGCTGCCAGAAACACTGCAGACAGTGAGTGATCAATTTGGATATTTTACTGCTGTTCCCAGGGTTGACAAGCAGAGATACAGAACCGCTTACGATTCCTGATATAGATACCAAAACCAGGAAGTGATGCCTCCCAGTCCACCCTTCCCAGAAATAGAGGATGAGGTGTGACACGCAAAAGACGCCCCCAGACTCAACTGACAAATTGAAAATTCCCTTCATCATACTGGTTATGGGATAAAGTATAACCTCTTTAAGTATCATGATACATAAGCACATTTACCTCTCATGGTTGTGAATATTACAGTGTTTTGCATAATATATGGTTGCCGTTATCATTACCACCAGTTCCTTAATGAGGAAGAATCAGAATGACAGCACAATGTCCTTCCATAGTGTTTCTAATTCTTTGCCTTTATAGTTAAGTTAATGTAAAATAAAGTGTAATTTTTACTACGGTGTTTCCTGAAAGTGCAATACCAAGCTAAGAGGCAACCCTAAAGACTGCTGTATGGGAAGGGAATATGGAAGTATTCCCACACATGGGAGCTCAAGTTTGTCTTTCAGTGCTTGAGTATATAGTTAAGTCACCAAGTCTTTTATGATTAGACTTTCATCAGGCAGTGTACTATGCTCATTCAACCCATAAGGTTTTGGTCAATCATCTGTCCTCTGGTTAAAATCTTTAACGGTAAGGCATTCAGAAGCGCATTCTTGAGTTAACATTCAACCAAGGCATTGAATGAATGTTGTTTCCAGTTTTCAGGGCAGTCAGTAAAGTAAGTAAGCCTAAATAGGCTTTTCAGAGTTGTTTTCAGAACAGAGAAAGAGCTGCCTTGCCTAGCTTCCCCAATGCCCTGCCCTGCTACTCCTGACTCTTGCTAGGTTTCCTGCTCAGGAGGGGCAGAGAAAGGGTAAAATCTGGGCAGAAAACATTACCAAGAAAGAAAGTCAGTGCTGCAAGCTCTTGCAGACAGCCGAGTTCCACCTTCCACTGCACTGCCCAGCAAAGTGAAGCAGGGAGAGGGTAGAGACTCGCCGAAAGCCAGACACAGTCAATGACAGACCCAGGACAGGGAAGTCGGATCGAGTTTGAGACAATGTACTCTGGGCGTCAGTCCCAGCGCAAGGTTGCTCCAGCTCTTCCAGCTCTTCCCAAGCACTAGGCCCATCTGACCCCGCGCTGATCTCCGGGCAGGCTGTGTTTCGCGCAGCTGGCACAAACCGTGACGAGAGCCCTGCGGCAAGGCACAAGTGGCCTTCTCCTCTGCCAGGGTAAAGGTGAGTACCAACACCCCGAGGCCGAGCAGCCGCCTCTCACTGCGCCAGGCCTGAAAGCCAGCGGCTGGGCAAATCCACTCATCGCACCCACCCAGAACACCCCTTCGCCGATCCACAGGGCGTCACCCACCTGTGCCGGAGGTCGCGACTCCCAATTCAGCAAAGCGGGAGGAGCTGCAAGCAAAGAGAACCTCGGAAGGCAGCCCTGCGCCCGCCTTTTGCTTTTTGCCCTGAAACTGTCGGCTCCGCGCTCCCCTCCCCCAGCGCGCTCGGACCCAGCGCCTAGCCTGGAGGCCCCGCCCCGCTCCTTCCGGCCATGCAGGGTGGGGGCCTCGCGCGTCTGGGACCAAGCGGGCTGCGGAGGGTGCTAGAGCCTCTGATGCAACAGGGCTGAGCTGAGCCGCTCTGGTTGATTGCCTTCACTTAGCAGATTTGGAACCACAGGCGCAGACGGGAGGATAGATAGACCTATAAAAGTATGCGTGTAAAACCTAGGTCGCCTTGCTTGCCGTTTCAGGACTCCTCCCAGTACGCTCCTATTTATGGTGGTTTATCGAGGGTCGCTGGAACTTAAATTCTTCCAATATCCCTCCACCACTTTCTTGAACTTATATCGCATATCACTCCACTGCTGGACTCCCACCAATTTACTTGAGCACCTTGAATCCAAGGTCCAGGTACCGTGTTAAGTACATTGAGCACTAGAATGGAACGAGCCGTTAAGAGTTCATATCTTGTGCATGTAAAAATTGAAGAACAGTACATATTACAAAGAAGGACAAAAAAATTCACTGAAATAGTATGTGCAATGGAAATTCAGGGCAAAGGGAAAAAATTGAGAGCAACAACTCATAAGAAATGTAATGTATAGACATTGAAAATGGGAAAGTGAGCAGTATTGTAGTTATTGGAGATTAAAATTGTTACTCAAAAGGGTAATAATAAAGGAAAAGATTTGTAGAGTCAGAATCAACAAAAGAAAAAAAAACCTTCATACTTTTACCCTGGAATTCTTGCTGCCAGAGGCTTTACCCCTATTTGTCTATTTGGAAAATTGATCCTTTTTCGTGGGTCCAATATGACAAATGTATCCAGCACAGGCCTCAATTATACCACTTATCATTTTGGATTATCATTTCTCTCTTTGCATGCCTGTGTCCCCCAATGAGCACGTACCTTCTTGAGAGCAGAAAATTCATGTTTTTCAAATTTATATTCCAAGTCCCTAGCCCAGACCTAACAAATATTGTGTTTAGTGAATATTTGTTTAGAATTGTGTAAACCAGTGAGTAGAAAGAAAAAAGGCTATAGCTAGGATGTGAATTAATATACAGAGGAATAACTGAATAAAGTAAGATGATAGACTGGTACTCATTCAGGCAGCAAACATTAAGGAGTGTCTACCGAACCCCAGGTGCAGTATTAAGCACTGGGTGTAAAATGGTAAAAAAAAAACAGAGCCAAACAAAACAAAACAGATAGAGTTCATGCCCTTATAGAGTTTAAGAACAAATAGGAATTGGCCAAGCAGCAAGAAAAGGAACATCCCAGATGGAGGGAACGGTATGACCAAAGGTCCTGTAGTAGGAAAGAACATGACAGTAGCAATTAGAGTGATAAGATCAATAAAGGTGAACTCAACAGATAGAAAGTACTCAGAAAGAGGCAAGAGGTTGATAGGTAAAGCCTGTTTAAGAGTCGGAAAAAGAAGCCAGTTGCCTTAATAATAGTAACCAACATTTATTAAATTTGTGCTATATGCCAAATGCTGAGCTAAGTGTTTATAACAAACACTTAAGATAAATATTACTGTTATTCCTGATTTAAGGATAAGGAAACTGGGGCACAGAGAAGTTAAGCAATTTCAGCAGGATCACACAGTAGTTAAGTGTCAGGGCTGAGATTCAAACCTAGGTAATCTGGCTCCAGATTGGAGGGTAAGAACTGTAATAAAAGCACAAGTAAAAACTACAAAGAACTCTTTCACAAAATATGTTCATTGTTCTCAGATATTTGGCATCTATCAGAAACAATACTAAGAGCTTCAAGAAACAATATCCTGGACCCAAATATTAATGCTCT
Source organism: Mesoplodon densirostris (assembly GCF_025265405.1). NCBI lineage: Eukaryota > Metazoa > Chordata > Mammalia > Artiodactyla > Ziphiidae > Mesoplodon > Mesoplodon densirostris. The sequence goes on along the minus strand of NC_082681.1, from coordinate 1,728,865 downwards.
AGACTTAAGACTTTGGCACAGACATTGGTTGGTATTGGCAGTGGTGGTGGTGCCTTTGGTAGGTGATACCATTAAGCAGCAATGATCTTAACATTAGGCATCAGCAGCAAGCCAGAGCACAGGAAGTAGAAAATAGCTGACATGAGTGCTCTTTTCTGGAGCACATATGAGATCTTGGGCAAAGGATTTCAATTCTTTAACCCTCAATTTCCTACCACAAATGAGCATAATAATAGTATCTATATTACAGGTTTGTGGTGATGAAATGAGACAATATGTGTAAAGTACCTGGCCGTATCTGACACACAGTAAATGCTCCATGAGTATTAGCTGCTATGATGGTGATGCATTTTAGTGACTGGAGGGGAGGCATGACCAACCAGGGAAGGTGTGGTTCAGGTACAATTTGGGGAAGGTGATATGGCATATCAGATAAATATTGAATAGGTAGTGAAACAAAAGTTTATTTCCTCCTCTTTGCATCACTTAAATCATTCCCCCTCTGTTATAATTGCTTACTTGTTGGTTTCCCTTATTATGATTTGTGTGTGTTTGTGTGAAGAAGCTAACATAGTGTCTAGGACAGAGTGGGAACTTAAAGAACATTTGTTGAATAAATGAGTTAATGTCTGAGTAAAAAGCAATAGGTATAAATGTGCTACAAAATAAGAAAAGAAAAAAACCAATGATAGTGTCTGCGTCCTTCTATGTTTTAGCCACTCTGGCCTTCCTTCCTTTATGTTACTAGAACTCACCAGGCTTGTTCCTGCTCTGATTCCAAAAATATAATCTGCTCATTTATTTGTCTCCACTTGTACTGCTAATACTTAAGGCCAAGTGTTGGCAATTTTTTTTTTTTTAGGAAAAGGTCAGGCAGTAAATATTTTAGGCTTTGTGGGGCACATGCAGTCTGTCTGCCACTATTCAAATCCATGTTCATTGAGCAAAAGTAGTCACAGACAATATTTAGATGATGAGTGTGGATATGTTCTAATTAAACTTTATTTACAAAGATAGACAGGAGGCAGAATTAGGCCTGTGGGCTCTAATTTGACAATCCCTGCTCTAGACTAAATTACCACCATCTGTTGCATGGGCTATTGTATAAGAAAGGTATGTGGGAGCCACCAACTCTGGCCAACATCTACATCTTGGTTTTATCAGCATCTTAGTGAAACTTTCATGCTTTCTAATCCTGTTCATAACCTTAAGAGTTGTTGAAAAGTGATTCAAAGTGTGTACTGTAATTTTGAATTTTTATTCGTCAAAATGGTCTTTAAAAGAACCAACTACTAGTGATCTTTGAAAGGTTAAAAAATAAAGAAAAGAAAGAAAGAAAATGAACATTCATAATAAAAGTAACTTTTATTATGTAACTAAAAGTGACTTTAGCCAGAAAATAAATATTCTGTACACAGTGCAATGTTGAATTTGGCTGAGGCTTTGGTCTATGACAACAATTCTACTATACACTCTATACAGAAACAAATGAGTGCTAAAACTTTTCAGAAGAAATCGTCTAGGCCATGCAAAATTTCCTTCATCTACTGATGGATAAAAATTTGGTAAAACCTGAAAAGTGTGTTAATTTTGTATATGAAGATATGAACAGGATATGGACATTTCTGACTCTCAACAGAAATATGATTCAGCACAAATTTAGTAGCCTGTACAATAAGTTTACACTGAAGAGGCATTTCATTAGTTTAAATTGACAAAAACCTACCTGAAACTAACTTAAGTGAAAGAGAAATTTATGGAAAGGTAATGGGGTGTCTCACAAAATTCTAGGAGTGGAGCAATTAGAACTTGGAAAGAACAAGGTACAGTTAGGCCTCAAGAATGGCCAAAACCAAGGATTCAAATGCCATCAAGACTCTATCATTCTTTAATCTCTATTCTTCCTCATACATTTATTTGTGAGCTCTCTCCCTTTCTCTTCCTCTCTCTTTCTCTCCCTTTCTCTCCCTCTCTCCCCATCCCTCCAGAGCTCCTTTTGTTTCTTAGGTCCATGCAACAGGAAATATGGTTACTGACACCTTCCTAAATTTTCATCTTACAGCTTCAACCACTGGAGAACACTATGCCAGGTTGGATCATCTGAAAAGCAGATGCCAAGTTGGCATCTAAAGATTTATTGGGGGTAATGATTAGGAATATAAAGAGGAGGAGCAGGGGTGGGCAGGGAGAGACTTCAGACCACAACACAGGTCTGATGCTTGTTAAAGGATAGGAAATGAAGGAGGAATGGGTAGGAAGTGCCTGAGATTGCAGTGCAACTCTATGGAAGTAACAGCCAGTCCAACCGGGGAATCCAGAGCAAAGGTTGCTGATTAGATGAATCCAGCATTGGACAGAAATGGCCCTAGTATCACTCCTGTGCTCAGAAAATGGCTGGAGATGCTGGGATGGGAATGGTCTTGGATCAAATGATGCAAAAATATCCTAATAGTGTTACAGTTGGAGGCTGTTGGGTGACTACATTCCTCACAGTAGGTTTCTTCTTGAAAGAAAATCTGCAAGGCACCTCCAGGGTTGCCACAGACACTGTGGTCCCATATCCATAAATCTGAGGGAGGGATTCATCAGCCAAGTTTAAGTCTGGTGCCTATGCAGAACCAATCAACTGTAGCTAAGTGAGTGATGTCACATTATATTAAAGGACAGTTTTCAAGAGTGAGCAATCATCCTAGTTTGGCTAGGACTGAGAGATTCCCTGGGATGTGAGACTTTGCTAAAACGAGGATGGCTGGTTATCCCAGAGGTACCCATCTTAATAGGGATGGGAGGGGCACTTAAGACCATCCTATAGGTTGTATACTATATAAACCATTGCATTTTACTGCATTTTATGGAGGAAATTCTACATTATAATGCTTTTATTGGATTAGGAGAATTTATGAAAGTCTAAGAATTAATCCTTTGAAAATGCCAAAGGTGTCATACTTTATTTCATATCATGCTCAGTCTCCTGTGCATTTATACATGCTTCCTCCATTTAGAAAGCTTCTCTCACTGAAACCTCTCTCCCTTTACCCCTCATACCACCGTGAGAAATGCCTCTTGCCCACTGCTTTTCTTTCTATAAGGAAAGATTCCTCTAAATGAAGATTAAATCACGTAATGAATGCTAAGAACCTATTTAGAGTGTAGCATAAATTGGTGACTTGCATCAGTCACAGCTCTTAGTTGCCTGCAAAGAAAAAGCTGAGTCTGGATGATTTAAGCAGGAAAAACGTTTAATAAACCCATACTGTGAATGGCACTAGACTAGCACTCCTGCTGTTACAAAAAATTGTCAAACTGCATAAGATATGTAAGGAAGCTGTTTACAGTTATTGAACAATACTCAGCACAGTGACTGTGATCCACAGAAAAGAAACTCACAATGTAAGCCCTCAGAATCACGTGAGCTCTTTGCCTGTTGACAATTTCCTGACCCCAACACGGAGAGCTGGGATTCCCACCTGAGTTTGGCAGTCTCACTGAGCTCAGGAGGCAAAGCTGTGTAGATGTTGGAATGAGCAAACATATATCTTGGGGCTCTCAGCAAATCTTTAAAAAGAGTGAAAAGGTCATAGAACTTATTGCTCTTGGTTCCAAGACTTACTGTAAAGCTACACTTATCAAAACAGTGTGATACTGGAGTAAGAAATGACAAATAAATCAGTGGAAAAAAATAGAATCCAGTAATAGACCTACACATATATCGTTATTTATTTATTTTATTTTTGGTTTGTTCAATCATTCACCCATCAAAGATCATTTGGGCTGTTTTCAGTATTTTTGTATTGTGAATAAAGCTTCTATGAACATTCATGTACAGGTGTCTGTGTGCACACAAGTTTTAACTTTTCTGGACTAAATGCCTATGAATACAATTACTGGGTTATATACTAGTTACATGTTTAATATTTTAAGAAACTACCAAACAGTTTTCCAGAGTGGCTATGCCATTTTACATCCCCACCAGCAATGTATGAGAGATCCAGCTTCTATGCAACCTTTCCAACATTTTGTTTTGTCAATATTTTTTATTTCAGCTGTTCTGATAGGTCTATAGTAATATTTCATTGTGGTTTTAATTTGCATTTCCCTGCTGATTAATGATGGTGAAAAAATTTTCATATGCTTATCAGCTACCTGTATATCATCTTCAGTGAAATGTGTCTTCATGTATTTTGCCCAGCTTTTGCTTGAATTATTTCTTATGGTTGAGTTTTGAGAGCTCTTTAAGTATTTAAGATACTAATCCTTTGCTGGATATGTGGTTTTTTTTCTTTCTCTGTTGCTTCTCTTTTTTTTCATCCTCCTAAGTATTCCATACAGTAAAAGTTCTGAATTTTGATCAGGTCCAATTTATCAATGTTTCTTTTATTGCCTATGCTTTAGGTGTTGAGTCTAAGGACTCTTTGCCCAAACCTATATCCCAAATAACTTTCTCAGTTTTTTCTAAAAGTTTTATAGTTTTGTATCCTGTATTTAAGTCCACAATCCATTTTGAGTGATCTTTTGTAAAATGTGAGACTTAGGTTGAGATTTATATTTTTGCCTCTGGATGTCCAGTTGCTCCAGGACAATTGCTTGAAAGGTTATCCTTACTCCATTGAATTGATTTTGCACCTTTGTAAAAAATTATTTGGATATATTTATTTGCGTGGGTCTATTTTTGACTTTTTAAAAAATAAATGTATTTATTTATTTTTGGCTGCGTTTGGTCTTTGTTGCTGTGCACAGGTTTTGTCTAGTTGCGGCGAGCCGGAGCTACTCTTTGTTGTGGTACTTGGGCTTCTCATTGCAGTGGCTTCTCTTGTTGTGGTACGTGGGCTCTAGGCATGTGGGTTCAGTAGTTGTGGCTTGCGGGCTCTAGAGTGCAGGCTTAGTAGTTGTGGTGCACGGGCTTAGTTGCTCCGTGGCATATGGGATCTTCCCAGACCAGGGCTTGAACCCATGTCCCCTGCATTGGCAGGCAGATTCTCAACCATTGCACCACCAGGGAAGCCCTATTTCTGACTTTTTAATTCAGTTCCAATTATCTAGGTATCTGTCCTTCTGCCAATACCACACTGCCTTGATTACTTCAGTTACTTTTATCTAAGGTCACCAATGCCATTAAATAGGAAAGGAAGTCTCGTAAACCATTGAATATTGAAGAAAATGAAGCTCAAACTTTACCTCATACCACACACAAAATTTAATTTAGAATGAATCATAGACATAAACATAAATGCTAAAACTATGAAGCTGAAAGAAGAAAACATGGGACAATATCTTCATGATCTTGGGTTAGGATGATAGAAAACAGGAAAAATCATTAACTATAAAAGAAAATTGATAAATTGAACCTCATCAGCATTAAAAACTTCTACAATCAAAGACATTGTTATAAAAATGAAAATGTAAACCATGGACTGGAAGAGAAAATAGTCACAATACATATACCTTACAAAGGTTAGGTATCTAGAATACATAAAGAACTCTTTGAAAGATAAAGCACAAACAAGCCCAATTAGAAATAGACAAAAGACTTCAATGCATACTTAACAAAAGAAGATACATGAATGACCAATAAACACATGAAAATATGCTCAATATCATTTACTCTTTAGATGAAGAGGAAAAATCACAAAGACAAAACACTTCACACCAATACAAATATATAAAATTTAAAAGAATGATACCATCAAATGATGGTGAGAATGTGGAGAAATTTGAACTCTCATACCTTGTTGATGGCAAAATAAAATGGCACAGTTGCTTTAGAAAATTATTTAGTAGATTCTTCTAAAGTTAAAAATACACTTTCCCTATGACTCAGTAATCCCACTTCTAGTTATTTACCTGAGAGAAATGAGAATACAAATTCATACAGCATTTTGTACACAAATGTTTATAGCAGCTTTATTTGTAATGACTCCAAATTGTAAACAATCCAAACGTCCATCAATAGGCAAATGTATAAACAAACTGTACATCCATAAAATGGAATACTACTCACCATAAAAAAGAAATGAATTACAAGTGACAAACATGGATCAATCTCCAAGACATTACGCCTTGCTTCTATTTTTAAATAAACTACATATTTTGGAACAATTTTACATTTATAGAAAAATTGCAGAGTGCAGAAATTTCCCATATAACCACCACCCAACTTCCCCTCATGTTAACATCTTACAAAGCCATGGTACATTTGTCAAAACTGAGAAAAAACTATCAATTAAATGCCAACTATTTGTATTTTAAAAAGAAACATTATGCTGAGCTAATGAAGCTAGACACAAAAGAATACATACTATGACTCAATTTATAGGAAATTCTAGAAAATACAGAATGAAGGTATGGTGATTGAAAGCAGAATAATGATTGCCTGGGGCAGAGAGAATGTGGGTTTACTGAAAAGAGGAATGAGGGAATCCTTTGGAGTGATGGTAATGTTCTGTTTCTTGATTGGGATGTTGGTTAACACAGTGTATACATTTGTCAAAACTCACTGACCTGTACAGTTAGGATTTGTATATTTAACTGTGTATAAGTTATAATTGATAAAAAACTAAGTTGGAAGAAAGAATATTTAGTAGCTGACAGAATCGCTGTGAGGCATGGAGAATCAGGTATAGAGCTACGTTTCCAAGTTCAACAACCAAAAATTCACTGCACAACTGGTGTGGTGAGGAAACCACTATTCATACCACTGCTACTTCTGCATTACTGTAGTCACTTCTATGCTGGAAACTCAATCTGGCAACTGTTATGGCTGCTCACAGAGAGAGCATGAAAGAACAACTAAATTTTCTGATCAAACTCTGTCACAATCATTATGGTCAGTTTACTTATTCTCTTTACGTGATTCTAAATAGTTTTAAACCATTGTTTTAGAAGACGTATTCCATGCATGTCCTGTATTATAAATGGCTTTAAATCCATTTTGGATTTACACCAAGAAATGCATAAAACAATGAAAAAGTATATTTTAGTCACCTCATCATATTAATTTTTCTCTTATTACCTATTTCTTTCTAGTCTTACTGCTGGTGAGGCAAATCCTCTGGGCTCTAGAGTCTGACAAATCTAAGTTTTTATCCAGGTCCCCTTGCATTGTCCACCGTAACCCTTATTTGCACCCACTCTACCACTCCCCCACTTCCATGAGTCTCCTTTTCCTTAAATTAAACATTCCCTGTGGTTCAACTATTTCTCATAAATTGTGTCTTTGGGAGTCTGGAGGCCGAGTTCCCAAATGATGTCCTCTCCACTCAGGGAGTCAGGATGATATCAGCCAACGTCTCTTCCTTCCAGTATGGTCAAAGATTTATTTGGGCTTCACAGGGTACTACCAGTAGTGCTGGGCCTAAATTCTTCAGTATGACTGACCTCCTGGGCAAGAGACTCAAGGTCTCTGGGACTCCAGAGCCTCCCAAGGCATTCAGGGTGCTCCTCATCTATACCCCATTGTACCCCACAACAGCTATACATGTAATAGAGGGACCTCTCCAGCAGAGCTGTACAAGAGACCCCCTGCACTGCCCCTACTCTGCCCATACTTTTACTACAAACTCAGCAGCCAAAGGCCACCCCCAAAGTACAGGCTGGGTGATAGTTAGCCTCTTCAGAGTATAGGGGCACCCCCTCCAGCTTTGAGGCATTTTTTATTTTTAAAAAATTTTATTAATGGAAAACTTCAAATCTATACCAAAGTAGAGAGAATGGTATAATGATCCCCATATATATATCACCCAGCCTCAACTATTCAGTTCATGGCAAGTTGTGTTTCATCTAGATTATTTTGAAGTAAGTCCCTTATATTTTATCATTTCATTGGTAAATCTTTCACTTTGCAGTTATAAAATAAAAGGACTTTTTAAAATTTGACAGAACCATAATACCTTTATCACACCAAAGAGTATTTCCTTAATATCATCAAATATTCAGTTGGTATCCTAATTTCCAGCTGTCTCATACATGTGGTAAATGTTTTCTCTTTTTCAGTTTGTTTGACTCAGATCCCAGTAAGGTCCAGAAATTGAAACTGCTAAGTTTATTTTTTAAATCTCTTTGAATATAGATTTCTACTTTATCTCTCTGTTTTACTTTTTCTTGCCATTTGTTTGTTGAAGGAGTGTTTATCTGTAGTTTCCCAGAGTCTTAATTTTGTGGATTATTTATGGGCATGTTTTTAAATAGATTTATTGAGATATAATTCACATACCATACAATTCACACATTTAAAGTGTACAATTCAGTCACTTTTACTATATTCACAGAATTTTGTATTTGTCATCACAATCAAGTTTAGAACATTTTCATCACGTTCCAAAGAAACCCTGCACCCCTTAGCCATGATCTTCCACCGCCCCTGCCACTGGCAACCACTAATTTACTTTCTATCTGTATAGATTTGCCTGTTCTGAACATTTCATGTAAATTGAATCATACAAAGTGTGTTCCTTTGTGACTGGATTCTTTCACTCAGCCTAATATTTTCAAGTTCAATTCATGTTGTAGCATGTGTCAACACTTCATTTCTTTATATGACCGAATAATAGTCTATTGCATGAATACATTACATTTTGTTTATCCATTTATCAGTTGATGGACATTTTTATTGTGTCTGCTTTTTGGCTTTTGTGAATAATGCTGCTATGGACATGTGTGTACAAGTTTTTGTGTGGAGTTATGTTCTCATTTATCTAATAGTGGAGTGGCTGGGTCATATGGTAACACTGTTTAACCATTTGAGTAACTGCCAGACTGTTTTCCACAACAGCTGCAACATTTTATATTCTCACTAGCAGTGTATGAGGGTTCCAATTTTTCTGCATCTGTGCCAATGCTTGGGTTTTTTTTTTAAGTGTTGTTTGTTTGTTTGTCTTTAATTATAACCATCCTAGTGTTAAGTGGTATCATATTGTGGTTTAGGTTTACAGGTCCCTACGGACTAATGATTTTGAGATATTTTATGTGCTTATTGGCCATTTGTATATCTTCTTTTGAGAAATTTCTATTCACATCCTTTGTCCATTTTGAAATTGGGTTATTTGTCATTTTATTATTGAATTGTAAGAATACTTTACACATTCTGGATACAAGACCTTAGAAGGTATATGATTTGCAAAAATATTCTCCCATTCTGTGAGTAGTCTTTTCACTGTCTTTTTTTTAATTTAATTTTTCTTTTATATTGGAATATAGTTGATTTACAATGTTGTATTAGTTTTAGGTATACAGAAAAGTGATTCAGTTATATATATATCCATTCTTTTTCAGATTATTTTCCCATATAGGCATTACAGAATACTGAGTAGAGTTCCCTGTGCTATACAGTAGGCCCTTGTTTATTATCTATTTTATATATAGAAGTGTGTACATGTCAATCCCAAGCTCCTAATTTATCCCTCCCTGCCACGTTTCTCCTTTGGTAACCATAAGTTTGTTTTCTATGTCTGTGAGTCTGTTTCTGTTTTGTAAATAAGTTCATTTGTATCATGTTTTTTTAAGATTCCACATATAAGTGATATCATATGATATTTCTCTTTCTCTGTCAGACTTCACTTAGTATGATAATTTCTAAGTCCATCCATGTTGCTGCAAATGGCATTATTTCATTCTTTTTTAATGGCTGAGTAATATTCCATTGTATATATGTACCACATCTTCTTTATCCATTCCTCTGGCATTGGACATTTAGGTTGCTTCCAAGTCTTGGCTATTGTAAATAGTGCTGCAATGAACATTGGGGTGCATGTATCTTTTTGAATTATGGTTTTCTCTGGGTATATGCCCAGGAGTAAGATTTCTGGATTGTATGGTAGTTCTATTTTTAGTTTTTTAAGGAACCTCCAAACTGTTATCCATAGTGGTTGTACCAATTTACACTCCCACCAATAGTGTAGGAGGGTTCTCTTTTCTCCACACCCTCTCTGGCATTTATTGTTTGTAGACTTTTTGATGATGGCCATTCTGACCTGTGTGAGGTGATATCTCACTGTAGTTTTGATTTGCATTTCTCTAATAGTTAGCAATGTTGAGCATCTTTTCATGTGCTTTTTGGCCACCCGTATGTCTTTGGAGAAACGTCTATTTAGATCTTCTGCCCATTTTTTGATTGAGTGGTTTTTTTTTGATATAGAGCAGCATGAGTTGCTTGTATATTTTGGAGATTAATCCCTTGTCAGTCACTTCATTTGCAAATATTTTCTCCCATTCTGTGGGTTGTCTTTTCATTTTGTCTATGGTTTCCTTTGCTGTGCAAAATCTTTTAAGTGTAATTAGGTCCCATTTGTTTATTTTTGTTTTTATTTTCATTACTCTAGGAGGTGGATCCAAAAAGATATTGTTGCAATTTATGTCAGAGAGTGTTCTGCCTAAGTTTGCTTCTAAGAGTTTTATAGTATCAGGTTTTACATTTAGGTGTTTAATCCATTTTGAGTTTATTTTTGTGTATGGTGTTAGAGAATGTTCTAATTTCATTCTTTTAAATGTAGCTGTCCAGGTTTCCCAGCACCACTTATTGAAGAGACTGTCTTTTCTCCATTGTATATTCTTGCCTCTTTTGTCATACATTAATTGCCCATAGGTGCGTGGGTTTGTTTCTGGGCTTTCTATCCTGTTCCATTGATCTATATTTCTGTTTTTGTGCCAGTACCATACTGCTTTGATGTCTGCAGCTTTGTAGTATAGTCTGAAGTCAGGGAGCCTGATTCCTCCAGCTCCATTTTTCTTTCTCAGGATTGCTTTTGCTCTTCAGGGTCTTTTGTGTTTCCATACAACTTGTAAAATTTTTTGTTCTAGTTCTGTGAAAAATGCCATTAGTAATTTGATAGGGATTGAATTGAATCTGTAGATTCCCTTGGGTAGTATAGTCATTTTGACAATGTTGATTCTTCCAATCCAAGAACATGGTATATCTTTCCATCTGTTTGGGCCATCTTCAATTTATTTCATTGGCATCTTATTGTTATCAGAGTAAAGATCTTTTGCCTCCTTAGGTAGGTTTATTCCTAGGTATTTTATTCTTTTTGATGTGATGGTAAATGGGATTGTTACTTTAATTTCTCTTTATGATCTTTCATTATTAGTGTATAGAAATGCAACAGATTTCTGTGCATTAATTTTGTAACCTGCAACTTTACCAGATTCACTGGTGAGCTCTAGTAGTTTTCTGGTAACATCTTTAGGATTTTCTATGTATAGTATCATGTCATCTGAAAACAGTGACAGTTTAACTTCTTTTCCAATTTGGATTCCTTTTATTTCTTTTTCTTCTCTGATTGCCATAGCTAAGACTTCCAAAACTATGTTGAATAAAAGTGGTGAGAGTGGACATACTAGTCTTGTTCCTGATCTTGGAGGAGATTCTTTCAGCTTTTCACCAATGAGTACGAATTTAGCTGTAGGTTTGTCATATATGGTCTTTATTATGTTGAGGTAGGTTCCCACTATGCCCACTTCCTGGAGAGTTTTTAATCATAAATTGGTGTTGAACTTTTTCAAAAGCTTTTTCTGCATCTATTGAACTGATCATATGGTTTTTATTCTTCAGTTTGTTCATGTGGTATATCACACTGTTTGATTTGCAGATATTGAAGAATGCTTGCATCCATGGGATAAATCCCACTTGATCATGGTGTATGCTCCTTTTAATGTATTGTTGGATTCAGTTTCCTAGTATTTTTTGAGGATTTTTGCATCTATGTTCATCAGTGTTGTTAGCCTGTAATTTTCTTTTTTTGTGGTATCTTTATCTGGTTTTGGTATCAAGGTGATGGCAGCCTCATAGAATGAGTTTGAGAGTGTTCCTTACTTTGCAATTTTTTGGAAGATTTTCAGAAGGATAAGTTTTCACTCTTCTCTAAACATTTCATGGAATTCACCTGCGAAGCTATCTGGTCCTGGACTTTTGTTTCTTGGAAGTTTTAAAATCACAGTTTCAATTTCAGTGCTTGTGATTTGTCTGTTCATATTCCCTATTTCTTCCTGGTTCAATCTTGGAAGATTGTACCTTTCTAAGAATTTGTCCAGTTCTTCCAGGTTGCCCATTTTATTACCATATAGTTGCTTGTAGTAGTCTCTTATGATCCTTTGTATTTCTGTGGTGTCAGTTGTAACTTCTCCTTTTTCATTTCTAATTTTATTGATTTGAACCCTCTGCTTTTTTTTGTTGTTGTTGATGAGTCTGGCTAGAGGTTTACCAATTTTGTTTATCTTTTCAAAGAACTAGCTTTAATTTCATTGATCTTTTTCTTCAACTCTACTTCTTTTTGTTTTGATCTTTATGATTTCTTTCCTTCTACTAACTTTGGATTTTGTTTGTTTCTCTCTCTGTAGTTGCTTTAGGTGTAAGGTTAGGTTGTTTATTTGAGATTTTTCTTGTTTCCTGAGGTAAGATTGTATTTCTATAAACTTCCCTCTTAGAACTGTTTTTGCTGCATCCCATAGGTTTTGGATTGTCATGTTTTTGTTGTCATTTGTCTCTAGGTAATTTTGGATTTTCTCTTTGAGTTCTTCAGTGATCCATTTGTTGTTTGGTAACATATTATTTAGCCTCCACGTGTTTGTGTTTTTTACAGTTTTGTTTTCTGGTAATTGAGTTCTAATCTCATGGTGTTGTGATTGGAAAAGATGCTTAGTATGATTTCAATTTTCTTAAATTTACTGAGGCTTGCTTTGTGGCCCAGCATGTGATCTGTCCTGGAGAATGTTCCATGTGCACTTGAGAAGAATGTGTATTCTGCTGCTTTCAGATGGAATGTTCTATAAACATCAGTTAAGTCAATCTGCTTTAATGTGTCATTTAAGGCCTGTGTTTCCTTATTTATCTTCTGTCTGAATGATCTGTCCATTGATGTAAGTGGGATGTTAAAGTTTCCCACTATTATTGTGTTACTGTCGATTTCTCTTTATATGGCTGTTAGCATTTGCCTTATATTTTGAGGTGCTCCTATGTTAGGTGCATATATTTTTACAATTGTTATATCATCTTCTTGGATTGATCCTTTGATCATTATGTAATGTCCTTCTTTGTCTCTTGTAACAGTCTTTATTTTAATGTCTATTTTGTCTGATATGAGTATTGCTATTCCTGCTTTCTTTTGATTTCCATTTGCATGGAATACCTTTTTCCATCTCCTAACTTTCAGTCTGTACGTTTCCCTAGATCTGAAGTGGATCTCTTGTAGACAACATATATACAGGTCTTATTTTGTATCCATTCAGCCCTTCTATGTCATTTGGTTGGAGCATTTAATCCGTTTACATTTAAGGTAATTATCGATATGTACGTTCTTACTGTCATTTTGTTAATTGCTTTGGATTTGTTTTTGTAGGTCTTTTTTCTTCCCATCCTCTTTTATTTTCTTCACTGGTGTTTTGATCTATATTTAGTGTTGTGTTTGGATTACTTTTCTTTTTTGTGTGTATCTATTGTAGACTTTGGTTTGTGCTTCCCCTGAGGTTTTGATATAGCCGTCTGTTTATATGCAAGATTGTTTTCAGTTGCTGGTCTCTTAATTTCTAATGCATTTCCAATATCCTGCATTTGTACTCTCCTCTTCTCATGATTGCTGCTTTTGATATCATATTTGTGTGTGGATGATTTCCTACCTTTACTGTATGTTTGCCTTTACTGGTGAGCTTTCCCACTGGTAATTTTCTTGTTTCTAGTTCTATCCTTTTCTTTTCCCCCTAGAGAAGTTTCTTTACCATTTGTTGTAAAGCTGATTTGATAGTGTTGTATTCTCTTAGCTTTTGCTTGTCTGTAAAGCTTTTGCTTTCTCCATCAAATCTCAATGAGAGCCTTGCTGGGTAGAGTATTCTTGTTTGTAGGTGTTTCCCTTTCATCACTTGAAATATATCATGCCACTCTCTTCTGGCCTGCAGAGTTTCTGTTGAAAAACCAGATGATATCCTTATGGGTATTCCCCTGTATATTATATGTTGCTTTTCCCTTGTTCCTTTTAATAGTTTCTCTTTGTCTTTAATTTTTGTCAATTTGATTAATATGCATCTTGGCATGTTCCTCCTTGGGTTTAACCTCTATGGGACTCTCTGCACTTCTGGAACTTGAGTGAGTGTTTTCTTTCCCATGTTAGGGATGTTTTCAGCTACAATCTCTTCTCAGCCTTTTTCTCTCTCTCTTATCCTTCTGGGACTCTTATAATGTGAATGTTGGTACATTTAATGTTGTCCCAGAGGTCTCTGAGACTGTCCTTATTTCTTTTCATTCTTTTTCTTTATTCTATTCCCTGGCAGTGATTTCCACCACTGTCTTCCAGCTCACTTATTCATTCTTCTGGCTCATTTATTCTGCTGTTGATTCCTTCCAGTGTATTCTTCATTTCAGTTATTGTATTGTTCATCTCTGTTTGTTCTTTACATCTTCTTGGTCTTTGTTAATCATTTCTTGTATCTCCTTGGTCTGTGCCTCCACTCTTTTTTTGAGATCTTGCATCATCTTTACTATCATTACGCTGAATTCTTTTTCAGGTAGATTGCCTATCTCCACCTCCACTTCACTTAATTGCTCTTCTGGGTTTTTTATCTTGTTCCTTTGCCTGGACCATATTTCTCTGCCTTCTCATTTTGTCTCACTTTTTGTGTTTGTGGTCTCCTTTTCCACAGGCTGTAGGGTCATAGTGCCTCTTGCTTTTGGTGTCTGTCCCTGGTGGGTGAGATTGGTCCAGGGGCTTGTGCAGGTTTCCTGGTTGGAGGGACTGGTGCCTGCTCACTGGTGGGTGGAGCTAGGTCTTGTCCCACTGGTGGGCAGGGCTGTGTCAGGTGGTATGTTTAGAGGTGGCTGTGAGCTCAGTATGACTTTAGGCAGCCTGTCTGCTGATAGGTGGGGCTGTGTTCCCACCCTGCTGATTGGCCTGAGGCATCCCAGCACTGGAGCCTGCAGGCTGTTGGGTGAGGCCAGGTCTCGGTGCCAAAATGGCGACCTCCAGGAGTGCTAATGCCAATGAACATTCCATGAGGTCTCTGCCACCAGTGCTTTTGCCCCCACAGTGAGCCACAGCCGACCCCTGTCTTCCCAGGAAACCCTCCAAGACCTGCTGGTAGGTCTAGCCCAGGCTCCTATGGAGTCACTGCTTTGTGCTGGGTACCAGTTCATGTGAAAACTTTTGCGTGCCCTCTAAGAGTGAAGTCTCTGTTTTTCCCAGTCCTGTGGATCTCCTTCACTCAGACCCCACTGGCCTTCAAAGCCAAATGCTCTGGGGGCCCCTCTTCCTGATGCCAGACCCTCAGGATTGGGAGCCTGACGTGGGGCTCAGAACTTTCACTCTTGTGGAAGAACCTCTGTGATATAATTATTTTCCAGTTTGTGGGTTGCCCACCCAGTAGATCTGGGATTCGATTACACTGCAGAAATGCCCCTCTTACCATCACATTGGGGCTTCTTCTTTGTCTTTGATTGTAAAAATATCTTTTTGGTAGGTTCCAGTCTTTTTTGTCAATGGTTGTTCAGCAGTTAGTTGTAATTTTGGTGTTTTCATGAGAGGGGGTGAGCTCAAGTCCTTCTACTCTGCCATCTTGTCAGGAATTGAGGGTCTGCTTTTAGTTTGGATGCTTGCTGCCTCTTTTCTCAGCTTGTGCTGACCATTATCCCCTTGATATGGGGTGTGCAGGTGTGGCGGCCTGTCCATGTTCCTGGGATGGTGGGAGTGGTGATTGGCACCTGGCCCCAGGTCTCTTAGCAGATGTGGCAGCCCACGCACTCCCGTGACAGCAAGGGCAGCGATTGGTGCCTGCTCCCATGTCTCTTAGCAGCAGAGGAAGCCCGCATACTCCTGGGACAACAGGGGCAGCACTTGGCACCTGCTTGCAGGACTCTTATTGGTGTTGGCAGCCCAGGCCTGCCTCTAGAGCCTAGGATCGCAGTGGCAACTTGCACCTGCCCCTGGAGCTCATGTAGGCAGTTTCCTGTTGCCTGAGAGCACACACAGGGAAAGTTTCACTGTCTTGATGGTGTCCTTTGAAGCACAAACATGTTTAATTTTGATGATGTCAAGCTTATCTACTTTTTTATTTTGCTACTTGTGCTTTTGGTGTTATATCTAAGAAACCATTGCCTCAACCAAAGTCATGAAGATTTATACCTGTTTTATTCTAAGATTTTTATAGTTTCAGCTCTTACATTTAGTTCTTTTATCCATTTGAGTTAATTTTTGTATATGGTGTAATGTAGGGGTTCAACTTAATTCTTTTTGTCTGTTTTTAATGTTCTGTTTTTAAACCAAAAATTATCACATAAGCAAGTTCTCCCTCAGTTCAGTTTTCTCATCCCAATGTGACATGAGATATCATTAACATTTGTTAGGGAGCTTAAGCTTCATGATCATTCTACTCCAAAGATCTTTCATCAGAAGCCAGAAATGGCATCTCTGACTTTTAAAAAATATTGTTTAGCTCTTTTTAAAAAAATATTTATTTTTTATTGAGGTATAATTTGCTTATAACATTATATTAGTTTCAGGTGTATACAGTAATGATTCTATATTTGTATATGTTGCAAAATGATCGTCATAATGTTTAGTTAACATCCATCACCACACATAGTTAAAAAATTTTTCTTGTGATGAGAACTTTTAAGATTTACTCTCATCAACTTTCAAATATTTGATACAGTATTATTAACTACAGTCACCATGTTATATATTACATCCCCATGATTTATTTATTTTATAACTAGAAATTTGTACCTTTTGACCTCCTTCACCCATTTAACCCACCCTGCACCTCTGGCAACCACCAATCTGTTCTCTGTATATTTGAGCTCAGTTTTTGTTTTTGTTTTAGATTCCACATATAAGTGAGATCATATGGTATTTGTCTTTCTCTGTCTAAGTTATTTCACTTAGCATACTGCCCTCAAGGTCCATCCATGTTGTCACAAATGGCAAGATTTCATTCTTTTATGGCTGAATAATATTCCACTGTATACCATTATCCATTCATCTATCAATGGACTCTTAGGTTGTTTCCATGTCTTGGCTATTGTAAATAATGATGCATTGAACATGGAGGTGTATATATCTTTTCAAATTAGTGTTCTTGTTTTCTTTGTATACATACCTAGAAGTGGAATTGCTGGATCATATGGTAGTTCTATTCCTAATTTTTTGAAGAGCCTCCATACTGTTTTCCACAGTGGTTGCACCAATTTACATTCCCAGCAATAGTGTACAAGGGTTCCCTTTTCTTCACACCTTCTCCAGCATTTATTTGTAGACTTTTTGATGACAGCCATTCTGACTGGTGTGAGGTGGTACTTCATTGTGGTTTTTATTTGCTTAAAAACATTTTAAATTTGAATGTGACACAAATACAGAAAAGTAAAGATATTATAAGTATACAACTCAGTGATATGCACAAAATGAACACACCTGTGTAGCCACAAATTAGGTCAATAAATAGAACATTGTCAAGACCCCAGGAGCCTTCTTCAAGATAACCAATATTCTGACTTATCGGTATAAATTAGTTTTGCCTGTTTTTGAAATTTATATAAATGAAATCTTATTTATTTATTTATTTATTTACTTAGTTATAGTTCTATCTTCATCCCTAAGCATTAACTTTATGAGATTCATCCTTAATGTTGTGTATAGCACCAACTCATTCATCCTCATTACTGTATAGAATTTCATTGTGTAACTATACCACAATTTATCCATCAATTCTACTGTTGATGAGCATTAAGGTTATTTCCAGTTTGGGGATGTAATGTGTAGTACTGCTATGAACATGTCTGGTACATGTCTTTTGTAGCACGTGTGCATGCATTTCTGTTAGGTACATACCTAGGAATACAATTGCTGGGTCATAGAATATGCATATGGTTAGCTTTAGTAGATACTGTCAAATTGTTTTCCAAAGTTGCTTTTCAAGAGGATCTCTACTTTCCTCAAGACCTACTTCCCTACTGTTTTTTGACACTAGGCTCATCACTAGAATCAAGATTTCACCATGTTTCTTGTGGGCAAGTATAAAGTCAGACTCAAGAGGAAATAGTTTCTATTTGATCAAAATTTAAAGATTTTTTAATATTTGTTATATTGCCATAAACCTGAGGGAATATGTACCGGAATGGATTCTAAGGGTGTTTTATGAAGAAAGATGGAATCTAACACCATATCAGGCCAAATACATTGATATAGGTATACTTACCAAAGAGTCTGGATTTAATGCATTTGCTTCTGCAGAAGGAAGTAGCTCTAACAGCTTAACTGGCTAGTTGACTAAAATTTGGACTGAATGGTGGCCTACATTTAATGAGATTGTGATGCTAGAACTTCCATGACATAATGTAGAGGAAAGGCTCTAAAGACTTAGGGGGATAGGAATGATGGAGTGAATTTATGAAATGCAATTTCTACACTCACCATTGCCACTACCACTACCACCACCCATATATACACTCTGTACCTCATGATGGCACAGAGAACATTCCCTTCTCTAAGGCTTTGAGAAATATATTAGTAAGAGGACCACTGGTATATTAGGCATCTAGGGCTATTTAACAAACCATCCTAAAACTTAGAAGCTTAATAAAAACACTTATTTAAATCACAAGTTCATGGATTGACTGAGTAGTTAGATCTAACTAACAAGAAAACTCCAGATCTGATAGAAACTTGACTTGAATCACTAAAATGGAAATTCATGACTTCTAAGAACCCAGTTCAAAGACCTAAGAAGTTCACAGAGACAGAGCTCTGTGACTGAAGGAGAGGCTAGGTCCCTTGAGGAAAGACCCTTCAGCATTGCCATAAATACATACTGTAAATATTTTTCCCAAACCTTCTACAAAGGGACCTGTAGCCATTCACCATGGTGACAACACTGAGGAAAAAAATATTCAGTCCTTTTGTGGGAAAACTAGGCACTCTCTCTGAGTCAATGTTAATTTCTGAGGACGCAAATCATCAGTCTGATCCATAAGTCTAAAAGTGGGCTTATGGTGGTAAAATGGTAAGTGGCATTTTGACCTATGTTTGAATAACAGTGGCTAAATACGTAAGATAACCCTCTCTCTACTTATTCCACCCCCTCCCCCAGTTCTTGAATATATATAGAGCAGACATATTCAAACAGTGGCAGAATCTCTACATTTGCTCTCTGATCTATGAAATAAGAGCTATTATTGCAGGATGAACCAAGTATAAGCCTCAGGAACTTCCTGTTTGTACACAGATAGTAAACCAAAAGCAAAACTTAATGCCTGTGGAAACTGTAGGAATTAGTGACACCATCACAGACTTAAAAGAAGGAGGGTGTTGATACCTATCATATCCTCATTTAATTCCCCTGTTTGGGCTGTGTGGATACAGGATGCATCTTGGAGAATGACTGTGGACTCTTGTAAACTTCACCAGATGGTGACAGCTGCTTTCCAGATGTCCTGTATTTACTAGAGCTAATCAATACATCCCCTGACCCCTGGTATGAAGCTATTGACCTGGAGAATGCTTTTTCTTTCTGTAAGTTTGCAAGGATCACAAGAATCAGTTTAGTTTTACCTGAAAGGGCCAACAGTACACCTTCATAATCTGGCCTCATGGCTACATCAACTCTACTACTCTGTGCCATAATATACAAATATGATGACTATCTTGAGTTCCATAAAATATTATGCTAGTCTTCTACATTGATGGCATTACAATGATTGTACCAGATGAAGGGAAAGTAGTACACTAACTAGAGAATTGGAAACAAACCTCATAAAAATTGAGAACACATTGAATGGTCTTGACACCTTCAAAGAAAATCTATTACACATGAAAGTTTGAGTTCATTCTTCAACTCCCAATTCCATTTCAATGATTTATAGATTCCATTGTGTATGCTTATGCCAGTACCACAAAGTTTTGGTTGCTATGGAGCTATGGTCTGAATGTTTGTATTGCTCTAAAATTCCTCTGTTGAAATCCTAACCCCCAAGATGATGGTATTAGAAGGTGGGGCATCTGTGAGGCTACAGTGGAAAGATGGCCATCTATGAACCAGGAAGTGTCATGATCTTGGACTTCCCAGCCTCAAGAATTGTGAGAAATAAATGTTTATCATTCATAAGGCACCCAGTCTATATTTTGTTATAGCAGCCCAAAAGAACTAAGACATGTAGCTTTGAAGTAAGTTTTAAAATAAGGAAGTATAAGTACTCTTATTTTGTTCTTCATTTTCAAAATCGTTTTGAATATCCAGATTCCATTACAATTCTGTATGAATTTTGGGGTTCGTATTTCCATTTCTTCAAAAAAGGCCGCTGGGACATTGATGGAGGTTGCATTGAATCTGTAGATTGATTTGTGGAGTGTTGCTATTTTAACAATACTAAGTATTCCAATCCATGAACACAGGCGTTTTCCCATTTATTTAGGTCTTCTTTAATGCTAACTTTAGATGTAGTTTGCTCTTCTTTTTCTAGCTCATTAAGGTGACAATAATTAATTTGAGATTTTTATTCGTTTTTAATGTAGGCATTTAAAGCGTTAAGTTTCCCTGAGCACTGCTTTTGCTGCGTCCTATAGGTTTTGGTATGTTGTATTTTTGTTTTCATTCATCACAAAGTATTTTCTAATTTCTTTTTTGTTTTCATCTTTGACCCATTGGTTGTTTAAGAATGTGTTGTATAATGTTGACATATTTGTGAGTTTTCCAATTTTCCTCCTGTTATTAATTTCTAGTTTCATTTCATTGTAGTCAGAGGAGATACTTTGTATGATTTCAACCTTTTAAAATTTATTGAGACTTGTTTTGTGGCTTTACCTATGGTCTATTGTGGATAATGTTCATGTGTACATCAAAAGAGTGTATATTCTACTCTTGCTGTGTGAAGTGTCCTATACTGTCTGTTAAGTCTTGTTGGTTTATAGTGTTGTTCAAGTCCTCTGTTTCCTTAATGATCTCCTGTCTATTTGTTCTATCTGTTATTGAAAGTAGGATTTGTATTTCCCTAATTATTAGTGATGTTGAGCATCATTTCATATACCTGTTGGCCATTTGTATATGTTCATTGGAGAAATGCCTGGCCAGAGATTCTGGGGACTTCTCAAACTTTTGTGCTATTTCAAAATTCTGTTCTTGTTCTCAGTGGTCCCCAAGCATCTTGACTATGACAGGTTCCATTAGCACCCTTAGACAGGCAAGACAGAAACCAGTGCCTTATGCAGCCTCCAGAAAAAAATCAAAATGTTGGATATATGGTCCAGTCCTTTACTTTTCTCCACAGGGAGAAGCTGGGAGCTGGAGATTTTTCACTTTCACTGAGCTAGGGAGTAGGGCTATGGTTTATGCTAGCTTGCTAGTTCAAACCACAGTTTTTGTTCTTAATGGGTCCCAGGTGACTAGAGTATTCTGGGTCCCATCAGCACTCTAAGGCAGGTGAGACAGAAGCCAATGCCTCAGTCAGCCCTCAGAAAAATCAGAATATTGGTTATATGGCCTAGTCCTTTCATCCCCAGGCATAAGCTGGGAGTTGGGGGTGTTCCTTCAATAATATGGCACTGTGGTGTTAGTAGTGCTTATGTTGACAGGGTGTTGCAAATATTCCTACTGGCTTTACTGTGGCTGGTTTCACATCACCAGGGACACAGGAGCCTCTCAACTAGTTTCTGGATTTCTCACAAAGGGAATTTTTCTGTGTATTGTGTTGAATTTGTGTTTCTGTGGGAAGAATGGAGGATCCAGGGCTTCCTATTCTGCCATCTTGCTGATATCATTCCCCTTCTTTGTCTTGAAACAATTTTTAACTTGAAGTCTACACTTCAAATATTCTGATGCTTTATTGGTTAACTGCATACATGTTTAGGACTGTTATATCTCCATGGAGAATTGACCTCTTATCATTATATAATGTCCTTCTTTATCCCTGATACTTTTCCTTATTCTCAGGTCCACTTTGTCTGAAATTAATATAGCCACTCCAACTTTTTAAATTTAGAATTGGCATGGAATTTCTTTTTCCATTTCTTAACTTTTAACCTATTTGAGTGTATATATTTTAAATCAGTTTCTTGTCAACAACATATAGTTGGGATCTTTTTGTAAAATTCATACTGACAATCTATTTCTTTTAATTGGTATATTTAGGCCATTTATATTGAAAGTGACTATTGATACTTTCAGACTGGTATCTACCATTTTTGGTAACTTTACTATTTGTTACATTTATTCTTTGTTTTTTCCCCCTCTTTTTCTGCCTTCTCTGGTTTTAATTATTTTATGATTTCATTTTATCTTCTTTCTTAGCATTTCTATTATTCTTCTTTTTAAGTTTTCTTTAGTGATTGCCCTAGAGTTTGTGATATACATTTTTTAACTAATCTGAGTTCACCTCTAAATAACACTAAATTGCTTCACATGTAGAGCATAAATCTTCTAACAGTGTATTCCCAATTCCTTCCTCTAATCACCTATGGTTTTTCTTTCAATCATTAAGCCTTTTTATATGCTATAATCACTCAACACATTGCTACTTTTATTACTTTAAAATAATTATCTTTTAGAGCAATTAAGAATAATAAAACTTTTAAAATTAATTTTACCTTTACTCTTTTTCTGGTGATCTTCTCTTCTCAATGGAGATTCAAGTTCCTGACAGATATTATTTTCCTTCTTCCTGAAGGACTTCTTTTTTTTTTTTTTTTTTTTTTGCGGTATGCGGGCCTCTCACTGTTGTGGCCTCTGCCGTTGCGGAGCACAGGCTCCAGACGCGCAGGCTCAGCGGCCATGGCTCACGGACCCAGCTGCTCTGCGGCATGTGGGATCTTCCCAGACCGGGGCACGAACCCGCGTCCCCTGCATCGGTAGGCGGACTCTCAACCACTGCGCCACCAGGGAAGCCCCTGAAGGACTTCTTTTAATATTAATTGCAGGGCGTATCTGTTGGTGATGAATTTCCTCAGTTTTTGTTTTTCTGAGAAAGTCTTGTTCTTCTAAAGGTAAGGTGTTTTACCCCTTCTCTGGCTTCTTGAATATGATATATTCTTGATGTTCTCTGAGCTTCCTGGATCTGTGGTTTGATGTTTGTCAATAAGTTTTTAAAATTCTCAGACATCATTACCTCAAATATTTTATCAGCTTCTTTCTTTCTTTCTGTTAACCAATTAAGTGCGTGTTACACCTCTTGAAAGTGCCCCATAGTTCATATATGTTTTATTCTAAGTTTTCATTAATTCTTTTTTCTCCTTGCATTTCAGCTTGGGAGGTTTTCTTGACCTATCTTTACATTCATTGATTCTCTCCTTGGCAATGTCCAGTCTACTGATGAGCCCATTAAAGATATTCTTCATTTTTGTTACAGTGCCTGTGATGCTAGCATTTCCTTTTGATTCTTTCATAGAGTTTCTGTCTCTCTGCTTCCATTACCCATCTATCTGTTCTTGAATGCTGTCTACTTTTCCCATTAGAGCCCTTACCATATTAATAATGTTTTTTAATTCTAAAATCTTTGTTGTATCTGAGTCTGGCTCTGATGCTTATTTTGTATCTTCAGGCTCTGTTTATTCTTGCCTTTTAGCATGTCTTATATTTTTATATAAGTGATATGTTGAAAGCCAGGCATGATATATTGGGTAATAGTACTGAGATAAATAGGGCTTTGGTGTGAGATTTTGTTTTAATCTTCCTAGAAGTTGGACTGTGTTTAATATTTGCAGTAGCTGTAGATGTCAAAGGCTTCAAATTCCTTTAGTGTTCTTGATTTTTGTCTCATTTTGTCTTTGGTGTGCCCTAAGAACTACTCATCAGTTAGAGTCTGCATCTTGCAGATTTTTCATCTGTAATCCACTCTTATTATAATATATAGAGAGTTATTTCAGAAAAAGGGCTCCAGAAGAAACCTGCTCAGAGAAATCTGCAAAAGTTGTGATGTTGGAAAACTACTCTTTATAAATGAGATGGCTGAACAATGGGAAGGTGTGAGCCAAAGATTTTGTAAGTTAACTTTCAGATATAAATACAAGCTATAATGAGCATGCAATAACTCAGGAAATATTATTCCCATGATACTTTCTAAGAGATTTAATAGAAAAAAGCTTTAGATACCAAGAAATCATAGGAGTAGTTTGTCATATATTCAATGGTGAGCAGTAATTATATTTACCTGTAAAGCTAAGAATAAGTGATGAAGATGGAATGACAAAATAGAGGCAAATATTATATACTCTGAAATATATGTATAATACAAATAACAAAAATGGGTATAGAAGGAAGACAACTTCATAGATATTAACTAGGAGTAAGAAGATATAGGCTTAAATTAGAAGCTGGGTCACAAGGAGGGGAGAGGCAAAAAGAGAGTACTAGTAAATTTTATTATGATTCATGAAGGGAATCAATAGACAGTATCTTTAAAAGGAAGATAAAAGTATTATATGAAGATATTAGTATAAAATAATGGTTCTTCAAGTGTGGTACTGGACCAGTAGATCCATATCACTTAGAAGGTTGTTAGAAATGCAAATTCTCACGTCCTACCCCAGACCTGTTGAATCAGAACACTGGAGTTGGAACCCAGCAATTTGTGTTGTAACAGCTCTCCAGGGGATTCTGATATATGCTACAGTTTGAAAACCACTGGAATAAAGATATCATTAGAACAAAAATGAAACCTTTTTAAATAGCAAAAGACACACCAAAAAGTAAAGTGAAATATTTTATGTGCATAAAACACACTCACATACACACATATATTCATATGCCAAAATTGAGAACCCCCCTTCTCGAAGGTACTATTTATAATAGCAACAAAAATTATAAGGTATATTAAAATAAATCCTATAAAAGCTGTAATACTTTTAGGAAGAAAATTATAAAACCTTAATTAAAAATCTTTTAAAAGACCTAAGTGAATATAGAGTTATACTATGTTCATGAGGGCAAGATTCATTGTCATAAACATAGTTATTTTTTTCAAATTATTCTACACATTAAGTGAAAATATAATCAAGATATCAATAGGATTTTATTCTTACAGAACTTGATATGCTGATACTAAAATTTATATTATAATTCATGTAAAAGAAAAGTAGATAAGAATGATCATGAAAAATTTGAAGAATAAGCATAAAGAAATTGTACTACTAGATAACAAAACTTACTACAAATCCATAATAATCAAAATAGTGTAGTATTAAGGTACACATGAATAGACAAATAATAGATGGAGAAAAATAATGAACTCATAAACAGAACCAAGTATAAATGTAATCTTATTATATGACACATAGAGAACAGCAAGTCAGCGGGTGAAACGATTGACTTTTCAATAAATGGCATTAGGATAATGGGCTCTCCTTATGGAAACAGATAAATTTAGATCAATGCCTCACACCATTCACAGACATTTAAGAATTTAATTTCTGGGACTTCCAGAATGGTGGTCCAGTGGGTAAGAATCCATGCTCCCAATGCAGGGGGCCCAGGTTCAATCCCTCATCAGGGAACTAGATCCTAAATGCATGCCACAACTATGAGTTCACATGCTGCAACTGAGTCCACATGCTGCAACTAAGAGTCCACATGCCTCAGCTGCGTCCACATGCTGCAACTAAAGATCCTGCATGCCACAACTAAACATGATGCAGTGAAGATCGCATGTGCCACAACTAAGAACCAGTGCAGCCTTAATTAATTAATTTTAAAAAAGAATTTAATTTCTGATGAGTTAAACCCTAAGAAAACCCTAAGTAAGAGCATATATATATATATAGTTAAAGTGAATGAACTAGATCTATTTTTAAAAACATAGATAAATCTTTTTTCTTTTTCTTTTTTTTTACAAACTATTCTCTAAGATAGAAAATACTTCATCATTAATAGATAAATCTTAAAAGCATAAAGTTGAGTGAAAAAAGTAAGTTTCAAAAGGTTGTAAAATATGAAACCATTTATATATACATAGTTGTATATATACATTATATATTAATCATATCACAATATTGTATATGTATATATCTATACACACAGTAAGGAAAAAGAGAAAAATAGAATATCTTTTTGATATCTAGGTAGGGAAGGAATTATTTAATAAGACATAAAAATAAACCAGAGGACATAAGACATAAAAATATAAATCATAAAGAGAAAGACTGATAAATTTAGTGATATTAAAATTTAAAATATCTCAGTATAAACAAAGATAAAGGCAAGTTACAGACTGCCATAAAATATTTACAACCTCATATCTGACAAAGTTTTAAAATTATGAATATATATATAATTTCTAAAAACCAAAAAGAAGGACAAACAACCAAACCAAAAATATGCACACAATATGAGCCAGCAACTACCAGAGGAAGAATCCTGAATGACTAGTAAACATATTAAAAGAAAATCAATCTCACTAGTATACAGGGAAATGCAACACAATGATCTATTATTTCATATTCACTGGATTGGCAAAATTTAGTCTGATAACACTAAGTATTGATGAGAATAAGGAGAAATTTTAATTGCTGGTAATTATAAATTGGTATTCCTGCTTTGGAAATAATTAGGCACTATATAGTAAAGTTGAAGATGTATATACCCTATAGAAAATTGTACATATGCGTAAAGATATATGGTAAAGAATGTTCATTGCAGGGCTTCCCTGGTGGCGCAGTGGTTGAGAGTCCGCCTGCCAATGCAGGGGACACGGGTTCGTGCCTTGGTCCAGGAGGATCCCACATGCCATGGAGCAGCTGGGCCTGTGAGCCATGCCTACTGAGCCTGTGCATCCGGAGCCTGTGCTCCACAGTGGGAGAGGCCACAGAGGTGAGAGGCCCGTGTACCACAGAAAAAAAAAAAAAAAAAGGAAAGAAAGTTCATTGCAAACTATTTGTATAGGAAAAGATTGGAATGTACTTAACTACCCCTCATTAGAGAAATGCATAAATAAACCATGGTTCATTTATTCACAGAATACTTTGAAGCAAAGTGAATGAACTAGACCTATGTATACCAATATAGATAAGAAATAGAGGAGTGTTTATTTGTTTGTTGTTTTCTTCAAAAGGGAGAGAAATGAAAATGTTTACTGATGAGAAGGAGCCAATTCAAGGTAGAGTTGAAGATACAGGACAAATAATTGTTAATGTTGGGTTCCTAAAATGGTAAGTTTGGATGGGATTTAAAGCATAGAGGAAGAGACTGGCCTTAGCTAGGAGGAGAACAACTCCTGTATTATAATGTTAAAAGGAAGTGTAGGGTTGGTGGCAAGAAAATGAGGGAACTCCTATCTGGTGGCTTTTGTTATCCCAGTAAAGTAGGAGGTAACTTTGTCCGCTGGAAGAATGGTGGTGATGATGGTGGTGTGTGTGTGTAGTAGTTCTGTTCATCAAGAGATACCATTAGGGCTTCCCTGGTGGCGCAGTGGTTGAGGGTCCGCCTGCCGATGCAGGGGACACGGGTTCGTGCCCCGATCCCGGAGGATCCCACGTGCCGCGGAGCGGCTGGGCCCGCGAGCCATGGCCGCGGAGCCTGTGTGTCCGGAGCCTGTGCTCCGCAACGGGAGAGGCCACAGCAGTGAGAGGCCCGCGTACAGCAAAAAAAAAAAAAAAAAAAAAAAAAAGATACCATTAGTAGAAGGGAAAGGAGATCCACAGAGTAGGAGAAGATAATTGCAGTACATATATATGATAAAGGGCTCGTATTCAGAATACTTTAAGGACTGTTACAAATCGAATAAAAACAGCAATACCCCAATTAAAATGTGCAAAAACCCTGATCAGACATGTCTCAAAAGAAGATATCCAAATAACAAATAAGCATATAAAAAGATGCTTAACATAATCACCTATCAAGAAATGCACATGAAACCTACAATGTGTCTGCTGCTCATCTACCAGAATGGCTTAAACAGCAGATAATACCAAGTGTTAACAAGTTGTTGAACAATTGGAATCTTATACATTGCTGGTGAGAATATAAACTGGAATAACTTCTTTAAAAAATATTTGACAGTATCTATTAAAGCTGAAAGTATGAATAAATACTTAGAGATTTCACTCCAAAATACATATCCAACAGAAAGAAATTGTGCATGTTCACCCAAAGATATGTATATGATTGATCAGAAAATCATCATTAGTAATAGCCCCAAACTGGAAACAACCCAGAAGTCCATCAATAGTACAATGAATAAAACTTTTATTTGAATACTATTACAAACTATTGACACATATGAATGAATCTCAAAAATAGTTTGCTGAGCAAAAGAGCCAGACAAAAAGGAGTACATTATTCCATTTATATAAATTTTTTAGAAAAGGCAAATCTAATCTATAATAATAAAAATTCAGAATAGGGGTTTCCTCCTGGGAAGGGAGAAATGGAAGACAGAATCAGAAAGGACTAGAGGGGCATTGGAGAAACCAAGATGGCGGAGTAGAAGGACGTGCTCTCACTCCCTCTTGCAAGAACACCAGAATCACAACTACCTGCTGGACAATCATCGAAAGGAAGACACTGGAACTCACCAAAAAAGATACCCCACATCCAAAGACAAAGGAGAAGCCACAATAGTTGGTAGGAGGGGTGCAATCGCAGTAAAATCAAATCCCATAACCGGTGGGTGGGTGACTCACAGAATGGTGAACACTTATACCACAGAAGTCCACCCACTGGAGTGAAGGTTCTGAGCCCCACGTCATGCTTCCCAACCTGGGGATCCGGCAACGAGAGGAGGAATTCCTAGAGAATCAGACTTTGAAGCCTAGTGGGAATTGATTGCAGGACTTTGACAGGACTGGGGGAAACAGAGACTCCACTCTTGGAGGGCACACACAAAGTAGTGTGGGCATCAGGACCCAGGGGAAGAAGAAGTGACCCTGGGGGAGACTGAACCAGACCTACCTGCTAGTGTTGGAGGGTCTCCTGCAGAGGTGGAGGGTGGCTGTGGCTCACCGTGGAAACAAGGACACTGGCAGCAGAAGTTCTGGGAAATATTCCTTGGCGTAAGCCCTCCCAGAGTCTGTCATTAGCCCCACCAAAGAGCCCAGGTAGGCTCCAGTGTTGGGTTGCCTCAGGCTGAACAACCAACAGGGAGGGAACCCAGCCCCACCCATCAACAGTCAGGTGGATTAAAGTTTTACTGAGCTCTGCCCACTAGAGCAACAGTCAGTTCTACCCACCACCAGACCCTCCCATCAAGCCTCTTAGATAGCCTCATCCACCCAAGGGCAGACAGCAGAAGCAAGAAGAATTACAATTCTGCAGCCTGTGGAAAAAAACCCACATTCACAGAAAGATAGACAAGATGAAAAGGCAGAGGGCTATATACCAGATGAAGGAACAAGATAAAACCCCAGAAAAACAACTAAATGAAGTGGAGATAGGTAACCTTCCAGAAAAAGAATTCAGAATAATGATAGTGAAGATGATCCAGGACTTCAGAAAAAGAATGGAGGCAAACATCGAGAAGATGCAAGAAATGTTTAAAAAAGACCTAGAAGAATTAAAGAACAAACAAACAGAGATGAACAATACAAAAAATGAAATGAAAAATACACTAGAAAGAATCAATAGCAGAATAACTGAGGCAGAAGAACGGATAAGTGACCTGGAAGACAGAATGGCGAAATTCACTGCTGCGGAACAGACGAAAGAAAAAAGAATGAAAAGGAATGAAAACAGCCTATGAGACCTCTGGGACAATATTAAACGCAACAACATTTGCATTATAGGGGTCCCAGAAGGAGAAGAGAGAAAGGACCAGAGAAAATATTTGAAGAGATTATGGCTAAAAACTTCCCTAACATGGGAAAGGAAATAGCCACCCAAGTCCAGGAAGCACAGCGAGTCCCGTATAGGATAAACCCAAGGAGAAACACGCCGAGTCACATAGTAATCAAATTGGCAAAGTTAAAGACAAAGAAAAATTATTTGAAAGCAACAAGGGACAAATGACAAATAACATACAATGGAACTCCCATAAGTTTAACAGCTGATTTCTCAGCAGAAACTCTACAAGCCAGAAGGGAGTGGCATGATATACTTAAAGTGATGAAAGGGAAGAACCTACAGCCAAGATTACTCTACACAGCAAGGATCTCATTCATATTCGATGGAGAAATCAAAAGCCTTACAGACAAGCAAAAGCTAAGAGAATTCAGCACCACCAAACCAGCTCTACAATAATTGCTAAAGGAAGTTCTCTAAGTGGGAAACACAAGAGAAGAAAATGACCTACAAAAACAAACCAAAAACAATTAAGAAAATGGTCATAGGAACCTACATATCCATAATTACCTTAAACGTGAATGGATTACATGCTCCAACCAAAACACACAGGCTTGCTGAATGGATACAAAAACAAGACCCATATATATGTTGTCTACAAGAGACCCACTTCAGACCTAGGGACACATACAGACTGAAAGTTAGGGGATGGAAAAAGATATTCCATGCAAATGGAAATCAAAAGAAAGCTGGAGTAGCAATACGCATATCAGATAAAATAGACTTTAAAATAAAGAACGTTACAAGAGACAAGGAAGGACACTACATAATGATCAAGGGATCAATGCAAGAAGAAGATATAACAATTATAAATATATATGCACCCAACATAGGAGCACCTCAATACATAAGGCAACTGCTAACAGCTATAGAAGAGGAAATCAACAGTAACACAATAATAGTGGGGGACTTTAACACCTCACTTACACCAATGGACAGATCTACCAAAATGAAAATAAATAAGGAAACAGAAGCTTTAAATGACACAATAGACCAGATAGATTTAATTGATATTTATAGGACATTCCATCCAAAAACAGCAGATTACACTTTCTTCTCAAGTGAGCACAGAACATTCTCCAGGGTAGATCACATCTTGGGTCACAAATCAAACCTCAGTAAACTTAAGAAAATTGAAATCATATCAAGCATCTTTTCTGACCACAACGCTAAGAGATTAGAAATGAATTACAGGGAAAAAAACTTAAAAAACACAAACACATGGAGGCTAAACAATACATTACTAAATAACCAAGAGATCACTGAAGAACTCAAAGAGGAAATCAAAAAATACTTAGAGACAAATGACAATGAAAACACGATGATCAAAAACCTATGGGATGCCGCAAAAGCAGTTCTAAGAGAGAAGTTTATAGCTATACAAGCCTACCTCAAGAAACAAGAAAAATCTCAAATAAACAATCTAACCTTACACCTAAAGGAACTAGAGAAAGGAGAACAAAAAAGCCCCAAAGTTAGCAGAAAGAAAGAAATCATAAAGATCAGAGCAGAAATAAATGAAATAGAAACAAAGAAAACAATAGCAAAGATCAATAAAACTAAAAGCTGGTTCTTTGAGAAGATAAACAAAATTGATAAACCATTAGCCAGACTCATCAAGAAAAAGAGGGAGAGGACTCAAATCAATAAAGTTAGAAATGAAAAAGGAGAAGTTACAAGAGACACTGCAGAAATACAAAGCATCCTAAGAGACTACTACAAGCAACTCTATGCCAATAAAATGGACAACCTGGAAGAAATGGACAAATTCTTAGAAAGGTATAACCTTCCAAGACTGAACCAGGAAGAAACAAAATATGAACAGACCAATCACAAGTAATGAAATTGAAATTGTGATTAAAAATCTTCCAACAAACAAAAGTCCAGGACAGATGGCTTCACAGGTGAATTCTATCAAACATTTAGAGAGGAGCTAACACCCATGCTTCTCAAACTCTTCCATAAAATTGTAGAGGAAGGAACACTCCCAAACTCATTCTATGAGGTCACTGTCACCCTGACACCAAAACCAGACAAAGATACTACAAAAAAAGAAAATTACAGACCAATATCACTGATGAATATAAATGTAAAACTACTCAACAAAATACTAGCAAACAGAATCCAACAACACATTAAAAGGATCATACACCACGATCAAGTGGGATTTATCCCAGGGATGCAAGGATTCTTCAATATATGCAAATCAATCAATGTGACACACCATATTAACAAATTGAAGAATAAAAATCATATGATCATCTCAATAGCTGCAGAAAAAGCTCTTGACAAAATTCAACACCCATTTATGATAAAAACTGTCCAGAAAGTGGGCATAGAGGGAACCTACCTCAACATAATAAAGGCCATATATGACAAACCCACAGCAAACATCATTCTCAATGGTGAAAAACTGAAAGCATTTCCTCTAAGATCAGGAACGAGAGAAGCATATCCACTCTCACCACTGTTGCTCAACATAGTTTTGGAAGTCCTAGCCATGGCAATCAGAGGAGAAAAAGAAATAAAAGGAATACAAATTGGATAACAAGAAGTAAAACTGTCACGGTTTGCAGATGACATGATACTATACATAGAGAATCCTAAAGATGCTACCAGAAAACTACTAGAGCTAATCAATGAATTTGGTAAAGTTGCAGGATACAAATTAATGCACAGAAATCTCTTGCATTCCTATACACTAATGATGAAAAATCTGAAAGAGAAATTAAGGAAACACTCCCATTTACCACTGCAACAAAAAGAATAAAATACCTAGGAATAAATCTACCTAGGGAGACAGAAGACCTGTATGAAGAAAACTATAAGACACTGATGAAAGAAATTAAAGATGATACCAACAGATGGAGAGATATACCATGTTCTTGGATTGGAAGAATCAGTATTGTGAAAATGACTATACTACCCAAAGCAATCTACAGATTCAATGCAATCCCTATCAAATTCCCAATGGCATTTTTTACAGAACTAGAACAAAAAATCTTAAAATTTGTATGGAGACACAAAAGACCCCGAATAGCCAAAGCAGTCTTGAGGGAAGAAAACGGAGCTGGAGGAATCAGACTCCCTGACTTCAGACTATACTACAAAGCTACAGTAATCAAGACAATATGGTACTGGCATAAAAACAGAAACATAGATCAATGGAACGAGATAGAGAGCCCAGAGGTAAACCCATGCACCTATGGTCAACTTATCAATGACAAAGGTGGCAAGGATAAACAATGGAGGAAAGACAGTCTCTTCAATAAGTGGTGGTGGGAAACTGGACAGCTATATGTAAAAGAATGAAATTAGAACACTCCCTAACACTATACACAAAAATAAACTCAAAATGGATTCGAGACCTAAATGTAAGACTGGACACTATAAAACTCTTAGAGGAAAACATAGGAAGAACACTCTTTGACATAAATCACAGCAAGATCTTTTTTGATCCACCTCCTAGAGTAATGGAAATATAAACAAAAATAAACAAATGGGACCTAAGGAAACTTCAAAACGTTTGCACAGCAAACGAAACCATAAACAAAACAAAAGACAACCCTCAAAATGGGAGAAAATATTTCCAAATGAATCAACGGACAAAGGATTAATCTCTAAAATGTATAAACACCACATGCAGCTCAATATTAAAGAAACAAACAACCTAGTCCAAAAATGGGCAGAAGACCTAAATAGACATTTCTCCAAAGAAGACATGCATGTGGCCAAGAAGCACATGAAAAGCTGTTCAGCATCACTAATTATTAGAGAAATGCAAATCAAAACTACAATGAGGTATCACCTCATACCAGTTAGAATGGGCATCATCAGAAAATCTACAAACAACAAATGCTGGAGAGGGTGTGGAGAAAGGGGAACCCTCTTGCACTGTTGGTGGGAATATAAATTGATACAGCCACTATGGAGAACAGTATGGAGGTTCCTTAAAAAACTAAAAATAGAATTACCATATGATCCAGCAATCCCAATACTGGACATATACCCAGAGAAAACCATAATTCAAAAAGACACATGCACCCCAATGATCACTGCAGCAATATTTACAATAGCCAGGTCATGGAAGCAACTTAAATGCCCATCGACAGATGAATGGATAAAGAAGTTGTGGTACATATATACCATGGAATATTACTCAGCCATAAAAAGGAACGAAATTGAGTCATTTGTTGAGACATGGATGGATCTAGAGACTGTCATACAGAGTGAAGTAAGTCAGAAAGAGAAAAACAAATATTGTATATTAATGCATGTATGTGGAACCTAGAAAAATGGTACAGATGAACTGGTTTGCAGGGCAGAAGTTGAGACACAGATGTAGAGAACAAACATATGGACACCAAGGGAGGAAAACCGCGGTGGGGTGGAGATGGTGGTGTGCTGAATTGGGGGATTGGGATTGACATATGTACACTGATGTGCATAAAATTGATGACTAATAAGAACCTGCAGTATAAACGAACAAACAAACAAAAAAGGAAAGGACTAGGGGGAACTTTCTTGAGTGCTAGATATGTTCTATATCTTTATCTTTATAGGGGTTACACAGGCCTATATACATATGTGTAATTTTATTTAGTAGTACACTTAAAATTATTGTTTTTTATGTATTTCATGTATGTTATACCTTAATAAAAAAATTTAAGTTCCTGTGGCAATTCTTATATCACATTTCTCCTCTGTCCTTTTTTTTCAGTCTCTTCTTTAAACCATGAAAGTCAACACTATCCTGGGACTTTCAGAGTAACTACCTCTCTTTGAGGCCCATATTATCCCTGTGTCTTCTTTGTTTTATTGCTGTTCCTCTTCTTTCTCTTTTGCTTAGGCCAATCTTATATACCAGCTCTAGGATATTCTATTTTTGCCCTCTTCCATGTTCCATGATTTAGGATTGTCCATGTTATAAAGGTCCAAGGGCACAGGGGTACTTATGGAGGATTTGTTCTTTAAGTGTCTTTCAAATATAAAAAGTAGGCCATCATAGACAGTGAGCTATTAGTAACCCTAATGCAACACTGGCCCCATTCCAATGATTTGCTTTTGGAGATAAACAACCTAGATCAGACAAATAAAAAAGGGATTCTTTCTGGGCTTTAAGTACCCACTGAATAATTTCTAACCTGTCTCTAAATAATCATCAATGGCTTTTATAGAGTTACCTTTAAGTTAATTTGCTTTGCCCTCTTTTCTCATCCTTCCTCTATCCTTATACTTCTAGTCCTTCACATCATGTTGCCCATTCTAAACACTTATACTGTTATATTCCTCAGTCATCTTCCGCAAAGCCTTTTAAAATTTATCCCTGGACCTCTCACCCTCCACATTCTAAACATTGAACTATTTAAGATGTGGAATATGTATAAGTCAAAGTATTCTCCCATATTATTACCTGTATCTTAAGAAACTGACCTGAAACTCACACCCTCCAGAAAGATGAATCAGAAGTATATTTATAGTCTCTATGCTGATACATTATTTGCTAATCACAACACAGACCACAGTACTGTTTCAATTAATGGCTAAATATGTTTAGCATTACAAAATTTTTTCTGAATTAAAATCCACAGAAAATACCTAAATCTACAATGACAATACCTAGACATTCCTCAGTAAATTCCATCACAGTGTGAATGCAAATGTATAGAAGTAGATACCCAATGCTTGCATGCTCAGTCAATTGAGTTCTCATACATACCAAGTTAGTGAAAAAGGTAAAATAGTGTAGTGTAGAAAGCACTTGACCTGTGAGTTTGGCAGAGTAGGTATTATTTTTTCTATTTCACGAATTAGGCCCAGATTGGCAAAAGGACTTGTTCAAGGTCACACAAGGCAGAATCAGAGCTGGAACCTTTCTTTTGCAATATTCCTTCCATATTACCATACTGGCCTTTTAAAGCCCTTTAAGGATCAGATCCACTGATCATCCTCAAACAAGAGTTCCCTGAGGAAAGCTGTACCAATTACTAGTCCGTGATCTTTCCTTATCCTCAGAAGTGAACTCATAGCAAACTTTTCCTTTCATATAACACAGTTGGCACACTCTATGCCATTTACCTCCATCTATCTCCTGAACCTCTGTATTCCTACCTTCTGAGGCTTTGGAAGGTGCTGAGATAATCTGCTGGGGTGTGATACTTTATTTTAGAGATAATGAGGAAGCTAGGGGCTTGGGAATGTAGAACTAGGAGACATAGAGGAATGATGGGCTGGGAAGAGGAAGACAGTTACTTATTTTAAATGGTTTTTATTCTAGGCTGTTCATGATTTAAACAGTAATATTTTAGCCTGATAACGTTTTTGTTAATCATGCTCTCCCCTGAGTCACTCTGATCCCTGAGGCAAGGAGCCAGTTTTCTTCTGCAGAAAGGTTATTGCTTCTCTTAATGTTCTGAGAGAACACTAAGAGAAGGGGGATGGGGATATCTTGAGGGTTGGTATTTGAGCTTGGTGAGGAAGCAGGAAGAGCATGCCAAGGGCTAGGACAAATCATTCTCCATTTTCTTATGGGTGTCATTCCAAGTCTTAACAATTATCCAACAATTTCATTCAAACATTTGTTTTCAGCATATATCCATAGTGTTCCTATCCATCTGCCTATCAATATCTATCTATCTATCTATCTATCTAACTATCTATCTATCTATCTATCTATCTATTCTGTGCTCTGTTAGATACCAGAATACAAATACGAAAGTTAAAGACAGTTTCTGCCCTTAAGGACCTCATGTCATGAGCACAAAACATGGCCATGAGCATAATGTGCTTTCAAACTACTACATGTATATAACTCTGTTTTCTTCTTTGCTCAGTAAATATGAAGTAGATTTGAAAAGATATTGGTATTGCTTCTGTGAAAAGAATTCGTTGGTTTTAGTAAATTCTGCCTGGTATTCTCAAAAGGGGACATTGCAGTGG
Source organism: Mesoplodon densirostris (assembly GCF_025265405.1). Taxonomy (NCBI): domain Eukaryota; kingdom Metazoa; phylum Chordata; class Mammalia; order Artiodactyla; family Ziphiidae; genus Mesoplodon; species Mesoplodon densirostris. Next base: position 1,692,205 of record NC_082681.1, on the reverse strand, counting down.
GAGAGGTTTCTGGCTGAAGTTTGTCAGAAGTGCTGCCAAAGTGTGAAATCAGCCAAGGTTTCTTTGGTGCCCTTCCAACCTCCCTGACTACTGGCTCTCAAATCTCCAGTGCCTTAAAACTGTCCCCCACCTTTCCAAGCCCTCTTCCTGTTGCATCTCACCCAGATCTGCCTTACTTGGGAAGTTCTTGCTTGGAGTTTTTCTATTTAGTCTTTTGCTGGTGAAAATGTATCTATACTCTTTTTCAGAAGACTGTGGACTTGGAGACACTAACCCTCTGGAGATAGGCACTGATTCAAGATACACTTAAACAGAGGTCAGCCCTATTTGCCTCTGGTTAATTCTACTATCCGTGCATGAAGGATGGGATTTCTCCTCCTTGTACCAGACCATTAGAAAAGTAGCCTATCCCAATTGTCTTCTTTACCATCTTTCCTTAAGTCAAATTCCACAGTAGTTGTGTTTATTTTGCTTCAAGATTGTATAGCTGTTTTACTCTCTGTTATGGGTGCTATAATTTAGAAAGAATGCTGTACTAATTTCAACTCTAATAATAACCTAGACAATTCAGTCATCATAGTTGAAAGGAGTTCATTTTTTACAGTGGTTCCAAATCTTTTTCACACCATGATACAAATAGAAGATAGTATTTGTATATCTCACTGGGACAAACAGGCAAGGCTGCTTGCAGCTAGAAGCAACTGGCCTGGAGGTTCCAGCTAGCCAAAGCCATTTCTGATCACCTTGAGTGTTAAAGGAATTAGTATCTTATTACATGCCTATAGTCTATTTGTGGAGAACCAATGTGCCAAGAACAACACACCACTTGGGAGGTTCCAAGATTTCCAAGTACTGTCAACTAAATCCCCTAAGTCTTTTTTCACATATGAAGCTCTTAAGTCAAATCTGATCCATCCTGTGTATTTGAAGGATTTTTCCATTGATCATTATCACATTTAATTTAAAAAAATATTGATCCCATTTCAGCTCTCTTCATCCCTATATAGGTCATCAGCAAAAATTTTGAACAAGCCAAGGACTACATTTCTCCCTGTACTTGATACCTCTTATCCCTTTACTTAACATTTCTTGAGCACCTTTTACGTGATGAACAAAACATCTAGTTTCCATCCTCATGGATCTTATGATGAATCCAGTAAGCAGAACTGTTTTGGTGTAATTGTTCAATTAGTTGTGAGCTCATCTAATTGTGTTGTTACCTTTCTATTTTTTTCATAAGTATATCATGTGAAACTTTGTCAAATGGCTGCATTGTTCAATCCAGATATACCACATATACAGCATTCATCTTATATACTAACCTAGTAAACGTAAGAAAGAAGTGCACCATGTCTGTAAATAGAAATTGTAAGTTGCAAGCTTTGCTGTCACTTGCCAGTAAGTACACAGGAAGATTTTGTGGGGATGTGTCTCTGGCTTGCTTGAGGAGAAAGGTTCCAAGGGAAACAAGAAATATGTTTCTGCATGGAAAGAGAAGAGGAAAATGAGGCGGGGTGTGTGTGTCATGGAATGAGAGGGGAGACGTATCAGAGTAATTGAGAGTGACGAGCACATAGCTTAAAGATATGCCAGTAACTCCAAAAGTAACAAGTAAAGTAGTCAGTTGAGGCACACCAGGGTGGGAGGGACAAGATTTTAAAAGGTGTTAGGAGACACACAGCAAAGACGGTGGTTCTAAACAGCAGTATTTTCTACAACTTTGGTCATTATGAGTGAGACAAAAGACATACAAAAGACTATGAATTAGGCAATGTGGGAAAAGTGTAGCTGTCCAGTTGTATATGCCAGTTACTGACAATATTGTTATATATTGTTTTCTGTTAATTGAGCTTCTTAATGTAACATTAGGCCAAGGGTGTACACTATGCAAATTATGATTCTTTGGTAAAAGAAGGCTGCTTGCCTTGGCACAACAGATATTGCTAGCTGTACCATATACCCAAATAGAGTATTCATAGCAAATTAATTTGGGCCTTTTGTTCTATCAAAAATCAGCATGGGATTTTCAGTAGGAAATTTGAGTATTCTATCAAAACTGTTGGTAATACATGTTGGTTCCTAGTGATCACCACTTTTTTTTTCTTCTCATCAGTAATCAGTTGGTAATCAGTTCTAAAGCCCTGACTAAACTTTACATTGAGACCACATTTTATAAGTTCTGAAATTTCCTCTTATTAATAAGGAATATATTTTCCAGCCTCTATTTTTAATAGACTTTATATTTTTAAGAGCTCTTTTAGTTTCATAGCAAACTTGAGCAGAAGATACAGAGATTTCTTGTATAGCCCCTGCCCCCCAACACACACATAGCCTCCCCATTATCAACACCTTTCACCGGAGTGGAACATTTGTTACAATTGATGAGCCAAGATTGCTGTGTTATTATTAACTAAAGTCCATAGTTTACATTAGTGCTCACCCTTGTGTTGTACATTCTATGGGTTTGGACACATGCATGATGTCATGTATCCACCATTACAGCATCATACAGAGTAGTTTCACTGCCCTAAGAATGCTCTGTGCTCAGCATGTTCACCCCTCCCTCCCCCTCCTAACCCCCTGGCAACCACTGATCCTTTTACTGTCTCCATAGTTTTGTCTTTTCCAGAGTGTCTTATAGCTGGAATCATACAGTCTGCAGCCTTTTCAGGTTGGCATCCTTCACTTAGTCATATGCATTCAAGGTTCCTCCATGGCTTTTCGTGGCTTGATAGATCATTTCTTGTTAGCAGTGAATACTATTCCATTGTCTGGATGGACCACAGTTTATTTCTCCATTTTCCTACCAAGGTCATCTTGGTTGCTTCCAAGTTTTGGCAATTATGAATAAAGCTTCCATAAGCATTTGTGTGCAGTTTTTGTGTGGACCTAACTTTTCAGCCCCTTTGGGTAAATACCAAGGAGCATGATTGCTGTATCATATGGTAAGAGTATTTTTATTTTGTTAGAACCTGACAAACTGTCTTCCAAAGTAGCTGCATAATTTTTTGCATTCCCACCAGCAGTGAATGAGATTTCCTGTTGTGCCTCATCTTCATTGGATTTTCATCATTCTAATAGGTGTGTAGTGGTATCTTACTGTAGTTTTTTTTTTTTTCTGTGGTACGTGGTGCTCTCACTGTTGTGGCCTCTCCCGTTGCAGAGCACAGGCTCCGGACGCGCAGGCTCAGTGGCCATGGCTCACAGGCCTAGCCACTCTGCGGCATGTGGGATCTTCCCAGACCGGGGCACGAACCCATGTCCCCTGCATCGGCAGGAGGACTCTCAACCACTGCGCCACCAGGGAAGCCCCTTACTATAGTTTTAATTTACATTTCCCTGATGATGTGTGATGAGGAGCATCTTTTCATATGCTCATTTGCCATCTGTGTATCTTCTTTGGTGAGGCGTCTGTTCATATCTTTTGCCCATTTTTAAAAATTGGAGTAAGAACACTTAACATGAGCTCTAGATTCTTAACAAAATTTTGAAGTGTACAGTACAGTACTGTTAACTCTAGGCACTATGTTGTACAGTAGATCTCTAGAACTTATTCATCTTATATAACTGAAACTTTATACCCATTGAACAACATCTCCCCATTTCCCCCTCTCTTCAGCCCCTGACAACCACCATTCCACTCTCAGCTTCTATGAGCTTGACTATTTTAAATACCTCATGTAAGTGGAATCATGCAGCATTTTTCCTTCTGTGACTGGCTTATTTCACTTAGCATAATATCCTTCAGGTACATCCATGATGTCATATATGGCAGGATTTCCTTTTATTTAAAGCTGAATAATATTCCAATGTATGTATATACTATATTTTCTCTGTCTGTTCATCTGCTAATGGACATTTAGGTTGTTTCCATGTCTTGGATACTGTGAATAATACTGCAATGAAGATGTGAGTGCAGATATATCTTCAAGATCCAGATTTCAATTCTTTTGGATATATACCCACAGCAGCATTGCTGGATCATATGGTGGTTTTATTTTTAAGTTTTGAGGACCCTCCATATGTTTCCCATAGTGGCTACACCATTTTACATTCCCATCAACAGTGTACAAGGGTTCCAATTTTTCCACATCCTCCAAGCACTTGTTATCTTTTGATAATATCTATCCTAACAAGTGTGAGGTGAGATCTAATTGTAGTTTAGATTTGCATTTCTCTGATGATTAGTGATGTTGAGTACCTTTTAGAGTTCTTCTTCCATTCTCCATAAGTCTTTAAAGATCACCAAGAAGGATCTCATCCATAACTTTTCACAGTATAAATATGAATCATTTGGTCAGAAGATTTGACCTATTGCATGAACTACATACTTTCCTTTGTTTCATCACCTATATTGGGCTTAAAATTTCCCTTTCCAAAGGGAACTAATTCTGATCTTCTTTTTTAAATCACATGTTAACATAGCATATGGTCCAAGCATTTTCCGTACATTAATCAGCATATGTGAGAGGTGCTCAAAGGATAATCTGTAGTCTTGGATGCTCACTGCTTTTATGTTATCCATTGTCCCTACAGACATCTTGGACCCCTGTGTTTTCCTTTTATTTCATTCATTTGTGCTTTAGCTAATTCAGATCAGTGATTACAGATGTCAGTTGAATCATAGAATTGTATAGTTGTATCTTTCACAACATATTCACAGTGAGAAACACCAACAAATTAGAAAGAGTCATTTGCAAAGGTATCATAAGGTTACTAGTAGCATCAAATTAAAAATGAATACTCATCAATAAAAATACAATGCAAAGTTTGGAAATATATAATTATTCTACCTGTAGGCATAGACTTTTAGAATGTTACATTTTGCAGGTGAAAAACTGATGTTCTTGGAGGTGGAGACCAACTTTTCCTATGGTTTCCATGAGGAAAGATTTTTTTGTCTACACTCTCCTGGAATCTGTCTATTCCTTCATCTACTAATTCTGATGATTCACCTGACTGATGAATTTGAGAGTATGAATTGAGCATGTGTAACTGAGCTTCTTCCTCCTTCTGTTCCCTTGGTTGTCAGCTGACCACAGGGAAGCATGCTTTTTGATCCGCTTCTTCATTCCTTACATTTTACATGGACAGGCTTTCACATAACGTTACCTATGGTTGTATAGTATTGCCTGTGAATGGATGGGTAAAGCTAATTCTTTGGTACAATATTAAGAAGCTGCATTCTCCAGTATTCGCTTTATCAGCAATAAAGCTAATGTTTTGATTTTCATGTGCATGACTTCTCTATCTTTCAATTGGTTTCAAACTCAGGAAAGAAAGGAGGAGCTGTATTGCAATCCCCTAAAGCCCTTATAATCAGAAAGTAGAACTCCTACAAACTTAGAAGGCATGTGCAACCTCTGTGGACTTCATCATGCTCCATTGTATATCTGGGGAGTCATTCCAATAAATGTCTTATCAGAGCTAAAATGTTTAGTTTCCTGGCCAATAACTTGTGGATCTCCTGATGGAATACTTTTTTATTACTTCCATTAACAGACTGAAATGCCAAATGAATGACTATTTTCTACTAGTCAACCCAGTAACTTTGGAAAACTCCCACCAGAAAGACAACACACAAGATCTTGTTCTTTTGAAAAACCTTATACTTGTGCTTGGCTATACTGGCACCTTTCATACAAGCTTGTAAGCTTTTTGAAAAAGGCAGGGATATTTCCAGGGGTATCTCAACACTGTCACATTGAATGAGATGGCCTGGAGTGAAATGTGAGGATTTCTACAGACTCTAATGGACTACTACTTCTAGACTGAATGAGCTTGTTATCAAAGGGGACTTCCCCTAGTGTAACGAAATTTCATCTCTATTTACCTTTACTGTATGTGCTCTGAATTTAGGAGAAAATCATTCTACCTCCAGCCTTCTAAAATGTAGTTAGGAGAAAGTTTTTATAAATCTTATTTCAGGAGAGAAGAAAAAAAAAACTTTGACAACTGCAATAGAATGATTCCAGTATCCTTCAGAAGGGACAGGAAAAACCTTGCTGAGTAAGATGCTGGCCTGTCTACTTGTGATCCTGTTATGTTAATCTATAAAGTATCCAATTCTAATGTCCCCTATTTTTCTGGCTGGAGAAACCCCTTAGCAAATTAACAGTCTGTGTTTCTTTGCCAGAGCTTCCAAATCAACCCTTTCCCTTAGAGCAAAAATAAGGGACCAAAAGTGGGAGAGGAGGAATAATTATACTGTTTAATAATTGAAAAGAGTGACTCTTGGATTTTTTTTAATACTTTGTTGAAGCAAGGGAAAGAAATAGGAAAGTGTGATGCCTTTCAAACTGGACAAACCAAGTCAGTCTAGGCTGTATTTTATTTAAAGGATTTGAAATTTATAATCTATAATGTCACTTATTATTATGTGTTTTATTTTCCTTTATTTTCTTAGCAAAGTTTAATTTTGATAAATTGTGTTTTCAACTGAAATCATAGTGTACTGAGTCCTTTCACACTCTAAACAATATTGAGAGAGGATAGATTCATTACACAAATGAATGAAATAAGCTCCTACTCTGTGTCAGGCACATATAAGGCAATAAAGTTTTCATTATGAGCAAACAATAGATATGGTTCCTATCTTAGTAGAGCTTTCAAATATGAAGGGGGATAGTCATTAAATAATCACATAATAGTAGCCTGTATAGCATTTAGAAAGAAAAATTACAGAGAACTGTAAGAGCATATATAGCTGACTTTATTTGAGTTGAATAATCAGCAAAGATTTTCCTATGAATGGGACGTTTACACTGAAAGCTAAAAGATAGTTAAAAGTAAGGTAAGCAAATGGTATGTGATGAAAGGGAGCAGGGAGACATTCAAGGCAATGGGAACAGCATATGAAGAGTCTCAGAGTCATTAGTCTCTAGAACTATAGAATAATTAAAAGAAAGGCAGTGTGGCTAGAAAGTGGACACCAAGGAAGAGTACCAAACAGTGAGAACAAAATGGTAGATATGGGACAGAACTTGCAGGGTTCATAAATTATGTTAAAGATTGGATTTTATTTTAAGGGCATTGGGGAGCCACTGAAAGGTTTTAAGCTCTACTGGTGTGTGTATGTGTGTGGTAGGGGAGAGAGGGAAAGTCAAATTTGTATTTTATAGAGTGACTATTCTGGCCCTAGTAGGGAAACTAGTATATAAGGGGTTAAGAAAGAGAACAAGGGGACCAGTCTAGAGACTACTAAAATCACCATGTGAGAAACTTGAGTTAGTGACTTGAGTTAGAGTAGAAACGGTAAATTGTGGAGATGGGGAAAGTACTCAAATGTGAGGTCCTTTTGGGAACTAAAATACCAGAGAAGTTAGTACTAGATTGGATATAGGATATAGGGGATTCCCCAATGTCATTTTGACTTGCTTGATTGCATGGATGGAAGGATTATTTGCTGAAATACAAAATACTGGAATAATGGAGTTTGCTTACTTTTGGCAGAAGAGACATGATGAGTTCTTTTTAATACTTAGTTTGAGACATCTGTGAAATATCCAAATAGAGATAGTAAAGTAGCAGTTGGATATATAGATATGGCTCAGGAGAGAGGACTGAGCTAGAGATATACATTAAGGAGTCATTGGCATATAGATAGTAATTTTGGCAATGGGAATGGATGAGATGATCCAGGAAGAATACACAGAGGGAGATGAGAAGGAAGCCTGGGACAGGAGCTGGGGAAAGTCCAGCTTTTCAGGGGAGGGTCAAGGAGGACGATCTAAGCCAGAAGGATGAGGAGCATCCAGGTGGGGCTCAAGGGTGCCGTCCCAGAAGCCAGCCAAGAAGGGTTTACGTGGGAGGGCTTCAGCCTGAACGGCCACCTGAGGGGTCAAGGGACATTAGGGCCGAGAGGTAACCCTGGGCGCTGGCATCAAGAAGGTCCCAGGTGGCCTTGGCCACAAGCCATCCTGCAGGGGTAATGGAGGCAAGGGCAGAGTGGAGCAGGTTGCAAGATGGGGAAGGAAGTCTGTGGAAGAAGCCAGCGCACAAGACTTTGGAGGAGCCGGCAGGGAGAGGAAGGGAGGGTGCAGAGCCCCGCCGCTGGCTGTGGAGGTGATTCCGAAGGAGGCCTTTCCTCCTGCGTTTTCTGAGGACGGGAGGTGTTGAAAATAGAGGGGAAAGAGGGAGACAAAGTGACCGCTATGCTAAGAAAGCCGAGCAGGGTGGAGAGCTCGGCACCCAGCTCACAGCAGGGGAAGGGAGGACTGCCTGGCCTTCCAAAGGAGTAGGAACTTCCTCCGTCACCATCACAGGAGAAAGGAGCGCAGGATGGCAGGGACTCAAATACACTGGTAGCCTCAGAAGCAGCAGATTAGGCGGCCCCTCCACACCGCCAGGGAGAGGCAAGCTGAGCCTTGAAGTTGGAGCTCAGCTTCCTCCTTCACCCACCAGCAGCTCCCACCTTCCTGTTCTCCATTTGCTTCTTCCCAAGTGCCTGAGGAGATCCGGTCATGAGAGGTCCTGGGGTCGTTTGGGAGCTCACTGGCATCTGAGGAGGCCTTGCCCGTGTCTGTCATGCCTCTAGGTCCCCTCCACATCGTGGCCCTGGTCATCACCGTGGGCCTCACCTGGCTTGTAGCCAGCATCCTCCTCGGTGGGCCTGGCAGTGGCTTTCCTCACATCCAGCAACTCTTTGCCAGTGAGTGTGGGACTCTCCTTTACCCCGCTACGAGGTCCCCGGCGCGGCCGCCTGGGCCTGCAGCCTGAGGCTTGGGGTGGAGGTGACGGTGGCCTAGGTTTTGCTGTCTCTTCCTGGCAGGGCACCTGTAGCTGCCCTCGGTCCGCCTCCTGGCATCTGGCACAGCCTTCCCCCTACAACCCAGTTGCTTCAGCTGGAAACGCCAATCCCTGCTAATTAGAATCCTTTGTTCACTGAGGCCCATATGAGGGGCAGGGGGGCTTCTGCTGAACATTGGGGATGACTCCCGAGTTGTTCTCTGCAGGCTTTCCACTGGGTTCTGAGATGGGGAGGGGACTCGACACCTCGTTACTGGTGACACATCACCTAAGTACCTTTTTTTCAACTTTATCAATAAAAATTTCAGAATTTACTTATATGTATAAAAGATATGTATGTATTTACAAAAGACTTAAAAAACATACCCACATTTAAAAATAATCAGTTTACTTAATTTCATTAAATATACAGTGAGCATTCAAAGTTCCAAATGTCTCATAAATGTAAAAAACATTTTATGGGGTTTCCCTGGTGGTGCAGTGGTTGAGAGTCCGCCTGCCGATGCAGGGGACACTGGTTCGTGCCTTGGTCCGGGAGGATCCCACATGCCACAGAGCAGCTGGGCCCGTGAGCCATGGCCGCTGAGCCTGCACATCCAGAGCCTGTGCTCTGCAAAGGGAGAGGCCACAACAGTGAGAGGCCCGTGTACTGAAAAAAACAAACACATTTTATGTAGATTTTTTAAAAATCAGGATCCAAATAAGGTCCACATATTGTGATTGGTTGTCTTTTAAAGTTTTATTTCTTAAATTATCATACACTAAAATTGACTTTTTGTCCTTTTGGTGTAAAGTTTTACACATGCATAGATTCATGTAACTATAATTAGAATATAGTATAGTTCCATTACCCTAAAAAGCTTGTTTGTACTATATCTTTATAGTCATAGCCTCCTCCCTACCCCTAACCCCTGGAAACCATTTATCTGTTATCCATTCCTATAGTTTTGTCTTTTATAGAATGCCATATAATGGGAATTGGTATGTAATCTTTGACTTCTTTCACTTAGTATAATGCCTTTGAGAATCAGTCAAGTTTTTGCGTGTATCAATAGTTGTTATTTTATACTAAGTAATATTTCACTATATGGAATGCATCACAATTTATTCATTCACCCATTGAAGAACATTTAGATTGTTTAATAATTATGTACAGAATATATTTCGGTCATGTTTTCCTTTATCCAACCTGATCATCTCTGTCTCTTAATTGGTGTGTTTAGCTCATTTACATTTAGTGTAATTATTGATATGTTTGGATTCAAGTCTACTGTTTTGTGTTTCTTTTGTTTATTTTTGAACATTTTCTAGTATTCCATTATAAATCATTTATAGTACTTTTGAGTATTTCTCTTTATACAATATTTTTAGTGGTTGCTCTAGGGATTACCAAATATATACTTTTCACAGTCTATTTAGAATTAATAAATCTATTTCAGATCAGTATCTTACTAATTCAACTGAAATGTAGACACCTTACCGCCATATAGATACCTTTACCTTCCACATAGTTTTGCTATAGTTGTCTCATATATTATGTCTACCTACATTGAAAACCCTATCAGAGATCATTATGTTTTTTTGCTTTCAACCATAAAACATGTTATAAAGAACTCAAGAGGAGAAAAGTCTACTATATTTACCCAGATTATTACCATTTCTCTTGACTTTTTTTTATTCCTGATGATGTAACTTTTATTCTGGTATCATTTCCTTTCTGTCTGAAGAACTTTTTAGCAATTCTTTTAGAGCAGGTTTCTGGTTTCAAATTTTCTTAGGTTTTATTCATTTGAGAATGTATTTATTTCATCTTCATTAGTAAAGATATTTTCACTGGATTTACAATTCCAGGTTGACAGTTCTTTTCTTTCAGCACTTGGAAAATATTGTGTACATCATTTTGGATACCGTGGCTTTTGATGTGAAATCTGTTTTTCCCCTATTGCTAATATATTTTTGTCTATGGCTGCTTTCAAGACCTTTTCTTTCTCTTTAGTTTTCAGCATTTGATTATGATGTATCTGGGCATGGATTCCTTTGTGTATATCCTGTATGGGGTTGGCTCATCTTCTTGAATCTGTAGATTTATGTTTTTCCCCAAACGTGGGATATTTTCAGTCATTATTTCTTCAAAAATTTTTTTCAATTCAGCACTCTTTCTCCTCTCCTTCTTGGATTCCAATGATGTGAATTTTAGAATTTTTGTTATTGTCCCACAGGTTCCCAAGTCTCTATTCACTTTTTTTTTGCAATCTTTTCTCTCTGTTCATATTGGATGATATCTAGTGGTCTATCTTTAAGTTCACTGGTTCTTTCCTCTGTCATCTTTATTCTACCGTTGAGTCCATCAGGTGAATTTTTTTTCACTGATTGTTTCAGTTCTAAAATGTCTATTTGGGGGCTTCCCTGGTGGCGCAGTGGTTGAGAGTCCGCCTGCCGATGCAGGGGACACGGGTTCGTGCCCCGATCCCGGAAGATCCCACATGCCGCAGAGCGGCTGGGCCCGCGAGCCATGGCCGCGGAGCCTGTGTGTCCGGAGCCTGTGCTCCACAACGGGAGAGGCCACAGCAGTGAGAGGCCCGCGTACAGCAAAAAAAAAAAAAAAAAAATGTCTATTTGGTTCCTCTTTATATCTTTTATTTCTTTACTGATGATTTCTATTTTAATATTTGTTTAAATAATGTTCATAATTGTCCATCAGTGATATTTTATAATAGCTGCTTTAAAGCCCTCATCAAATGACTCCAACATCTCTGTCATCTCATTGTTGCTATCTATTGATTGTCTTTTCCCATGCAAGTTGAGATTTTCCTGCTTATTTGTATGCCAAGTATTTTTTGGTTTGTATCCTGGGCATATTGAATATTACATTATAAGATTCTCAGTTTTGTTTACATCCTAGGAAAATGCTGATATTTTTGTTTTAGTCTTCAGTGGGCTGTGGGTTCCAAAGTCAGTCTCTTCTTTTTATTCTTCCACCCCAAACTGCCCACTTCTATGATTGTACCATGTCCAAAGTCAAGCAGAAAGAAGATAAAGAAAGGAAGAAAAGCAATGGGATATGTTCCTACTCTCTTGGAGCGACAACTCCATACAATGGAGGGAAATGTTCCCCTCTCTGAGTTTTGGCTCCCGCATGCCTCCATTGCCAGCCAATATCACTGCTACAGGATTGCCTGGAGGTTAGGGCACAAGAAAATGGAATAAAAGGAGGAAAAAAATGAAAGATTCCCCACCCCTGACCTTTAGGTTTTATGTTTCCTGTTCCTTAAGCCAGGTTTCTTCTGAGTCCCTTTTTGTACTACAGTGTTCACTTCTGAGTTTTGTGTTGCATTGAGTTGAGGCCAGGATATACCAAAATGAAAATCATGGTACTGTTTGGGGTTCTTCAAGTTATGGTATTTTTCCATTATATATTTACAATTGAACAACATTTATAAATTGATCAGGGAATGTTACAAGTTCAGCCTGGCTTAGGCTCTGAGTTTCTGACCCACTTGCCTTTCACTTCTCAGTGTAGGCCAGGCTGACCTGCTGCAGGCCTCAGGATACTTCTATACTAACAGAAATAATTCTTTGTACCCATAAGACTGACTGGTATTTCAGTTAGGACTTACATTTACAGTTGGTGAGAAACTCAATCTAAATTGACTTTATCAAAAGGGTAGTTTATTGGCTCATGTAACAGAATAGTCCAAGGATAGGTCTAGCTTTAGATAATATGACCTAATCCAGGACCTCATAATATCATCAAGGCATGAACTCTCTCCATTTCTCAGTTCTGCTTTCCTCAGTATTACATGCATTTTCATATAGTTTCTTCCCTCATTATGGCGAGATGGTTACCAATAATTCCTGGTTTACAACTTCATGACTTAAGTCCAACAGAATAGAGAACACCTCTTTATTGCTTGAACAAGATTCCTGGTATTATCTCTGATCAGATCAAAATGTTTTACTTGAATCATCTGCCCATATCCAAATCATATATTGTGGCCTAGAAGAGTGATTGGCCAGGCCTGTGTTACATGTACGCTCTTGGAACCAGAGACAGAGTCAGCTTTACCCAAAGCACACCACACATAAACAAAGCACATTGCTGATCATCAGTGATGATCTTCCCAAAGTAAAATCATGGTGGTTCTACCAGATGAAGAGGTGATGGACGATGGGAGAAAGAATTAACGAATGTATACTATACCCAGAGAACTCAATAACTTCCATTAGGGTGCTTATAAAGCCTTGCCTTCCCTCTGTACTTTTTGTTGGTCCAGTTAGTCTCTCTTCCCTTGCTGAATCCTTACCCATAAGTTTTAATTATTGTTTGTTCTTCAGAACAGAGGCTTATAGGTTGTAATTGAAACCATTTATGAGATGAAATATCCTGAAGTATATATTAAGCAGTGGCTGTAAAAGTCTTGTCTCTGGAGCAGCAGCAGCATAGCCTACGAACATGTTAGAAGTGCCAGTTCTTGGGTCTCATCCCAGACTTAATGAGTCAGAAACTATTGTGATGGAGCTCAGAAACCAGTGTTTTAACAAGCCCTCCATGTGATTGTGATGTTCACTAAGATTTGAGAACCAGTGAACTAGAGAATAGGAAGATTAAAGGACTGGAGGGAAGTGGGAGAAGGAGGACACTAACTTTATCTGTAATATTTATAGTTGTTACAATGAGAATGTGTTCATATATTACTTAGACAATAATTTCTTTTTAACTGGGAGAAGACTTAGGTCCTTGAGGACCACTGACATTTGAGGGACAGGCAGAAAAAAGTAAAGATTGCAAAAGAGACTGCAAAGAATAACCAGAGATGTAGAAAGAAAACCAGGAGCATGTGGTAACAAGAGAAGTCAAAGAGAATACTTTAGAATGTGTTTACTAATTTGTTGGATAGTTCCCATATTATAAGGTAAGGTCTAAGAGACCAGAGACTTTTTTTTATCTTGCCCTCTGCTGTATCCATAGCATATAGTTGGAGACTTCAAAACTTCTCTCTCTGCAGCTGGTTGAACAAGTAAACAGAAAATTAGTAATGATATAGACTACCTGAACAATACTATCAAATAAGACTTAGTTTGTATTTACAAATACTCCACCTAACAAAAGCAGAATATAATTTCTTTTCAAGTATGCATGGAAGATTCACCATTATAGAACACACTTTGGATCATAAAACAAGCCTCAACAAATTTGAGTATCAATCATATAAAGTATGTTCTCAGATCACAATGGAATTAAACTAGAAATCAATAACAGAAATATGTCTGAAAAATTGCCAAATATTTGGAAATTTTACAATATACATTGAAGTTACCCGTAGATCGAAGAAATCTGAACCAATAACTTAAAATATTTTGAACTGGGGAATTCCCTGGCGGTCCAGTGGTTAGGACTTGGTGCTTTCACTGCCATGGGCCTGGGTCTGATCTCTGCTCAGGGAACTAAGATCCCAAGGCAGCTGTGTGGCACAGCCAAAAATAAATTTAAAAAAATATTTTGAACTGAATAAAGATAAAATACAACAGATGAAAATATGTGGGATGCAGCTAAATCAGTGTTTAGAGGGAACTTTATATTGTTAAATTCTTAAATTAGAAACGAAGAAAAGTCTCATATAAATAATCTAAACTTCCAACTAAGAGGTTCAAAATAAACCCAAAGCAAGCATAGGGAAGGAAATCATAAAGATAAGAGCAGAGGTCAATTAAACTGAAAAATGAAAATTAACAGAGAATATCAATGAAACAAAAGTTGCTTTTTAAAAAGATCAACAAAATTGATAAGCCTCCTTCCAGACTGACCAAGAAGAAAAAAGCAATAAAACTACAAATATCATTAAAGGCCACACAGACATTAAGAGGATAAAGGAATACTATGAAAAACCTTATGCTCAGAAATGAAACAACTTAGATAAAATGAACAAATTTCTTGAAAGACACAAATTACAGAAACACCCAAGAAGAAATAGATAACCTTAACAATCCTATATCTATTTTAAAATTTTAATTCATAGTTAAAATGTGCCAAAAAAGAACACTTCAGGCCCAGATGGTTTCACTGATGCATTTTCCCAAACACTTAAAGAAGAAATAATATTCTCTTCAAGAATATAGAAGAAGGGGACTTCCCTGGTGGCGCAGTGGTTGAGAGTCTGCCTGCCGATGCAGGTGACGTGGGTTTGTGCCCCGGTCCGGGAGGATCCCGCATGACACAGAGCGGCTGGGCCCGTGAGCCATGGCCACTGAGCCTGCGCATCCGGAACCTGTGCTCTGCGACAGGAGAGGCCACAACAGTGAGAGGTCCGTGTACTGCAAAAAAAAAAAAAAAAGAATATAGAAGGAACACTTCCAAACTCATTTTATGAGGCAAGCATTACTCTAATATCAAATCAAAGAAATTACAAGAAAGAGAAACTAGTATTTCTCATGAACATAGATGCAAAAATATGCAACAAAATATTAGCAAATTAAATCTAGCAGTATATTAAATGCAAAATACGTCATGATCAAAGTGGGAATGGTTTATTCTAGTAATAAAAGACTGTTTCAACATTTGAAAATCAATCAATGTAATTCACCATATTAAGAGATTAAATAAGGAAGAAACTATGGTCATTTAAATGGACACAGAGAAAGCATTTGACAAAAAAGTATCTATACATGATTTTTAAAAAACTCCCAGAAAACTAGGGATAGAAAGAAACTTTCTTAACATGGTAAAGGGGAATCTACAAAAAATTGACAGCTAACATCATACTTAATGGTGAGAAGCTGAATAGTTTCTTTGAAGGATGTAGAACAAAGAAAGGAAATCTTCTCTCATAACACCTCTTCAACAAAGTACTGGAAGTCCAAGTCAATGCAATAAAGGATAACAAGAAATAAAAGGCATAAAGATTGAAAGGGAAAATAAACTACCTATACTTGTGGGTGACATAATTGTTTTATGAAGAAAACCTACAAAGAATCTACAAAAAATATCCTAGATCTAATATATGAGTTTAGCAAGTTTGTAAGATACAAAATTCAATTATATGTCTATAGACAAGCAATGCAATGTGTTTCAAATTTTTAAAAATACCACTTACAATAGCACAAAAATGAAACACTTAAGTATAGATCTAATAAATTATATTCAGTGTCTGTATGCTGACAACTACAAAATACTGCTAAAAGAAATCAAAGAAGACATAAATAAATGGACTTCATTATTGTTTAACAACCATTTGCACTGCAAAGGACACTGTTAAGAGAATGAAAGGCCAAGCTACAGACTAGGAGAAAATATTTGCAAGTTACACTTCTGACAAAGGACTTCTATTCAGAATATACAAAGAATTCTCAAAATTCAGCAGTGAGAAAACAAACAACCCAATTAAAAATGATTAAAAATAACTGAACAGACACTTCACCAGAGACAATATACAGATGTCAAATTAGCATATGAAAAGAAACATGTCATTAATCATTTGGAAAATACAAATTAAAACCACAATGAGCTACCACAGCACATCTAGTACAATTAAAAATTTTAAAACCTGGCAATACCAAATTCTGATGAAGATGTAGAGGAGGTGGAATGCTCACACATTGCTACTAAAGATGCAAGTTGGTACAGCCACCTTGAAAAATAATCTGGCAGTTTCTTATAATGTTAAAAATACGCCTACAAGGTGACCCAGTAATCCCAGCCCTAGATATTTACCGAAGAGAAATGAAAATTTATATTCACCCAAAAGCCTATATATGAAGATTTATACTAGTTTTATTTATAATTGCCAAAAATGGAAATAACTTAGCTGTCCTTCAACAAGTGAATTGACTAACTATGGTACACCCACAAAATGGAAAACTACTCAGCAATAAAAAGGAACAAACCACTGATTCATGCAACAACATGGATAACATCCAGCAGTAACGATCACACCTAGCATTCAGATCTTGGTTTCTAAATACCATTCTCCAATAAAAGGAACAAGGGTTTCTTGAAGAACTGGGTGATTGCTGAACTGGGAAAGGGGAAATGTGAGATGAGACTGGAGCATCTTGTAAGGCCAAAAAGTAAGAAAGTGCTCAGAAAAGGAGAAGGGATGAAGGAATATTGAAAAGGCAAAGAAGCCAACCTGAATTAGCTACCAGTGGTCAAAGTTGACTATAAATGGTCAGAAGAAGGAAATTTTGGAGGTGATAGAGCTGTTCCATATCTTATTTAAGGGTAGTTCTGACTGTGCTTTTGTCAGAATCCATAGAACTGTACACCACAAAGCATGAAATTTATAGTACATGAATTTAAAAATAAATTAGAGAGAAATAAAAAGAAATTTCCAAAAATTATAATGCACATGTTGCTAAATAATTCCTACCCAAAACATATCTTTTTGTATTATACTCACTGTATCTTTAAGATAACTCGACAGTTTTATTGTTATACATATTTATGTTCTCTTCACATTTATTTTTTAGAATAATGTAATGAATTCCCATGGAGACATTGCCCAAGTTAAAAATGAAAGCATTTTCAGTAATTTATGTACTCCCTCCATCTTGCCTCCCTTTACCTGAAGTAACCATTATTCTAAATTTTATGCTTACCATTCCCTTCCTTTTAAAATTTTCTGATATCATAAACATTTAGCTAAATCAATGTTTCAAAACTGTTCATTTATGTAAGCAGCACTCAGATCAAGAAACAGAACATGACTACTTCCCCAGCAACTTCCCTTAGGTCCCTTCTAGTTACTGCCCCCACCCCCAGAGTGATTACTACTCTGATTCTATAACAGCATAGATTAGTTTTTCCTGTTTCTGAATTTTATATAAATGAAATTATATACTATACAATATCTAATGTCTGACTTATTTTGATTAATATTATCTCTTTTGTATTCATCCATATTGTTTCAGGCAGTTGTATAGCTGTTATATAGTATTCCGTTGTGTGAATATACCGCAGTGTATTTATCAATTTTGGTGGGCATTAGGTTTTTTCAAATTGGGACTATTATAGACAGTGCTGCTATGAATATACATGTCTTCTAGTGAACATGTTATGCGTTTCTGTTGGCTATACACTTATGATTGGAATAGCTAGGTCATAGGATATGTATATGCTCAACTGTAACATATACTTGAGTTTTCCAAAGTAGTTTACCATTTGACAGTCCCACCAGCAATGATGAGAGTTTGTTCTATATCCTTGCTGAACTATGGTATTGTCTGTCATTTTCATTTTATCCATTCTTGTGGATGTGTAATGGTATCACATAGTGGTTTCAATTTGCATTTCCTATTGATTAATGAAGTTGAGCACTATTTTATGTTCTTTGTCATTTGGAGATCCTCTTGTGAAGATTTTTATTGGTTGTCAATTGTTTTTGTTTTTTAAAAAGTAACAAACTATCGGATTTATTTAATTAATCTTAATTCATTAATTTGTTCTTTTATCCCTATAACTCCTTTCTTATGCTTTCCACAGAAATTTTTTTCATATGTGTGACCTCATTTGTAAGGTTTTGAATTAACTATTAGTTAATTTAAGTTTTCCATGTTAAGTAATGAAAGTATGTTGTGACCATATTGAGAAGCAAGATACATCTCTGTCCAAAATTGGTTTGGATGTCAAGACTGATGATGCCACACACACACACCAAGAGGGTATGAAAAGTTTTATTCCTTACATACAAGGCTTTCTAGGAAAAACAGGGCAAGCCTCTGAAGCTTGTCCAAAGATGGCTTGAGAGAACAAGGAAAAGAGACTGGGTTGGATGTTTATGGTGCTTAGGGAGTGGAGCCAGTGTGAGGATTCCTGTGCATGGGTAGGGCATTGTGTGGTTTGAATCTCTGACCTGCACCAAAGGAGAAAGCATCCAGGCTTTCTCATAAGCTTGTCTAGATGTGGGGCAGAAGAACAAGTGGGAAGGGTGAGGCTTAAATCTGACATCAGCCAAACGTTAACAAATGGAGTCAGACTCCTTATTACAAAGTATTTAATTTTTTCTCTGAGCTCAGTTTTATCTGTAGCACAAATATTTTGATACTGTAGACTCTGCATTTTAGATTGTCTACATTTTCTTCTTTGGTTTAGGTTTTATTGTTGTTGTTTCCACTTTTGTTGTTATGTAATAATTTTATTGCCTTTATCCAAAAATATAGTCTGTATTTTGGAATATGCTGAAATTTCCCCTGTAATACCTAGTTAACTTTAAAAACTGGTTTATTGATATATATTTCATATAACATAAATTCACCCATGTAGAGCATACAATTCAATGGATTTTAATGTATATACAAGAGTTGTGCAACCATCACCCCAATCTAATTTTAAAACATTTTCAACAAAATACATAGGAATAAAGCTGACTAAGGAGGTGAAACACCTATATGCTGAAAGCTATAAAACATTGATAAAGGAAATTAAATATGATGCAAAGAAATGGAAAGATATCCCATACTCTTGGATTGGAAGAATTAATATTGTTAAAATGGGCATACTACCCAAAGCAATCTACAGATTTAATGTGATCCCTATCAAATTACCCATGACATTTTTCACAGAACTATAACAAATAATTCTAAAATTTATATGGAACCACAAAAGACCCAGAATTGCCAAAGCAATCCTGAGGAAAAAGAACAAAGCAGGAGGCATAACCCTCCCAGATTTCAGACAATACTACAAACCTACGGTAATCAAAACAGTGTGCTGGGGCTTCCCTGGTGGTGCAGTGGTTGAGAGTCTGCCTGCTGATGCAGGGGACACGGATTCGTGTCCCAGTCCGGGAAGATCCCACATGCCATGGAACGGCTTGGCCTGTGAGCCATGGCCGCTGAGCCTGTGTGTCCGGAGCCTGTGCTCTGCAATGGGAGAGGCCACAACAGTGAGAGGCCCGTGTACCGAAAAAAAAACAAAAGACAAAAAATGTGTGCTATTGGCACAAAAACAGACATATGGATCAATGGAACAGAATAAAGAGCCCAGAAATAAACCCACACATGTACGGTCAATTAATCTATGACAAAGGAGGTGAGAATATACAGTGGAGAATAGATAATCTCTTTAGCAAATGGTGTTGGGAAAGCTGGACAGCCTCACATAAATCAATGAAGTTAGAACACTCCCTCACACCACACATAAAATAAACTCAAAATTGTTTAAAGACCTAAATATATAAGACAGGAAACAATAAAACTCCTGGAAGAGAACATAGGCAAAACATTTTCAGACATAAACTGTAGCAATATTTTCTCAGATCAGTATCCAAAGGAAAAAGAAATAAAAGCAAAAATAAAACATGGGACCTAATCAAACTTAAAAGCTTTGCACAACGAAGGAAACCATAAGCAAAATGAAAAGACACTGTACTGAATGGGAGAAAATATTTACCAATGATACAACTGACAAGGGGTTAATTTCCAGAATGTACAAACAGCTCATACAAGTCAATATCAAAAAAACAAACAACCCAATCAAAAAAAATGGACAGAAGACAAATAGACATTTCTCCAAAGAAGACATACAGATGGCCAAAAGGAACATGAAAACATCCTCATCATTGCTACTTATTAGAGAAATGAAAATCAAAACTGCAGTGATGTACCACCTCACACCAGTCAGAATGGCTATCATCAAAAAGTCTACAAATAATAAATGCTGGAGAGAGTGTGGAGAAAAGGGAATCCTCCTACACTGTTGGTGGGAATGTAAATTGGTGCAGCCACTATGGAGAACAGAATGGAGTTTCCTTAACAAACTAAAAATAGAGCTACCATATGATCCAGCAATCCCACTCCTAGGCACATATCCAGAAAAGACAAACACTCTAATTCAAAAAGATACATGCACCTATTACCCAGCCATTAATAAAATGAAATAATGTCATTTGCAGCAACATGGATGGAACTAGAGATTGTCATACTGAGTGAAATAAGTCAGATGGGAAAGACAAGTAGCATATGATATTGCTTATATGTGAATCTAAAAAAAAGGGTACAAATGAACTTATCTACAAAACAGAAATAGAGTTACAGAAGTACAAAATAAACTTATGATTACGAGGGGTAAGGGGGGGAGGGATAAACTGGAAGATTGTAACTGACATATACACACTACTGTATATAAAATAGATAACTAATAAGGACCTACTGTATAGCACAGGGAACTCTACTCAATACTCTCTAATGGCCTATATGGGAAAAGAATCTAAAAAAGAGTATATATATATATATATATATATATATATATATATATATATATATATATATATAACAGATTCACTTTGCTGTACACCTGAAACTAAGACAACATTGTAAATGAACTGTACTCCAACAAAAATTAAATTTAAGAAAAGAAAAAAGAAAACATACATGCACCTCAATGTTAATAGCAGCCCTATTTAGAATAGCCAACATATGGAAGCAACCTAAGTGTCCATCAAGAGATGAATGGATAAAGAAGATGTGATATATATATGTGTGTGTATATATATATATAAGATTGAATATTATTACTTAGCTACAAAAAATAAAAATAATGAAATATTGTCATTTGCAGCAAGATGGATGGATTTAGAGATTACCATACTAAGTGAAGTAAAACAGAGTAAGACAAATAATATATGATATCACATATCTGGAAACTAAAAAATAATACAAATGAATCTATGTACAAAACAGAAACAGACTCAGAGACACAGGAAAGTAACTTATAGTTACCAAAGGGGAAAGGGAGTGGGGAGGGATAAATTAGGGGTATGGAATTAACAGATACAAACTATTGGGTTGGCCAAAAGCTTAGTTCAGGTTTTTCCGTAACGTCTTACTATGCATAAAATAGATAAGCAACAAGGACTTACTGTATAGCACAGGGAACAATATTCAATATCTTATAATAACCTATAATGGAAAGTAATCTGAAAAAATATATATGATAAGATCACTTTGCTGTACACCTAACACAATATTTTAAATCAACTATACTTCAATAAAAAGGAAAAATAAATAAAACATTTTCATCACCCTAAAAGGAAACCCAGCACCCATTAGAAGTCACCCCCCTTCCTTTCCATCATTGCGTCCTAGTCCTAGACAACTACTAATCTAATCTCTGTCTATAGATTTGCTTATTTAGGATGTTTCATATAAATGAAATTATACAATATGTGTTCTTTTGAGGATGGATTATTTAACTCAGTCTAATGTTTTCAGGGTTCATCAATGATGTTGCATGTATCAGTACTTCACCTTTTATTGCAAACTAATATTCTAATGTATGCATACACAATGTTTTATTTATTTATATATTGGTTAATATACTTTTGTGTTGATTCCACTTTTTGGCTACTATGAAAAATTCTGCTATGGCCATTCCTGTACAAGTTTTTGTGTAGACATATGTTTTTATTTCTCTTTAGCATATACCTAGAAGTAGAATTGTTGGTTAATATGTTAACTCTATGTTTAATATAGAGTTAAACTGTTTTCCAAAGGAGCTTCATCATTTTACAATCCCACCAGCAATGTATAAGGGTTGGAATTTCTCCATATCCTTGACAACTCTCGTTAATGTCTGTATTTCTGTATTTATTATAGCCATCCTAGTTGGTATGAAATGGTATCTAACTGTACTTTTGTTTTGTATTTCCCTAAGGAATAATGATGTTGAACATCATTTAGTGTGTTTATTATCCACTTGTATTCTTTTGGAGAAATATCTATTCAGATCTCTTTCCCATTTTACAATTGGGATGTTTGTCTTTATATTATTCAGTTGTAAAAGTTCTTTTTATATTCTAGATAAAAGTTCCTTGTCAGGTACAGGTTTTTCAAAAATTTTCTCTCATGCTTAGGGTCGTCTTTTCACTTACTTGATGGTATCATTGACAGCACAAAATTTTTTAATTTTTATTAACTCCAAATTATCTATTTTTTCTTTTGTCATGTGTTTTTTGTCATGCATCTGAGAAACCATTGCCAGATCCAAGAGAGTAAAGGTTACTCCTATATTTTCTTCTAAGATTTTTATAGCCTGAGCTCTTACACCAAGGTCTATTATCTATTTTGAATTGATTTTCTTGTATGGTGTGAAATAGGGGTACAAATTCATTAATTTGCATGTGGATATCTTAACTCAGCAGCATTTGTTGAAACGACTATTCTTTCCCCCTTCCCACCCCCAATTAAATTGTCTTGACACTTTTGTAGAAAGTCAATTGACCATAAAGGTACGTTTATTTCTAGGCACTCAGTTCTATTCCATTGATCTATATGTCTGTCCTTATGCCAACACTACACTGTCTTGATTACTGTAGTTTTGTAGTAAGTTTTGAAATCAGAAAGATTGGATACTCCTATTTTGTTTTTCCTTTTCAAGATTGTTTTGGCTATTCTGTGCTATTGCATTTCCATATGAATTTTAGGAATTGCTCATCAATTTCTGCAAAAAAGTCCAGCTGGGGTTTTGATGAGGATTTTGTTAAATCTGTAAATCAATTTGGGGAGTATTGCCATCTTAGGAATATTTAGTCCTCTGAACCATGAACATTAAATGTATTTCCATTTATTTCTTTGTAAAGAAAACTGCTACACTGTTGAAAGTTACATTCCCTTAGCTTAAAGTGCTTGCCATTAAGTGACTGTTCAGGGTCACTTTTTATCCACGAATGCAGTAGCTAACTCTTTGCAGAGTAACCAACTGTGCATCTGCCCTAGTCCCTGACTTAGTTGCCCTAAATGTTTTCTCATAGATGGAGACACAGGGATGAAACTCTTATGCGTTATATTTGTAATTTGGTTCCTTCAATGAGTCAGTATCATTCTGAAAAATTATGCACAATGAACTCTGTGGGATGTGTTATTAATATTTGGTAACCTTAATGTGATCACATATAATCATGAAGCACAGGAATGTATCTTCCTCTTAGATTTTCTCTTGTTTTTACACTCTTTCAGCCAGGCTTCCTTTTTACATTTGAAAAAAACCTGAAATTATTTTGATTATCTGAAGTCTCCATTATCTTCTTTCTTTATTTTTTTGCAGTACGCGGGCCTCTCACCGTTGTGGCCTCTCCCGTTGCGGAACACAGGCTCCAGACGCACAGGCTTAGCAGCCATGGCTCATAGGCCCAGCCGCTCCACGGCATGTGGGATCTTCCTGGACCGGGTCACGAACCCGTGTCCCCTGCATCGGCAGGCGGATTCTCAACCACTGCGCCACCAGGGAAGCCCTCCACTATCTTCTTTTAATCTAGTTTAGTGAGGCTTTCAAACTTCCTCTTTCTGACTTTGTCTTTATATTTTTTTAATATTTGAATTTTATTTTATTAAATTTTTATACAGCAGGTTCTTATTAGTTATCCATTTTATGCATATTAGTGTACATATGTCAATCCCAATATCCCAATTCATCACACCACCACCCCTCCTGCCACTTTCCCCCCTTGGTGTCCATACGTTTGTTCTCTACATCTGTTTCTCAATTTCTGCCCTGCAAACCAGTTCATCTGTACCATTTTTCTAGGTTCCACATATATGCGTTAATATACGATATTTGTTTTTCTCTTTCTGACTTACTTTACTCTGTATGACAGTCTCTAGATCCATTCACATCTCTACAAATGACCCAATTTTGTTCCTTTTTATGGCTGAGTAATATTCCATTGTATATATGTACCAATCTTCTTTATCCATTTGTCTGTCGATGGTCATTTAGGTTGCTTCCATGAAGTGGCTATTGTAAATAGTGCTGCAATGAACATTGGGGTGCATGTGACTTTTGGAATTATGGATATCTCTAGGTATATGCCCAGTTATGGGATTGCTGGGTCATAGGGTAATTTTATTTTTAGTTTTTTGAGGAACCTCTGTACGGTTCGCCATAGTGGCTGTATCAATTTACATTGCCACGAAAAGTGCAAGAGGGTTCCCTTTTCTCCACACCGTCTCCAGAATTGTTTGTAGGATTTCTGATGATGCCCATTCTAAGTGGTGTGAGGCGATACGTCATTGTAGTTTTGATTTGCATTTCTCTAATAATTAGTGATGTTGAGCAGGTTTTCATGTGCTTCCTGGCCATCTGTATGTCTTCTTTGGAGAAATGTCTATTTAGGTCTTTTGCCCATTTCTGGATTGGGTTGTTTGTTTGTTTAATATTGAGCTGCATGAGCAGTTTATATATTTTGGAGATTAATCTTTTATCCACTGATTCATTTGCAAATATTTTTTCCCATTCTGAGGGTTGTCTTTTCGTCTTGTTTATGGTTTCTTTGCTGTGCAAAAGCTTTGAAGTTTCATTAGGTCCCATTTGTTTATTTTTGTTTTTATTTCCATTACTCTCAGAGATGGATCAAAAAAGATCTTGCTGTGATTTATGTCAAAGAGTGTTCTTCCTATGTTTTCCTCTAAGTGTTTTATAGTGTCTGGCCTTACATTTAAGTCTCTAATCCA
Organism: Mesoplodon densirostris; assembly: GCF_025265405.1. NCBI lineage: Eukaryota > Metazoa > Chordata > Mammalia > Artiodactyla > Ziphiidae > Mesoplodon > Mesoplodon densirostris. The sequence continues at coordinate 1,667,014 of NC_082681.1, read as the reverse complement.
TTTTGAGTTTATTTTTGTGTATGGTGTTAGGGAGTGTTCTACATTCATTCTTTTACAAGTAGCTGTCCAGTTTTCCCAGCACCACTTACTGAAGAGACTGTCTTTTCTCCATTGTATATCCTTGCCTCCTTTGTCATAGATTAGTTGACCATAGGTGCGTGGGCTTTCTATTCAGTTCCACTGATCTATATTTCTGTTTTTGTGCCAGTACCATAATATCTTGATTACTGTAGCTTTGTAGTATAGTCTGAAGTCAGGGAGTCTGATTCCTCCAGCTCCGTTTTCTTCCCTCAAGACTGCTTTGGCTATTCGGGGTCTTTTGTGTCTCCATACAAATTTTAAGATTTTTTGTTCTAGTTCTGTAAAAAATGCCATTGGGAATTTGATAGGGATTGCATTGAATCTGTAGATTGCTTTGGGTAGTATAGTCATTTTCACAATACTGATTCTTCCAATCCAAGAACATGGTATATCTCTCCGTCTGTTGGTATCATCTTTAATTTCTTTCATCAGTGTCTTATAGTTTTCTGCATACAGGTCTTTTGTCTCCCTAGGTAGGTATATTCCTCAGTATTTTATTCTTTTTGTTGCAGTGGTAAATGGGAGTGTTTCCTTAATTTCTCTTTCAGATTTTTCATCGTTAGTATATAAGAATGCAAGAGATTTCTGTGCATTAATTTGTATCCTGCAACTTTACCAAATTCATTGATTAGCTCTAGTAGTTTTCTGGTAGCATCTTTAGGATTCTCTATGTATAGTATCATGTCATCTGCAAACCGTGACAGTTTTACTTCTTGTTATCCAATTTGTATTCCTTTTATTTCTTTTTCTCCTCTGATTGCCATGGCTAGGACTTCCAAAACTATGTTGAGCAACAGTGGTGAGAGTGGATATGCTTGTCTCGTTCCTGATCTTAGAGGAAATGCTTTCAGTTTTTCACCATTGAGAATGATGTTTGCTGTGGGTTTGTCATATATGGCCTTTATTATGTTGAGGTAGGTTCCCTCTATGCCCACTTTCTGGACAGTTTTTATCATAAATGGGTGTTGAATTTTGTCAAGAGCTTTTTCTGCAGCTATTGAGATGATCATATGATTTTTATTCTTCAATTTGTTAATATGGTGTATCACATTGATTGATTTGCATATATTGAAGAATCCTTGCATCCCTGGGATAAATCCCACTTGATCATGGCGTATGATCCTTTTAATGTGTTGTTGGAGTCTGTTGGCTAGTATTTTGTTGAGTATTTTTGCATCTATATTCATCAGTGAAATTGGTCTTAAATTTTCATTTTTTTGTAGTATCTTTGTCTGGTTTTGGTATCAGAGTGACGGTGGCCTCATAGAATGAGTTTGGGAGTGTTCCTTCCTCTGCAATTTTTTGGAAGAGTTTGAGAAGGATGGGTTTAGCTCTTCTCTAAATATTTGATAGAATTCACCTTTGAAGCCGTCTGGTCCTGGACTTTTGTTTGTTGGAAGATTTTTTTTTTTTTTTTTATGGTATGCGGGGCTCTCACTGTTGTGGCCTCTCCCGTTGCAAAGCACAGCCTCCAGATGCACGGGCTCAGCGGCCATGGCTCATGGGCCCAGCTGCTCCGTGACCTGTGGCATCTTCCTGGACCGGGGCACGAACCCGTGTCCCCTGCATTGGCCGGCGGACTCTGAACCACTGTGCCACCAGGGAAGACCTGTTGGAAGATTTTTAATCACAGTTTCAACTTCATTACTTGTGATTGGTCTGTTCATATTTTCTATTTCTTCCTGGCTCAATTTTGGAAGGTTATACCTTTCTAAGAATTTGTCCATTTCTTCCAGGTTGTCCATTTTTTTGGCATAGTGTTGCTTGTCGTGGTCTCTTAGGATGCTTTGTATTTCTGCGGTGTCTGTTGTAACTTCTTTTTCATTTCTAATTTTATTGATTTGAGTCCTCCCCATATTTTTCTTGATGAGTCTGGCTAATGGTTTATCAATTTTGTTTTTCTTCTCAAAGAACCAGCTTTTATTTTTATTGATCTTTGCTATTGTTTTCTTTGTTTCTATTTCATTTATTTCTGCTCTGATCTTTATGATTTCGTTCCTTCTGGTAACTGGGTTTTGTTTGTTCTTCTTTCTGTAGTTCCTTTAGGTGTAACGTTAGATTGTTTATTTGAGATTTTTCTTGTTTCTTGAGGTAGGCTTGTATAGCTATAAACTTCCCTCTTAGAACTGCTTTTGCTGCATCCCATAGGTTTTGGATCGTTGTATTTTCATTGTCATTTGTCTCTAAGTATTTTTTGATTTCTTCTTTGAGTTCTTCAGTGGTCTCTTGGTTATTTAGTAACGTATTGTTTAGCCTCCATGTGTTTGTGTTTTTTTACATTATTTTCCCTGTAATTGATTTCTAATCTCATAGCATTGTGGTCAGAAAAGATGCTTGATATGATTTCAATTTTCTTAAATTTACTGAGGCTTGATTTGTGACCCAAGATGTGATCTATCCTGGAGAATGTTCCATGAGCCCTTCAGATGAAAATGTAATCTGCTGTTTTTGGATGGAATGTCCTATAAATATCAATTAAATCTATCTGGTCTATTGTGTCATTTAAAGCTTGTGTTTCCTTATTAATTTTCTGTTTGGAAGACCTGTCCATTGGTGTAAGTGAGGTGTTAAAGTCCCCCACTATTATTGTGTTACTGTCGATGTCCTCTTTTATATCTGTTAGCAGTTGCCTTATGTATTGAGGTGCTCCTATGTTGTGTGCATATATATTTATAAATGTTGTATCTTCTTCTTAGATTGATCCCTTGATCAATGTCCTTCCTTGTCTTTTGTAACATTGTTTATTTTAAAGTCTATTTGCTACTCCAGCTTTCTTTTGATTTCCATTTGCATGTCACTAGGTCTGAAGTGGGTCTCCTGTAGACAGCATATGTACGGGTCTTGTTTTTGTATCCATTCAGCGAGCCTGTGTCTTTTCTTTGGAGCATTTAATCCATTCACATTTAAGGTAATTATCAATATGTATATTCCTATGACCATTTTCTTAATTGTTTGGGTTTGCTTTTGTAAGTCGTTTTCTTCTCTTGTGTTTCCCACTTAGAGAACTTCCTTTAGCATTTGTTGTAGAGCTGGTTTGGTGGTGTGAATTCTCTTAGATTTTGCTTGTCTGTAAAGCTTTTGATTTCTTCATTGAATCTGAATGAGATCCTTGCTGGGTAGAGTAATCTTGGTTGTAGGTTCTTCCTTTTTATCACTTTAAATATGTCATGCCACTCCCTTCTGACTTTTAGAGTTTATGCTGAGAAACCAGCTGTTAACCTTATGAGCATTCCTTTGTATGTTATTTGTCATTTTTCCCTTGCTGCTTTCAATAATTTTTGTTTATCTTTAATTTTTGCCAATTTGATTACTATGTGTCTTGGCTTGTTTCTTCTTGGGTTTATTTATCCTGTATGGGACATGCTGTGCTTTCTGGACTTGGGTGGCTATTTCCTTTCCCATGTTAGGGAAGTTTTCGACTATAACCTCTTCAAATATTTTCTTGGGTCCTTTCTCTCTCTGTTATCCTTCTGGGACCCCTATAGTGTGAATGTTGTTGCATTTAATGTTGTCCCAGAGGTCTCTTAAGCTGTCTTAATTTCTTTTCATTCTTTCTTCTTTCTTCTTTTCTGCAGCAGTGAATTCCGCCATTCTGTCTTCCAGGTCACTTATCCGTTCTTCTGCCTCAGTTGTTCTGCTATTGATTCCTTCTAGTGTATATATATTTTTTCCTTCTAGTGTATTTTTCATTTCAGTTATTGTATTGTTCATCTCTGTTTGTTTGTTCTTTAATTCTTCTAGGTCTTTGCTAAACATTTCTTGCATCTTCTCAGTCTGTGCCTCCATTGTTTTTCCGAGGGCCTGGGTCATCTTCACTATCATTATTCTGAAATCTTTTCCTGGAAGTTTGCCTATCTCCCCTTCATTTAGTTGTTTTTCTGCAGTTTTATTTTGTTCCTTCATCTGATACATAGCCCTCTGCCTTTTCATCTTGTCTCTCTTTCTGTGAATGTGGATTTTGTTCCATAGGCTGCCGGATTATAGTTCTTCTTGCTTCTGCTGTCTGCCCTCTAGTGGATGAGGCTATCTAAGAGGCTTGTGCGAGTTTCCTGATGAGAGGGACTTGTGGTGGGTAGAGCTGGGTGTTGCACTGGTTGGCAGAGCTCAGTAAAACTTTAATCTGCTTGACTGCTGATGAGTGGGGCTGGGTTCTCTCCCTGTTGGTTGTTTGGCTTGAGGCGACCCAACACTGGAGCCTACCTGGGCTATTTGGTGGGGCTAATGGCTGACTCTGGGAGGGCTCACACCAAGGAGTACTTCCCAGAACTTCTGTTGCCAGTGTCCTTGTCCTCATGGTGAGACACAGCCACCCCCTGCCTCTGCAGGAGACCCTCCAACACTAGCAGGTAGGTCTGGTTCAGTCTCCTATGGGGTCACTGCTCCTTCCTCTGTGTCCTGATGCACACACTGCTTTGTGTGTGCCTTCCAAGAGTGGAGTCTCTGTTTCCCCCAGTCCTGTTGAAGTCCTGCAATCAAATCCTGCTTGCCTTCAAAGTCTGATTCTCTCAGAATTCCTCCTCCCGTTGCCGGACCCCCAGATTGGGAAGCCTGACGTTGGGCTCAGAACCTTCACTCCAGTGGGTGGACTTCTGTGGTATAAGTGTTCTCCACTTTGTGGGTTACCCACCCAGCAGTTATGTGGTTTGATTTTATTGTGATTGCACCGCTCCTACCATCTCATTGTGGCTTCTCCTTTGTCTTTGGATGTGGTGTATCTTTTCTGGTGAGTTCCAGGGTTTTCCTTTCGATGATTGTTCAGCAGTTAGTTGTGATTCCAGTGCTCTCACAAGAGGGAGTATCTCTATCTTAAAGCAGATTACCTAGGAAGTTTTCTACCTTGATCCTCTTCTAATAGGTATGTTTTTTATCCTTAGGGTAGTTTTTTTCCTCCTGGTTATCAATGAGTGCCTTAGATTTTCAGCAAGTCTTGTTTTATTCAAGTCGGGAATGGTTTCTAATATTTCTTTCATAATGTTTTCATTTTGGTCCATTCCTATTATATTCTCTCTCCTGGTCACTTCATTAACAGGCTTCTCTAATTTAGTTCCATGGGTGTAATGTTTTCTTGAATATCATTGATGATATTATTTAAAACCTGTTCTAAAATGTTCTGTTTTATTTTTTACAGTGATCTATTTCATAGAAATATGTTTATTTACAAGATCCCCTTCTTTTCAACTGTCAAAACTTTTCATATGTCCCTGTATTTCTGTTTTCTCAGCCTTACTATAGTAGGCTTATTCTTTCATAGAATTGGGATATAAGACAGGTTTATTCATATGTTAAAGGCATCCCTTTAGAATCTTTTAAACACAAATGAGGAACAGAGGACATCTTTAGAGTTACAGGAATTTTATATTGTCAGTTCAGAGATCCAGAAGCCTGGAGTAAGATGAAATGATTGTAAGATGGTCAAGTGGAGTTAGAGTTGATGGAAGTCACAGAGATTTGTGCTTTTAAATTTCTTTCCAGTGTTTGCTGTGATTGTTATGTGATAGCTAGGAGCCAAGCTCTCAGTGGGAGGTAAAGGAAGAAGTGTTCCCATGCTTCAGTTTAAGTCTAGGCAAGTTGGAAGTAAGCTCTTCCCTATAGACTGTTATATCAGTAGAATTATAGAGGAAACTTCTTTTATACATGAGACCACACAAGTATATTTGTTTTACCTTAAGTTTATCTGACAAACTAAAAAGTTTCCTGGTATATGAATGTCACTTTCTCCCAGTTTCTAGCTTTAGTGTTCCTTTGATCATGCTAATGAACGAATAGTGGGGGGTAGGGTAAGAGGAGTCAGATTGTGTGCTCAAGTCATCCTCCTACCATTCCTATTTCCAATTTTGAATAAGTTATTTGCTTAATCGGGTTCTTTGTTTTTTTTTTTTTTTTTTTTTTTTTTTTTTTTTTTTTTTTGCGTTACACAGGCCTCTCACGTTGCGGAGCACAGGCTCCGGACGCGCAGGCCCAGCGGCTATGGCTCACGGGCCCAGCCGCTCCGCGGCATGTGGGATCTTCCCGGACCGGGGCACGAACCCGCGTCCCCTGCATCGGCAGGCGGACTCTCAACCACTGCGCCACCAGGGAAACCCCTAATCGGGTTCTTAATAGTGCTTATTATATTCAAATTTTATGGGATTTCCCCCTCATTTTACATGTTAGTATATTTCTAACATAACTGAACTTGCACCCCTTTGATAAAATCTATTTGATTATAGTATATTATTATTTTTAATATACTGTTCAATTTAACTTGCTGGTATTTTATTTTTTTATAATTTTAACACATAGATTCATAAGTAAAATTGATCTACAGTAGCTTTATTTGTGGTATATTTCTTAATGTTTCATGTCAGTGTTTTGCTAGCTTCATAAAATGAATGAAATATCTTTCAATATTTTCCTGTGTTCTGGGATATTTTTCATAGACTTTGAATTACCTGCTCCTTTGACATTTTCTAAAACTAATCCATAAAGTTTGTAGGGCTTAGAGCCCCCTTTTCCTTTCTTGGTTATTGGTCTTTACACATTTTATATTTCTTTACTTAATTTAGGTAATTTATATTTTTACAAAATATTGTCCCTTTGAGATTTTCAAAAGTTCATATTTTATATATTGTAATTTCCCCTCTGCATCTGCTATATTGTCCTCCCTTCCAATCAATATTTGTTTTTTATTGATTACATTTGCCTGAGGTTTGTCTATTTAATTGCCTTTTTTCTAAGAATACCTTCTTGGAATTATTTATAAAATAACTATTTTTCTGTTTTCTAATTTATTTTACTTTTTATATTTATATATTTTTATTTTTGTTTTATTGTGTTCTTTTTAAAGCCTTTTGAGTTGACTTTTACATTTTGACTTTATGTCTAAATAGAGCTTTTGCAGTACTTTATGAATTTAGTTTAATTTTTAAATATTTTATTAGACTTTAGTTTTTAGAGCAGTTTTAGATTTACAGAGAAACTGCACAGAAAGTACAGAAGGTTCTTATTTTCCCCTTCACACAAATACACACACACACACACACAAACAGTTTCTCCTATTATTAATATTTTGTATTAGTGTGGTACATTTGTTATAATTGATGAACAAATTCTGATACATTATTATTAATAAAGTCCATAGTTTACATTAATGTTCACTCTTTGTGCTATATACTTCTATGGATTTTGACAAATGCATAATATCATGTATCCACCATCACAGTATCATACAGAATAGTTTCACTGCCCTAAAGAAAGCCCCTGTGATCCCCAATTCATCCCTCTGCTCTCCCCCTGAACCCCTGGCAACCACTGATCTTTCTACTATCGCCATAGTTTCGCCTTTTCAAGAATGTCTTATAGCTGAAATAATACAGTATGAAGCTTTTTTCAGACTGACTTCTTTCATTGCTCCATTGTCTCTATGTACCACAGTTTATTTATCCATTCCTCTATTGAAAGACATCTTGTTTACTTCCAATTTTTGGCGATTATGAATAAAGCTGCTATAAACATTCTTGTGAAGGTTTTTATGTGGATATAAGTTTTCAACTCATTTGGATAAATATCAAGGATGCAACTGCTGGATAATATGGTGAGAGTATGTTTAGTTTTGTAAGAAATCACCAAACTGTCTCTCAAAGTGGTGGTACCATTTTGCACTCCCAGCAGCAATGAATGAGAGTTCCTGTTGCTTTTGGAGTTGTCAGAACTTTGGATTTCAGTCATTCTAATAGGCATGTAATGATATCTCATTGACATTTTAATTTGCAATTCCCTAATGACATATGATGTTGAGCATCTTTTCATATGCTTATTTGCCACCTGTATATTTTCTTTGGTGAGGGGTCTTTGCTTATTTTGTAATTGAGTTTTTCTTTATTTTTGAGTTTTAAGATTTCTGTATATATTTTGAACACAAGTCCTTTATAGCATATGATGTGTTTTGCAAATATTTTCTCCCTGTCTATGGCTTGTCTTTTCATTCTCTTAACAGTATCTTTCACAGAGCAGAAGTTTTTAATTTTAATGATGTCTGACATCAATTTTTTCTTTCATGGATCATGCTTTTGGTGTTGTATCTAAAAAGTTATCATCAACCCCAAGGTCACCAAGATTTTCTCCTATGTTATCATCTAGAAGTTATATAGTTTTGCATTTTTATTTAGGACTATAATCCATTTGGGGTTAATTTTTGTGAAAGGTGTAAGTTCTGTGTAAACTTTAGAATCAGTTTGTCAGAATCCACAAAATAACTTGCTGGGATTTTTGACCTGGGTTGTATTGAAGCTATAAATCAATGTGGGAAGAATTGACATCTTACTAATATTGTCTTCTTATCCATAAACGTGGACTATCTCTTCATTTATTTAGATCTTTTAAATTTCTTTCATCAGAATTTTGCATTTTTCTTTCCCCCCAGCTTTATTGAAGTATAATTGACAAATAAAAATTATATATGTTTAAGACATAACAATGTGAGGTTTTGATATATGTATACATTGTGAAATGATTACCATGATCAAGCCAATTATCATATTCATCACCTCATATAGTTACCTTTTTTGTGTATGTGATAAGAACACTTAAGATCTACTCTTTTAGCAAATTTCAAGTATACAATACAGTATTATTAACTATAGCCACAATAATGTACATTAGATGTCTAGAACTTTTTCATCCTGCATAACTGAAACTTTGTATCTTTTGACCAACATCTACCCATTTCTCCCACCTCCAGCCTGTGGCAACAACCATTCTACTCCCTGCTTCTAAGAATTTGACTTTTTTAGATTCCACATATAAGTGAGATCATACAGTATTTGTCTTTCTGTGTCCTTATATAGATATTGTGTAAGGTTTATGCCTAAGCATTTCTGTTTTTATGCTAATGTAGATGATGTAGTGTTTTAAATTTCAAATTCCAACTGTTCATTTCTGGAATATAAGAATGCAGTTGACTTTTGTATATTATTAACCTTGTATCCTGAAGCCTTGGTATAATCCCTTATTAGTTTCAGCAGGTGGGTTTTTTTGGGGAGGTCAATTTTTCTACATAGGAAGGCATATCATCATGTACAAACAAAGGCAGTTTTATTTCTTCCCAATATGTATACATTTTATCTCCCTTTCTTGTCTTATTGCATTAGCTATGACTTCCACTACAATGTTGAATAGGAGTAATGAGGGGGAACATCTTTATCTTGTTCCCTGTCTTGGGAGTAAAGCATGTAGTTCCTCATCATTAAGTGTGATGTGAGCTGTAGGATTTTGAAGGTGTTCTTTATAAAGTTGAGAAAATTCCCCTTTATTCCTAGTTTGCTGAAAGTTTTTATCATGAATGGGCACTGGACTTTGTCAAATGCTTTTTCTGAATTTACTGATATAATCATATGATTTTTCTTCTTTAGCCTATTGATGATGAATATCATTGATTTTTGAATGTCAAACCAGTCTTCTATACATGGAATAAATTTCACTTGATTGTGGTGTATAATTCTTTCTATACCACCTTGGATTGAATTTGCTAATATTTGGGGAGGATTTTTGCTAATATTTTTGGGGGATTTTTACATCTATGATTTTTTTTTTCTTTTTGCGGTATGCGGGCCTCTCACTGTTGTGGCCTCTCCCGTTGCGGAGCACAGGCTCCGGATGCGCAGGCCCAGCGGCCATGGCTCACGGGCCCAGCCACTCCGCGGCATATGGGATCCTCGCAGACCGGGGCACGAACCCGTATCCCCTGCATCGGCAGGCGGACTCTCAACCACTGCGCCACCAGGGAGGCCCACATCTATGTTTTTACATCTATATTAGTTTATAATTTTCCTTCCTAGGAAGGAAAAAGTCTTCGTCTGGTTTTGATGTTAATACTAGCCTTATAGAATGAATTAGGAAGTGTTATCTCTATTCAATTTTTTGGAAGAGATTGTAGGAGAATGGTATCATTTATTTAAATGTTTGGTAGAATTCACCACTGAAATCATCTGAGACTGGTGCTTTCTGTTTTGGAAGGTTATTAACTGTTGATTCAATTCTTTAATTAGATATAAACCTATTCAGATGAGCTATTTCTCCTTGTGTGTTTTGGTAGATTGTGCCTTTCAAGGAATTGGTCTATTTCATTTAAGTGATCAAATTTGTGGGCTAATGTTGTTTATAATATTACTTTATTGTCCTTTTAATGTCCATGGGATCAATTGTGATGGCCTGTCTTTCACTTCTGACATGAGTAATTGCTGTTTTCTCTCTTTATTCTTGGTTAGCCTGGCTAGAGTTTTATCTAGTTTATTGATTTTTTCAAAGAACCAGCTTTGGTTTCATTGATTTTCTCTATTAGTGTCCTGTTTTCTATGTCATTGATTTCTGCCCTATTTTTATTATTTCATTTCTTCTGCATTATTTGCATTAAATTTGCTCTTCTTTTTTTACTTTCCTAAGTTAGAAGCTTAGATTATTGATTTTACATCTTCTCTTCTAGTATATGAGTTCAATGTTGTAAATTTCCCTCTAAGCACTACTTTTGCTGTATCCCACATATTTTGATAAGTTGTATTGTCATTTTCATTTAGTTCAAAATATTTTTAAAATTTCTTTTGAGACTTCATCTTACACCCATGCGTTATTTAAAAGTATGTTGTTTAATCTCCAAATACTTTGAAGTTTTCTAGTTATCTTTCTGTTTAATTCCATTGTGGTTTAAAAGCATACACTGTATGGTTTTTTAATTATTTTGAATTTATTAAGGTGTGTTTTATGGCCCCAAATGTGGTCAGTCGTGGTGAATATTCCATGTGAGACTGAGAATGTGTATTGCTGTTGCTGGATGAAGCATTCTATAAATGTCAGCTAGATCCAGTTAATTAATGGTGCTATAAGTTCAATTATTTCCTTACTGATTTTCTGCCTTCTGGATCTGTTAATTTCTGAGAGAGGAGTGTTGACGTCTCCAACTATAATAATGAATTTATCTATTTCTCCTTGCAGTTCTATCAGTTTTGGCCTCGTGTATTTTGATGTTCTGTTTTTAGGCACATATAAAGATTGTTGTGTCTTAGAGCATTGACCCCATTATGGAATGCTCCTCTTTATCCCTGAAACTCTTTCTTTCTCTGAAATCTGCTTTGTCTGAAATTCATATAGGTACTTTTATTTTGATTGGTTTTAGCTGGGTATATCATTCTTCATCCCTTTACTTTTAATATATCTGTGTCTTTATATATAAAGTGGATTTCTTGTAGACAACATATTGTTGGGTCTTGGTTTTTATTCACTCTGATAGTCTCTGCCTTTTAATTGGAGTATTTGGACCATTAGCATTTAAAGTCAGTATTAATATAGTGGATTAATATCTATGTTATTTGTAACTGTTCTCTAATCATTGTCCTTTTTCTTTGTTTCCTTTTTTGTTTTCCGCCCTTGTTTTACCTTCTTTGGTTTTAATTGTGCATTTTACGATTCCATTTTCTCTCCCCTCCTAGCATATTAATTACACTTAAAATTTTTTTACATGGTTACCCTAGAGTTTTCAATATACATTCACAACTAATCTAAATCCACTTTCATATAACACTATCCTGCTTCACTGGTAGTGTGAGTACCTTATAATAACAAAATAGTTCTAATTTCTCTCTTGCATGCCTTATAACATTGCTGTCATACATTTCACTTATTCATAAGCTATAATCATCCAATATATTGTTGATATTATTATTCTGAATCAACTTTTCTGTTAGGTCATTTAAGAATAATATGAAAGATTTTATTTTACTTTCATTTATGCATTCTTGAAATGATCTTCCTTTCTTTATAAAGCTCCAAGTTTCTGACCTATATCTTTTCCCTTCTCCCTGAAGAACTTCTTTTAACATTTTTTGCAAAGCAGGTCTACCAGTGACACATTCCCTCAATTTTTGTTTTTTTTTGTTTATGTGAAAAATTATTTCTTTTTCACCTTTAAAGGAGAATTTCACTTGATATAGAATTCTAAGTTGGTGGGTTTTTTCTCTCAACACTTAAAAATTTCACTCCACTCTCTTCTTGTTTCCATGGTGTCTGACAAGAAATCTGTAATTGTTATCCTTGTTCTTCTAAAAGTAAGGTGTGTTTTCCTCTTACTTCTTTCAAGATTTTCTCTTTGCCTTTGATCTTTTGCAGTTTGACTATGATATGCTCAGGTGTATTATTTTTGACATTTATCCTGCTTGCTGTTTACTGCCCTTCCTGGGTCTGTGGTCTGATGTCTGTTAATAATTTTGGAACATTCTTAGCCTTTGTTACTTCAAATATTTATTATATTCCTTTCTCTCTTCCTTCTCCTTCTGGTATTTCTGTTACATGTATGTTACACTTTTTGTAGTTGTCCCACAGTTCTTGTATTCTGCTTTCTTTTCAGTCATTTTTCTCTTTGCTTTTTAGTTTGGGAAGTTTCTATTGCCATAACTTTAAGCTCACTGATTTCTTTTCTCAGCTGTGTTCAGTCTACTGATGAGTCCATGAAAGACATTCTCTATTTATGTAATAGTTTTTTTAATTTCTAGCATTTCCTTTTGATTGTTTCTTAGAATTTCCACATCTCTGCTTATATAACCCATCTGTTCTTGCATGTTGTCTACTTTTTTTCATTAGAGCTTTTAGCATATTAATCATGGTTATTTTAAATTCCTGACCTTCTCATTCCAAAATCTCTGCCATATCTGAGTCTGGTTCTGATGCTTGCCCTGTCTCTTCAGACTGTGTTTTTTGCCTTTTAGCACGCTTAGTAATTGTTGAAAGATGAACGTGATATAGTAGATAAAAGGAACTAAAGTAAATAGGCCTTTGATGTGAGATTTTAGTCTTATCTGTCAAGGAGTCAGGCTGTGTTTACTGTTTGATGTAGCTGTAGGCATCAGAGGCTAAAGTTTCCCCTAGTGTCCTTGTTTTTGCCTTTTTTCTTGTTTTGAGTTTTCCTAGAGATTTCTTTTTAAAGAGGGTCTGAGCCTTATAGTTCTTTTCAGCTGCCATCCCCTGTTATTATACAGGAGCCAGATTGGTGTCGTGAAAAGGTAGGAATGAAGGGAAGGGTTTTGTAGTCCTATGATTATTTCTCAGTCTTTTAGTGAGCTTGTGCTTCTGGGCTGTGACCTTCACAACTGCTATAGGCTGGAATTGGGTGTTTCTCGTCCCCCACCTGGAAGAATAGAGGAGTCTGGTGTTGGATATTCCCCCAAATTATTTAGGCTCTGGTAAAACTCATATTAGTTAGGCTCCGGTAGTTTCTCTTGAGGGTTGGGCTTTGTTAAGGAGAATAGAACACTCCGGGTGTATTTCAAAATAGTTACTTTTCCCCTCATCCTGCTGGAAGCATGAGAGTATTTTTCTCTGAGAACATGGTAGGGCTCTAAGAGGTAAAACTCATGCAAGTGTTGGGGCTCCCCTAAGGCTGGCCCTCCAGGATTTTTTAATCTCTCCAGCTAATCCATGCTCAAGGTCCAACAACTAGCCAATTACCCTTTAAGTCTTTCTAGCCCATACTGGCTTCAGTACAGTTTCTGCCCCCACTGAGCTGTGATTCTCTATATCCACTAAATGTTCCAAACATATTTGAAGAACTGGAGGTGATAGGAACTTAAAGAAGTCCACTGTGGCTGGATTGTGCAATGTGACTGGGGGTGGGAGTAGAGGGCAAAGTGGCAAAATGTGAAGCCTTTTGCTCCGAATTAAGGGGTTTGGAATTTATTTTAAGATAAGTTAGGAGCCATTAAAGACATTTAAGCAGGTGAGCAACATGATATGAATTGTATTTTAGAAAAATTCTCTACCTTTAAAGTGGAGAATGAATTGGAATAGTGAAATATAGGAGTGTGTTTAACCTTATATTATTGCCACCTCTAATTTCTATTTTTAATTAAATTTGAATTATCCAAGTAATATATGAATCCATTCACCTAAAAAAGAATTAGTATCTAAACCTCACAGCTTATATAAAACTTAATTCAAAATAGAGCATAGACTTAAATGTAAAGTATAAAGTGTAAAACTGTAAAAAATTTTAGAAGGTAACATAGGATAAAATTTTTGAGACCTAGAGATAGACAAAGTGTTTGTAGACATGACACAAAAAGTGAAATCCATAAAATAAAAAATTGATAAATTGGACCTCATCAAAAATGAAAACTTTTGCACTGTGAAAATAATGTTAAGAGGATTAAAAAGCAAGGTGCAGATTGAGAGAATATATTTGCAAACCACATGTCTGATAAAGGACTTGTATGTATAATATATAAAGTAGGCTCAAAACTCAACAGTAAAAATAACTAAAAAATCCAAATAGAAAATGGGCAAAAGACATGAACAGACATTTCACCAAAGAGGCTGAATAATATACAGATGGTAAATAAGTACATGAAAAGAGGTTCAACATCATTAGCCATTAAGGCAATGCAAATTAAAACCACAACGTGACTGTATCAATTTACATACAGCAGAAACTAACACAACATTATACTCCAATAAAGATGTTAAAAAAAGAATAAATTTAAACATTAAAAAAAATAAAGTTTTCCCTGAATCTCAAAAAAAAAAAAAAAAAACCAACCACAATGTGATATCTTCACAGACCTATTAGAAAAGTGCGGATGAAAAATAGTGATAATACTAGATGTTGTTGAGGATACACAGAAACTGGATGTTTAATACATTCCTGGTGGGAATGCCAAATAGTAAAGCCAGTTTGGAAAACATTGTTGCAGTTTCTTATAAAACTAAGCATGCAATTACCATAAAACCAAGCATTTACCTTCCTGGACATTAATCCAGAGAAATGAAGACTTGTGTTCATATAAAAACCTTTGTAAGAATGTTAATAGCAACTTTATTAATAATAGAAAAATACTGGTAACAATTCAAATGCTGTTCAACAGGTGAATGGTTGACCAAACTATTTTACATCCATATCATAGAATACTACTCAGCAATGAAAAGGAATGGACTATTGATACATACAACTAGCTTGATGGACTTCAGGGTTATTATGCTTAATGAAAAAAGCCAATCTCCAAAAGTTACATACTGTATGTTTCCATTTATATAATATTCTCAAAATGACAAAACTATAGAAATGAAGAACAGATTAGTGGTTGCCAAGAGACAGGGAAGAAGGTGGTGTGTCATAGGAGGTGAATAAGAATACACAGAGGTAGCACAAGGGAGTTCCCTTATGGTGCTGGAACAGCTCTGTATCTTGATTGTGGTGAGGATTACACAAAATTATACATGGGAAAAAATTACATAGAACCAACACACACACACACACACACACACACACACACACTCACACACAGGTACAAACTTAAAAATGATGAAGACAATAAAGTCTGTGGTCTACTTAACAGTAATGTACCAATGTCAAATTCCTGTTTTTTTTTTTTTTTTTGGTACACGGGCCTCTCACTGTTGTGGCCTCTCCCATTGCGGAGCACAGGCTCCGGACACGCAGGCTCAGCGGCCATGGCTCACTGGCCCAGCTGCTCCATGGCATGTGGGATCCTCCCGGAATGGGGCACGAACCCGTGTCCCCTGCATCGGCAGGCGGACTCTCAACCACTGCGCCACCAGGGAAGCCCAAATTCCTGGTTTTGATAATTGTACTACACTATATAAGACGTCATCATTGAAAGAAGCTGGAGGAAGGGTTCACAGGATTTTATAGACTATTTTTGCAACTTCTTACTTCAAACTTAAAAGATTTTTTAAAAAACGAATTAAGACATTACAGATAAGTCTAAAATCCCTTTTGGTCACTATCCCTGACTGCATTCACTTCTTCCCCCGCCTAGAAGCCACTAATGCTGTGAGTTTAGTATGTATTCTTCCATAATTCTTTTTTTATGCACACATATGTGTACTCATAAAAATATATGTAAATATATAGTATTTTGTGTGCTTTTTTCTACGTAAATATTATATGGTGTGTGTGATTCTGTAACCTGTTTTTTTCCACTGAATTTTACATTTTTAAGATATTTTCTTATTGATACATATAGCTTTAATTAATTTATTTTGACTGCTTTATGGCGTTCTATTGAATATATACTTTTTTGTTTAACTATTTCTGTATTGTTGGACATTCAAGCTGTTTTCAAATTTTTACAGTGTTGTAGAAAATATTCTTGTACATGTCTCCCAATTTGTTTTCTCCAAGGAAGAAATGGAATTGGTGTGTCACAGGTTATTAACATTTTCAATTTTAATAGAACTGCCAGATTATATATGCTGATTGGCTGTACCAATTTATACTCCCACCATTTTCCTATACTCTTGATAAACTTAGATCTTATCTTCAAAATATAACCTATATAAAATCAATCCACCTATTGCAGTCCCAGCATGGAGTCATGTCTAAATAAACGTTTGTCTAAAATCCAAAAAGAAATGTAAAAAAATTACCTTTGTGTGTTGCCTTTCAAAATGCATGGCAAGCTATCTTTTAAAAAATAATTGTCACCCATTTACTTCCCCAAATTCCCACTTATTATGGCATAGCAGATACTCTAATCTCTTTCTGCCTTTCTCAGAATTACCTAAAACACTCATATCTAGCCCAAGTTAATATTTTCCACTTTTAGTAATTGTCTACCCTTTCCAATGTAAATCAAACAAATCCTGGCATGTTTCATTTCTCTTAACCATTATCCTGATCTTTGGAACAAAGTCCAGGAACAGAGTGTGCAAGGACAAAATTCTCTTTGGTGGATGTATGAGAAGTAGAGGTTTTAAATATTTTTATTTTAAGTCTTTTCTTATCTTACATGCTTATGTAAAATGCAAGATTAGTTTTAAGTTTGAACTTTAAGCAAGAAGAATGTCTTCCCACAAGTGGAGTTTAAAAATTCTTCCCCTATGTACACAGTACACAGAGAAAAAGAAAAAGAAAACAGCTTTCAGGGAGAAAACAGATAAGAAGTGCTCAGATCAGAACAGTTGCAGCAAGAAGTATTAATAAAACACTTTCTAGTTATGATTAATCATACAGTTTATGTTTCAATTATTCTGAGCCCTTTAGCAGGGCTTTAAATATTCCCATGATTGGTTAACAGATATTTCTAGAGTTCTTGCTGTGTGCAAAGTCCAATATTGTCTCGTTTGTGAGAAAGGTGAAGCAAGTGAAGATTAGGAGATATGGTGTCTGCTCTTAGGGACTTTTTAGTTTAGTTTCAGAGTGTCATTGTGGTTAAGACACACAAACTGAGGTCAAACTGCATGGGTGACATGACTTCACCACCTATTTGTGTGATCTCGGGTAAGTTGTTTCAGCTCTCTGAGTCTCAGTTTCCTAATTTATTCAAGTAATAATCATACTTATCTCATAGATCTGTTCTGAGGGAAACAGTTCTTCCTATTCCTGATATATCTTATGTGAAGGGAAAATAAAAATGTATCTTCTTTCTGATCCTCACTCACTTCTCTATCAGGGACATGCAAGTCAATACCACAGTGTGATACCACTTCACATCCACTTGGATGGCCATAATGAATTTTTTTAATGGAAAATAACAAAAGTGTTGGAAGTTCCCTGGTGGTGCAGTGGTTAAGAATCCACCTGCCAATGCAGGGGATACGGGTTTGATCCCTGGACCGGGAAGATCCCACATGTCATGGAGAAACTAAGCCCGTGCACCACAACTACTGAGCCCATGTGCTGCAGCTACTGAAGCCCATGTGCCTAGAGCCCGTGCTCTGCAACAAGAGAAGCCACTGCAATGAGAAGCCTGCACACCACAACCAAGAGTAGCTCCTGCTCACTACAACTAGAGAAAGCCCATGCACAGCAATGAAAGACCCAACGCAGCCAAAAATAAATAAATAAATTAGAAAAAAAAGAAAATAATAAGTGTTGGCAAGGCTATGGAGAAATTGGAACCATTATACATTGCTGATGAGAACATAAAAGGGTTCAGCTGCTGTGGAGAACAGTTTGACAAATCCTCAAAATGTTAAACATAGAATTGCCATATAGCACAGCAATTGCACTCCTAACTATACACAAAAGAAGTGAAAACATGTTTTCAAACAAAAAGTTGTACATGAAAGTTCATAGGATTCTTTTTTAAATTTAATTAATCAATTAATTAATTAATTAATTTTGGCTGCGTTAGGTCTTCGTTGCTTGTATATGTGTGTGTGTGTGTGTTCCATGGTAATCCTACAGTAGAAATTCCGGCTAAATGCTAAGAGTAAGTAAGAGTGTTGGAGAAACAAGAACAGCATGAACAGGTGACATCCTATGACAATATGTGTTTTTGCAAGGGCAGACAGACACAATGTTGTCCAGAAGATCTCCTGAGGTAGTTTGTGGTTAAGTAGCAGCAAAATGTCCCCTGCTTCCTGGGGTGACTGGAGTGATGTTTCCTTGCAAAAATCCTGCCATCTATATCTCTGCAAAATGTGCTGTTGGCTTCACTTTGGATTCCAAGGGAGAGGGGCTATTCCTGGCAAATGCAACTTAAAATGTTTCTCTCAGTGTCATGTTATACAGAAAACACTAACCCCACAGAAAGAATTAGCCACACACACACACGCACACACACACACACACACACCAGAGGAAAAAAGTACTACACGAGCACAGGCCAGGACACTAAAGTCAAAGAGACAGAGCCACAGCCTCACACAACCATTGCTCACATTGTACAGAGCATTACTAGAGGGAAACAAAGTCTTCCACAGAAACCTCCTGTACCACTTTTAGGAATGGCCTCCTTTGGCTTGGCCTGGGGCCACTCTACCAGTGGATTATTTCATAGTAGCCTTTATAGGTAATACCTAGATTTTCAGACTCCCTCAATTCATTGGATTGAGTCTTAGGAGCTCCTTCTGATGTGTGTCTGATTCAAATTGTGTTTTAGGAAAACATGGAATCAAGGAAGAGTATGATGGTAAAGTACCAAGTGCAAAGCTCCTTTACAAACTTCCGATAATGTCAGAACTCATATCTAAGGAATATAGGAACACCTTTCAATTCCTAGTCCCTTCCCACCACTCAAACATTCTTTATGGAGAACAGAGACCCAGTGCGACTTCAGTCCCAGGAGCAGCTCTAGAGAAAACTAAGCTGGAGAAATTCACCTCATCTCAGACCAGCTCTAACTCCCTGAATTTTGTTTAAATCAAAGATAGTCAATTAGGAGGGGTAGTTAGTGTTCCATAGTGTTTAAGGTTTTCCTTGAAGCAGTGGTAAAGGTCTTTGACTTATTGCTTAACTGTTTATGTCAGTAAGGGTGCATCAGAGAAGCCCCTGTTGTAATTAAGTTACATCACTACTAAGGAGCCCATAAGACTGCGGGCTAGTTCAAGGACCATCATGAGGTGCAGATACTGAGAGCCACTGACAACTTTTTAGAAGTGCAGCTTAAAGCAGCCAGCAGTAATAACAGACAAAAACTTCTGTTGATGGGAGTCACCTGTGAGGGCAGCAGCTAAATGTCCAGGCTTGGGTGATCTTACTGTTCTACAGTACCTGGCTTTGTCTTCTAAACAAAAATCATCCTTCACATCAGGAAAGAATATTGATATCTAAATAGTCTTGTAATTGAGCAAATAAAACAATTTGACCTTTAGCAATTTTTTTAACCTCATTGAGGATCAATTTCCCCATTTGAACATAACTACTTACCTCATAGGTTTGTTGTGAGACTTAACTGAGACAAAATATGTAATTAACCTTGCATAATACTTAGTACATAGTAAGCACCAATAGTTATTAATATTATTATTCTCACTAGCAAACTTAGTAGGGCTGAACGCTCTGAAACACTGGGTAGAAGCTTGAGCCAGCCATAGAGACCTTGAACTGTAACCTGGCCTTCAGATTCCTCATCAAGAGGGTGGGACCAGGAATAAGAGCTACACTTGGCACAAATCCAAACTGCATGACTGCACAAACACTGTAACTGTTCTGTATTCAGACACATTTGAAAGGATTTTTCCAGCATAAATTTCTAAATGTGCTGCTTGTTTTGTAATTCAATCTAGGGCAGCAGCAGCAGCAGCAGCAGTGCTATCATTATTTACATTTCTACCTCTCAGTCTTGGATCCAAGATATTTGCAGCAGTATGAATTGGTGCATAGCAAAATTCTTCTCTTTTCTTAAAAAAGTATTTCACATTACTTTCATTTATACCCATACACAAATGAATATTAACAATATTTTATATTGATTTGTTCTTGGGACATTTGATCAAAAATAATTTATAGAAATAAACTGTCTAATCCAGACACTATAAAGTAGTTTGACATTAAATTCTTCCTATTGCTTTGATTTTAAGAAATTTTTCAGTAGAGGAGAGCCTTGTTAGCAACACATCAACTTTCTAATATTATTATTTTTCTCCATCTTAATGAACAAAAGACAATACAAAGACCTTATAAACAATTGGAAAATCTCACCCTCAATTAATTGTAAATTGGAGTAAAACAAATTTATTTATGTATTTGTTAAGTCTTAAGATGGTTCTAATAATGACCAGTTACTTTTCACTCTTTGCTTTATCCTGGTTGTTTTTGGAGTCTTACATTATCTAACATTAATAAATAACTGCACATCTGCATTAGTGTTTCTTCACTAGGGTACATTCAAGTTCTGGAAGGACTAATCTTGTTGGTCTACAGTGGACTGCTGCACAACCCCGGTAAGTGAATTCCTGCAGAATCTGCAACTAGCCTAGACTAGAAGCATGGGAATAAATAGTTTTTGAAACAGGAATGATTGAACAGTCAGGATTGTTCTATATAAGAAGGCTACTGGGAGTCTTTCTACATACAAGGTTTCCAGGTACTATATTTCAGTATTTCTCCCTATATTTGTATTTACTCCTTCTTTGAATCCTTTAATGTCTCCTCTTGGCTCCAAACTGTGGATCTGGGACCATATATATCTCCAAGTAAACTTTCAACCCTCAAGTGCCCTCAGTATTACATCATTTCTGAAGGATAACAGAATTTTTTTCTAAATTAAAGGGGAATCACAAGGCCTCACACTTAATAGTTCCTGATTCAAAATTCAATTTTCTTCCTTAGATGCCTAAATTACACCAGCACACAATTACAGAATCTTGCTTTGAAAAGGACCCTAGAGCTTAATCTAATTTTCAACTCACTGCAGGATTCATTATTATAGAATCACAATAGTTTGTAAATCAGTCTCTGATTGAGTACTTAGCTGATAAAGAATACTGCATTAGTTGTTAGAAAAGTATTTCTTAAAATTTTCTTTGAGTAAAGGTTCATGGGTTCCATGTAAGGAGAGATCTTTCTATTTTCATTTAAAATGTTGTCCTATCAAATTATCTCTAAATAGATAAAACATAGCATATTTTAACAGGAAGTATTCCTAGTATTTCTATCTCCATTAACTCCAAAATGTTGTCCCCTCTTTCAAGCTATCAGCCCTATTGCAGCAACCTAAACATCAGTGCCAAAATCAGAACTGCATTCTCCTATTACATTAATAATAATTTTACAGTATGGTAGCAGGAAATGCACTTTCAGTTCACTGGCTGTAGCTATTACACTATGCGGAAACGACTGCCTGGAAGGCAGCCAGGTCCCTTGGCTTAAAGGCCAACCCTGAGGAAGGCAGAAGGTAATACAAGAAGGAAAACTATGCCACCTGACCAAAAGCATTATTGAAACACTCTAGAGCAGGGCTTCTCAACTCTCTATGGTGAAGGACCTTTTTTTAAAAAAAAAAAACTAATCTGCCATTGACTTTTGTAAAATAGGAAATTGTGCACTTGGATGTAGCAGCGATATCAAAATATGCTAAAATTTTTCTAAATACTTACTGTTTGTATATTTGATCAGTATACTTATACTTGTATGATTTGTATATTTAT
The DNA here is from genome assembly GCF_025265405.1 of Mesoplodon densirostris. Taxonomy (NCBI): domain Eukaryota; kingdom Metazoa; phylum Chordata; class Mammalia; order Artiodactyla; family Ziphiidae; genus Mesoplodon; species Mesoplodon densirostris. The sequence goes on along the minus strand of NC_082681.1, from coordinate 1,645,078 downwards.
CATACTTATGTCATGAGATTGGTAACAAACAGTTTTAAGACTGGTATTGGTCTGTGGAACACACACTGAATAAGAAAGGATGAGAATTACATTTGGCAACCTAATCCTTTGAGTATAGTTCAAGTGATATGCTAGTTCAAGCTTCCTTGCTGCTGGTAAACACCAAATGTGTGTATGTTAAATACAAATTGATGGCCATATTTAAGGAGATAGTAAACACCTGGTTATGCAGATCATCAATGAAACCAACTGCCATTTATAAATCATGTTTAAAGTAGTTAAATAATGAAATCTTGGCTAATCAAATGCATATGGGGAAAATATGTTTGCCCAGTGGTAGATTGTACCAAATATCATTTTTTCATAGTTAAATAATTAACAGAAATTGAGTTTAAGAAGTGGCATGGCCACACAGGCAAAAGAGAGACATCACAGTAAGTAATTTTGCCAGTAGAACCCTGAAATAGCCCTAGGTCAGAGGTAGCAAGGAAGGAATGGGAATGGGTCATAGGATGACAGATGGTGTATTTAATTAAAGGACTGAGGAATAGTTACATGAATTCCCCCCACTCTGTCACTGGTGTTTGCACCAGGATGAAGACTTTTAAATGAAGAATTCTGACATTGAAGTCTATCAGATTGGGCTGACCAAGAGGGCAGTACCTCATGGAATGTCTGCCTGCTACATGGAATCAGTAGACTGATTAGAAGGTAACCATCCGCCATGAAGGGGCAACTTCTTGTTTTCTCCCTGCTCCCATGTGCAATGAACTAGGGATGTAGCAATCAGATTCTGCATTAACTGCCAAGGGAACATGAATTTTCACATTTACAGAGGATATGAATTCCAGCCACAAATACCTTTCAATCTAGGTCTTCATGTGTAAATTATACACAGGCAACCAAGAATCACCAAATATTTAGTCAAAAGTAAAAACATTAAAGAGAGTCACCAGACTCAACAAACACAATAACTAATGTCTAAGGAAATAGTAAATGACAAAAACAGAAAAGAACTATAAATATGTATAAAATAGTATTTAGAGAAAGACTCATCTTACTCATAGAATATATCATTAAATATCTCACATTCATAAAATAAAAGTAAGCTCCTATTCAAAAAATAAAATAGTGTTCTTATTTGTAAACAATTTCATCCATGCAGGCTAGTCTAAGCATAAGGAAATATTTACTGAGTGGCTACTATGTGCTGGCTACTCTTTTAGACATTGGGGATACAGCAGTGAGTGAAAAACACAAAAGTCCCTGTCCTTAAGGAGGTTATATTTCAGTGGGAGACTAGAGACAACAAAGAAGCACATGATTCAGGTAGTGATATCGAGTAAGGGAGACAGCAAATGACACACAGACACACATATGCATACCCCTGTCATTTGTAGATGGAGTGTTCAGAAAAGGCCTCTCTGATAAGGGTAATAATTGATCTAGGAATTAAAGGATGTGATGAGGTGAGCCAAGAGAATAGAGGAAAAGTTTTCCAAGCAAAAGGAGTGAGTGGTTGTTTTGATTGATAGTAAGGAGATCAGTATGGCTTCAGAGGAGTGAGTAAGGAAGATTGCTAGACGTTGAAGTAAGAGCAACAAGAACAGGCCAAATTATAGATTCTGTAGACCATTGTATTTTGACTTTCACTGTGAGCTATATGGAAAACCATTGTAGGGTTATGAGTAGAAGACTGACATAATCTGACTTACATTTTAGCATTTTCACTCTGGTGGCTGTGTAGACAATAGGCTTCCGGGGGCAAGGGTAAAAGTAGGGAGACCAGTTTGCAGGCTATTACAGTGATGCAGGAATAAGATGACTGTGGCTTGAAGCAAGGTGTTAGCAGTGGAGATAACACTGTATGGTCAGACTGGATACATTTAAAATGAAATATGGATAGGATTTGCTGGTAGACTGAGTTTGGGGCATGAGAGAGATAAGACAAGGATAACTCCAAGATTTTTGCCTGAGGAACTAGAACAACTAAGGTACTATTTATTAATGGAGAAAATAGCAGGAGAACCAGTTTATTTGTTGGAGAATGAAGAGCAGAGGTTTTGGAGATGTTAAGTAGAAGATATCTATTAAACATCCAAGTGGAGATGTTGAGTAGGCAGTGGGATATATTACTCTTGAGTTCAGGAGAGGGATCTTAGGCTATAGATATTAATTTGAGAGCCCTCTCTATATAGAAGGCATTTAAAATCTTCAGACTGGATGAGATCAGCTAAGGAACAAGTGTAGATAGAGAAGATAAGCAGAACAAGTCTTGTGTTACTTCAACATTTTGCAGTTGGGAACTAAAATATCACCAGAGGATAGTGAGAAAAAATAACCAGTGAGACAGGAGGAGAAGAATAATGAGGTGTCCTGGAAGCCAAGTAAAGAAAGTGCTTCAAGAAGGAGAGAGTAATCGACCATGTAAATAATACTGACAGGTAAGATGAAGAAAGATCAAGTAACATGAAAACTGATAATTAACCATTGAAATTAGCAATATGGGGTCATATTGCTAATATGCTAATATGGGTTATGAAACTGTTATAGCATTGCCAGGCAGCACTAAAGGCCCTCTGAGGTTAATGGTCATGAATTTGAAGCTAAAATGAAGATCAAACCAGTTAACATGGAAACAGAATAAGTGGAGAGTTGGATTTAAGCAGGTTTGGGTTTTTTTCTCAGGTGAGTATGATGAATGGAAAAAGAGACAAAGGAGTTAATGATATATACCTGGAAGTGATGGTAATGATGGACCATGAAATATAAAGTCACGTAAGAAGGAACATAGCAGTAAAAAGAAGCAGGGTCAATAGATTGGAAATCCCAGCAGGGTCAAGAAAATGTTGGTTTGGAGGCATTAGAAAGAGTGAGCAGACAAGATAGGAAGAAATAGTTTGAGAAGGGGATGCTGAGATTGAGATTATATGCATAGTGCAGTTATTTATTAAAAGAAGTCTTGGAAAACCAGTCTTGAGGCTCACTTTCCAGAAACATTTGCCCAGGACAAATGCCACAGAACTGGCCTGATAAGAAAAACTCTTGCTCCTGAGTTAGATGCCAAGAAATTGACTACTGCAACAGCTACTGCTGCCAGCACTGATGCTACTACTTTATTAAGAACTTGACCTTGCAATCTCTGTCATCCTTCAAAGCCGAGTTCCTTCACTACTACCTATTCCAGCAAAACAGAAACCATACAATACCACTTTATGCATGTTTTCAATTCCAAATCAAAGTCTCATATCAGGGCATCTGATTGGTAAAACCTGTCATATTCCTACATCTTAGTTTCAACACAGACTAGAAGTTTGAGTTTTGACTTCTACACTTGAGATGTAGAAATTATAATGTAAGAATTTCCCAAATATAGAAAGGACATTCATGATATTTTGGTCAGACACAAATATAACAAACGTCTACTACAGAGGTTTTAGAAATTAAAAACATACTTGCCGAAAACTTACTCATTACTAAAGGGGTGACTAGCAGTATGCATGCAACTAAAACCAGAATTACTTAGTTGAACACAGAGATTCTCCCAGAATGCAACACAAAAACCAAAGAAAAGATAAGAAAAATGAAGAGACATACATATCTTTATGAGAATTCCAATATCTACTGAATAAGAGTTTCAGAAAGGAAAGGAAGGGAGGGGAAGAGAAGGAAGAGACAAAGACAGAGACAGAAAGATAGAAAGAAGAAAAAAGAGAGAGAAGGAGGGAGGGAGAGAAGAAGGGAGGAATGGAGGGACAGGGAAGAGGAAGGAATCAAAGAAATACTGGATAAAAATTTCCTTAAACTGACGAATGACTTAAGTCTTCAGATTTAGAGACCCCACCAAGTCTCAAGCCAGAATAATGGGAAGAATGACATGTGCCTAGATAGATTTTAGTAAAAAATTTAAACTCTAAAGCCAAAGAAAATATCTTCTCCCAGGCACTTTTGTGCAGTGCCTAAGTTACACATTCTTATGAGTTAGCTCTGCTGGATCGCTAACTCATCCCTACACGAAAATAAACTCAAATGGATCAAAAATATATCAAAGAGTATAAATTCATCAAAATATAAGATGTATTAGAAGAAAACATGAGGAGATGTGGCACAAAACCTAGATGTCATAATCCCTTAATGGAAAAGATTGATCAGTTTGACTACATAAAAATTTAAAACATTTGCCCATCTTTTTGATTGGAGTGTTTGTTTTTTTGATACTGAGCTGCATGAGCTGTTTATATATTTTGGAGATTGAACCTTTTTCAGTTGCTTCGTTTGCAAATATTTTCTCCCATCCTGAGGGTTGTCTTTTCGTTTTGTTTATGGTTTCCTATGCTGTGCTTTTAAGTTTAATTAGGTCCCATTTGTTATTTTTGTTTTTATTTTCATTATTCTAGGAGGTTTGAAGTATTATAAATGAAGTTAAAAGGCCAATGGCACACTGATAAAAAAATATAATATATATAAATATAATGTTTATACCAGAGATCATGCCTTAATATTTATATTAATATTGATATTTAAATGTATATATCAAATTCTTACAGGTCCAGAACAAAAAAAATACTCAATAGAAAAATGGACAAAGAACATGAAAATACTGTTCTCAAAATGAGACATATAAGTAGCCAACATTTATGTGAAAAAATGTTGAATCTCACTCATATTTTAAAAACCCAAGATCTTTACTTTTCAGGTGGAAAAGGGTTGAGAAATTTGATAATATGCTAAGAATGTGAGAAAATGAGTATTCTTCTAAACTCTTGGTGGCAGTGTAAATTGGTGCATGTTTTTTGGAGAAGAATTTGGTAATACTGAATATTAAGCAAAATTAAAATACATGTATTCTTTGTCCCTGCATTTTTACTTTAGAAATTTATCTTACAGATAGACTAGCACAAATATACAAAAATATATGTAAAAGATGTTTATTGAAGCATTGTTTGTAATACAAAAAACCTGAAAACATTCTAAATGTCCATCAGTCAGAGATTAGACTTAGGCACTCTGGCAAAGTGAAAAGGCCTACATGACAGAAGTCTATTTTCATGAGGGCTAAAGAGTCTCCCAAATGTATTTTTTTTTTTTTTTGGCAGTACACAGGCCTCTCACCGCTGTGGCCTCTCCCGTTGTGGAGCACAGGCTCTGAACGCGCAGGCTCAGTGGCCATGGCTCACGGGCCCAGCTGCTCCGCGGCATGTGGGATCTTCCCAGACCGGGGCAAGAACCCGTGTCCCCTGCATCGGCAGGCGGACTCTCAACCACTGCGCCACCAGGGAAGCCCCCAAATGTATTCTTTAAAAAAAAAAAACAGCTTTACTGAGATATAATTCACACACAATAAAATCCACCCATTTAAAGTGAAAAATTCAATAGTTTGTAGTCTATTCATAGAGTTGTGCAACCATCATTAACTAATACCAGAACTTTTTCATCACCCCCAAAAGAAACTTATTAGCAGTCACTTCCCATTTCCCCCTCTCCCCAGCCCATGAATTCATTAATCTGCCTTCTGTCTTTATAGAATTTCCTATTCTGGAAATTTCATATAAATGGAATCATACAATATGTGGCCTTTTGCATGTGGCTTCTTTCACTTATTGTGATGTTTTCAAGGTTCATCCATGTGGTAGTATGAATCAGTACTTTATTCCTTTCCATGGCTGGATAATATTCTATTGTGTGGATAGACAACATTTTATTTATCCAGTCATTAGACTGATGGACATTTATGTTGTTACTACCTTTTGGCTATTCTGAATAATGCTGCTGTGGATATATTTATACAGGTTTCTGTGTGGAGCTATGTTTGCAGCTCTTGCCATATCAGTTGATAACTTCATGTTTAACATTTTGAGGAACTTTCAAACTGTTCTCCAGGGTGGCTGTACCATTTTTACAATATCACCAGCAGTGTGTGAGGCTTCCAATTTCTCCATATCCTTGTCAGCACTTCTTACTGTCTGTTGTTTTGACTTTAGCCATCCTAGTGGGTATGAATGGTATCTGTGTTTTGCTTTGCATTTTCCTAATAACTAATGATGTTGAGCATCTTTTCATGCAGACATTGACCATTGGTATGTCTTCTTTGGAGAAATGTCTATTCAAATCCTTTGCCCATTTTCAAGTCTGTTATTTGTTTTTGTTTCTGTTGTTGAGTTGAAAGCTTTTTTTATCTTCTGTAGATACAAGTTCCTTATCAGATATATGATTTGTGAACATTTTTCTCCCATCACGTGGGTTGTATTTTCACTTTCTTGCTGACATGTTTAGTAGCAAAAAAGATTTTGATTCTGAGGAAGTGCAGTTTATTTTTTCTTTTGTCATTTGTGCTTTTGTTATTGTATCTAAGAAGGTTTTGCTTAATCCAAGGTCACAAAGATTTATTCCTATGCTTTCTTCTAAGAATTTTGTAGCTTTAGCTCATACAGTGGGTCTGTGGTCCATTTTGAGTTAACTTGCATATATGGTTTGAAGTAGAGGTCCAACTTCTTTTGCATGTAGCTATCCAGTTGTCTCAGTACCATTTGTTGAAAAGACTATTCTTTCACCCATTAAATTGTCCTGACAATGGACCATAAATGTAAAAGGTTTATTTCTGGACTCTCAATTCTGTTGCATTGATATATATATATATATATATATATATATATATATATATATTTATCTCAGAAAAACCCGAACGAACTTTTTGGCCAGCCCAATATATATATCCTTATGCCAGTACTACATTATCTTGATTACTGTAGTTTTGTGGTAAGTTTTGAAATCAGAAAGATTGAGTAGTCCTATTTTGTTCTTTCTTTTCAAGACTGTTTTAGCTATTCTGTGCCCCTTCCATTTCCATATAAATTTAGGATTAGCTCATTGATTTCTGCAAAAAATCCAACTAGGGTTTTGACAGGGATTGTGTTGAGTCTGGGGAGTATTGCCATCTTAACAATACTAAGTCTTCTGATCCATGAGCATGGAATGTGTTTCCATTTATTTAGGTTTTCTTTAGTTTCTTTCAACAATATTTTGTACTTTTCAGTGTACAAGTTTTGTACTTCTTTTGTTGAATTTAATGCTAAGTATTTCATCTTTTGTGATGCTTTTGTAAATGAAATTGTTTTCTTAATTTCATTTTCAGGTTGTTCATAGCTAGTGTGAAGAAATACAATTTATTTTTTGTATATTGACCTTATACATTGCCATCTAATTGACTATGTGTGTGTGTTTGTGTGTGTGTGTGTCTGTGTATTTTAGACAGAGAAGTTGCTCAGGAAGTTTATTACAAATAATAATCATGGGCTATTGGGTAACAGCAGTGGAGAAAAAGTCATTTGTATTGTTGAGTGGTAATTCATTGTATGGATATAACCACTCCACCTCTCATCCCCTGTAATGAGTGCAGAATTTGTAATATATCCATAAAAATTGTTTGGGTCCTGATGAACTCACAGTCTAACTGGAAGGTAAAGAGATTATCAGTGCCTAAAACTCAGAATCATAATTCAAAACATGCAGAAAAATGAAAGCGAAATCCTTTCCAATTCTTTCATGTTTTTCTCCAGTTTCTCTGGATTCCTTCACATTTTGCTTTAGTAAAAGCAAAAGTTAACGAGGGTACAGTCTTCTTGGTCAGCTGAAAGCTATTTTAGATGCAGTTACCCTTCCCATTGTAACTTCCCCTGTAACTGCTCCCTCGTTAGATGACATACCTACATTTACCTCTCTTGGCCTCCGTTGCCCCCTACAAAAATGGGATGATTTTAGTGCCTTACTTGGAGGATTTTTATAAGGATTATATGTATAAAGTATTTAGAATTATACACCGTTAATGAGCAATAAATGCTGCCATGTCCTTAATATTACATGTCAGTCAGTTGGCACATAGGAAAGAGACATAACTATCTCCAGCCTGTGAAGATTTAAAAATAAGCAAAGTATGTCATTTTAGGCTTGGGACATCTGCATTCTCTTGACCTATCGGGGGAGGGGGTTCCTAAGAGATTTTCTTTTTAAAAATTGGAGACATCAAGAGGAAAGTGCCCAGAGGAGATAGTGAAGAATACCAAGAAAGCAGAGAAGAGAAATCGGAAAGAAAAGAAAGTTAGGAGAAGAAATCAAGGAAGCCAAGGAGAAGAAAGTAGGTGGTTAGCAAGAGGGGTATAACAAGAATAAGGCTCATAAAGGCAGGAGAGAGGGGGGGGGGAGAGATAGAAAGAGAGAGAGGGAAAGAGAGAGAGGGAGAGAGATGGAGGGAGGGGAGAGAGAGAGAGATCTTGTAATACAGAGCTAAGAGCTTTATTGAAGTTTAACAGAAAAGAAATCCTTGTTTGAAAGGAAGAGACTGGCTATATTTAGTACTGGGTAGGATGTCAGTTCTGAAAATAAACTGCTCCCAGAACCAAATGTAATCCTCTGTGGTGTTGTCACCTGAAGCAGGCTGGCCACCCTGGAACGTGGACACATCACCTACTTCAGAACTCCTGACAATCACAAGGACTTGCCCCACTTTGTCCCCTTACCCCATTCCTAAGTTTTAAAATGTCTGATTAATGTGGAGAAAAAAAGTTACATAGCTGAAGAAAGTGAAGTGTATGTTGATATATACGTGGAGCAGTGAAGTGTCCTGCTAAGTAAATACCAGAATATATATACATATGTCAAAGAAAGAGACTTTCCATAACCACCATACATAAAATAGCAACCACCCTTACCCTCAATTACGTTTGATGGATAAAGGAAAACGATGGGTGGAGTTGTCTGATAGGCTGTTGGATATATGGGTGTAGAGTTCAGTTGGGAAGTCTGGACCAGAGATGTAGACTTGAGAGTTTCCGTCAAGGACCATGTGGGACGTTTTGAAAATGCAGATTCTTTGGATCTCACCCAAGATCTCTTGAATAAGACTCTCTGGAGGTGAGGCTTATTTCTATTCCTTATTCATATCCACCTTTAAGCTCAAAACCCATGTATAATATTGCCTAGATTACCATTTAGATATTACATGGGCACCTTATTAGATATGGCACAATCAGCATGCCATATCTAATGAATCACCAAGTCTTATTTATTCTACATTCTGCCTATCATGCACTTTTCTTCATCTATACTGTCCCTACCTGGATTCAGGGCACAATCATGTCTTATCTGATTTAGTGACAGACTGTATTGCAGTTTATCTGTTTACATGTCCATTTACTCTACTAGACTGTGACTAATGAGAGAATAAGACCACGAATTTATTCATTCAACCAGTATGTAGTGAGGGCCTACTACATGGCATATTGTGTCACTTTCATCTCTGTGTCTTTCCCATCAAGTATATTGCCTAATATTAAGTAGGTGCTCTATTGGATTACATTGAAACTTACTATGTTATAGATGAGAAAATAGGGCCTAGAGATGAAAAATGACCTGCCAAAGCCACACAGCAGGTTAGAATACTGGAGTTTACATTTCCTTACTCTTAGTTCAGTTTGTTTCCTCAGGACCACATTGTCTCTCCCTCCTGCCCCTCCATACTCTCCCAGGTTATTTCTCTCTCTCTGAATTTTCTGTACCATTCTCTCATGGCAATATTGCTCCTGTACTTGTTTGCCAGCTTCTGTGGAAAAGAAAATAATCATGACTATCCTATAGGCTTCTTGGTTAAGAATCTCTATTTGCTTGGCATTGCTTGATTTATTCTGGCATCATCACTGCTGAATCAGGATGAACATAGGTCAGCTTTTCATCTGGCTTCTCTTGACTCCAGTAGAGTATGGATAGAGCTGGCTTCATACAGGAACTTGTAAGCTCTCAACAGGTCTGGGCTGTATTCTGGGAAAACAGAATGAGGAAAGACTTTCAAAATTTGTGCAGAGTAGGTGTTTTATGCAGACAAAGTAAGAGAGAATGTGTTATAATTATATGCTGAGAGAACTTATTTGATTGGGTTTATGGATGAAGACTCTGGAAACGATTATTTTAGACACTGTATTGGACTATCATACCAAGCTTTTTAAATGTATTATGTATTTCACTTGCTACAATTTAATAAAACCTAAATAAGCTCAGTACATTCTAGGAATATGAATAAAATATGTGGGTGGTACCTTCTAGAGAAAATTTCTGCTCTGAACTTCTTCAGGCTATGAGTGTAGGGGACCCTCTTAGAACAGCTTATAAACATGTTGTTTTCACATCTTTGTATCTTTGTTCATTCTGTTATCTCTGCTTGCAATGGTTTTTATTCATTCTCTTATTTATAAAATATTTTCTGAGCATCTGCTCTATGCCAGACACTGTGCTGAGTTTGGGAGATTCGGTGACAGTTCTTTATGCAGGCCATCCTCTTGGCTTTTGCACATGCTATTCCCTCTGGCTGTAATGTCCTTCTCATCCTTCAAATTCATATTTGAACATTACCTATTTTAGGGAACATTCCACAACCCCCTGAATACTGGATTATGTGTATTTCTTCTCTGCTCCCTTCCATAGCACTTATCATCCTTTATTACATTTGTGTATTTGATATCTTTCCTACTAAATTACAAGCCACTTGAGAGTAGGGATTCATTTATTAATTATATATTAAATTAATAATATATGATTATTATATATAGCTTAATATCTATATTAATAATATATAATTAATTTATTTATTTTATATATTAATTTATTACTATATCTTTACTCTGTGGTCCTATATTAAGGTAACAATGGAAACAACTGAGATTATTCAACCTTCTCACCTCTTAAGATGATACCCATCAAAAATAATAATCATGTTAATGATCTTCATTCATTCAACAATGCCTGCTATGAGCCACTCACTATCTAAGTGCTGGTGATTCAACAACTAAATTTCCTTCTTTCATGGACTTGTCATTCAAGTAGTAGGGAGAGATGTTTACTCTGTGCCAGATACTGTTCTAAGCATTTTACATGTTTTAATCCATTTAATTCTCACAACAACCCTATGAGGTATATTGGTAAATTGTACTGATTTTACAGTGAGAAACCGAGGCCCAAAGTGATTAAGTAACTTGGCCAAGGTTATACAACTGGCGAGTTGCAGACCTGATATTTGACCCAGGTCAACTCACTCCAGAACTTACACTCTTAACCACAGAACCCTTTTCTCATCTGCAAATCCCTTCAAGGATTTTTGCTCTAACTATTCTAAATTACTTAATATGCCTGAATATTCCATGTTGTTATATATTCCCTTGCCTTTGAATATCTTGTTCACTCTTCCTGAAATGCCTCCCTAACCCATATCCTTTAGACCTTAGCCTAGAAGTCACTCATTATAGGAAAAACCTTGCTTAATCACCTCTCTGCCCAAAAGACCAGTTTAGGTATCTGTCCTCTTCTTTATCATTTTTTATTATAATTTACTGTCTCCCATTCTAGAAAGTGATTTCTAGAAATTTTATTTTTGCTTTAGGCTGTTATGTTTCTAAAAGACTACTTGCAATTTCATGATTTTTTGATAGGATATCAGGATAGTACAATTATATACAGAAATTGATGTTGAGACATTACAAAATTCACTATATGATACCTGACAACTTGTTTTACAAACTTGTTAGATTCAGTGTATTTCAGAAAATATGCTTTCTTAACTCTTTAGTTAATGGTGTGCTTGTTAGGAAATACATTTTGACAGATTCATTGAGTTGTCCAAGCTAGTCAGTGAGAGTGTTGGGTGCAGAAGTGAACACAGGTCTGCTGTTTCCCAATCCCAGGCCTTTTTTTTCTTTTTATAGGCACCTTGCTGACACTAATTCAATTCCAATTAAATTTGGAGATACTGTCTCAGCACAGATCAACCCATCTCTTCTAAAAGCCAGTGATTTCCAAAAAATAAATGAGTAAAACCTTAAAGGACACCAGGAAAATCTCTCTTCCCTCCAAATATTGTCCCTACTACTATGTTTTAGAAATTTCTAAATTATAGTTTTATACTGAATTAACCACATCATTCCACATTTCATAGCAACTAGTTGTTCAGGTTATTTGTAACATGACAGTTAACTCAAAAAAGCTTTTGAAAGAAGGGAGAGTATATGTAACAGAGTATACTGAATAAGGAGGACAGGACATAGTTGAAAGTGTTGTAGAAATAAATTAGGGGATCAGTGAAAACTATCATAAGGCTTTAGAACATAAAGGAGTCTTAGTCAGGGAAGGATTTACAGAGAAATTAGGACCTGAAGGTAGAAAATGAATAAATATATGTAATTCATGTGGAGGATACATATGGAAAGCTGGACTGGTAGCCATGTGCATTGGTATCTGAAAAGAGTGAAACATTCAACTTGTCTTATGTTGAGGAGAGAAGTGGAATGTATATAGTTGGAGAACAACTTGATTGACAGGCAAAGTAATTTAGACTTAGTGCTCTAGGAATTAGAAATAAGTTTTTGAACAAAGGAATAATGTGTGAAAATAAGCCACATTTAAGGAAGGTATATATTTGGCGCATATCTGTTCAAATTTAAAGCTGGACTTAAAAAAAAGGATTCAAATTAAAATCATTTCTTCCTTCTCCTACAGGCTACATTAGGGTGAGAACAATTTCTTAATACTCATATCTACTGTTCTTTGAGCACTTACTATATGCCAGACACATGATAAAACTTTTAAATGCAAGACCTTATTTAATGTATGAGAAATAGCACAATCCTGTGAAGTAGGTACTATTGCTACCTCCACTTTAAAGATGAAGAAACAGGATCCCGAGAGGTGAATTGATTTTCCCAAAGTCAAATAGCTCACAAATTGAGGAGCAAAAATGTGAACCCTGATCTGTTTAACCTGAATCTAGTTAGTACAACTATTGCACATAGCTGACATGCAACAAATACCTGTTGAATAAATGGGTGAATGAATATATCAGTAAATCTATCCTCTTCTGCAGATAACCCTACATATTAGCTTTAATGGTTTTCATGATCTTGATAAGCTTAGGTCAGTGTTAAAAGGAAGGAAGAGGTTTGAGCTACAAAAGAGAAGAATTTACATAGGAAAATCTCTTGACTGGAATTTCTGATTGCGTAGAGATATGGTTTTGGTTAGAAATTATGTGTATATATATATATATTTATATATATGTACCCACAAACACACAGATATACATGTATATATGTATGTGTATGTGAGTGCGTGTGTAAACACGTGCATACATGCAAATCAACAGAACAGTTTGGAGCACCTTTGACACACACGTTCATGCACATGCAGACCCACATGCTTTCTTTTGTTTTCTTAACCCTCCTGAAAGGGTGTAAATAATAGAATGTCAGAGCTAGAAGGGACTTTAGCAATTGCCCAATCAGATGCCCTCATGTGAATGTAGAGATTGAGGCACTAGAGGGAAAGTAAATTGCAAAGGTCACACAAGGAGTTAGAGTAGATTAAGAATTTGAGTTTCCTAACTCACAGGTTTGTTTTACTTTGAACTGTCACCATTTACCATCTCAGTTTTATAGATGGGGTAACCAAAGTATCCTAAGAATGTTGATGGTCAAGCTCCTGCTACTTGTCCGTTGAAGCAGGACTTGAAATCAGATCTCTTTTATTTTAAATATGAGGCTTGTTTTCATTCAAGTGCTTCTGTCTGGATGCCCAGAAGGAAGACCTTTTCCTATTGAATTAAATAGTGGACTGAAGACAATTTCCAGAAAGCTTTGTCCTTCACTTTAAGAGAAAATGGCCAAAGCTGCTTTATTTTCAGAAGGCTGGCAGTCCCAAGGAGGCTCCATGAAGGCAGGGATTTTGTCTTCCTGATTGAATCCACAATACCTAGCACAAAAATATTTGTTGAATATATAACATACTGAACCCACAAAGGGAAAGTAATGGTTTCCCAATGGATGATGGATGGATAATCATTATTAGTGCTGAAAAAATGGGAATGGCTGTGGAAAAGAGGAGGGAGAAACCCTTAAACAAAGGAGAAGCTCTGTGTCTCTTTAGCTGATTGAAGCTGCAATCACTCAGCAAGGGCTGAGTGGCTTGGTAGGACTGCGATTGGCAGAGATATTTAAATGAGGCCTCCTTAAAATTGTTACTCTCCACCCCACCCCCACTCCTCTTTAAATTCTGTTTCAGTCATTACCCAGGGACCGGATACAGAGATTCCTATGGGGAGTTCTAATGGGTCTATTCAATTTCAACGGGATGACGCCACTTAGCCAAGCATTAAGAGCTATAGCTCCGGGAAAGCAAACGAGGCGGGGGGAGAAAGAGAGGCAGAAAGAGAAACTGTAACAAGGAGCAATAAATCCCTTCCCTCCCCTATAACCCATTCACAAGACCTCTAGAAAACATCTACATTCACAAAACAGCTGGCTAGCTGAGCTGAACACACTGCAATCTCATTCCCCTTCCTCTCCCACCCCCCGTGGCCCGCTCTCTGCAGATTATATACCAACGCACCCTAAGCTATATAAATAATCACACACTAGCGGTATCTATTGCTCTGTTGAGATACCCTGTGTCTACAACTGCAGTTTCTGCGCTTCGGTTCATCTGTCAGATTGGAGGCGTGGGGAGGAGGGAAGGGGGAGGGGAAGAGAAGGGGAAGGAAAACGCTGGAGGAGGGGAAAAAGAAGGAGGAGGAGAAGGGGGAGGAGAAAGAGGCGGAGGAGGAGGGGGAGGAGAAATAGGAGAAGGAGGAGGAGAAAGAAGAGGAGGAGGAGGAGGTGAACAACTTACCCTGCTGAGCTTTCTTTGGGGAATACGTGCATCAAGGTTTAGATCTGCATGTAAAATCCATACAAAGTATCTGCCACTACAACTCTGACTCTCTTCCCCACCCCGTTTGTTTGTTTTTTTTTTTTCTTTCCCTTTTCTCTGCTGTCAGAAAGACTGAAACAGAACTATCTCTGTTTCTGGCTCCACTGCCAGTGAAGGAGTTTTCATTCAGACTTTCCGAAGAGAGGTGGAGAAACCTAAAGACTCAGGAGAAGAAGAGGTCCTTTGAGCCAGATGGGGCATTAGTTCTTCTGCTTTTCTCAGCATGGATAAGCCCTTTCTTCAAGGTAAGCTTAGAGATTAGCTCATAAGGACCTCAGAATTCTTTCTATGAAATGCACAGATTGCCATTCATTCCAGTCATCGTGTGTGTGTGTGTCTGTGTGTGTGTGTGTTTGAGAGCGCGCGCGTGTCTGTGCACGCGCACAAGCGCAAGCGCATGGGTAGAATAAAATGAAAACCGTTTAACTGAGATTTAAATGAATCAGCTCTTGCAGAAAACTATCCATATCGGAAATTTCTAAATCAAAGGAGAACTTCAAAATAACTCTTTTGTAGCCAGATGTCAATGTAATTTCTAGCCTGTTGACCTTTAAATGAATTTTGGTGCTTGCCTAAGCCCCTTATAGCGCAGCCTAACCACCCAAGCTGAGAACGTAGGGAGAGCCCGTGCTGAGGCCAGTCTGGCTGCCCAGCGGGCATCCTGTCAGTGTACGGCTAGTCTGCTATTGGCTCACAAGTCTGGGCTGTGCATCGTTCAGATTTCATCACATCACCTTGCCCTGGGTAGAAATGGCGCAAGCTGACACGGCATAACCCCCTACTTACATTGAGTCAGAGCAGTGATTTAGAAATCTCTGGATCCATGCCTGGGTGTGTGTGCACATGTCTCTGTGGCATATGGAAATTTTGTCAAAAGTGAGAACCTGTGAGCATGTCTAGTTAGCCAACAGACATCTGATAGGACCTGGGGCAGTGGTTTACACTCCCTTCCATTCGTGTCATTACAGTTACCACTCGTCTCTGTATGCCGCAAACCATGTTGGACGAACAGAAAACAGACCTTGAACTCTCAGACAGAAAATCTATTTTGAAATGCAAACCATTGTTGCTTTTCTGGGTACATTAAAACCTCACTGTAACATAATGTGCTATCACATGAATTTGGATATACCAGGTGTTAAGTGATGTTCCCAACAAGTCAGCTTCATACATACATACAAAGAAGGCACAGGCTAGCTTTTTATCCACAAGGAAGTATTAATCTTGTCCCCTAAACCTCTAAATAAACATTTCTAAGACTTTATTGTAACACTGTATACATTTTGGCTTTTTTGTTCTGTTTTTAGGTCTCTCTAGCTGAGAAACAATCTAGTTAGTGATCTGACTGACTTGGATTCAGAGTTGAGAAGTTGAGTTGTGAGGAAGTAAGGAACCTGAAGGAAAGGACACCAATTCTTCATGAAAGACTTTTGAGGCAGAGGAACGCAACCAACAAACCCAGCATAAAAATTTAGAGCATCAGGACAAGAAGGGGTTTTAAAACCTTCCTTTCATACTCCCCTCACTTTGCAGATGGAACAGAAGTCACTTGCCCACAGTCACACAGAGCTTAAGTTTCCTGTCTCTTATAAAAGGATTTGGGGTTTAAAGAAAGATTCCTACTTCTTAAATGAACAACTAGCATTTTCTCCAGGATTAGAAGTATGTGAATTCATTTGATATTACAATTTTTCCTTGTATTGCTCATTACTAAAACACCTATATCTTTAAAAATGCAGGCTCTTAAAACTGCAAGACTCTCTGGTTTGAAATAAACTGCTGTTGAGTCTTAATGAAACTATGAAGGTAATGAATAGGACTAGGGTAGCAAAGTGACAAGTTAAGAGTTAAATGTGGTGAGAACCTGGCAGCTCCAACAAGATGTATGTGGTAGGACGGAGGCCCAGTCAGTGGCTGAGAGGTTAGTAATGTAAACTATATACAACTTGGTATTTGTAAGGGGGGGAGTGCTTTGATAGAGATGCAAATGCTTTTGCACAGAGAGGAATTTTTAGAGAGCAGACTTTGGAAGAGTAGAACTAAGAAAACACATAAAGCCATAGCAGAAATCCCCCCTATGTTTGCTTTCAGTTATTCTGAGAACGAGTGTATATAACAGCAGAGCACAGAAAAAAGCAACACACCCCAGAGCCGTTACACAGTAAGGTACAAAACAGCATTGAACCCATGGGACTAGGAGAAAACAGGAGCCAGGCTCTCCTTCTCTTCTCCCTCCTTCTTTGAGATCAAGATTGAGTCATACCGTATCGGAAAGGATTTATCATAAAAATCAGAACACTCTTAAGGTGTTAGCATAGAAGGGCTTTAGATAGGAAAGTTTTCAACTTTAGTCTCAACATGGCAGATTTTACGTTCCAGGGAGAAAATACATTTTTCTTTCATTAACAAACAGCATTTCTTGAATGGATTTACCTTTCTAGTCCCTAAGTTGGCATAAGAAAAGAAATTTCTGTTTAGGTTGAACATAGCAAATTTCAGGGCTACAGAAAAACTGTTGAGAAAGCTATGAGCACCTGGCCAGAGGGATTGAGATGGGAGTGGGTTTACAATGCATCATTCATTACTGCACAGGCACTACGTGACAGAAATCACTAGATCCCATCAATGTGCAGCCAAGACTTGTAATCACCTTGGCTCCTATTTAATAATATATGATATGTATATTCTCTCTCTCACTTAATAGAATATGGAATTCACCAGCAGCACAGTCAGTTTCTTAACTGTTGCTGCTCACAATGAATGGCCCTTTAATGAGTGGATTTCTGAATCATAAACATGCTTGCAGTAGTAGTTTTTCGTCTAATCTATGTGCTGCAGCAGTCT
Source organism: Mesoplodon densirostris (assembly GCF_025265405.1). Taxonomy (NCBI): domain Eukaryota; kingdom Metazoa; phylum Chordata; class Mammalia; order Artiodactyla; family Ziphiidae; genus Mesoplodon; species Mesoplodon densirostris. Next base: position 1,627,456 of record NC_082681.1, on the reverse strand, counting down.
CTTGTCTATTTGTTTCTCAACTTTTTTTCCCCTCTTACCTTCCCCTAGAGTATCTATTTCAGTTCATCCTGTTAGCCAGATCGGAGTCAGCACATCCGGAATGGCAAACAATTTATTGTCATTCAATCCTGTTTTATCCTACTCAACACCCTGATTTTACCCAGGTCCTACTGCCCACCATATTGCAGGTCTTCCACAGTCCATTCTAGTAAAGATTTTACAGGGCAGGAAGAAACCTTCTGAGTTCATCCTGTTAATCCCCTTACCTATAAGCAAAACAGTAGTACTTCATCATCCCAGACTGATGCCCAAAGCCTCCTTTAATCATCCAAGCATCTCAACTCTTCAGTCTTGCAGCAGTCTAATCAATATCCAAATACACCTTCTCAACCTAAACACCATATACCCTTCTGCTGCCAAGACAGGATCCCCTCGTGGCTCTGAGTTATTTGTATTATGACCTAGATTCCTCCAAGCATAGCTTTCAACCTTCTGGGCAAGTCCCTGAGATATCTAGTGACATCCTTCGGATCCCATATGATTATCTCCTGTAACATTAAGACCTGGTATGCCTTCCTTTGAGTCATTGATCCTTCGAATTTCCAGTATTTTTGAATCTAGTTTCCTTTGGGAAATCAGTGAGTCTAAAATGCATCTAGCATGTACGTTATTGTTTTTACAGTGTACATGACTTGAAGAGCCCCACACATTATTTATCTGATCAATGGGGAATAAATTCATTTCTTATAAAATTATTAAAAGATTCTTCCCAATCCAAAGCTCCTACATCCACATACCCTGCAAGCCAGCTGAACAATGTGTCCTTGTTTATTTGGGTGTTCAGATGAAAACTACCTGTTTCTCTCTAATGCTGGGACTATGAGTCTTAACAAAGATACAGCAAAGGTAGAGGTGTAAGTCTTCAGGGGATTGTGAGTCCAAGCACATAAAAGAGACAAACATGTTGCTTTTGAATGCCCAAGTAAACAAGGACATGTTGCCCAATTTACCCTCAAGGGCTGAAGATGCAGAAGGTATGGACGAAGAGAATTATTTTGTCAAATTGTTTAGTTATATAATTACAGACCATAATAGGGAAGAGTCCCTCAAAATCACCTAATCCATTCCTATAATTATATAGATACCGGAACTGAGACCCAAACAAAGTAAGTGATTTGCCAAAGGTCACACGTTTGAGTCTTAGAATCTCCATAGTCTTTATCTGCATTCTCTTGTGCTGCATTAAATAACACTGAAACAAGTAGCTAAAAAGTGAAATTATACTCAGACTGGTTCTTTGATGTGATGTGCCAGAAAAGTTATTTTTAACCAAATTAAATCTTCTTTTCAAAAAATGAACAGATGTAAATTCAACTAAATAAGTTTGCATGGGGATATAGCCTCGAAAGGCAATGTCTGATCATATTATTAGCCACTGAGTCCTTTATGAACTACGTCTTTTTTTTTCTCTTGCTATTGAACTTTGGGCACATTTCAGTGTCATGTTTGCTTGCTTATGGAAATCTCATCAAGCACTATCCGCTTTCACTTGTTCCTTTCTATTACTCATTCAAGCTTTCCATCCCATACGGTAGTGTGAGTAATCGATCTCTTTTGAGGAGGCCTGAAGTTTGATGGATTTTAAATATATACTTTATTCATGCTAGTGTTTCCTAGGTCCTAATGCCCCCACGGTGACTCTTAGATTTTTGTTTAAGTTTCCTTATGCACACCTCTTTTTGCTGTTCAGTCTTCCAGGTGGTGCAATACAGTAATCTACTGTTGGGAAAATATTTTCCTCATGGTCACCGTTATCAGTACTAGGCTCAATCAAATGCTTCAGGGAATGACCACCGAGCTCTTCCTGACTGTGGTACAATGAAGGCACAAGCATATATTTTCTAGATATTCAACTTATCTGAAATTTGGTATAAAAACATTGCTGCTCTTTAAGAAAGCCAGTTTATTGTATAAGGTAAAGATAGAGAAAAGCAGTCCAAGCAGATTCTGCCTCATAAATCCCATCAATATAGACTTGACTTAGGGTGGTAAAAAGTACAATTATAGGTGATATTTGAAATCATTCAGGGTTCCCCTATCCCCAGGTTATTCCTATGTATACAAAAGTTTGATTCTGAAGCCATGCTGCCATTTAGAAAGAATTACCTCCTCAATAAGTTAAAGCAGCTTATGAAGTGAGGAGAACAGCAAGATGATTAGTCTTGACTTTCTTCCACCCTTGGGAAGGCTTTTTTCCTATTATTCTACAGATAGCCTAATTTCTGCCATTTGTGTCTCTGCCATATCTCTGCTATTATTGCAACTCGCTTGCTTGCCTGTATTCATTGAATCAAGCTTGTCCTTTATCATCTGTTTATTTATGCTTATAAATTTCACTGAAAGGAAAATTTTGCTTGAGAACATATATATATATACATACATATGTATGTATATGTATATATGCAACTTCTCATGGAAGAGTTTTGAGGCTTTCTCTTTTACATCAGCGTTGCTTTAGGAAGTGACCTTTGCATTTGAAATTAGGTTCCATTTTTATTAGAATTTTGATGCTGAAGGCCTAGATTTCTTGGTTAGCAAACCTCTTAATGAGCTAACTGCTCCTGTGATCCTAGTCATCTGATGGACTACTACAGGAATCCATAATCAGATCTTTGCTCCCAATGTGCTTTATAGTCTGGATGAGATGACCAGACTTGCTTGTAAAGAAGTAGGGGAGGTCAATTACAGAATAAAGGAGTAACATGAAGACTAAAGTGATTTAAGGTAGTGGTGGTGATAGGGCCTGAGGTTTGTTGGTTCCCTGCAAAGTACTCATGCCTGTGTGTTCTCATTTATTGTTTCTATTCCCTCTCTCCTAGGACTTTCTGATGTGCCCTAAGATCCATGTGACTACAAGGGCTCTTTATCACCATAAGTGCCACCCTGACCCCAAACCACTCAGAACTCAAGAATCAAGGCAAAATGGATGCCGCAGTGACAGATGATTTCCAACAAATTCTACCTATTGAACAGCTGCGCTCTACTCACGCTAGCAATGATTATGTGGACCGTCCTCCAGTCCCCTGTAAACAGGCCCTCTCCAGCCCTTCCCTTATTGTGCAAACCCACAAATCTGATTGGTCCCTGGCTACCATGCCTACTGCTCTCCCACGCAGTCTCAGCCAGTGCCATCAATTGCAGCCCTTGCCTCAGCATCTGAGCCAATCTAGCATTGCCAGCTCAATGTCCCATAGCACCACTGCCTCTGATCAAAGGCTCTTGGCCAGCATTACGCCCTCACCTTCAGGCCAGTCCATCATCCGAACCCAGCCTGGAACAGGAGCCCACCCAAAGGCTGATGGTGCTCTGAAGGGAGAAGCTGAGCAATCTGCAGTGCACCCCAGTGAGCACCTCTTCATCTGTGAGGAGTGTGGGCGCTGCAAATGTGTCCTCTGTACGGCAGCTCGCCCTCTCCCCTCCTTCTGGCTGTGCAACCAGCGTTGCCTTTGCTCTGCTGAGAGCCTCCTCGATTATGGCACTTGTCTCTGCTGTGTTAAGGGCCTCTTCTACCACTGTTCTACTGATGATGAAGACAACTGCGCTGATGAGCCCTGCTCCTGTGGGCCTGGCTCTTGCTTCGTCCGCTGGGCAGCCATGAGCCTCATCTCCCTCTTCTTACCCTGCCTGTGCTGCTACCTGCCTACCCGTGGATGCCTCCATCTGTGCCAGCAGGGCTATGATAGTCTTAGGCGACCAGGCTGCCGCTGTAAAAGGCACACCAACACTGTGTGCAGAAAAATCTCTTCTGGTAGTGCGCCCTTCCCCAAGGCCCAGGAGAAGTCTGTATGACCTTCCCACAAAAGGGATCCAGTGCTTTCTCCTTCTAAGCCCCATCAATAAAGCATAGGCCTCATCTTTGAAGAAGGGGAGGAGGAGTAAAGTAGCCAAGCCAAAGTTAGGGCTCACCAATTTTGTTCCTGCAGTGTCAGGGGAATGGTCAAGTACATCCTGGTGCAGGATGCCTTGTTCTTTCTCACAGTATCTATCCCACTCCTCTTCAGTCTTTTAACACCCACCATCTCAGCCCTTATGGCTGTCATGGCATATTCAGGTGATATATAAGCATGAGATTTGGACACTGAGGGCTGACAGAGCCAGCAATGTGGAGGTTTAGGGGCTCCCCAACGTAATACCTCTCGATGCAGGCTCTGAGTGTCACTCTGCTTTCCACAGTGCCTTTGGAAGCTTTCTTCTTAGATGGTTTTCACAGGTCCATGTGGAACAGTGTTCAGTATTCCAGGGAATCTGACCCCTTCTCTGTTTACTGCCCCTCTGGTCTTTAGTCTTTTTCTCATTTTCTCCTCTTCTTTCATTACTCTGTTCTGTTCTCATTCCCACTTCATTCTCACCCTCTCTACTTTTACTCTTCCTCTCTTTTCTTTCTCTCTCTCGGCTTTCTTCTCCTTCCCTCCCTTTCTCTCAGACTAATCCTTTCTCCGCCTGTATTTCTGTCTTGTTTGATCTAATCTTTGTCTCCTTCTACCTGTCCCTTTTTCTCTCTCTAACACGTCAAAAAGTGCTGTTTTTCCATGGGTGTTTCCTTTGACGCCAAACTTTGCTATGTTATACTATTTACTAATTTTTATTAAGGGAAATTGATTACTGTAATGAACTTATCACTAGCAATAGTGTGTGTGCACTCATAACCACACTCACCAGTTTATGAGCATATGAGGCAAACTTGTCTTACATTTCCAGGTTTAATGAGTTGAAGTTTTACTCCCTTTCCCAATAATCAACTTATAGTACTGACAGATTCCACTAGCATGCTGAGTAGGATAGTAAATCAGGATGCTCATAACTTTGTATGTCTGACCCAAGTGCCAAAGGCAGACGTGCTTTATAGCTAAATGAACAAAGCAAAGGATATTACAGAGGTCTGTTCTCTCTTAGAAGCTAACTGCCCTGAGACTGCATGGCTCAGGCCTTAATAATGGACATAAAAAGTCATAAAACTTTAGAGCTGGAAGGATCTTAACTGTTAATCTAGTTCAATGCCCTTATTTTACAGATGGGAAAACTGAGGCCTGGAAATAGGAAGGGATCTGCCCAAGGCTACACACTGAGTTAATAGAGTTGGACCTGGCGTACAGGTCTTGTGACTCTTGGTTCAGTATTCTCTATTAACAATGACAGAAAGCCATTCCCATTCAATTTTCAGGAATCATGCCAAGCTAGTGTGGTGGTCTTGATGTGGGGCATAGTGGGTAGCTAACGTTCAGGTGTCAAGGCTGCCCCCAGTGGACATCACCTTTGGCTCTGTCACCTTGTAGAAGCTCAAGTGTGCAAAAGAAAAGCTTAAGGAAGCCCTAATCAAGCTGTATCTTCACCATTGCACCTATCCTTTGCTGCACACTGTGCTTGCTCCTGGCTTTGTCTGCAGTGGCAGTTGCCTGAGAAGCTAAATTTCAGCAACAGTGGAAAACTGAGATGAAAGATGTATAATGCAGAGAACTGACTTCTCTTTTAAGAAATACCAAGAGCTTGTGCTGTGAATCCCCTTCAGTGGGAAAAGGCTGCAGTGGTGATAGCAGGCTCCTAAGGACTGCTGCTGAAAGATGCAAGAATTAGATACAGTTTCCCTCTGTAAGTGAAGCCAAAATTCACTAAAGAATTCAAAGATTGAGGGCACTTGCTTGAAATCAAGGTGCTCCAACTTAGTTTAAGACCTCCAGACTCTAGCTTTATATATCATCATCTCTTTTAAAGTGTGCATGGATATGTATTACAGGGTGGAAAGGTGGGGAGAAATGTATAGTCATACACGGGGAAGAAGAAGGGAACATCCATGTCCCCTTGTTGGCTATATACTATAGGAATATGTGCCACTCAGTCTTTGTTGGTTCTGAATCTCCCTGAAGTGTACTGACATTTGGGCTGCACAGAGACCCTCACCTTCCCTTTCACCTCCTCTTCTAGAATTGCTTTGCTCTATTTTTGTATATATAAATATGTTATGATGATTATTAATAATGTTAATGATATTGCTGCAAATGGTGCCATATACAAGGTTTGGCTTCTTGGAACATTTATAAACCCAAACCAGTACCTGTAACCTCTTATGTTGCTTTCAAGTCCTTCCACTTAAGTAACTTCTTTTTATGTTACAAGTCTGCCTGATTGACTTTTGAACTTATCCACCCCTAAAAGCTGTGCCCGGTTCTCTGGGTCAAGCTGGATGGTGATGAGTAGCAACACATACTTCTCTTCGCTTCGGCCTGAAATTTGCTTAAAGCTGAGATAAGTAAGGATTCTGACACTAGTGCATTGTTCCTGGAGCTAAAGTTATTCTATGGATGTTTGCTTATTAGTTTCAGGACCCAAAACAACACAAGTCCCTCCTCCTTGATAGCTCCTCATATCTCAATCCTGCAGTCCTTACTCAGGCAAATTGTGCACTGCCAGAGGCGCCCTGCGCTCCTGCCACACACCCAAAGGAGCTCTTCTCAGTGTATTTCTAAATGGCCTTACACTTGGTAGAAGAAACTGAAGGGTTACTCCAATGCAGTTGCAGTCTGCAGTCTGCTGAATCAGGGCTCTCATTTGTGTCCAAGTTGGCCTGATATGGACTGCATCTGGTTTACGTATAGATGGGTCCTGTTGGGGTATGCGCACGGACATGTGAGTGTGCATATGTATCCCCTCTGTGAGAGAGATATATATATATATTTACATATATATATGTAAATATATATTCACACATCTCTATATATTTTAATGTATTGCACATGTATATTTAAAATATATATGAAAGAACTCTAAATCCTGCAGAGAGGCTCTGTTTTCATTATTTTTCTACTTTGTGTCATGTACTGTATAAACAGGAATATTTAGAGGGTGCTTCCTGCTTAGCATTTTTTTGCAGTTAAATCATCTGTTACCCCCTAAATCTACTGCTTTCCACATATTGGTCCCTTGATACATTTCATATGGCTTTAGCCAAGAGTTTTTTGTTGTTGTCGTTCCAGCCCATCTTTCCTCATCACAATAGCTATAATAAATGTAGTGAGCACTTACATAATGCTTACTATGTGCTAAGCACTATTTTGAGCACATCACCTATATTAGCTCATTTAATCCTCACGGCAACTCTGCAATGTATGTACTATTACGATTGCCATGTTACAAATGAGAAAACTGAAGTACAGAGGGGTTAAGTGACTTGTCAAAGGTAACAAAGCTTGTAAATGCTGGAACTAAGATTTGAACCTAGGCCGTCTGACTCCAGAGTCCATGGTCCAGAGTCAGGTATAGAAGTCCAGAGCATAATATAAACCCTTGTGGTATAACAAGCCTCAAACGTTGAATGGTTCTGTCCCTAACTCCAGTCCACCTGCAGCCTAAGAGTTGAAACAAACATGCTACTATGTTAGGAGTGAAGCAATAATTACAGACATCATATTATTAGCTGTCTTGCTTCCCAAGATGGTGGCATTACACACTTCTCCACTTTTCCCTTTGAAAACATGTTTGCAGCCAGTTACCATTTCTCAATCAGCTTATGGTATGGAGCCAGTAGAGAATTTTTTTTACTTTGCCAGAGAGGGTAAGAGTTTACTTGGCCTTCTCTTTAAGGGCCCAGGAAATCTAATTCAATTTCTTTCTGAAGAAAGTAGAACTAAATCTATGTTTGGAACTTGAGATTGGTTGCAGCGGTTAACATGCAAGCTCATTGATTATATTGAGTGCATTTTGCTGATTCAAATGTAAGTAATCCACTGATGTCCATTGGTCAGTATACCACCTTACCTCTTCCCATCACCTACTTCACACAGGCATTATTTCAGAGCCAGAAAGACCCTTAAAGAACATCTATTCCAACATCAACATTTTATAGTTGGAGGAAAAGATGCACAAAGAGAGAAAAATAACCTGCCCAAAGTCACACAGTTATAAGTTAGGGTGGAATTATGACAATTCCAGACTTCCTAGTTGCCAGATTCCCTGGTCTGAGTTTCTTAGAAAATAGAGCTTGAAGCAAAAGCTTATGTGAAATCCCAAGGAAGTAGGAGCAAGGAAAAAGAGGTAGGGAAGGAGGGAGAATAATCTGTTTCATGACAAGCTTACTTCTCAATCTCTTATGATAGGCCATACTGTATCTCAGCCCATCTGCGTGAGGAAAGGGGAAGAATTCAACTCCTATCTCCCATCTCATTAGTCAAATACCTTCCCTGTGGAATATTAACTCCCCTGCACTTTGGGGTAATGCATGTGTGGGTGCCCAAGCATGTACCTTGGCATCTTAAGCCTCAGCAGCAATGGGGTAGCATTACAGACAGCAAGGCAAGTGTGCGTATAAAGGGAGACATATGAACTTAAACTGGTACACTAGGCTGGTGCTTTTCCCTTACATCTTTAATCACTTTCATTCAAAGTGAGTTAGAGATAACCTACAATTTTTAAAGTATATAAGGCTTTATTGTGGTGCTCAGAAACATACTAAATTTGCCTTCCTAAACCTATATATTCCCCGACTTGTTTTTAAGGACTTCTTTCTGCATGGAAATGAAGTTCCTAGTTCAACTAGAGGAGTAACAATCTAGACCCATATCCTTATCTTGACCCTTAAAGCACTGTTGCTGCTTTCAAAGGCCAAAATGAACAAGACACACAGCTTTCAAGGAAAGACATCTTGCGGGTGACACTGCTCATTGTTTAGGGATCTTTCTGTCATTACAATCAAAGTGATGTATGTTGCTCCCACATATATTTGGTGGCCAGTTCCCTATAAAAGAAGGGGGTAATCCTGACACACAAGTTGTCGTTCTCCAACTATTAAAGCAATCCTTTTGACTGTACTAGATAATGGTCATGTCTCTGATAATAAAAGACACAAATGACAAGGATTAGGAAACCCCCAAGTCCTTGAAGAATTGACCAACACTGCTGTGACAAGTCACTAAGGAAAGAAAACAGAGATAATCCTTCAGGCGAACACCCTAGTTTTATTAATATAGGGCTTTAACCTCAAGTCACCTGTATATTCTATTGTGATAAGATGAGGTACCCATAAATGCATCCTAAGGGCTCATTTTGAACCTATGTCCTAAGGCCTAAACTAAGGGAGACTGAATGACTCCCTTGGCCCCTTTCTCCTAGGTCCACACTTTAATCTTAGCCTTCAAAGTCTTACCACTCGGGTGACAAAAAGAAACACTAAAAGGGAAAGGAACACTAATTTTTATAATATCAGAAATTAGTTGGCTTAATTTTACTCTGTAAAAGTTTTAAAGGATCCCCTTCCAATGGGTGTTAAGGCCTCCCAATCAGGAGAAGGCTCCAGGCCCATCGTAATACATAAGGTATACTGAAGGAAAAAGAGAAAAAAGTAGTGTGAAGTAATACTGTATGTAGGTCCAGAAAGAAAAACAAAGGTTAAGAAAAGCTATGTGAAAGAAAAAAGCTCTGTAATCAGTTTGTTTCTCTCATCAAAAACTCAATTTTATTAACCTCTTGGCTCTGTTGTATATTTAAACTCCTTTTTGTCCTTGACTTATATCAGCATTCTTTTTTTTCAAACTCCTACAACACTTCCACTGGAATGACTGTGTGTGTGTGTGTGTGTGTGTGTGTGTGTGTGTGTGTGTGTGTGTGTGTGTGAGAGAGAGAGAGAGAGAGAGAGAGAGAGAGAGAGAGAGAGAGAGAGAGAGAGAGAGGGAGATGGATAGAGCCTTGAGCTCTCCCCTAGAGGTTCAGAGTTGGATAGAGCCTTGAGCTCTCCCCTAGAGGTTCAGAGTTAGAGTATGTACTCTAAAACTTTCAGCCTTTCAAACTCCCTTCCAGGACATGTCCCCATAGTACTTGGATCTTATACTAAATGATAATGTTTCTCTCCTTTAGAGAGAAATACCAGACTGGATTTGTGGCTTTACCTGGATTGGCTTCTTGGTGGTGTGGAAATTACAGTAACCTGAAACCAATTAAATCAGGATCTTTGGAGGTGAGGCGGAGGAATGGATTTTTTTTAAAAGCTTCCAGGTGTTTATAATACACTAACAGGGTTGAGAAAGCTCAGTCACCTCATTTTATAAATTCAGATACTGAGGTTCAGAGAGGGGAAACGACTCACTCATAAACACACAGTGAGTTAGGGACAAAGTTAGGAATGTGAGAATACAGGTCTGCTGACTCCTAGGCCAAAGTCTTTCTCTTTATATTATGCTGCTTTTCTCTACCCTGTGCCCTCTCTGGATCTTTGCTTTCCTCATCTGTAAAACGAAGATAATAAAGCCTAGAGATTTTGTGAGTCATTAAAGTAGAAGCATATTTTAATGTACAAGGTTCTGCACAAATGCAAAGGAATGTTAAACTTGAGGGAATTAATGTACAACACATACGTGAGGCTGAATGTCTAAAACAACATAATGAACGTTTTTAAAAATTTTTAATCCATCAGTCATTTGGGTGTTGTGACTACCTGATAACATGTATGGAGACTGAACACTTGTGTAGGTTTTCTGTACCTTTAAACTAAACTTGGCCTCAGTGACAATCAAAGAAATTAGGAGTTGAGGACAGAAGTCATTCTTTTATTTCTCTTTCCCTCACTGGGATAGGGATTAAAAGAAATATAAAAGCAAAGGGATATTTGGACTTCTTATACTTGGTCAATTACAATGTGGCCTTAGAACTGAACTAGCCTAGGGTTTCTATGGGTCTTGTAGATCCCATTCCTGGGGTCTGTCAGGGGTTGGAGGGAAGGGGGTCAAAAAAAGGACATCTCTTCTGAAAGGCAGTATGCATAAAAAGCCAGCAGGGAGGGCTGCCCATTAGGAGAAGCTACTGCTATAGAAGCCAGAAAGGAGGGAAGTGGCTTTCTGATTTGGCTTATTTGAGGAAGTAGATTATTTGGGGATCTAGTATCCCCAGAATGATCTATAACTGCAAGGAACATGTTTCCTGAACTCCAGGGCCCCGGAACAGAGTATCCAGACCCATTCCTGTCCTTTCCATTCCAGATATTAGGAATTTCCAGAGGGGGCCACTTCTGTTCTCCTAGGAGTCATATATCTGGCTACTTGTTTATTTGGTAAAAATGGAATTTTATACCATTTATAGAATGGATTTCTTGTTTCTTCCTTATTTTGAAAGTATAATACACATTCTTAATTCATCATTAATTTTTGCCAATGACTTTTAAGTATTTATTTGAAAGTTATTTTAAAATATGAAAATATATTTATTTAACAAAGCACTCCTTTATCCTTAATTGAGCCATGCTAACAAATTAAAAACAAGCCATGATCAAACTGCTTCTATGTGTCATATTACAAGCTAAATTTAAAAACCTATTTAGTAAATATATCCTCATTTCATCTTGAAATGCCTCCCTTTTAAGCGGGAGGTAGAGAGACATGGAATTAGTGGGAAGCAAGAGGCCTAAATGTATAGTGATGGGCACTTATAATCTAGACCTGCCTTAGGCAGGGGTTACCTTTCAGGTAGTTAAGAGGTGATGAGCTATACTCAATCACGAAAAATTGAGTCGTTAGAGGCCATGTTTCAGTAGTTTATGATTTCCTGGAAATATAATCCAAAAAACTCCTTGCTAATAGCTACACTGCCAATAAAGTGCTTGTACTTTGCCTGATAACAATTAACACAAGAGTCTAAGATGAGCTGCATAAAATAGCATGTGGACCAAATGAGAAAGCAGACTGTAGTTCTAAAGGAAGGATCAAATTTGGTTGTGGTGTCAGCCATAGGCATTAATTGTAGGGACATTGAAATCTATTTCAACAGAACTTCAAATAAACATAATGGAGACTGCACCTGAGAAGGTGAAAAAGGGTAATTACTGCATAAGAGGTTAGAGCACAGCCTGAAGTTCAGAAGCAACACTGAATTTAGAATCAGAAGATAACTGTAATAACACACAAGACAGTATGAGATGGAGGAGCCAGTCTTGATGAGTTTCATCCAAAAGATTTATAGACGGCTCCACCATGTGCTAGGCATCTTTAGTAAGTTACTTAGGCTTTCTGTGCCTGGTTTGAAACTCAGGAACCATGACTCTGAAAACTGTGCTCTTAACTACTACAATCTACTTCTTACAGTATAAAAATGGCTACATGAGTAGAGTCATACTATGTCCCAATTTGCCCAGGACAGTCTCAGTTAATACCTGTGTCTCAGAATATTTAATAGTGTCCTCTTACATTCTGAGAACTTATCTTGACATGACTTGTATATAATACATAATGGTATATTTAATTTGCTAACTTTGATAAAATCATTGCATGAAAAGAGATCAGGATAATTTTAGTGTTGGCCTTTCTCTCATATTATCCTCAAGCATCATCCAAAATTGAGCCCTCCCACAATTTTTAAATTTGTCACCACCCACCTCAAGTCCTTTTTGCCAGCTTACATTCCCTGGTTTTTCACAACACCGTTGACCCTCTCTCCCCCTAGCACACCCCTAGCCTAACAAAATCTGAATCTTAGTTAAATATAACTACCTATTCCACATTTTAATCTAAACAGATGAATGTAGTTGGAGAAAAACACACAATCACAAATTTCAAGTGGGCCCTCAGTACCACCAGGCAATTTCTACTTTATTTCTCCCTTCAGTTTATTTTACAACTCTTAAAAAAGACTATCTCACACTTCTCTTTCATCATACCTCCAATACCTCCACCTCCTCCATACTTCCACTCCCAGCTTGTGACCTTGCCACATATCATTGAGAAAATAGGGTATTCCCTCTTGAACCCACTCCAGCCAGCCTTTTGAACCTACCTTCCTCTGAAATAACTCTTGTCAATGTCACCAATGATTCTACCTTGCTAAATCCAATGGTCAATTCTCAGTCTTCATCTTATTCACCCAATCAGCAACATTTGTCCCACCTGATCATGCACTCTGACTTAGTTCCTCCTCCCCCAAATCCTAGCAGAGCCTGAGGCAAGGACTTACATGTAGTTTATTTGGGGAGGTGATTCAGGAAACAAGAGAAGGGGACTAAGAATGAACCAAGTAGGGATGGACCATCAATTCAAAGGTATGTTATTAATGTGTTTACTACTGAAGGCAACTGTGGATTATTCCCACTGAGGACTCTCTTTGGTACTGTGTGGAATGTACCTCAGAATTTTCCACCAGACACAGAAGAGTGTTTATCCATCAGATTTCATCTCCCATTGACCAAGGGTAATCCTAGAAGGTGTTAACTCACTGGCACTTGCAGGTTTGTTCATGACCTAGAATCACTGAACAGGCTCCTGCAGATGTCCGTCCCATCTGGTGGTAGCAGAGAAGCCCCAAGGCAGAAAGCAATAGTGTGAGATACAGCTGAATGAGGTAGCATCAAGCTACCCCTGCATACAGCAGCTGCAATACTGTCCTGAACAAAAGGTGGTCCAGGAGAATGTGAAATGAGGCACAAAAGATGTTTGACACACTCTCTTTCTTGAAACACATTCTTTACTGGCATCCAGCACACCACACTCTCCTAGTTCTCTTCTTACTGCATTGATCTCTCCTTCTCCAAGTTCTTTAATGGTTCTTCCTCATCTCCCTGAACTCTAAATATTAGAGTGCCTAAGGTTTCAGTTCTTAGTCCTCTTCTCTATCTAGACTCACTCTCTTGGTGATCTCATCTACTCTCCTGGATTTAAACACCACTTATATACTCATATGTATCTTTTTAGTTAGTGATTTCATTTCCTTCGGATAAAATCCCAGGAGTGGTATTGCTGGATCATATGGTAGTTCTATGTTTAATTTTTTGAGGAACCTCCATACTGTTTTCCATAATGGCTGTGCCAACTTACATAACCACCAACAATATACAAGCGTTCCCATTCTGCACATCCTTGCAACACTTGTTATCTTCTGTGATTTTGATAATAGGCATTCTAACAAATGTTGGCCATTTGTATGTCTTCTTTTGAGAAATGTCTTTTCAGGTTTGTGGCCCAATTTTTAATTGGGTTATTGGGGTGTTTTTGCTATTGAGTAGTGAGCTCCTTATATTTTTTTGGATTTTAACCACTTATCAGATGTATGTTTTGCAAATATTTTCTCCCATTCCACTTCTCCCATCTCTTTACTCTGTTGATTGTTTCCTTTGCTGTGCAGAAGATTTTTGGTTTGATGCAATCCCACTTGTCTGTTTTTGCTTTTGATGTCATATTCCCAAAAAATCATATTAAATTTCTGGCTGCTTTGCTTGCCACAGCCAGTATCAAGATCTCAAGCTAGCTGTTATATTGGACTTCCCTGATAATTTTCCATGTTCAGTTCTAAATCAGAACTACTTCCTCCAGCAGTGAAGCTGCTGTTCCTTATGACCTGCCTCATCTCTGGAGAATTACCATGGCATGGAGATGGAGGTGGGTATGGGAGTATCCCCAGCCTGAAATGCCTGACTCCCATTGTTCTTCCTGAGGTTTAGCAATTTTTCTTGAATATACTCTTCTCAATTTGTTTTATGCCTTTGGCTAATTTACAGAGTTCTGTAATGGTAGCTTTTGAAAATTTTGTCCAATTTTTTTTAGGGGAATTGTTGGGGTCCTCACTCAGAATTTCCAGAAGTCCTGCCCCAAATCGTTGATTTTTAACCTTTCTTCTTTTTTAATATAATCATTGAAGTTTTAAATTTCCAAATAGGTACTGCTGTAGCTGTAGACCTACGAATTTTGATGTGTTGCATTTATCAATCAGTTCTAAATATTTTATAATATCTTCTTTGACTCATGGGTCATTTAGAAGTGTGTTGATTCATATCCAAGTAACTGGAGTTTTTCTAGATATCTTTAAATTATTGTTTTGTAATTTAATGTTGTTTTGGTCAAAGAATGATCTCTATGCTTTCAATTTCTTTCAATTTATTGAGGCTTATTTTATGGCCCTCCATATGGACTTATTTTATGGCCCACCATATGGTTCTTCTTTATGAATACTTTCACATGTTGTTGAAATAATGTGTATTTTGCTGTTTGGGGATGGAATGTTCTATAAATATAAATATAAATTGGATCAAACTGGTAACTGGTGTTGTTCAGGTGTTCCATATACTTCCGAATTTTCTGTCTGTATGTTCTATCAATTACTGAAAGAAGTATGTTGACATTTCTAACACTAATTATAATTTATCTATTTCTCCTTTCATTTATGTCAGATTTTGCTTTATGTATATTCAGTCTCTGTTTTTAGGAGCATATACATTTAGGATTGTTATGTCTTCTTGGAGAATTGACCCCTTTATCATTATGTAGTATCATGTTCAACCTGAAAATGTACCTTGTTATGAAGTCTACATCATCTGATGTTAGTATAGCTACTTGATCTTTCTTTTGTATAGTATTTTACTTTTAACCAATGTCTTTATATTTAAGGTTGTTTTCTTTTATGCACATATAGTTTCTTATATATGTATATTTTTATTTTACCTGACAATTTCTTTTTGTTGTAATTTTTAGGCCATTTACATTTAATGTAATAATTAATGCTGTTGATGTAATTCTACTTTCTTGCTGTTTGTTTTCAATTTGTTGCATCAATTATCTGTTCCTTTTTGTCTCTCTCTCTTTTTTGCCTTTGGTGATGAGGATTTTTTAAAAATTTGCAATACATCTCCTTTATTGGCTTATTAACTTTACCTCTTAATTTATTATTATTATTATTTTTTACCATTTGCCCTAGGGTTGACAATATACATCTTTGACTAATCAGTGTTTGTCTTCAAGTACATTAAACTTTCAGGTTCAGCATAAGAGTCTTACCACAGTATACTTCCATTTTTGTCCTTCCATTCTTTGTGTTATTGTTTTTATAGGTTATAATTTCAAAATACATTGCTATTGTTTCAATTATCTTTTAAAATTTATTTTTAATCTACCCAAGTAAAATTTATACTTTTTGATGTATAATTCTTTGTGTTGTGACAAATGCATAAAATCATATAACCACCAGAGTTCCAACTGCTCTAAATCCTTATTAACTTGGTATTGTTACTTATTAACTTGGTATTGTTACTTAAAATGTTTTTAGCCACTCAAACAGGTATATTAATGGTATCTCATTGTGGTTTTCATTGTGTCCATGTTTTTCTTTAAATTATTGAGCATATTTTAATATTTATAATACTTGTTTAAGGTATTTGTCTACTGATTACATCATCTCTATCATCTCTATCATTTCTGCATCTATTTCTATTCCACCATTTTCCTCCTTGTATGAGTAACATTTGCATGCCTGGTAAATTTTCATTGTATGTTATACTATGTGCATTAATATTTTTGGACAATGGACTTTGTTGTCTATTTTTTAGAGTGCTAAAGTTTGGTGAACAGTTGTTATTTTTGTATCAAGGTGATTTCTTTGAGATTTATTAAATTCTGCTAGGGAAGGTTTTTTGATTTTCTTTATAACTAATTTAGTAAGGTGTGACACCTGGGGTCTCTACAGAATGTCCCAACATTTATCTGAGGTATCATTACTCTGGCTTGACAGAACTCAAATAGTTCTCAGCTTTGTGTGAGTTCTGGATAGTTGTTATTGAATTTGCTTAATGGGGTTTCATCCTATATGTGCATGGATTAATATTCAGCCGAAGACTTAAGAAAACCCCTATGCAGATTTTTGGGGATATTTTTCTGACTAGTTCTCCCTTCTTCAGTTCTCCAGCCCCAAAATCCCAGCATTCCAAGTATCCTCAAGCTCAATTCTCTGTCTTAACTCAGAAAGACAGATGTGCTCTGCTTGGGATTCTTCTGTCAGCACCATGGTCCAGAAGTTGTCTCCAAACACAAAACAATCATAGGGCCTACCTCATTTGTTTTCCTTCCCTCAGGGGTCACAATCTTTGCTCCTCCTTTCTAATGTCTGAAAACTGTCATTGCATATATTTTGTCTGCCTATTTTTTAAACATCTTTATTGGAGTATAATTGGTTTACAATGGTGTGTTAGTTTCTGCTTTATAACAAAGTGAATCAGTTATACATATACATATGTTCCCATATCTCTTCCCTCTTGCATCTCCCTCCCTCCCACCCTCCCTATCCCACCCCTCTAGGTGGTCACAAAGCACTGAGCTGATCTCCCTGTGCTATGCGGCTGCTTCCCACTAGCTATCTATTTTACGTTTGGTAGTGTATATATGTCCATGCCAGTCTCTCACTTTGTCCCAGCTTACCCTTCCCTCTCCCCATATCCTCAAGTCCATTCTCTAGTAGGTCTGTGTCTTTATTCCCGTCTTACCCCTAGGTTCTTTATGACCTTTTTTCCCCCCCTTAAATTCCATATATATGTGTTAGCATACGGTATTTGTTTTTCTCTTTCTGACTTACTTCACTCTGTATGACAGACTCTAGGTCCATCCACCTCACTACAAATAACTCAATTTTTTTTCTTTTTATGGCTGAGTAATATTCCATTGTATATATGTGCCAGATCTTCTTTACCCATTCATCTGATGATGGACACTTAGGTTGCTTCCATGTCCTGGCTATTGTAAATAGAGCTGCAATGAACATTTTGGTACATGAGTCTTTTTGAATTATGGTTTTCTCAGGGTATATGCCCAGTGGTGGGATTGCTGGGTTGTATGGTAGTTCTAGTTTTAGTTTTTTAAGGAACCTCCATACTGTTCTCCATAGTGGCTGTATCAATTTACATTCTCACGAGCAGTGCAAGAGTGTTCCCTTTTCTCCACACCCTCTCCAGTGTTTATTGTTTCTACATTTTTTGATGGTGGCCATTCTGACTGGTGTGAGATGATATCTCCTTGTAGTTTTGATTTGCATTTCTCTAATGATTAATTATATTGAGCATTCTTTCATGTGTTTGTTGGCAATATGTATATCTTCTTTGGTGAAATGTCTATTTAGGTCTTTTGCCCATTTTTGGATTGGGTTGTTTGTTTTTTTGTTATTGAGCTGCATTTGTCCACCTTTTAAATTGTTTATGGTGGAAAGACAATTTCAAAATTAAGGTTAGAGTTTAGACCTCAGACATTTTCTTTTTTCCATGCTTGCACCCTAGGTGATCTTATCTAATCCCATTATTTTAAATATTTGCATTTTGACATCTCCATAATTTATTTCTCCAGCCTGGAACTCTCTCCTCAACTCCAGATGTAAACAGTCAACTGCCATATTCACTTGGATGTTTAATGGATATCTGAAGCTTCACATATTTAAAACCAAAGTCTTCATTTCTTCCTTCCAAACCTTCTGCCCAATGTTCTCCATTTAGGCAAGTGACAACTCTATTTTTCTAGTTGTTCAGTCCATCCGTGACTCTTTCTCTAACACCTCACATCTAATCTATCAAAAAATTCTTTTGGCTATACCACTCAAATTATATATAAAATCTAACCCTCTTTTACTACCTCCACTGCTACTACCCTATCCAAGCTCACATTATCTCTTACCTATATTACCTTAATAGCCTCCTAACAGATCTTCCTGCTTCTATAACTGTATCCCCTACATTCTATCTCCTCAGAAAGGCCAGAGTGATTCTGTTAAACTATAAGTGAAATAATGTCATATCTGTTCTCAAAATCTGCCATGGCTTGGGTACTTTGTGTTTGATGTGCCCACTACTTTGAACACTCTTTCCCTGGTACCTGCATATTTTGCTTATGTTCTTCATTCAGGTTGTTACCAAGTCCAAGCTCGCTCTGCTCACCACATGACAGGCCAAGAAATCAGAGTCGAGATGTTGAGGCAAGGAATACGACTTTATTCAGAAAGCTGGCAGACTGAGAGGATGACAGACTAGAGCCTCAAAATAACCATCTTATTGGGGTTTGGATGCCAGTTTCTTTTACAGCACAGAGAGGGGGAGGAGATGAGGAAGTAAAGTAAAAAGGCTATGTTTTGCAAATATCACCTGGAATGGCCAGCCTCAGGGAGGGGACGTGTTAATTTCTTCTTTCTTGCGGCCATTCACAGGTGGGTGGGGTCAGGATGCTTCCCTGAACAAAGGTACTTCGGTTTAACATTCGGGCAGGGGGCAGTGCTCCCTGAGGCAGGCCATCAGGTATACACAGTATACTTTTAGTGAACAAATCAGCGGAAAGCAAAGGTTAAAGCAACAGATCCAACATGTAGTCACATTTGGCTCTTCCCTGTTACAAGGTTTCTGTGGAAATGTCACTTTATCAATGAGGCTTTCCCTCAAACTCTCACTCTGTCATTCTGTCCCTTTACCCTGGTCTAATTTTCTTCTTAGCACTTACCACCACCTAATATACTATGTATTTATTTGTTTGTTGCCTACATCAACTATGAGAATGTAAGCAGAAATTTTGTTTTAATTTGTGCTGTGTCCCCAGTAACTGGAATAGTGCTTGGTCCATAGTAAGCATTCCATAAATTATTTGTTCAATGAATGAACACACACAGCCTCTTATTGTCTACTTATTTTTATTTTACTTCTTTCTTGGAAACAGCATATGCTTAAATTACTTTTTACCAATTTTATACGATCTGTCTTTTAAAGAGATAATTGAGATCATCCACATTTTGTATGTCTCATACACTTTATTTAATTTCTTACGTTATTTAATACACATTATTTAATAAACATATTATTTAATTGACATTGTTGTTCCCTATTTTCCTTTTCCCAAGTGTGCTGATTTTATCAAGCTATTCAGTTTTCCTTTTGTTAATTTGTGAGCTCTAATATGCTTTACCATTTCATTAATGGTTAACGCAACTTTCAGACACATGTGCCTCCATTGTTATTTGAAAACATGACTTTTTTTCCCCTCTTAGGATTCACTGCTCCTCCAATATTTTTATTTAGAATATTTTCTTATTTATTTGGAATAGTTTCACTTTTCTCCCTCTTCTAAATTCATGCCTTCCCAGATAAGACTTTTAGAACGTGTTTATTTCTCTGTACTCATTCCTTTGCTATCCATAAGTCTGATTTTTCATAGATGACGTGGTACTTTTAGTTCTAGACGTTAGAGTTTCCCTAGAAATATGGACCTTCTGTTTTTAAGAATCCTTATTTAAGTTATGTTACCCATTCCCGGACAGTCTATTATCGCTCACTTACATTTAACTGCTGTATTTCATATGCAGACTTTTTTTTTTCAACTCAAGGATTGTTCTTCTATTGTTTGATTAATTTTGTCATTTTCCACGTTTTATTTTCTCTGTTTGGAGCTGAAATTATTTAAATATTTGGCCTCCTGCATCTATATATCAGTGAAGATCCATACCATTAGAGCTCTTAGATATCAGTCTCTAGGTACTTGCTTAGCTCATTGTGTAAAAAGCCCAGCACCAATTGTTTTTATTACAATTATCACAGTATCAAAAAGTTCATTTGTCTCCAGGCTACAGGTGCCTTTTGACCCAGGTGAGGTAGATAGTTTGGAGTTCTTACTGGAGGGAACGTGAGCCTTGTTCAGATATTCACCTTTCCAGAGGATAAGAACTCAGGAATGTTTTCTTACTCCTAAAAGTGTGGAGAGGTAACTTATTTTTCTTCCGTTTCCCTACATCTTCTTCATGTTTGTTTGAAATGGTAACAGTACTTTCACCTGGGTGTGCTCAGAAAATCTGGCCTTCTTTCCTGCTACTTCTTTTGTAGGCTCTTACTCCCAAGATCATGAAAAAATAAAGTGTGGCTTGAGGTATGCTCTTCTTTAGAAGAAGCTTAGCTAGTTATACTTCTTTTTTTCACGTATCCATCCGTTCACTCAAAAATATTGAGTACTTACCGTGTGCCAAGTGCTGTTCTAAGTGACTAAGGCAGATACCGTCCTTACCCTCATGAAGCTTACATTCTATTGTGAAGAAAGAATCAAAACGTAATTTTATACAGCTATAAATGATATAAGAAAACTGTGGGATGACTGTAGGGAGTGCTGAGATAAAAATGTGAGTCAATAAAATCTTAGGAGACTGAGGATGTGAGTAGTAAGACTGGGGAAAATCAAGGGAAAGCTCTTGATAGTAGAAACCTTTGTCTACCACTACACAAATGCAGCAAACACAAACACAGGGCTTGCTATTTTGCAGAACTCCATGTCAAATTGTAAAAATAACTAAAGATATTTAATTAAGGAAAAGTTATGCTCCTGACCAGGTGGAGTAAACTCTCATACCAACATTTAACAAATTTCAGAAGAAAGAACCCAATTGCTCCAACTAAGGCTGTGCATAAATCTTAGCTGAAGTTTCTACTTGTACCCTCTGCCCAAACTTAGAAATGAAAGTTCATGGGCCCCTCCTCAGAATTATTGAATTGGAATTTTGGGATGAGTCCCAGGAATTTGTATTTTAACTAAAAGCCCTCTCTCCAGGTGACTCATATGGAAGTTAAAGCTTGAGAACCACTAATTTAGAACATGATATTGTGTATAGGTGGAGAGATCTTTAAGTTGCCAACATTATATTAGTGGAAAAAGGTCTAAAATAGGTAGAACAGTCTATGTTTAAACAAGCAAGGTAAAAAGAAGTAGCACAGCAAATATTCAAACACACTGGAGGGGGAAAGTAGTCATAAAAACGAAATGTGGAAGAAAATAAGTGATTAATACTGAAAGTCATCTCCTCATTTCCCTTGAATAATTAATAAAAATCCTGTGCTTCACCTGGGCATATGGTTGCACAGTTAGAAAATTACATTTCTTAGCCTTTGTTACAGCTAGGCATGGCCATATTATTAAGTTCTGGCCAAGGAGATATGAGCAGAAGTGATATGGTTCACTTTAAGGTCATCCTCTTGGAAGGAATAAATGTGTGCCCCTTATCCATTCTCCCTTCTCACTGGCTATAGATAGTAGTAACTGGAGAAGCCAGTTGAGACACATACATGGAAGCTACACAATTTGTCCTACCAACCCCTCACTACCCTACCTCTGGACTGCAACGCAAAATAGAATAAACTTCTATTTTGTTTAAGCTAATGTATGTTGAGGTCTCCTTGTGACAGCAGTTTTAGAATACACCCTAATGAATACATTGAATGAATCCAATGAAACAAGGACTCAAAGACAAATGATAAAACAACAGAATTAGATGAAAAGGCAGACTGCAGAACTCAGGAAAGGTCAAAATGATATTACTGCAGAATTAATTACTAGGAAGCCAAAAAGAATAGAAAAAAGATGGGTTAAAATATAATTATTAATATAGAGAAAGACCTGAGATATATTCACTCAACAAATACTTGTTTAGCAGCTACTTTCTTCCAGACACTGTTCTAGGTACAGATGATTGAGGGAAAGAGATTACAGGTTGTATTTCAGATAAAGGAAACAGTATGAGTGAAAATCTTGAGGCAGAAAAGAAGTGGGTGTTTTTATTCACAATAGAAGTTAATTTGATGTAGCTAAATCTGCATGAGCAAGGCTGGAAGAATTTTATGGGATTAAGTTGGAAAATTTGGGAGGGACCAGATTATGCAGGGTCTCTATGGACCATGGTAAGAACTTTGATTTTATTCTAGGATAATTGGGAAGCTACTGGGATGTTTTAGGTGGGATAGAAGCATGATTTAATTTTGCATTTTATTTTAAGAGATCATTTTAGCTGTTACATGAAGGATAGATTACAAGGGGACAAGAGTGGATGCAGGGAAACCTACTGCTCACTTTCCCTCCACTAACAAACCCAAAGCAAGTAATCATGGTGACCTAAACTGATAGAGAGAACCACATGGTTTTCAGAGATATTTTCATGGTGCAATGGATAATACTTAGTGAAAGTGTATGAAGGGAGTAAAGGAGAAAGAAGTCAAGGATGATTCTCAGGTGTATGACCTAAGCAGACTGATAAGTGCTGTTTACTGAAATGAGGGAAGACTGGAAGAGGAACATTTTGGGAAGGGGGAGAATACCAATATTTCAATTGTGTATATGTAAAGTTTGAAATGCCTATAAAGAAATATCTAAGTGATGTCTCACAAAAATTGTGTATGTAGATATGAAGCTCAGAGGAAAGGTTTGATCTGCAGATATAAAATTGGGAGTCCTCAGCACGTATTTGGTAATTGAAGGCATAGGACCAAATGAGATCAGCTGGCGTGGAAATGTGGCATGAGAAGATAAAAGAGTTCAAGATCAAGCTCTGTTGAGGTCTCAACATTTACAGTGTACAGAAGGGGATACATTTCCAAACAAGGTTGAAAGGAGGGAGATCCAGAGAAGTAAGAGGAAAGCTAGAAGACTGTCATGTTATGGAAGGTGGAAGAAGAGAGTTTGCTTCACTAAGTAAAATGCTGCATGGAGAAGTCAAATGAGATGAGGACTGGACAGTGTTCATTGAATTTAGCTATAAAGAAGTCTTTACTGGGAGCTGTTTTAGATTGTAGATGGTTACAGACTAGGAGATAGGTATATAAGTACTTTTAATGGTAAGATGGCTCAGAACCTGCACCCCT
Organism: Mesoplodon densirostris; assembly: GCF_025265405.1. Taxonomy (NCBI): domain Eukaryota; kingdom Metazoa; phylum Chordata; class Mammalia; order Artiodactyla; family Ziphiidae; genus Mesoplodon; species Mesoplodon densirostris. Next base: position 1,604,034 of record NC_082681.1, on the reverse strand, counting down.
TAGGAGAAGACCTAGCTCTTTCTCTCCTGTCCACTTTCTCATTTCATACATGATACCTGGCCCTAGGGTAAGCAGTCTAGGTCAGCTTAGCTCTAGGTACTGAACAATGTTTTTCTTCCTTGATCCATTTCTCTGGCATTAGAAGGTGTGGCCTTAATGTTACTGTAAGGTAATATCAGAGGTTCAAGTTTGGGCTTTGAAGAAAGTCACTTAAGCCTTTAGATTAAAAAGAGAGAATTTTTCCATGTGACTCAAACCAGCCTACTAGACTATTTAAGATTAGGATCCAAGTTATCAGCTGACAAGTAAGTATTTTTTATTGTTTTTTCTTTGTCTTTGTGGCTGTATATACCTCAGAGACCTCATAGAAAGGAAGGATAGTTGGGGGATACGTCAGGATTCATATACTCCTGGGACTTCCTATCAAAATACCTCCTTAATAGATGCTCTTAACAAATCCGCATTTCAGCTCCTTACATGACCAAGCTACCAATTGAATTACAGATCCCTTGAAAGTCCCTGTCTTGTTCAAACCTGTGCTTATAGTCTTATATTGAAAACCTTCCTTGTATTCATATACCTCTCCTCTACAGTAGTACAGTCATAACTTAAACTTCAACCTTTTTTATTGAGATATATTTGAGGTACAATATTATATAAGTTTCAGGTGTACAACACAGTGATTCACAATTTTAAAATGTTATACTCCATTTATAGTCATAAAATACTGGCTATATTCCCTCTGTTGTACAATATATCTTTGTAGCTTATTTATTTTATACGTAGTAGTTTGTACCTCTTAATCCCCTACCCCTATCTTGTCCCTCCCCCACTTTTCTCTCCCCAAACGTAACCAGTAGTTTGTTCTCTATATCTGTATGTTTCTTTTTTTTATTATATTCCCTAGTTTGTTTTATGTTTTAGATTCCACATGTATCATATCATACAGTATTTGTCATTTCTATCTGACTTAAGTCCATCCATGTTGTTGCAAATGGCAAAGTTTCATTCCTTTTTAAGGCTGAGTAGTATTCCATTGTATATAATATATACCTCATCTTCGTTATCCATTCATCTGTTGACAGACAGGTTGCTTCTGTATCTTGGTAATTGTAAATAATGCTGCTATGAACATTGGGGTCCACATATCTTTTCAAATTAGTGTTTTTGTTTCTTTACAATATATACCCAGGAGTGGAATTGCTGAGTCATATGGTAGTTCTATTTTTATTTTTTTGAGGAAACTCCATACTGTTTTCCACAGTGGCTACACCAATTTACATTCCCACCAACAGTGTACAAAAGTTTGTTTTCCTTCACATCCCCACCAACATTTGTTATTTGTGGTCTTTTTGATGGTAGCCATTCTGAAAGGTGTGAAGTGATATCTCATTGTTGTTTTAACTTGCTTTTCTCTGATAATTAAAGATGTTGAGCATCTTTTCATGTACCCGTTGGCCATCTGTATGTCTTCTTTGTAAAAATGTCTATTCAGGTCTTCTGCCCAATTTTTAATCAGGTTTTTCGCTTTTTGTTGTTGAATTGTATTAGCTATTTATATATTTTTGATATTAGCCTTATCGGTCATATCATTTGCAAATATTTTCTCCCATTCACTAGGCTGTCTTTTCATTTTGTTGATGGTTTCCTTTGCTGTGTAAAAAATTTTAAGTTTAATTAGGTATCACTTGTTTAGTTTTGCTTTTATTTCCTTTGCTTTAGGAGAAGGATCCCAAAAAATATTGCTTTGATTTAAGTCAGAGTGTTTTGCCTACGTTTTTTCTAGGAGTTTTATGGTTTCCAGTGTTACATTTAGGTCTTTAATCCGTTTTGAGTTTAGTTTTGCATATGGTATTATAGAATGTTCTAATTTTATTCTATTACATGCAGCTGTCCAATTTTCCCAGCAGCACTTACTGGAGAGACTGTCTTTTCTCCATTGTATATTCTTGCCTCTTTTGTCATAGATTGATTGACCATACATGCATGGGTTTATTTCCGGGCTCTCTATTCTGTTCCATGGATCTATTTGTCTGTTTTTGAGACAGTACCATACTTTTTTAATTATTGTAGCTTCATAGTATAGTTTGAAAACAGGGAGTGTGATCCAGCCTTGTTCTTCTTTCTCAAGATTGTTTTGGCTACTTGGGGTCTTTTGTGTCTCCATACAAATTTTAGAATTATTTGTTCCAGTTCTGTAAAAAATGTCATTGATATTTTGGTAGGGATTGCATTGAATCTGTAAATTGCCTTGTGTAGTATGCTCATTTTAACAATACTGATTCTTCTAATCCATGAACATGGTATATCTTTTCATCTGTTTGTGTCGTCTTCAATTTCTTTCACCAGTTCATTATAGTTTTCCAAGTAAAGATCTTTTACCTCCCTAGGTACGGTTATTCCTAGGTATTTTATTCAGGATGAAATGGTAAATGGAACTGTTTCCTTAATTTCTCTCTTTTTTAAAGAAAACAATATAGATTTATTATCATACAGTCAGAAGTCAGATACAGGTCTCACTGGGCTGAAATCAAGGTTGGCAAGACTGTGTTCCTTTCTGAGGCTGTAGAGGATAATCTGTTTCCTTGCCTTTACTAACTCTGACAGGCTCCCAGCATTCCTTGGCTCATGGCACCCTTTCTCCATCTTCAAAGTCAGAAAATCTGACTCATTTTTTTTTTTTTGGCCGTGCCACACAGCTTGTGGGATCTTAGTTCCCTGACCAGGAATAGAACCAGGACCCTAAGCAATGAAAGCACAGAGTCCTAACCACTGGACCACCAGGGAATTCCCCTTAATTTCTCTTTTTAATAGTTCATTGTTAAGGTATAGGAATGCAACAGATTTCTGTATATTAATTTTATATCCTGTAACTTTACTGAATTCATTGATGAGCTCTAGTATTTTTTTTGTGGTGTCTTTAGGATTTTCTTGGATTGGAAGAATCAATATTGTGAAAATGACTATACTACCCAAAGCAATCTACAGATTCAGTACAGTCCCTTTCAAATTACCAATGGCATTTTTCACAGAATTAGAACAAAAAAGTTTGCAATTTGTATGGAAACACAAAAGACCCCGAATAGGCAAAACATTTTGAGAAAGAAAAACGGAGCTGGAGGAATCAGGCTCCCTGGCTTCAGACGATACTACAAAGCTACAGTAATCAAGACAGTATGGTACTGGCACAAAAACAGAAATATAGATAGCATCATGTCATCTGAAAACAGTAACAGTTTTACTTCTTCCTTTTGAATTTGGATTCCTTTTATTTCTTTTTTTTCTCTGATTGCTGTGACCAGGAATTCCAATACAATTTTGTCTTTTTTTTATTGGAGTATAATTGCTTTACAATGTGGTGTGTGTCTGTTGTACAGTGAAGTGAATCAGCTTTATATATAAATACATCCCCTCCCTCTTGGACCTCCCTCCCACACACCACCCCATCCCACCTATCTAGGTCATCAGAGACCACCAAGCAAATCTCCCTGTGCGATACAGCATGTTCCCACTAGCTATCTATTTTACACAGGGTAGTGTATATATGTCAATCCTAATCTTCCAAATCATACCACCCTCCCCTTCACCCACTGTGTCCACCCATTTGTTCTCTATGTCTGGGTCACTATTCCTGTCCTGCAGACACGTTCATCAGTACCATTTTTCTAGATTCCACATATATGTGTTAATATATGGTATTTGCTTTTCTCTTTCTGAATTACCCACTCTGTATGACAGACTCTAGGTCCATCCAGATCTCTACAAATGACCCAATTTCATTCCATTTTATGGCTGAATAACATTCCACTGTATACATGTACCACATCTTCTTTATCCATTCATCTGTCAATGGACATTTAGGTTGCTTCCATGTCCTGGCTATTGTAAATGGTGCTGCAATGTACATTGGGGTACATGTGTCTTTTTGAATTATGGTTTCCTCAGGGTATACGCCCAGTAGTGGGGTTGCTGAGTCATATGGTGGTTTTATTCTTAGTTTTTAAAGGACATCCATACTGTTCTCCATAGTGGCTATATGAACTTACATTCCTACCAAGAGTGCAAGAGGGTTCCCTTTTCTCCACACCGTCTCCAGTATTTATTGTTTGTAGATTTTTGATGATGGCCATTCTGACTGGTATGAGGTGATAACTCATTGTAGCTTTGATTTACATTTCTCTAATAATTAGTGACGTTGAGCATCTTTTCATGTGCCTCTTGGCCATCTGTATATCTTCTTTGGAGAAATGTCCATTTAGGTCTTCTGTCCATTTTTGATTGGGTATTTTTTTTACATCTTTATTGGAGTATAATTGCTTTACAATGGTGTGTCAGTTTCTGCTTTATAACAAAGTGAATCAGTTATACATATACATATGTTCCCATATCTCTTCCCTCTTGCATCTCCCTCCCTCCCACCCTCCCTATCCCACTCCTCTAGGTGGTCACAAAGCACTGAGCTGATCTCCCTGTGCCATGCAGCTGCTTCCCACTAGCTATATATTTTACATTTGGTAGTGTATATATGTCCATGCCACTCTCTCACTTTGTCACAGCTTACCCTGCCCCCTCCCCATATCCTCAAGTCCATTCTCTAGTAGGTCTGTGTTTTTAATCCCGTCTTACCCCTAGGTTCTTCGTGACCCCCTTTTCCCCCTTAGATTCCATATACATGTGTTAGCATATGGTATTTGTTTTTCTCTTTCTGACTTACTTCACTCTGTATGACAGACTCTACATCCATCCACCTCACTACAAATAAATCAATTTCGTTTCTTTTTATGGCTGAGTAATATTCCATTGTATATATGTGCCACATCTTCTTTATCCATTCATCTGTTGATGGACACTTAGGTTGCTTCCATGTCCTGTAAATAGTGTTGCAATGAACATTGTGGTGCATGACCCTTTGTGAATTATGGTTTTCTCAGGATATATGCCCAGTAGTGGGATTGCTGGGTCTTATGGTAGTTCTATTTTGTTTTTTAAGGAACCTCCATACTGTTCTCCATAGTGGCTGTATCAATTTACATTCCCACCAAAAGTGCCAGGGTGTTCCCCTTGTTCCACACCCTCTCCAACATTTATTGTTCCTAGATTTTTTGATGATGGCCATTATGAATGGTGTAAGATGATATCTCATTGTAGTTTTGACTTGCATTTCTCTAATGATTAATGATGTTGAGCATTCTTTCATGTGTTTGTTGGCAATCTGTATATCTTCTTTGGAGAAATGTCTATTTAGGTCTTCTGCCCATTTTTGGATTGGGTTGTTTGTTTTTTTATTATTGAGCTGCATGAGCTGCTTGTAAATTTTGGAGATTAATCCTTTGTCAGTTGCTTCATTTGCAAATATTTTCTCTCATTCTGAGGGTTGTCTTTTCATCTTGTTTACGGTTTCCTTTGCTGTGCAAAAGCTTTTAAGTTTCATTAGGTCTCATTTGTTTATTTTTGTTTTTATTTCCATTTCTCTAGGAGGTGGGTCAGAAAGGATCTTGCTGTGATTTATGTCATAGAGTGTTCTGCCTATGTTTTCCTCTAAGAGTTTGATAGTGTCTGGCCTTACATTTAGGCCTTTAATCCATTTTGAGTTTATTTTTGTGTATGGTATTAGGGAGTGTTCTAATTTCATACTTTTACATGTAGCTGTCCAGTTTTCCCAGCACCACTTATTGAAGAAGCTGTCTTTTCTCCACTGTATATTCCTCTCTCCTTTATCAAAGATAAGGTGACCATATGTGCATGGAATTATCTCTGGGCTTTCTATCCTGTTCCATTGATCTATATTTCTGTTTTTGTGCCAGTACCATACAGTCTTGATTACTGTAGCTTTGTAGTATAGTCTGAAGTCAGGGAGCCTGATTCCTCCAGCTCCATTTTTCATTCTCAAGATTGCTTTGGCTATTCGGGGTCTTTTGTGTTTCCATACAAATTGTGAAATTTTTTGTTCTAGTTCTGTGAAAAATGCCATTGGTAGTTTGATGGGGATTGCACTGCATGTGTAGATTGCTTTGAGTAGTAGAGTCATTTTCACAATGTTGATTCTTCCAATCAAGAACATGGTATAACTCTCCATCTATTTGTATCATCTTTAATTTCGTTCATCAGTGTATTATAAAGTTCTGCATACAGGTCTTTTGTCTCCTTAGGTAGGTTTATTCCTAGATATTTTATTCTTTTTTTTTTTTTTTTTTGCGGTATGCGGGCCTCTCACTGTTGTGGCCTCCCCCGTTGCGGAGCACAGGCTCCGGACGCGCAGGCTCCAGACGCGCAGGCTCAGCGGCCATGGCTCACGGGCCCAGCCGCTCCGCGGCATATGGGATCCTCCCAGACCGGGGCACGAACCCATATCCCCTGCATCGGCAGGCGGACTCTCAACCACTTGCGCCACCAGGGAGGCCCGATATTTTATTCTTTTTGTTGCAATGGTAAATGGGTGTGTTTTCTTAATTTCACTTTCAGATTTTTCATCACTAGTGTATAAGAATGCCAGCGATTTCTGTGCATTAGTTTTGTATCCTGCAACTTTACCAAATTCATTGATTAGCTCTAGTAGTTTTCTGGTAGCATCCTTAGGATTCTCTATGTATAGTATCATGTCATCTGCAAACAGTGACAGCTTTACTTCTTCTTTTCCGATTTGGATTCCTTTTATTTCTTTTTCTTCTCTGATTGCTGTGGCTAAAACTTCCAAAACTATGTTGAATAAGAGTGGTGAGAGTGGGCAACCTTGTCTTGTTCTTGATCTTAGTGGGAATGGTTTCAGTTTTTCACCATTGCGGATGGTGTTGCCTGTGGGTTTGTCATATATGGCCTTTATTATGTTGAGGAAAGTTCCCTCCATGCCTACTTTCTGCAGGGTTTTTATCATAAATGGGTGCTGAATTTTGTTGAAAGCTTTCTCTGCATCTATTGAGACGATCATATGGTTTTTCTCCTTCAATTTGTTAATATGGTGTGTTACGTTGATTTTTTTGTGTATATTGAAGAATCCTTGCATTCCTGGAATAAACCCCACTTGATCATGGTGAATGATCCTTTTAATGTGCTGTTGGATTCTGTTTGCTAGTATTTTGTTGAGGATTTTTGCATCTATGTTCATCAGTGATATTGGCCTGTAGTTTTCTTTCTTTGTGACATCTTTGTCTGGTTTTCATATCAGGATGATGGTGGCCTCGTAGAATGAGTTTGGGAGTGTTCCTCCCTCTGCTATATTTTGGAAGAGTTTGAGAAGGATAGGTGTTAGCTCTTCTCTAAGTGTTTGATAGGTTTTGCCTGTGAAGCCATCTGGTCCTGGGCTTTTGTCTGTTGGAAGATTTTTAATCACAGTTTCAACCACAGTGCTTGTGATTGGTCTGTTCATGTTTTCTATTTCTTCCTGGTTCAGTCTTGGCAGGTTGTGCTTTTCTAAGAATTTGTCCATTTCTTCCAGGTTGTCCATTTTATTGGCATAGAGTTGCTTGTAGTAATCTCTCATGATCCTTTGTATTTCTGCAGTGTCAGTTGTTACTTCTCCTTTTTCGTTTCTAATTCTATTGATTTGAGTCTTCTCCCTTTTTTTCTTGATGAGTCTGGCTAATGGTTTATCAATTTGGTTTATCTTCTCAAAGAACCAGCTTTTAGTTTTATTGATCTTTGCTATTGTTTCCTTCATTTCCTTTTCTTTTATTTCTGATCTGATCTTTATGATTTCTTTCCTTCTGCTAACTTTGGGTTTCTTTTTTTTGTTCTTCTTTCTCTAATTGCTTTAGGTGCAAGTTTGGGTTGTTTATTTGAGATGTTTCCTGTTTCTTAAGGTAGGATAGTATTGCTATAAACTTCCCTCTTAGAACTGCTTTTGCTGCATCCCATAGGTTTTGGGTCATCGTGTCTCCATTGTCATTTGTTTCTAGGTATTTTTTGATTTCCTCTTTGATTTCTTCAGTGATCACTTCGTTATTAAGTATTGTATTGTTTAGCCTCTATGTGTTTGTATTTTTTACAGATTTTTTCATGTAATTGATTTCTAATCTCATAGTGTTGTGGTCGGAAAAGATACTTGATATGATTTCAATTTTCTTAAATTTACCAAGGCTTGATTTGTGACCCAAGATATGATCTATCCTGGAGAATGTTCCATGAGCACTTGAGAAAAATGTGTATTCTGTTGTTTTTGGATGGAATGTCCTATAAATATCAATTAAGTCCATCTTGTTTAATGTATCATTTAAAGCTTATGTTTCCTTATTTATTTTCATTTTGGATGATCTGTCCATTGGTGAAAGTGGGGTGTTAAAGTCCCCTACTATACTTGTGTTACTGTCGATTTCCCCTTTTATGGCTGTTAGTATTTGCCTTATGTATTGAGGTTCTCCTATGTTGGCTGCATAAGTATTTACAATTGTTATATCTTCTTCCTGGATTGATCCCTTGATCATTATGTAGTGTCCTTCTTTGTCTCTTGTAATACTCTTTGTTTTAACGTCTATTTTGTCTGATATGAGAATTGCTACTCCAGCTTTCTTCTGATTTCCCCTTGCATGGAATATCTTTTTCCATCCCCTCACTTTTAGTCTGTATGTGTCCCTAGGTCTGAAGTGGGTCTCTTATAGACAGCATATATATGGGTCGTGTTTTTGTATCCATTCAGCCAGTCTGTGTTTTTTGGTGGGAGCATTTAATCCATTTACATTTAAGGTAATTATCAATATGTATGTTCCTATTCCCATTTTCTTAATTGTTTTGTGTTTGTTATTGTAGGTCTTTTCCTTCTTTTGTGTTTCTTGCCTAGAGAAGATCCTTTAGCATTTGTTGTAAAGCTGGTTTGGTGGTGCTGAACTCTCTCAGCTTTTGCTTGTCTGTAAAGGTTTTAATTTCTCCATCAAATCTGAATGAGATCCTTGCTGGGTAGAGTAATCTTGGTTGTATGTTTTTCTCCTTCATCACTTTAAATATGTCCTGCCACTCCCTTCTGGCTTGCAGAATTTCTGCTGAAAAATCAGCTGTTAACCTTATGGGGATTCCCTTGTGTGTTATTTGTTGTTTTTCCCTTGCTGCTTTTAATATGTTTTCTTTGTATTTAATTTTTGATAGTTTGATTAATATGTGTCTTAGCATGTTTCTCCTTGGAGTTATCCTGAATGGGACTCTCCGTGCTTCCTGGACTTGATTAACTATTTCCTTTCCCATATTAGGGAAGTTTTCAACTATAATCTCTTCAAATATTTTCTCAGTCCCTTTCTTTTTCTCTTCTTCTTCTGGAACCCCTATAATTCGAATGTTGGTGTATTTAATGTTGTCCCAGAGGTCTCTGAGACTGTCCTCAGTTCTTTTTATTCTTTTTTCTTTCTTCTGCTCTGCAGTAGTTATTTCCACTATTTTATCTTCCAGGTCACTTATCCGTTCTTCTGCCTCAGTTATTCTGCTATTTATCCTTTCTAGAGTGTTTTTAATTTCACTTATTATGTTGTTCATCATTGCTTGTTTCCTCTTTAGTTCTTCTAGGTCCTTGTTAAATGTTTTTGCATTTTCTCTATTCTATTTCCAAGATTTTGGATCATCTTTACTATCATTATTCTGAATTCTTTTCCAGGTAGACTGCCTATTTCCTCTTCATTTGTTAGGTCTGGTGGGTTTTTACCTTGCTCCTTCTCCTGCTGTGTGTTTTTCTGTCTTCTCATTTTGCTTATCTTACTGTGTTTGGGGTCTCCTTTTTGCAGGCTGCAGGTTCATAGTTCCCATTGTTTTTGGTGTCTGTCCTCAGTGGCTAAGGTTGGTTCAGTGGGTTGTGTACGTTTCCTGGTGGAGGGGACTAGTGCCTGTGTTCTGGTGGATGAGGCTGGATCTTGTCTTTCTGGTGGGCAGGTCCACATCTGGTGGTGTGTTTTTGGGTGTCTGTGGGCTTATGATGATTTTAGGCAGCCTCTCTGCTAATGGATGGGGCTGTGTTCCTGACTTGCTAGTTGTTTGGCATAGGGTGTCTAGGACTGTAGCTTGCTGGTCATTGAGTGAAGCTGGGGCTTGGTGTTGAGATGGAGATCTCTGGGAGATTTTTGCCATTTGATATTACGTGGAGCTGGGAGGTCTCTTGTGGACCAGTGTCCTGAAGTTGGCTCTCCCACCTCAGTGGCACAGCCCTGATGCCTGGCTGGAGCACCAAGAGACTGTTCTCCACATGGCTCAGAATAAAATGGAGAAAAAATAGAAAGAAAGGAAGAAGGAAAGAAAGAAAGAAAGAAAGAGGATAAAATAAAATAAAGTTATTAAAATAAAAATTAAAAAATAATTATTAAGAAAAAAAATTTTTACGTAAAAAAAAACAAAAAATGGACGGACAGAACCCTAGGACAAATGGTGAAAGCAAAGCTATACAGACAAAATCTCACACAGAAGCATACACGTACACACTCACAAAAAGAGGAAAAGAGGAAAAGAGGAAAAAATAATATAACTTGCTCCCAAAGTCCACCTCTCAATTTGGGATGATTTGTTGTCTATTCAGGTATTCCACAGATGCAGGGTATATCAAGTTGATTGTGGAGATTTAATCCGCTGCTTCTGAGGCTGCTGGGAGAAATTTCCCTTTCTCTTCTTTGTTCCCACAGCTCCCGGGGCTCAGCTTTGGATTTGGCGCCCCCTGCGTGTAGGTCGCCCGAGGGCGTTTGTATTTCACTCAGACAGGATGGGGTTAAAGGAGCCGCTGATTCGGGGGCTGTGGCTCACTCAGGCCGTGGGGAGGGAGGGGTATGGAGTGCAGTGCGAGCCTGCGGTGTACAGGCCAGCATGACGTTGCAGCAGCCTGAGGCGCGCCGTGCATTCTCCCGGGGAAGTTGTCCCTGGATCCCGGGACCCTGGCAGTGGCGGTCTGCACAGGCTCCCGGGAGGGGAGGTGTGGAGAGTGACCTGCGCTCGCACACAGGCCTCTTGGTGGCGGCAGCAGCAGCCTTAGCGTCTCATGCCCGTCTCTGTGGTCCTCGCTGATAGCCATGGCTCGCGCCCGTCTCTGGAGCTCCTTTAAGCAGCGCTCTGAATCCCCTCTCCTCACCCACCAGGAAACTAAGAGGGAAGAAAAAGTCTCTTGCCACTTCAGCAGCTCCAGACTTTTCCCCGGACTCCCTCCCGGCCAGCTGTGGCGCACTAGCCCCCTTCAGGCTGTGTTCACGCCGCCAACCCCAGTCCTCTCCCTGTGCTCCAACCGAAGCCCGAGCCTCAGCTCCCAGCCCCGCCCACGACGGCGGGTGAGCAGATAAGCCTCTCGGGCTGGTGAGTGCCTGAGGGCACCGATCCTCTGTGCCGGAATCTCTCCGCTTTGCCCTCCGCACCCCTGTTGCTGTGCTCTCCTCCGCTACTCCACTCCGAAGCTTTCCCCCTCCGCCACCTGCAGTCTCCGCCCGCGAAGGGGCTTCCTAGTGTGTGGAAACCTTTCCTCCTTCACAGCTCCCTCCCACTGGTGCAGGTCCCCTCCCTATCCTTTTGTCTCTGTTATTTCTCTTTTCTTTTGCCCTACCCAGGTACGTGGGGAGTTTCTTGCCTTTTGGTGGTCTGAGGTCTTCTGCCAGCGTTCAGTAGGTGTTCTGTAGGAGTTGTTCCACATGTAGATGTATTTCTGATGCATCTGTGGGGAGCAAGGTGATCTCTGCATCCTACTCTTCCGTCATCTTCTCCTGTTTCTAGAGAGTTTTTATCATAAATGGGTGTTGAATTTTGTCAAAAGCTTTTTCTACATCTATTAAGATGATCATATAGTTTTTATTCCTCAATTTGTTTATATGGTGTATCACATTGATTGATTTGCATATATTGAAGAATCGTTGCATCCCTGGGATAAATCCGACTTGATCATGGTATATGATCCTTTCAATGTTTTGTTGGATTCTGTTTGCTAGTATTTTGTTGAGGAATTTTGTGTCTATGTTCATCAGTGATATTGGTCTGTAATTTTCTTTTTTTGTAGTATCTTTGTTTGGTTTTGGCATCAGGGTGATGGTGGCTTCATAGAATGAGTTGGAGAGTGTTCCTCCCTCTGCAATTTTTTGGAAGAGTTTGAGAAGGATGGGTGTTAGCTCTTGTCTAAATATTTGATAGAATTCTCCTGTGAAGCCATCAGGTACTGGACTTTTGTTAGTTGGAACTTAAAAAAAATTTTTTTTGATTAAGGAACTCAGATTTTAGGAAGATTTTAAATTATAGTTTCAATTTCATTACTTGTGATTGGTCTGTTTATATTTTCTATTTCTTCCTGGTTCAATCTTGGAAGGTTGTACCTTTCTAAGAATTTGTCCATTTCTTCCAGGTTGTCCACTTTATTGGCATATAGTTGCTTGTAGTAGTCTCTTATAATTCTTTGTATTTCTGTGGTGTCAGTTATAATTTCTCCCTTTTCATTTCTAATTTTATTGATTTGAGTCCTCTCCCTTTTTTTCTTGATGAATCTGCCTAAAGGTTTATCAATTTTGTTTATCTTGTCAAAGAACCAACTTTTAGTTTCATTGATCTTTGCTCTTGTTTTCTTCTTTTCTATTTCATTTATTTCTGGTCTGATCTTTATGATTTTTTTCCTTCTGCTAACCTTGGGTTTTTCTCGTTCTTTTTCTAGTTGCTTTAGGTGTAAGGTTAGGTTTTTTATTTGAGATTTTTCTTGTTTCCTAAGGTGAGATTGAATTGCTATAAACTTCACTCTTAGGACTGCTTTTGCTATGTCCTATAGGTTTTGGGTCATCATGTTTTCATTGTCCTTTGTTTCTAGGTATTTTTTAATTTCTTCTTTGATTTCTTCAGTGATCTCTTGGTTATTTAGTAGTGAATTGTTTATCCTCCATGTGTTTCTGTTTTTTAGAGTTTTTTTTTTCCTGTAACTGATTTCTAATCTCATAGTATTGTGGTCAGAAAAGATTCTTGATAGGATTTCAATTTTCTTAAATTTACCAAGGCTTGATTTGTGACCTAAGATGTGATCTATCCTGCACAATGTTCTGTGTGCACTTGAGAAGAACATGTATTCTGCTGCTTTCAGGTTGAATGTCCTATAAATATCAATTAAGTCTATGTGGTCTATTGTGTCATTTAAAGCTTGAGTTTCCTTATTTATTTTCTGTCTGGATGATCTGTTCATTGGTGTAAGTTGGGTGTTAAAATCCCCCACTATTACTGTGTTACTGTCAATTTCCCCTTTTATGGCTGTTCACATTTGCTTTATATATTGAGGTGCTCCTATGGTGGCTGCATAAATATTTATAGTTGTTATATCTTCTTCTTAGATTGATCCCTTGACCATTATGTAGTGTCCTTCTTTGTCTCTTGTAATAGTCTTTATTTTAAAGTCTATTTTATCTGATATGAGTATTGCTACTCCAGCTTTCTTCTGATTTCCATTTGCATGGAATATCTTTTTCCATCCCCTTACTTTCAGACTGTATGTGTCCCTAGGTCTGAAGTGGATCTCTTGTAGATAGCATATATATGGGTCTTGTTTTTGTATCCATTCAGCCAGTCTGTGTCTTTTGTTTGGAGCATTTAATCCATTTACATTCAAGGTAATTATCGATATGTATGTTCCTATTATCATTTCCTTAACTGTTTTGGGTTTGTTTTTGTGGGTCTTTTTCTTCTCTTGTGTTTCCTCCCTAGACAAGCTCCTTTTTCATTTATTGTAAAGCTGGTTTGGTGGTGCTGAATTCTCTTAGCTTTTTGCATTCGAATGTTGGTGCATTTAATATTGTCCCAGAGGCCTCTGAGACTGTCCTCAATTCTTTTCATTCTATTTTCTTCATTCTGCTCATCGGCAGTTATTCCCACCATTCTATCTTCCAGCTGACTTATTCGTTCTTCTGCTTCAGTTATTCTGCTATTGATTCCTTCTAGTGTATTTTTCCTTTCATTTCTTGTGTTGTTTATCACTGTTTGTTTGTCCTTTAGTTCTTCTAAGTCCTTGTTAAACATTTCTTGTATCTTCTTGATCTGTGTCTCCATTCTATTTCCGAGATTTTGGATCATGTTTACTATCATTACTATGAATTGTTTTCAAGTTACCTATTTCCTCTTCATTTATTTATCTTGTAGGTTTTTACCTTGCTCCTTCGTTTGTGTCATGTTTTTTTGTTGTCTCAGTTTTTTTGATGGGTGTGGCTGTGTTCCTGTCATGCTGGTTGTTTGGCCTGAGGCATCAATCCCTGGAGTTTGCAGGCAGTTGGGTGGAGGCTGGTGTTGGTGCCGAGATGAGGACCTTTGGGAGAGCTCACACCGATTAATATTCCCTGGGGTCTCAGGTTTTCTGTTAGTCCAGCAGTTTGACTCGATGCTCCCACTACAGGAGCTCAGGCCCAATTCCCTGCCTGGGAACCAAGACCCCACAAGCCATGCAGTGTGGCCAAAGAAAAATAAATGCAACCAACAAAAAGGAGCAGAACAATAACAAAGAATAAAAAGTAAAATAAAATTAGAAAAATAAAATATATATTAGAAAAAATACAGATGAAAAAACAGAACCACAACATGGCTGGAAAAGGCCTTGGTGTCAGGGGGTGGCATGGGGGCGGTGCTCAAGCCTGGCACCCTCGTGTCTGGAAGAGGCCTTGGGAGGGGGCTTAGGCTCAGGACCCCCGTGGCTGGAAAATGCTCCAGGGGGTGTGGGGGGGCTTAGGTTCAGGACCTGCATGACTGGATAAGGCCCTGGGGGGTGGGGCTTAGGCTCAGGATCCACACAGCCCGAGGGGGCCCAGAGAGCAGAGGTTCAGGCTCAGGACCTCAGCAGGCTCTGCAGGCCCTGAGCATTCAGGGGAGACGCTGGCCATGTTCCCCTCTGATACCCTGATCCCCAGCTGGTATCTCCCTGTCCCCATTGATCCTCTCACCATGAGTGGGCCCTCCTGAGTGTGGGAACCCCTCCCCTCCCCCAGCTGCCCTTCACGGGCACTGGTCCTATCCCACCTCCACTTTGCCTCTCCCCCCTCCTATGCCCCCAGGACCCTCGTGGCTGGAGGGGGCCCCACAGGACAAAGATTCAGGTTCAGGACCCCAGCAGGCTTGCTGGGACCTGAGTGGGTGGGGGAGATACTGGCCGCATTGCCCTCTGATCCCCCGAAGGTCTCTCCTTGTCCCTTCTGATTCCCTTGCCATGAGGGGGGGGGGCGTCTGAGCATGGGAACACCTCCCCTCCCCCAGCCTCGCATCAGAGGCATCAGTCCCGTCCTGCCTCCACTTTTCCTTCCCCTTCCTTCCCCCCACATGCTACCTGACCCCCTGGGGATTCCTCCCATCCCCTTAGGTATCCAAGGTCCCCCACCAGTGCCTGGTAGGTGCCCTAGTTGTGAGGAGACACGAACACCGCATCTGCCTACTCTGCCATTTTGACTACGCCCCTCCAATACTATACTGAATAAAGGTGACAAGAGTGGGCATCCTTGTGTTGTTCCTGATCTTAGAGGAAATGCTTTCAGCTTTTCACCATTGAGTATGATATTAGCTGTGGGCTTGTCATATGTTTGTCTGATTTTGGTATCAGGGTGATGCTGGCCTTGTAGAATGAGTTTGGAAGCATTCCTTCCTCTGCAACTTTTTAGAATAAGTTGAGAAGGGTAGGTGTTAACTCTTCTCTAAATGTTTGGTGGAATTCACCTGTGAAGCCACCTGGTCCTAGAATTTGTTTGTTGGGATTTTTTTCTTTATTACTGATTCAATTACATTACTTGTCATTGGTCTGTTAATATTTCCTATGTCTTCCTGGTTCAGTCTTGGGAGATTGTACATTTCTAGGAATTTGTTCATTTCTTCTAGGTTGTCTATTTTATTGGCATATAGTTGTTCATAGGATTGTCTTATGATCCTTTGTATTTCTGTGGGATCTGTCACAATTTCTGCTTTTTTATTTCTGCTTTTATTGATTTGGGCCCTCTCTCTTTTTTTCTCGATGAGTCTGGCTAAAGGTTTATCAATTTTGTTTATTTTTTCAAAGAAAAAGCTCTTAGTTTCACAGATCTTTTCTATTGTTTTCTTTGTCTCTATTTCATTTACTTCTGTTCTGATCTTTATTATTTCTTTCCTTCTACTAACTTTTGGTTTTGTTTGTTCTTCTATTCCTAGCTTCTTTAGGTGTGATTCTGAGTTGTTTATTTGAGATTTGTCTTGTTTCCTGGGGTAAGCTTGTATTGCTATGAACGTCCCACTTAGAACTACTTTTGCTACATCCCATAGATTTTGAATCATTGTGTTTTTGTTTTCATTTGTCTCCAAGTATTTTTTGATTTCCTCTTTGATTTCTTCAGTGATCCATTTGTTGTTCAGTAGCATATTGTTTAGCCTCTACGTGTTTCTGTGTTTTTTTCTTATAGTTGATTTCTAGTCTCATAATGTTGTAGTCAGAAAAGATGCTTGATATGATTTCAATTTTCTTAAATTTACTGAGGCTTGATTTGTGACCCAAGATGTGATCTATCCTGGAGAATGTGCCGTGTGCACTTGAAAAGAATGTGTATTCTGCTGCTTTTAGATGGACTGTTCTATATATATTGATTAAATCCATCTGATCTAATGTGTCATTTTAGACAGTGTTGCCTTATTGATTTTCTGTCTGTATGATGCATCCATTGATGTAAGTGTGGTGTTAAAGTCCCCTACTGTTATAGTGTTACTGTCAATTTCTCCTTTCATGTCCATTAATATTTGCATCATATATTTATGTGCTTCTATGTTGGGTGCACATATATTTACAATTGTTATATCTTCTTCTTGGATTGATCTCTTGATCATTATGTAATTCCCTTCTTTGTCTCTTGTAACAGTCTTTATTTTCAAGTCAATTTCTTCTAAAAGAAGTATTGCTGCCCTGGCTTTCTTTTGATTTCCATTTGTATGGAACACCTTTTTACATTCCCCCACTTTTACTCTGTGTATGTCCTGAGATCTGAAGTGAGTCTCTTGTAGGCAGCATATATATGGGTCTTGTTTTGTTTCTGTTCAGCCACTCTATGTCTAGTCCATTTACATTTAAAGTAATTATTGATACATACATTCTTATTTCCATTTTGTTCATTGTTTTGGGTTGTTTTTATAGGTCATTTTTGTTCCTTTCTTCTTTTGTTCTCTTCTCTTGTCATGTGATGACTATCTTTAGTGTTATGTTTGGATTCCTTTTTCTTCTTTGTGTGCGTATCTCTTATAGATTTTTGGATTGTGGTTACCATGGCATTTATATATAGCAATCTATATATAGACATGATTGTTTTAAGTTGCTGATCTCTTAATTTCAAATGCACTTTAAGACCCTGCGTTTGTACTCTCCTCCCCTCAAGATTACTGTTTTTGATATCATATTTTATGTCTAATTGTTTTGTGTATCCCTTAACTGCTTATTGTGGATATAGATGATTTTACTATTTTTGTCTTTTAATCTTCCTACTAACTTTGTGCATGGATGATTTCCTACCTTTACTATATGTTTTCCTTTACTGGTGAGCTTTTACCTTTTGTAATTTTCATGTTTCTTGTTGTGGCCTTCTCTTTTTCACTTGGAAAAGTTCCTTTAACCTTTCTTGTAAAGCTGGTTTGGTGATGCTGAAGTTTTTTAACTTTTGCTTGTCTGTAAAGCTTTTAATTGTCGCCATCAAATATGAATGAGAGCCTTGCTGGGTAGAGTATTCTGGCTGTAGGTTTTTCACTCTCATCACTTTAAATAAATTGTGCCACTCCCTTCTGGCCTGCAGATTTTCTGCTGAAAAGTCAGCTGATAGCCTTATGGGAGTTCCCTTTTATGTTACTTGTTGCTTTTCCCTTTCTGCTTTTAATATTCTCTCTTTATACTTAATTTTTGCCATTTTAATTACAATGTGTCTTGGTGTGTTCCTCTTTGGGTTAATCCTGTATGGGACTCTCTGTGCTTCCTGGACTTGGATGTCTATTTCCTTTTCCAGGTTAGAGAAGTTTTCAGCTATTATGTTTTCAATTGTGTTCTCAGTCCCTTTCTCTCCATATTCTCCATCTGGGACCACTATAATGCAAATATTAGAGCATCTGATGCTTTCCCAGAGGTCTCTTAGATTTTCCTCACTTCTTTTCATTCTTTTTTCTGTTCAGCATCAGCAATTTCCACTACTCTGTCTTCTAGCTTGCTGACCCATTCTTCTGTATCATTTAGCATACTGTTGATTTCCTTCAGTATATTTTCATTTCAGTTATTATATACTTCATCTCTGATAGTTCTTCATATTTTCTCTTTGTTAAAAACTTCTAACTTCTTGCTCTGTGCATCCATTCTTCTCCCAAGTTCTTTGATCATCTTTATGATCACTAACCTGAAGTCTTTCTTGGGTAGCTTGCCTATCTCCACTTCACTTGGTTCTTTTTCTAGAGTTTTATCTTGATCCCTCATTTGGAAAAGGTCTCACTATCACCTCATTTTGCCTAAGTTGCTATTTGTATTTTTATGTATCTGGTAAATTGGTTACATTTCCCACCTTGGAGAAGTTGTCTTTTATAGGAGATGACATATGTGTCCCAGCTGTGCACTCCCCTCTTGTCACCAGAGCTATCTGCTCTAGGGGTTTGCCCTATGAAGGCTGTGTGAGACTTTCTGTTGTGGTGGGCTCACTATGTGTGCAGTCTCTTAGTGTTAGTTGGCTCCTAGTCTGGTTGGTTGCCAGATCCTGCCTTGTGCAGAGGCTACTGGCTGCTGGTTGGCAGGACTGGGTCAGGAGGGGGCTGAATGTGGAACCCCAGGGGCCACAGGGCTAGTGCTGTGTTACTGGTGGGTGGAGTCAGGGTCCAAAAGACCATGGGCCTGTTACTCACCCAATGGTGGGCGATGCCAGGGGATAGTGCCAGCTTACTGGCAGACAGAGCTGAATCCTGGGGTCTTGTTGCAGGGCCCAGGGGTCTCAGAGCTGGTATCAGATCACTGGTGGGTGGAGCCAGTTACTAACACTGTTGTCTGTGGGGCCTGGTTGTCTTTAAGCTTGTGTTGGTTTACTAGTGAGAGGGCCATGGCCCAGCTAGTCCCAGGGCAGAATTTGGCCTCTTTGTGGGCGAGCTGGGTCCACACACTATGGGGCTGCAGTTTCCTTGTAGCTGGTGTCTGCCTGCTGGTAGGCGGACCTGGATCCTGGGGTCTCTGGTGGGCTAAGCCCTGCCCAGTGGGGGCTCAAGGGGTTTTAAGGCAGCCTGTCTGCTGGTAGTGGAGCTGTGTCCATGCCCAGTTAGTTGCTTGGATTGAGGCATCCCAGCACTGGCTCCTGGGGCTGGGTCCTGGAGCTAATAAGCTGGAGGGGGGATTCCACAATGACATTTGCCAGCACCAGTGTCCATGTAGTTGAACCAGCTCCCCCAAATGGCTGCCACCAGTGTCTATGTCCCCAAGGTGAGCTGAAGTTGCCTCCTTCCTTTCCAGGAGACTCTCTAAGATCAGCAGGTAGGTCCGACCCAGGCTCCTGAAGTTACTGCTTCTACTGTGGATCCTGGAGCATGTGAGATTTTGTGTGTGCCCTTTAAGAGTAAAGTGTCTATTTCTCCCAGCCCTCTGTGACTCCCAAAAGTAAGCCCCACTGTCCTTCAAATCTAAATGCTCTGAGGACTCATCTTCCCAGTGCAAGACCCACAGGCGGGAAGCCCAATATGGAGCTTGGACCTCTCACTCCTTGGGGAGAAACTCTACAATTATAATTATTTTCCCATTTGTGGTCACCCACTGGGGGTTATGGGACTTAAGTATGTTATGACTCCACCCCTCCTATGCATCTTGTCCTTCCTTATATCTTAAGTAGGTAGGTTCTGATCTTTTCCATTGATGGTTGTTCTGCAAATAGTTGTGATTTTGGTGTGCTTGTGAGAGGAGGTGAGCTCTGGGGTCTTTCTACTCTGCCATCTTGGCTGATTGCCTCTTAAACTTCAATCTTATGGTTGCCACATTCCTGACTCCACCCTCATTGCTGTCAAACTCCCCCAAGAAATTGACTGTTTACCTGTGCCAATTTCTATAGCTTGTTAACACTTTCCATCAGGCTTTGCCTAACTACCTGACTGAACTTTCTTGTATCATGCACCTTGAATCTGCTATTTAATACTCTCCTTATCTTAATGAGTATGTCTAGGCCTCTGTTACCAATACTTCACCATGTGGTCTGTGTAGTTATTGACCAATTTATTTAGTTTTAGCCTCATTTCTCATTGCTGTAGAAATAAAGTAATAACCAGTTGAGGTTCCAATTAATTTCTTGAAGAATAAGATGATCTAATTTTGAGAGGTTCTCATTGATTCTTCTCTTGTTAAACATATTTGCCCCTAATATTTCCTCAGGTCAATATTAGTATGTCTACTGCTTGCTTTTTGTAATAAGATATCATTTAGTTTACTTCTATTGCTGTACAGATTTTGGAGAAAGACATTTTCCCCTCTACTTAATGACCCAATGGAATTAAAATTTTTATACAGACATTACTTATATCCAATAAAATTATCCATTTTAAATGTAGAGTCAGATGAATCTTGGTAATTGTACACAGTTGTGTAAACACCACACACATAGCCTGGTTTGGGAACCACTCCTACTTCTGTCTACATTCAGCCTATTTTTAGCAATTTTCTCAGGTGGTTTATATATGCACTTCAGTTTGAGCATCACTGATATATTTGTTATCGTTGCTTGGCCCAGGGTTACTTTGTATTGGATTCCCTTTCTCTCTTTTTCTCTCATGGACTGTTGATGTGTTGTGAGGGAGTTAGTTTCTCAGCATCCAAAGATAGTTGACTTTAATTTTTCTGCTGATGTTTCCACATGCAGACCCACACATTCAGCTGGGGTGGGCTCAAAAAGTGGAAATTATCATTCTGTTTTTTTTTTTTTTTTTTTTGCGGTACGTGGACCTCTCACTGTTGTGGCCTCTCCCGTTGTGGAGCACAGGCTCCAGATGCGCAGGCTCAGCGGCCATGGCTCACGGGCCCAGCCACTCCGCGGCATGTGGGATCTTCCTGGACTGGGGCACGAACCAGTGTCCCCTGCATCAGCAGGCGGACTCTTAACCACTGCACCACCAGGGAAGCCCCTGTCATTCTGTTTTGCTTAGCATAATGTTAGTGAGGTTTGGTGCTTCCACAAACTCATGTCCTGAAGTTCAGTGACAAATAGAAATGTTTTTTGTCTAAACCACAATTTGTAATTCAATGGCTATAGGTACAACTGTGGCCTGATACTCCAAATGTCAGGGATACATGTAAGTATAGGCAATGAAGAAAATGATTTCTTCTCATTTTAAGAGAAAGCAGTGACTTTAGAATTAGACCTTGAAAACTATGCCCTGGGTTTCTGCACTGGTATGGTACAGAATAAAACAATAATGTGGGTCAGCAATTTTCTATGAGATGCACAAATACTGTTTATTGTCATCATACTTTCCTCTCAGTATTCTCTAGAGAAGTGTAGAGCGGGTGAGTAGTGAATTAGAATCATTTTCCATAATAAAAGGTATTCTGGGGGCTTCCCTGGTGGTGCAGTGGTTGAGAATCTGCCTGCTAATGCAGGGGACACGGGTTCGAGCCCTGGTCTGAGAGGATCCCACATGCCACAGAGCAACTAGGCCTGTGAGCCACAACTACTGAGCCTGCGCTCCGCAACAAGAGAGGCCACGATAGTGAGAGGACCATGCACCGCGATGAAGAGTGGCCCCCGCTTGCTGCAACTAGAGAAAGCCCTCACACAGAAGCGAAGACCCAACACAGCAAAAATAAATAAATTAATTAATAAACTCCTACCCCCAACATCTAAAAAAAAAGGGGGTATTCCGGAAATGAGGAATACTTATGTATTAGAGCCATGGGATCTAATCCTGACTTTATTACTAACTTACTATTTTGTGTCACTTTCCCCATTTTACAACAAGGAGGATAAATTAATAGTCTCTGAGGGCCCTTCTTGCTCTGAAATTCTATGAAGCTGTACTTCTCACCACTTTTGTCCTTCTCCAAAACTGTGGGGAGAAGGAGGAGATATGTTGGATTACTTTTACTCTTTCAGCTTAACAATTAGCTCTTGAGTTGATTAATCCTCTGCTGGCAACAGCTGTATTTTAATGAAGATGATTTAGTATCTCAGCAATTGCTAGTTGCTTATAAATGTGCCAGCTTGGTGTATTGAAATTAGTAAAGTTTCTAAAGGTATTTCAAACTTGCCTTAATTAATTAAATGCTGGATAGATGCAGTCCAAGGTTAACCACTTAATAAATCGGCAACCAAATAAAAAATGGAATCAAACATTTGGAGCAGTTTACTGGAATGGATCTGGGCTCTACACCAAGAGATTTGTAGCAATGCTGGCAGCAGAGTGGGTCATTTTCAAGCTCCTGACTCATTGTCACTATACCCTTTCACCCAGGACTGAATCCTTCCCCGCAAGAAAACTACACAGTATTGCTTCAGCTATAGCAATAATGGTTGTGTTAATGTCCACAGACTAAAAGAAAATCTCCATATGAAATGTGAATTGTTGTGACAAGAACCATCTTTAATTCACTGTGTATTTGAACATAAGAATACTGTAAAGGAGGACAATAGTGATAGTTCTTAGTACATAGAAAAGTTCTTTGCTGTTTTTCTGAGGTGGTATTTAAGTTGAAGACTAGATTAAAGGTAAAGGGAAGTTGCTTAGAAAAAGGAATCATGAAGAAAGATGACACTGCTTAGAAGACTAAGATGACACTACAGAATGTTATTGAAGATTTGAAAGCAAGAAGTAAGATTTGGCTATGTACATAGTGAGTAGATTAATTCAGGAAAAATTCTGTTTTCTGAGAAACTAAAGGAATAGGTATTATCACTCAAGTTGTCAAGGAGCTGTATTTGTAAAAAATCTGAGCATATTGTTAAGCCAAATTATAAAGCTAACAAACACATTAAGCAGCTGCTTTGTACTCAACTCTGTGCTAAGTGCTATGGAGAACATGAGGAAGAAATGAGATTCATGTCTGAGAGTACTTACCAAGACAGCATCATATAATGGAAAGCGTTATGAACTGAGAGTCAGAAGACTTGAATTCCACCAGCTTACTCTGTGACTTTGGCCAAAGGACTTCTCTCTGAGCTTCAGATTCTCAGACTGTTGAAATAATATTCAGTGAGATGGTATATGAGTACTTCAGAAATTATGAAAAGCTAGCCAGATGCTGTCAATGACATTACAGTTGCTAATAACTGGAGGTAATAATGATGTAGTAAAAAGAACACATTGATATTCAAACGAACCTGGGGTTGAATTCTGTCTTTGTCATTTACTAGCTGTAGTGGCTTTGGGTATTTACTTACCTTTATGAGCCTCAGTTCCCTATTTGTAAAATTAGGATAATGATAACAGCAATAAATATTTATAATATTATTGCCTGTCACATAGTAGGTATTTAGTAATGGTAGCGTTTATTACTCATATACAAAATGAATACAGTTAAGCAGGAAACTGTATAAGCTGTAAAAGTAATGGGAATGTAAAATTCCATGTAAAAATATATTGTGAGCAAAGTTTCATGATAGCAGAAATAACTAAGTGACCCTTTTCAGAAATTTTATATAATGAAAATAGGCCTTTAAAAGAACACGGTTGTATGTTTAAAGAAATGACGTGAGATATGAGAGTTGATGAGGAAGTAAAATTTATAAGAGTTGATGACTCACTGGTGAGTGAAAACATGGCAAGTGAGGGAGAGTGACTTTCAAGTTTTTGTCTTGGGTGACTGAATATATGATGATACCATATATCATTCAACAAAAATTTATTGATGCGTACTAGGTACCAGGCTCTGAAAATAAGGTGATAATTTAGACATAGTTCTTGTCTACATGTATATTACAATCTAGTGGAGGAAACAAGATATAAATAAAATTAACAAAAAATGTAGTTTTGAAAATGAGTATTAAGCAAGAAAAGTACAGAGTGCTATGTCAAACTATGTCAGAGAGACATAATAGTGAATACAGGAGGATAACAAGGTTTTGAGTGAAAAACAAAATGATGACTTCATTTTTCGAACATGTTAAGTTTTGAAGTATCAGTGGGAAATATGGTTGAAGATATCTAGAAGGCATATGAAGATATAGATTTGGAGCTCAGAGTAAGATCTAGTTAGCAAACATTAAAAGAAAATTTATTCAAATGGTGATTGAAGTTATAGGATTACACAAAGTTACCTAAAAACAGCACACAGAGCAGGGGATCCCAGAGGGTGTGTGCGTGTGTCTGTGTGTGCAGTTATTTTTTTAGCTTTTAAGAATTTATTATTTTTTATTGAAGTATAGTTCATTTACAATGTTGTATTAATTACTGCTGTACAGCAAAGTGATTCAGTTATACATTAATATACATTTAAAAATATATTCTTTTCCATTATGGTTTATCATAGGATATTGAGTATAGTTCTCCATGCTATATAGTAGGACCTTGTTGTTAGTTTTGTTTTAGTTTTAATTGGATTTGAATATCTTTGGTTGGGACACACACTCAATAATTCAAACACAGTCCTTATCATTCCCTATTTTCTTATACCTGAACAACTTCAACCTCATAAATTTATTTTACCTGTTTGGCCTCTGGAAACATTTGAGTTTTCAATTTCTGGTATGGCCAGAAAAGTAGTGGGCTTCTTAACATTTAACATTAAAAAAAATTTAAGCTAGCAAAATATTTTAATTATTATTTTTAAATTATGATACAGAAAAATGGACTTTTTCTATTTTGATATATAGTTCTATTAATTTTAACATAGATAGATAGATAGGTATAAATATAGATATAGATATGTAATCACCACCACAATGTGGATACAAATAGTTTCAATGCCCCCCAAAACTCCTTCATTCTAACATTTTATAGTCATCCCCTCCCTCTGCTCATAAACCCTGACAATCTATTCTCCATCCTTATAGTTTTACCTTTTTCAGAATGCATTATAAATGAAATAATGCAGTATGTAGCCCTTTGAGACAGGCATTTTTTATACAGCATCATGTCTATGAGAGTCATCTAAGTTGTGTATATCAATAGTTTGAATAGTTTGAAATAGTGAATAATATTTTATTATATGGGGGCACTAGAGTTTGTTCATGCATTCACCCATTTAAGGACATTTGAAATCTTTCCAGGTTAGGGCAATTATGAATAGAGCTGATGTAAACATTGATGATCAGATAAAGTTTTCATTTCTCTGGGGTATAAACAGGAATTGCCAAACTATTTTCCGGAGTGGCTGTAACATTTTTCATTCCTTTTAGTAACGTATGAGAGTCACATTTGCTCACATTCTTTTCAGCACCTGGTATTGCCAATATGTATTTTTTAAAATGTATTTTTGGCTGCATTGGGTATTCGTTGCTGCTTGTGGGTTTTCTCTAGTTGCAGCGAGCGGGGGCTACTCTTCGTTGTGGTGTGTGGGTTTCTAATTGCGGTGGCTTCGCTTGTTGCAGATCACGGGCTCTAGGCGTGCGGGTTTCAGTAGTTGCAGCTTGTGGGCTCATTAGTTGTGGCTCATGGGCTCTAGAGCACAGGCTCAGTAGTTGCGGTGCATGGGTTTATTTGCTCCACGGCATGCAGGATCTTCCCAGACCAGGGATCGAACCCGTGTCCCCTGCATTGGCAGGAGAATTCTTTGTTTTTTCTTTTTAACATCTTTATTGGAGTATAATTGCTTTACAACTGTGTGTTAGGTTCTGCTTTAAAACAAAGTAAATCAGCTGTATGTATACATATATCCTGATATCTCCTCCCTCTTGCGTCTCCCTCCCACCCCTCCAGGTGGTCACAAAGCATTGAACTGATCTCCCTGTGCTATGTGGCTGCTTCCCCCTAGCTATCTATTTTACATTTGATAATACATATATAAGTCCATGCCACTCTCTCACTTCGTCCCAACTTAAAATTCCCCCTCCCTGTGTCCTGAAGTCCATTCTCTACATCTGCGTCTTTATTCCTGTCCTGCCCCTAGGTTCTTCATAACATTATTTTTTAACATTCCATATATATGTGTTAGCATACAGTATTTGTTTTTCTCTTTCTGACTTACTTCACTCTGTATGACAGACTCTAGGTCCATCCACCTCACTACAAATAACTCAATTTCGTTTCGTTTTATGGCCGAGTAATATTTCATTGTATATATGTACCACATCTTCTTTATCTATTCATCTGTCGATGGACACTTAGGTTGTTTCCATGTCCTGGCTATTGTAAATAGTACTGCAGTGAACATTGTTGTACATAATTCTTTTTGAATTATGGTTTTCTCAGGGTATATGCCCAGTAGTGGGATTGCTGGGTTGTATGGTAGTTCTATTTTTAGTTTTTTAAGGAACCTCCATACTGTTCTGCATAGGGGCTGTATCAGTTTACATTCCCACCAACAGTGCAAGAAGGTTCCCTTTTCTCCACACCCTCTCCAGCATTTATTGTTTCTAGATTTTTTGATGATGGCCATTCTGAATGGTGTGAGGTGATACCTCATTGTAGTTTTCATTTACATTTCTCTAATGATTAGTGATGTTGAGCATTCTTTCATGTGTTTGTTGGCAATCTGTATATCTTCTTTGGAGAAATATCTATTTAGGTCTTCTGCCCATTTTTGGATTGGGTTGTTTGTTTTTTTTGTTATTGAGCTGCATGAGCTGCTTGTATATTTTGGAGATTAATCCTTTGTCAGTTGCTTCATTTGCAACTATTTTCTCCCATTCTGAGGGTTGTCTTTTTGTCTTGTTTATGGTTTCCTTTGCTATGGAAAAGCTTTTAAGTTTCATTAGGTCCCATTGTTTATTTTTATTTTCATTTTCATTACTCTAGGAGGTGGGTCAAAAAATATCTTGCTGTGATTTATGTCACAGAGTGTTCTGCCTATGTTTTCCTCTAAGAGTTTTATAGTATGTGGCCTCTCCCGTTGCAGAGCACAGGCTCCGGATGCACAGTCTCAGTGGCCGTGGCTCATGGGCCCAGCTGCTCCATGGCATGTGGGATCTTCCTGGACCGGGGCATGAACCCGTGTCCCCTGCATTGGCAGGTGGACTCTCAACCACTGCGCCACCAGGGAAGCCCTGTTGTAGACTTTTTAATGATGGTCATTCTGACTAGTGTGAGCTGGTACTTCATTGTAGTTTTGATTTGCATATCTCTAATAATTAGCTATGATGAGCATCTTTTCATGTGTCTATTGGCCATCTGTATGTCTTCTTTAGAGAAATGTCTATTTAGTTCTTCTGCCCAAGAATTAGATATGTTTAGATGTGATAGTATCTTTTGATGCCACTAAGGAATAATTGTTATCTTTAATGGGGTATTGTGATTATGTTTAAAAATGAGTCCTTATCTTTTTGAGATATATAGTGAAATATTTATGAATGAAATGATACATGTTGGTCTTGTTTCAAAATCGTGGGGTATAGATGAAACAAGATTAGCTAACAACCTAGGTTTTTTGGCTGGAGCATTTGGGTGCATGGTGGCATAGTTAGTAAGATAGGGAAGCCAGAGAAACAGGTTTTGACTGGAAGAAGGGAAGTGCCAGATCAGGAGTTCTGCTTCTGATACATTAGAGTTGAAAAGCCTATTATATGTAGAAATGGAGATATCCAACAGATAATTAGATATGAGTCAGGTGTTCAGCTGAGAAGTCATGCTGGAGATGTAACTTTTGGTGTCACCAGATCCTATAGTTTACACTCTCTTTATTTGATCTCATCTATCCACATGTCTTTAATACATTCTAAATGAAGTGGAGCTGTTCTTTTCTCTAAAGTTCCTACCACTCCTACAGGGAGTATCAGTTTATTCAGCCATTTTGGATGACAAGTTAGCAGTGTGTATTAAAATTAAAATGCATATCCTCAATGACCAAATAATACCACTTCTCTGTATCTACCCTAGAGTAACATTTGCACAAAAACAAAAGCAGACATGGCAAGGGTACTCCCACAATCTTAGTTGTAACAGCAAAAAATTTGAAACAAACCAGATGTACAACAACAGGAGAATGGCTAAATTTAAAATATTTCCAAATCATGGAACATTATGCAATAGTTAAAAAAAGAATGCAGAATATCTCTGGGTACTGTAATTAAAAGAGCTCCAAGATATATTGCTGAATAAAAAAAGCAAGTTGCATATACTTCTATTTCTATGTTGATACCTTTAAAAAAAACAGTGTGTGTGTATACATGCCCTTGTGTATACATATATTTGTATACATGTATTAAAAAGTTTTAAATATTTCAAATATTATACAACACATAGCATTGTCTACAGTTGGGTAGGATACTGGGTTTGGGGGCTGGTCAAGTGACATTTTAGCTTTATTAGTAATGTTTTAGTTTTATAATGAAAAGATATTTACATATTACTTGCAAATTTATCTTTTATCTAATTTAAGTGAGTGGAGTAATTTCATATAACTATCTGGAATCAAGTAATACTGAACTATAGTGAAGTGGTTAGGAACAGGGGCTTTGGAGTGGGACTTCCTGTATTTGCATCCTGGCTTTGCAATTTAGTAGCTGTGTTTGAGCAAGATGAAAAAATTCTCCATGCTACTGTTTCCTCATTTTTAAAATGGAGATAGCAGTAGTACCTACTTCAAAGGATTGTGTTAAAATAATATATGCAAGAGGCTTTAAAAATTGCTTAGCACATAGTAAGTGATCAATAAATCTCAGCCATTTTTATTATTATTGTTTTCATTTCCATTAATAGGCTTAATAGGTATATTAAAGGAGTCTGGATACTATTCTTGTGAATAAGATGATGAAATGTAGCCTGAATGTTATTGTTAGGATATTCATAGCAAATTCATTCATTAAATATTTTGCATGCATATTATGTGCAATTGTGTCCAAAGTGTTTTCATTCATAGATTACTGTCTGCATGAAAATCCATAGTGTAGTACTATTCAATGGTTTTGCCAAAACCTTGAGAAGAAAGAAAAAAATGAAGATCATATAAATCTTCAAAGGAATACCAATTCCACTGATAACATGCAATGTTGAATCCAATAAGATGAAAGTATTTTTTTCATAAAGTAAAATAAGCTTAAATTAGATCTTAAAGTTTCTTTCACCCAACAGCCTCTCAATGCTATAATATTCTCACCAGTATCCCAAATAAGAATCACTCTATCGCTTATTAAATGTTGATTTGAACAGAGGACTCATTATTTCGTGATGCAGACAGTTCAATTGTTGAGCAGCTAGAACTGTAGCTTATGTTGATTCTAAATCAGCAACTCTGCAACTTCAAGAGGTGGCTCCTTTTCCCACTAGAGCTACACAAATCAATTCTCTTTCATTTTTTACATGTCAAAATTTTGAATATTTGTAGACATTGATCCTGCCATCCTAGAATCATTTCTTTTTCAAGCTAAAAATTCCTGCACTTATTTGGCTTCTTACCACCCTCTTTATCCTCTGAACCAATTCCAGTTCTTTGGTGTTCTACTTAAAGTGTAGGGCTTAGTATTTTTGTTGCTGGGAAAGTACATCTACTATTGCAACTCGCCACTTTTGCACATATCAGAGAGATAATCAGGAGCAGTTGTTCTATTGACCTCATATAATTAACCCTTGTGGTGTCTAATTAAAAAGAAATATATATCAGGGTCCCTATGTTTCCCTGTGGAACTGTTCTAATTCATCTTTGTCCTCTGGCTACTACTTTACATAAGATAACCATAGGGCAGTTAATTTTGGAAACACATATGATAGAAACTTGCAGTTCAGTCTTTTTTCCTTAATGTACTTTCAATCAATCCTTCTGGCTATACTCAATGATAATTTTCTTATACCTGTTTATTCTTTCATCCCTAACCCTATGTAGGTGATACTAAAAATTAAACCTTAAAATGACATGGTCTACGTTACCCTCATACTCAGATTTACCCAAGTTTCCCCTCTGAAGTCAGGTTACAGACATTTTCCTCACCTGGGGGAAATCTTGGCCTACTCTCTCTCAGAAATAGGAGAAATCCAAGGGAGGCCACACCAGCATACCTGAGCCTGTTTCTTTAGGCTTTTATAGACCCTTTGGTTATCAAGTTCTGACTCTTAGAGAGCCCAGAATTAGCTCTTTTATTAGGATTACTGAATTCAGAGTTATTTTATTCCTCTGGCCCATTAAGGTAAATCTCAGGTGACTCCCATAAGACTAACTTCCAAACACTAGGGCTCCATCCTTAGATCTCTTCTCTATCTATACCTACTCCCCTCCCTCAACCAATCTTATAGTGTTAAATACCATACATATGCTGATAATACAAAATGTATGTCTCCTGTTCAAATCTCTCCCTTAAACTCTGCCATCCATGGCATCAGATTCATCCCAAGCCTGGCTCCTTTTAAAGTCATAGGATGGCTGCTGGCAAACATCAGGACTACATTCTTCCTTGTTCCTATCTACTGGAAAATAGACTGCATTTCTTCCCAGAGTCAGAATTTTACCAAAGGCTTTGTCTATAATAAATTTCTATTATCATGTAGTTTTCTCTTTTAATCTGTTAATATAATGAATTACTTTTATACATTTTTTTTCAAATGTCACTTTTTATTCCAAAATTTATTTTTTTGGCCATGCCACATGGCTTGCAGGATCTTAGTTCCCCAACCAGGAACTGATCCTGGGCCCTCGGCAGTGAAAGCATGGAGTCCTAACCACTGGACTGCCAGGGAATTCCCTATACATTTTTAAATATTAAACCACTCTTGCATCTCTAATGTAAAACCAACCATTTGATTCAATTGTTAATGTTTCATGTAGGATTTAACATATCTTTATATAAATGAAATGGACATGTCACATAATGCTTTTACATTATGTCTTTTACAGAGTGTCTTTATCTGATCTTGGTATCATGATTATGCTGTCTTCAAAGAATAAGTTAAGAAGTATCTCTTTTTTCTATTGCTTGAGAAAGTTTGATTAAAATTAGGATGATCTTCTTGAAATTTAGTCAAACTTGCCTGTAAATCAATCTGGACCAGGTGTTTTCTTTGGAGAAGTATTTTTAAATACTGCTTTAAGTTATTTCATGATTCTAGGAATATACAAAATTTTATATTTCCTTAGGTCACTATTGGTAAGTTTAAGTCAAACTTCTTAATTTTGATGTTGATATCTTCTATATTCTTCTGAATCATTTTTGTCTCCTTGACCTAACACTAATTGAAAGAAAAGTGTTGAAATCTACCTCTATGTGGTAGATTTATCAACGTTTCCCTGTATTCTATCAGTTTTTGCTTCACAGTTTTGAGGCTATAAATATATTTAAAATGTAAACATTTACCATTCAGTGATGATCCTTTCTATATCTAATATTTTTGTGTTAAAATCTATTTTATCTGAAATTAATGTAAGCACACCATTTTCCTTTTCTTAATATTTGCTTCCTATTCTTTTTTATCATCCTCTTACTTATAAAAAGTCTTTAATTGGGCTAAATTCTAAACATTTGATGCTATTATTGTAAGAATTACTTTTAACAATTTATATGTAACCTTCAAATTAGCAAATTTGGATCACTTACCCTTTAATTCTAAATGGAAGTTAATTTAGAGAAATCTTAATTATGCAATTGACCCATGACACACGCAGACTCAACTATACACATTCATTTGGGGAGTTAGTCCATAATGATTTCTATTCGTTCAAGCTTGCTGCAGGTATAGTTTGTGTCAACAACCCCTCCTTTACTACACACAGTGTATTCCTGTATTTAAATGGTGGACTTGAAATAATGGTAGTATAGTTGTTGTAAAGATTAAGAGAAAAAGAACTTTGAGTTACTTCAATTCTATCATTTTGTTTGAACACTTGGAGTTTTTATTTGTTTTTAAATTCAAAACACTGTAACAGTATGAACTATGAGATAGAACATTTTTGTTTCATAAGTGAGAGTTTTAGTTCACACATGAAATATTTTACTGAGTTGGATTAATGTGCTTAAAATTGAAATTTAGCATTTTAAAATTAATTGTCATTTTAAAACTAAAGAAGAAATAAAAAAGATAATGATTTTTGCATATTGTTATATATTATTGAAAATATTTTTTTCATATGAAGGAAGAGAGCATTAAAAAGTTATCTACTTCAGGTGATGAATACATTAAGTATGGCACTGTTAGGCCATTTGCTCATTCTCTTTATAAGCTCTTAGAATTTTCTCCTTGAGAAATTCTGAAATTTCACTATGGCTAGGTGTGGGTTTTTCCTTATTCTCCTTAAGAGTACTGCCAATAAGAAGTTTTTTGTCTCTAATTCTGGAAAATTTATCTACATTATCCCTTTAAATTTTCCTCTTCTCTATTTTAATTTTTTTCTCCATTTCTTAGACTCCCATTTCCCACATGTTAGCACATCTACTTCTATTACACATACATATCCCCAAGGTTTTCTTCTATATTTTCCTTTTGATTGAAAAATTTCTTCAATCTGCTTTTATAATTTCTTAATCCATTCTCCTATTTATCCCAGATACTGTACTCTTTATTTCTTTATTTACCCCAGAGAGTGAACTCTTTTTTAATACTAAATATTTCTGCTTTGTTCTTTTTTGTAATGTTTTTAATCACTTTGAATCACTGAAATATAACTATATACAGTAAATGTACCCATTATCATTTTTTGAGTTTTGACAAATGTATATAATCATGTAACTACCATCAATATCAAAAGATTGAATATTTCCATCACCCACAAAAGTATTCTCAAGCCTCTCCCCCTCAACCCTCAGGTCCATCTGCTTTCTGTCACTGTAGTTTGCATTTGAATTCTTTTTCTTTCTTTCTTTCTTTCTTTCTTCCTTCCTTCCTTTCTTTGTGTATGGATATCCAGTTGTTTCAGCATCACTTGCTATAAAGATTATCTTTTTCTCCTTTAATTGTCTTGGCACCTTTATCAAAAATAAATTGACCATAACTATGTGGGTCTATTTTAGGATGTTCTATTCTGTTCTATTGACCTACATTACTATCCTTTTGCGAACACCAAATTATCTTGATTTCTGCATCTTTATAGTAAGTGTTGAAATCAGGTAAGTAAGTGTAAGTATTCCCAATTTATTTCACTTTTTTTGAGCTTAATTGAATTACAATATTATATTAGCTTCAGGTGTTCAACATAGTGATTAGATATTTTTATACATTGCAAAATAATCATCACAATAAGTCTAGTTATCCTCTGTCACTATACAAAGTTATTTCAATATTACTGACAATATTCCCTATACTGTACATTATATCCCATGACTTATTTATTTTATAATTGTAAGTTTATACCTTTTAATTTCCTTAACCAATTTCACTCATCCCTCCCCCCCTCCCCTCTGAAAACCAACAGTTCTCTTTCTCTCTATATATGAGTCTGTTTCTGTTTTGCTACATTTGTTCATTTGTTTTGATTTTTAGATTCCACATATAAATGAAATCATACAGTATTTTTCTTTTTCTGTCTGACTTATTTTCCATAGTGCAATACCCTCTAGGCCCATCCATGTTGTTGAAAATGGCCAGATTTCATTCTTTCTTATAGCTGAGTAATATTCCAGTTTATATATATCCATTCATCTATCAATGGACACTTATGTGGCTTCCATATCTTGGCTGTTGTAAATAGTGCTTCTATGAATGTTGGGGTGTACGTATCTTTTCGAATTAGTGGGTTTTTTTAACTTTTTATTCTATATTGGAATATAGCCAATTAACAATGTTGTGATAGTTTCAGGTGCACAGCAAAGTGACTCAGCCATACATATACATGCATACATTCTCCCCCAAACTCCCCTCCCATCCAGGCTGGCACATAACATTGAGCAGAGTTCCTGTGCTACACAGTAGGTCCTTGTTGGTTATCCATTTTAAATATGGCAGTGGGTACATGTCGATCTCAAACTGCCTAACTATCCCTTCCCCCCACCCTTCCTCCCTGGTAACCATAAGTTCGCTCTCTAAGTCTGTGAGTCTGTTTCTGTTTTGTAAATAAGTTCATTTGTATCATTTCTTTTTAGATTCCACATATAAGGGATATCATGATATTTCTCTTCCTCTTTCTGACTTACTTCACTCAGTATGACAATCTCTAGGTCCATACATGTGGCTGCAAATGGCATTATTTCATTCTCTTTTTTTTTTTTTTTTTTTGCGGTATGCGGGCCTCTCACTGTTGTGGCCTCCCCCGTTGCGGAGCACAGGCTCCGGACGCGCAGGCTCCGGACGCGCAGGCTCAGCGGCCATGGCTCACGGGCCCAGCCGCTCCGCGGCATATGGGATCCTCCCAGACCGGGGCACGAACCCGTATCCCCTGCATCGGCAGGCGGACTCTCAACCACTTGCGCCACCAGGGAGGCCCTTCATTCTTTTTAATGGCTGAGTAATATTCCATTTTGTGTATATATGTGTGTGTGTGTGTGTGTGTGTGTGTGTGTGTGTGTGTGTATATGTATACACACCACATCTTCTTTATCCATTCATCTATCAATGGACACTTAGGTGGCTTTCATATCTTGGCTATTGTAAATAGTGCTTCTATGAATGTTGGGGTGTATTTTTTCAAATTAGTGCTTTTGTTTTCTTTGGATATATACCCAGGAATGGAATTGCTGGATAATATGGTAGCTCTATTTTTAGTTTTTAAAGAAACCTCCATACTATTTCCCATAGAGGTTGAATCAATTTACATTCCCATCAAAAGTGCATGAGGGTTCCCTTTTTTCCACATCCTCACCAACACTTACTTGTTGTCTTTTTAATTAATTAATTAATTAATTAATTAATTAATGGCTGCGTTGGGTCTTCCTTGCTATACGTGGGCTTTCTCTAGTTGCGGCGAGTAGGGGCTACTCTTCGTTGCCGTGTGCAGGCTTCTCATTGCAGTGGCTTCTGTTGTTGCGGAGCATGGGCTCTAGATGCACAGGCTCAGTAGTTGTGGTGCATGGGCTTAGCTACTCTGTGGCATGTGGGATCTTCCTGGACCAGGGCTCAAACCCATGTCCCCTACATTGGCAGGTGGATTTCTAACCACTGTGCCACCAGGGAAGCCCTGTTGTCTTTTTGATAATAGCCATTCTGACAGGTGTGAGGTGATATCACTGTGATTTTCATTTGCATTTCTCTAATAATTAGTGATGTTGAACATCTTTTCATGTGCCTGTTGGCCATGTGTATGTCTTCTTTGGGAAAATGTCTACTCAGGTCCTCTGCCCATTTTTAAATTGGGTTCTTTGGTTTTTTTGATATTTAGCTGTATGTGTTCTTTTTATATTTTATCCAAAATATAAATATAACCCTTTATCAGATGTATTGTTTGCAAATATCTTTCCCCATCTAGTAGGTGGATTTTTCATTTTGTTGATAGTTTCCTTCACTGTGCAAAAGCTTTTTAGTTTGATGTAGTCCCATTTGTTCATTTTTTGCTTTTATTTCCCTAACCTGAAGAGATGTATTCAAAAAAATATATATTACAATGCCAATCCAAATAGTATACTACCTATGTTTTCTTCTAGTAGATTTATGGTTTCAGGTCTTATATTTAAGTCTTTAATCCATTTTGAATTTACTTCTGCACAGTGCAAGTAATCCAGTTAGATTCTTTTTCATGTAGCTTCCCAGTTTTCCCAAAATCCATTTATTGAAGAGGCCGTCTATTTCCCCCATTGTATATTCTTTCCTTCTCTGTCATAGATCATTTGGTCATATGTGCATGGATTTATTTCTGGGCTCTCTATTCTGTTCCATGGATCTATGTGTCTGTTTTTGTGCCAGTACCATACTGTTTTGATTACTGCAGCTTTATAGTATAGTTTGAAATAAGGGAGTGTGATACCTCAAGGTTTGTTATTCATTCTCAAGATTATTTTTGCTATTTGGGGTCTTTTGTGTCCCCATACAAATTTTAGAGTTATTTGTTCTAGATTTGTAAATATTTCTTAAGTTCAAACACATTCTAACAATTCTGCATTTTTACTCCCTTCCCATGCTTAATGATTTTAACATCTTATTTTACATCTTTTTGTTTTGTGTATCCCTTAACTACTTATTGTGGATATAGATTATTTTCCTACTTTTCTCTTTTAACGTTCCTACTAGCTTTATAAGTACTTGACCTACTACCTTTACTGTATAGTTGCCTAATAAGAACTTTCCTCCTATAATTTTCATATTTCTAGTTGTGGACTTTTATGTTAAGAGAAGTTCCTTTAACATTTCTTTTTTTAAATTTAATTTTTATTTTATATTGAAGTATAGTTGATATACAATGTTGTGTTAGTTTCCGGTATACAGTAAAGTGATTCACTTATACGTATACATATATCCATTCTTTTTCAGATTCTTTTCCCATATATGTTATTACAGAATATTGAGTAGAGTTCCCTGTGCTATACAGTAGGTCCTTGTTAATTATCTATTTTATATATGGTAATGTGTATCTGTTAATCCCAAACTCCTAATTTATGCCTGCCCCCGACGTTTCACTTTTGGTAACCCTAAGTTTGTTTTCAAAGTCAGTGAGTCTGTATCTGTTTTGTAAATAAGTTCATTTGTATCATTTGTTTAGATCCACACATGATATCATATGATATTTGTCTTTGTCTGACTTACTTCGCTTAGTATGATAAATGCTAGGTCCATCCATGTTGTTGCAAATGGCATTATTTTGTTATTTTTTATGGCTGAGTAATTATATATATGTAACACATCTTCTTTATCCACTCCTCTGTCAATGGACATTTAGGTTGCTTCCATGTCTTAGCTATCATAAATAGTGCTGCTATGAACATTGGGGTACATGTATCTTTTTGAATTATGGTTTTCTCCAAATATATGCCCAAGAGTGGGATTGCTGGATCATATGGTTCTATTTTTAGTTTTTTAAGGAACCTCCATACTATTCTCTATAGTGGTTGTACCAAGTTACATTCCCACCAACAGTGTAGGAGGGTTTCCTTTTCTCCACACCCTCTCAAGCATTTATTATTTGCATACTTTTTGATGATGGCCATTCTGACCAGTGTGTGGTGACTGGAGTTTTGATTTGCATTTCTATAATAATTAGCAATGTTGAACATTTTTCATGTGCTTTTTGGCCATGTGTATGTCTTCTTTGGAGAAAGGTCTATTTAAATCTTCTGCCCATTTTTTGATTGGGTTGTTTGGTATTTTTTATATTGAACTGCATAAGCTGTTTGTATATTTTGAAGATTAACCCCTCGTCAGTTGCCTTATTTGCAAATATTTTCTCCCATTCTGTGGGTTTCTTTTTGTTTTGTTTATGGTTTACTTTGCTGTGCAAAAGCTTTTAAGTTTCATTAGGTCCCATTTGTTTATTTTTGTTTTTATTTTCATTACTCTAGGAGGTGGATCCAAAAAGATGTTGCTGTGATTTATGTCAAAGAGTGTTCTGCCTATGTTTTGCTCTAAGAGTTTTATAATATCCAGTCTTACATTTAGGTCTTTAGTCCATTTTGAGTTTATTTTTCTGTATGGTGTTAGAGAATGTTCTAATTTCATTCTTTTACATGTAGCTGTCCAGTTATTCAAGCACCACTTATTGAAGAGATTGTCTTTTCTCCATTGTATCTCCTTGCCTCTTTTATCATAGATTAATTGACCATAAGTGCGTGGGTTTATTTCTGGGCCTTCTATCCTGTTCCATTGATCTATATTTCTGTTTTTGTGCCAGTACCATACTGTTTTGATGACTGTAGCTTTGTAGTATAGTCTGAAGTCAGGGAGCCTGATTCCTCCAGCTCTGCGGGTGTTTTCCCTCCCTCAGGATTGCTTTGGCTATTTGGGGTCTTTTGTTTTTGCATACAAATTTAAAAACTTTTTGTTCTAGTTCTGTGAAAAATGCCATTGCTAATTTGATAAGGATTGCATTGAATCTGTAGATTGCCTTGGGTAGTATAGTCATTTTGACAATGTTGATTCTTCCAGTCCAAGAACATGGTATATCTTTCCATCTCTTTGGGTCATCTTTGAGTTCTTTCATCAGTGCCTTATAGTTTTTGGAGTACAGGTCTTTTGTCTCTGTCTCCTTAGGTAGGTTTATTCCTAGGTATTTTATTCTTTTTGATGCAGGCTTTAACATTTCT
This sequence comes from Mesoplodon densirostris, assembly GCF_025265405.1. Lineage (NCBI taxonomy): Eukaryota > Metazoa > Chordata > Mammalia > Artiodactyla > Ziphiidae > Mesoplodon > Mesoplodon densirostris. Next base: position 1,565,980 of record NC_082681.1, on the reverse strand, counting down.
TATAAAGCTGGTTTGGTTGTGCTGAACTCTTTTAGCTTTTGCTTGTCTGTATCTCTCCTTCAAATCTGAATGCTAGCTTTGCTGGGTAGAGTATTCTTAATTATATATTTTTTTCCTTTCATCATTTTGAATATATAGTGCCACTCCCTTCTGGTCTGTGGGGTTTCTGCTGAAAAGTCTGCTCAGAGTCTTATGGGAGTTCCTTTGTACATAAATAGTTGCTTTTCTCTTACTGCTTTTAGTATTCCCACTTTATCTTTAATTTTTGCCATTTTAATTACAGTGTGTCTCGGCAGCGTCCTCTTTGGGTTAATCCTGTTTGGGACTCTCCTTGCTTCCTGGACCTGGATGTTTGTTTCCTTTCCAAGGTTAGTGAAGTTTTCAGCTATTATTTCTTCAAATAAGTTCTCTGCCCCTTTCTCTCTTACTTGTCCTTTGGGACTCCTATAATGTGAACGTTAGTATATTTGGTGTTATCACAAAGGTCTCTTAAACTGTCCTCATTTTTTAAAAAACTATCCTCAGTTTTGAAAAATTCTTCTTTCTTTTCCTTTTTTCTATTCAGCTTGGGTGATTCCACTACTCCATCTTCCAGTTTACTGATCAATTCCTCTGTATCATGTAATCTACTGTTGATTCCTTCCAGTGTATTTTTTATTTCAGTTATTGTATTCTTTGGCTGTGTTTTGTTCTTTTTTATATTTTGTAAATTTTTGGTAAAATTCTCACTGTGTTCATCCATTCTTCTCCTGAGTTCTTTGAGCATCCTTATAATCATTACCTTGAACTCTTTATTGGGTAAATTCCTTATCTCTCTTTTGTGTAGTTCTTTTTCTGAGGGTTTGTCTTGTTCCTTCATTTCGAACATATTCCTCCTTTTCCTCATTCTCTGTGTTTATTTCTATGGATTAGGTAGGTCAGTTACACTTCCCAATCTTGAAGAAGTGGCCTTATGTAGAAGACATTCTATGGGCCTAAGCAGCATGCTTCCCTCTGGTCACCAGAGTTATATGCTTTAGGAGCGCCCCTATTTGGGCTGCACACACCCTTCTGGTGGAGGAGTTAGCTACTGTGGTAATGCTAGTAGGTGAGGCTGGCCCCTGGCGCAGTTGGCTGCCAGGACCTCCCTCATGCAGTGGTTGCCCCAATGGTAGGCAGGTCCAGTTCCCATCATGGTTGGTTGCAGGGCTTGAAGGTGTCTGGGCTTGTTACAGTCTCCCTGGTAGACACAGCCAGTTTCTGGGGTAGCTGGCTGTGGGGCCCTCAAGGACCTGGGTCTGGTACTGGCCCACTGGTGAATGGGGCCTTGTCCCAGAGCATCTGGCTGTGCCACCTGGGGTCACCAGGTCTGGTGCCAGCCTGCTGGTGGGCAGTGCTGGGTCCCAGGCTGCCTGGGTGTGGGGCTGGTAGTGTCCAAGGTTGGTGCCTGCCTAATGGTGGGTGGGTTCCTGTCCCCACATCACTGGCTGCTTCTCTTAGGGAGTCCCAAATAATGGTGCCACTGGCTAGTGACCAGATAATCTCCCAGGACTAATAGGCTAGAGGGAGGACTCCAAAATGGCAATTGTCAGCACCAGTGTCCTTGTGGTAGAGTGAGCTCCCAAAAATGGCTGCCACTGGTGTCTGTGTCCCCAGGATGAGCTCCAGTTGCCTCCTGCCTCTCCAGGAAACTCTTCAAGATCAGCAAGTGGGTATGACCCAGGCTCTTTTCAAATTAGTCCTCTGTGCTAGGACCCAGAGCATGTGAGGTTTTTATACACACCTTTAAGAGTGAAGTCTCTTTTTCCTATAGACCTCCAGGTCTCTCATATTTAAGCTCTGCTTGCTTTCAAAGCCAGATATTTTGGGGTCTTGTTTTCCTGGTGCAGAACACCCAGGCTGGGGAGACCAATGTGGGGCTTAGACTCCTTGCTCCTTGGGGAGAACCTCTGCAATTATGATTATCCTCCCATTTGTGGGTTGCCTACCATGGGAATGGGCCTTGACTATACTGCACCTCTCTTACCCATCTTGTTGTGTCCTTCTCTCTATCTTTAGTTGTGGAACGTCTTTTCTGCTAGTGTTCAAGTCAGTCTAATAGATAGCTACTCTGTAAATAGTTGTAATTTTGGTGTGTGCATGGGAGGAGATGATCTCAGAATCTTCCTATTCCACCATTTTGACCATACCTCCCCCACTTTGTTATTTTAGAAAATTCTTTCTGGCATTTATATCCTTCAGATTTCCACACAAATTTTAGTAACAGCTTATAAATATCTCTTAAAAACCTTTTGGGATATTGATCAGCTTGAGTTGAATCTATAAATTAATGAGGAGAATTTGACACAACTTTAACACAACTGAGTCTTCCAATCTATGAATATAGTGTATTGCTCCATTTATTTAACTTTTCTTCTATTTCTGTCAGCAAAATTTGAAATGTTAAATGTACAGGTTTTCACATATTTTGATAAATGTAGCTTTAAGCAATTCATATTTTTGGACACTATTTCAAATGTAATTGCTTTTTATGTCAGTATTCAATTGTTATTTGCTAGTTTATAAAAAACAATCAGTTTTTGTATGCTGATCTTATATCTTGTGACCTTGCTCAATTGTGTATTTAATAGCATTTCTGAAGATTCATTAGGATTTTCCATTATATAAAATGTCATCTGTGAATAAAGATAGTGTTGTTCTTTTCCTTTTCAATCTTTATGACTTTTATTTTGTGTACTGGTCTCATTCTATAGTGGCTAGGACCCCCAGTACAATGTTGAAAAGAGATGGCAAGAGTGGACATCCTTGCCTTGTTCTCAATCTTAAGGGTAAAACATCAGGGCCTTTTTGTAGATGACCTTTATCAGGTTAAGTACCCTTCAATTTCTTTTTGCTAAGAAATTTTTTTAAAATCATCAATTAGTCTTGATATTTTTCAAATGCTTTTTCTGCATATTAAGATGATCATATGGTTTTCTCCCTTATTCTGTTGATATGGTGAACAACAGTGTATTTTCAAATGTTAATGCAACCTTGCATTCACAGAATAAACCCAACTTAGTTGTGATGCATTTTTAGATAGATATTGCTGGATTCAATTTGCTAATATCTTGTTGAGTAATTTTATATCTTTGTTCATAAGGGATGTTGCTCTGTAGCTTTCTATTCTTGTAATATTTTAGTCTGGTTTTGATATCAGGGTAGTGCTGGCCTAAAATTTATTTGAAAAGTGTCCTCTCTTCTAATTTCTGAAAGAGTTTGTGTAAGATTGATATTACTTCTTCCTTAAATGTTTCATAGAATTCATCTTGTCCATCTGGTCCTATAGTGTTTTAAATGATGAATTAAATGTCTTTATAGAATATAAACTTATTCCAATTTTCTATTTTTTAGTCAATTTCAAAAATTTGATTTTTTTACAGTCAGTTTGTGAATTTCATCTAGTTGTGAAATGTCTTGGCATAAAGTTGTTCATAATACTTTCTTATTATCCTTTTAATATATGAAGGATATGTAGTGACAGCCCTCTTTCATTCCTGATATTCATAATTTGTTTCTTCTCCCTTTTATTCTTGACCACATTAGTAAGGCTTTTGAATCTTTTCAAATAACCAGCTCTTGGTTTCACTGATTTTCTCTATTGTTTTTCTGCTTTTAATGTCATTGATTCCCTTTCTTTATTATTTCCATCCTTCCACACCTTAGATTGAATTTGATCTTCTATTTCTAGTTATTCAGGTATAAGCTTAGATTATTTACTTGAATACTTCTTTCCTTTCTAATAATCAATACCATAAATAACCCATAAGCACTGCTTTAGCTATAACCCACAAATTTTGGTATGGCATATTTTCATTTTCATTCAGTTAAAAATATTTTCTAATTTAATTTATGATTTCTTTGACCCATGTGTTATATACAAATTTGTTTTCAATTCCAAATATTTAGGTATTTGTTTTATGGCCCCAAATATGGCTATTTTGGTGAATATTCCATGTACAGTTGAAAAGAATGTGTATTTTGTTGTTGTGTGGAGTTTTCTATAAATGCCAATTAAATCATGTTGGTTGATCTAACTTTTCAAATATTTTATACTCTTATTGATGTTCTGTCTACTTGTTCTGTCAGTTACAGAGAAAAGTGTGTTGGAATACCCAACTATAATCATGTTTTGTCTATTTTGCCTTTCATTTCTGTCAGTTTTTACTTCATGTACATTCAATCCCTGTTGTTAGGTGCATACACATTTAGGATTGCTATGTCTTCCTAGAGAATCGACTTGTTTATCATTATGAAATATCTGTCTTTATTCCTAATATTTCTTATTCTGAAATCTACTTTATATAATGTTAATATAGCCACTTCATCTTTCTTTAGATTATTTTTGCATTGTGTATCACTTGCCACATATTTCCTTTTTACCTTTCTGTGTCTTTATAATAGAGTCTCTTAGTTGGGTCTTGGTTTTTTATCCAAGAGAGGAGAAGAGAAAATGTTTCTTTTCTTTTGTAATATAAGGAACTCCTATTTGAAAGTCAAAGTAAGTGAAGTCAAATGAGTATATTTTCCAAGATGAGTCAATGCCACCTGACCCAACAGGATTTAAAAAAATCACAGTTAGAAATGAGGAAGAATTAAAAATACTTCTGGCAATATTTTGACATTGAATGAATAATGCATGACTCTCAAGCAGCATATAATACAAATTAAAAATTTTGAGTCAACAGCTCAGGCACATTTTATAATAAGATTGCAATAGAGAATGAAGTATAGGCCTAAGTCATAGACACAATTGAAATACAGATAGCTTTCAGTTTTATGCCTTAGTATAAGGGAACAGTGATATTAATGACCTTTAATGAGAAATAATCTGAAACTTATTTTTATTTGTCAGTGGAATAGACTGTAGTACATTGATATGTGTTCTTTTTTTTCTAGCAGTTTTACAATATACCAGGTAGTTAGGACACAACAATTAACAACACTATCATTATTCCTGCCCTCATGAAATTTATATTTTAGTGGAAGAAAGAATGAAATATGTAATTAAATAATTACATGTAATTAAATAACTACTAGTAGTGAGAGCACTGAATGCTATAGAAGTGTATGTAAAATGAGGACATAATCTAGTCTTCAAGGGACCAGAACCAAAGGTTATAGTTAAGATATCTAAAGAATGAGCAGTAGTAAGCTATGTGTAGAGGGTTGGTTTGATAGTCCAACATGGGCAAAGGCCTGAGGCAGGAGAAAACTTGGTATGTTTAAGGAAGTGAAAGAAGGCCCACTTTATTCCGGTATACCTGGAATAAAGTGAGGGAGATAAGGTAGGATATGAGATAGGAAAGAACTAGGCAGTGACCTGGCAACGTTAAGAAGTTTGTTTTAGTAATTAGGAGGCTGCAAAGAACAATGGAAATCAAGGTAATGACATAATCAAATGTGCATGAAAATTTTTTACTCTTTGCTATTCCCATGAGGTTTTGATGTGGCAGTCTATATATGTACAAGATTATTTTAAGTTGTTGATCTCTTTCCTGCCTCGAGGAGCTCCTTTAGAATTTGTTGCAAAGTTGGTCTGGTGGTGCTGAATTCTCTTAGCTTTTGATTGTCTGTAAAGCTTTTGATTTCTCTGTCAAATCTGAATGAGAGCCTTGCTGGGTAGAGTATTCTTGGTTGTAGGTTCTTCCCTTTCATCACTTTAAATATATTGTGCCACTCCCTTCTGGCCTGTGGAGTTTCTGCTGAGAAATCAGCTGATAACCCTATGGGAGTTCCGTTGTATGTTATTTGTCATTTTCCCCTTGTTGCTTTTAATATTTTTTCTTTGTCTTTAATTTCTGTCAATTTGATTACTATGTATTTTAGCATGTTCCTCCTTGAGTTTATCCTGCCTGGGATTCTCTGCACTTCTTGGATTTGGGTGACTGTTTTTTTTTTCCCATGTTAGGGAAGTTTTCAACTATTATCTTTTCAAATATTTTCTCAGGTCCTTTCTCTCTCTCTTCCCCTCTGGGACCCCTATAATGCAAATGTTGGAGTGTTTAATGTTGTCCCAGAGTTCTCTTTGTCTTCATTTCTTTTCATTCTTTTTTCTTTTTTCTGTTCTGCAGCAGTGATTTCCACCATTCTGTCTTCCAGGTCACTTATCCATTCTTCTGCCTCAGTTATTCTGCTATTGATTCCTTCTAGTGTATTTTTCATTGCAGTTATTGTATTGTTCATCTCTGTTTGTTTGCTCTTTAGTTCTTCAAGTCTTGGTTAAACATTTCTTGCATCTTCTCAATCCTTGCCTCCATTCTTTTTCTGAGATCCTGGATCATCTTCACTATCATTATTCTGAACTCTTTTTCCAGAAGGTTGCCTAGCTCCACTTCACTTAATTGTTTTTCTGGGATTTTACCTTTTTCCTTCATCTGGGACATGATCCTCTGCCTTTTCATTTTGTCTAACTTTCTGTGACTGTGGTTTTCGTTCTGCAGGCTGCAGGATTGTACTTCTTCTTGCTTCTGCTGTCTGCCCTCTGGTGGATGAGGCTATCTAAGAGGCTTGTGCAAGCTTCCTGATGGGAGGGACTGGTGGTGGGTAGAGCTGGGTCTTGTTCCCCTGGTGGGCAGGGCTGTGCTCAGTAAAACTTTAATCCACTTGTCTGCTGATGGATGGGGCTGTGTTCCCTCCCAGTTGGTTGTTTGGCCTGAGGCAACCCAGCACTGGCGCCTACAAGCTGTTTGGTGGGGTTAATGGCGGCCTCCAGGAGGGCTCACACCAATGAGTACTTCCAAGCACAGCTGCTGCCAGTGTCTTCGTCCCTGCAGTGAGCCAAGCTGCCCCCCACCTCTGCAGGAGACCCTCCAGTACTAGCAGGTAGGTTTGGCCCAGTCTCTTATGGGGTCACCGCTTTTATGCTCTGGGTCCTGGTGCACACAAGACTTTGTGTGTGCCCTCCAGGAGTGGAGTTTCTGTCTCCCCCAGTCCTGAGGAAGTATTGCAGTCAAACCCACTGGCTTTCAAAGCCAGGTTCTCTGGAGACTCCTTCTCCCATTTTCAGACCCCCAGGCTGGGAATCCTGATGTGGGGACCAGAACTTTCACTCCAATGGGAAATCTTTTGTGGTATAATTGTTTTCCAGTTTTTGGGTCACACAATGGGTATGGGATTTGATTTTATTGCAATTGCACCGCTCCTACTATTTCGCTGTGGCTTCTTGATTGTCTTTGGATGTAGGGTATCTTTTGTGGTAGTTTCCAGCATTTTTTTGTCGATGGTTATTCAGAAGTTAGTTGTGATTCCAGTGTTCTTGTAAGAAGGGGTCAGCACACATCCTTCTACTTCACCATCTTGAGCTGTCAGGCTGAATGGATTTTTTAAAAAGGCACACACACACAAGATCCAACTATATGCTGCCTACAGGAAGCTCACTTAACTTTAAGGACACATATAGGCTGAAAGTGCAGGGATGGAAAAAGATACTTCATGCAAATAATCAAAAGAGCAGGGTTAGCTATAGTCAAACCAGAAAAATAGACTTGAAGTCAAAAACTGCGAGAAGAGACAAAATAGGTATATAATTATAAAGGGGTAAATTCATCAAGAGGATATAGCTTTTGTAAATATATAGGCATCCAACCCTGGAACACCTAAATATGTAAGGCAAATATTAACAGAAATGATGGGAGAAATAGATAGCAATAAAATAATAGCAGGAGCCTTCAATAGCCCACTTTCAACAATAGACCATCCAGACAGGAAATCAATAAGGACACAGAACACTTGAGTAACACTACAGACCAAATGAACCTACAGATATATACAGGACATTCTATCCAATGGCAGCAGAATGCACATTGTTCTCAAGTGCACATGGAACATCTCAAGGATAGATCATATGTTGGGCCACAAAACAAATTTTAACAAATTTAAGAGGCTAAAATCATATCAGTATCTTTTCTAACTACAATTACCTCCACATAATAAAGGGTATATATGATAAGCCCACAATTAACATCATAGTCAATGGTAAAAAGTTGAAAGCTTCTCCTCTAAGATCAGGAACAAGACAAGAATGTCCACTCTCACCATTTCAATTCAACATAGCATTGGAAGTCCTAACCAGAGCAATTAGGCAAGAAAAAGAAATAAAAGGCATCCAAATGAGAAAAGAAGAAGTAATGTCTGTTTGCAGATGACATGATCTTATACACAGAAAACCCTAAAGATGCCACATAAACATTGTTAGAACTAATCAATGAATTTTAAAAAGTTGCAGGATACAAAATCCACACAAAAAATAAGTTGCATTTCTATATACAACCAACCAACTATCCAAAAAAGAAATTAAGAAAACAATGCCATTTACAATAACATCAAAAAGAATAAAATACTTAGGAATAAATTTAACAAAGGAAGAGAACAATGTGTATACTGAAAAACTATAAAACATTGATGAAAGAAATTGAAGAAGACATAAATGAATGGAAAGATATCCTGTGTCCATGAGTTGGAATAATTAATATTGTTAAAATGTCCATACTGTCCAAAGTCATCTATAGATTCAATGCAACTCCTATGAAAACTTCAATGGCATTTTATACAGAAATAGAAAAAAACAATTCTAGAATTCATATGGTACCACAAAAGACTCTAAGTAATCAAAGCAATCTTTGGCAAGAACTAAGATGGAAACAACACACTTCCTGTTTTCAAAATGTATTACAAAGCTATAGTAATTGAAACAATAGGATACAGGCATAAAAATATACATACATACCAATGGAACAGAATAGAAAGCCCAGAAATAAATCTATACCCCTACAGTCAACTGATCCTTGACAAGGGTGCAAGAATATACAATGAGGAAAAATAATCACTTCAATAAATAGTATTGGGAAAATTGGATATTTACAAAAAGAAATTTTTCTTTTTGTAAATATCTAAGAATGGACTTGGATCCTTATCTCACACCATATATGAAAATTAACTCAAATGGATTAAAGACTGAAACATAAGACCTGAAACTGTAAAACTACTAGAATAAATCATAGGGGAAAACTTCTTGACATTGGTCTGCATAATGAGTTTTTTTGGATATGACCCTGTATTAGTCAGGGATCTTCCATGAAACAGAACCTTAGAGATAGAGACAGAGATAGATAGATAGATAAATAGATAGATAGATAGATAGATAGGAGATTTATTATAGGAATTGGCTCATGTGGTCATGGAGACAAGAAGTCCTACAATCTGCTATCTGAAAGCTGGAGAACCAGGAATTCTGATGGTATAATTCAGTCCATGTCTGAAGGCCTGAGAACCAGGGAAACCAATGGTATGACTCCCAGTCCAACACCAAAGACCTGAGAACGAAAAAACCACTGATGTAGGTCCTGAAGTCTGAAGTCCCAAGAACCAGGAGCTCTGATGTCTGATGACAGGAAAAGATGGACATCCTGGCTCAAGAAAAGAGAGAGAATTTGCCCCTCCTTTGCCTTTTTGCTCCATTCAGGTCCCCCAACAGATTCGATGTTCCCCTCCCACATTGTTGAGGGTAGATTTATTTACTCAGTCTATTGAATCAAATGGCTATCTCTTCTAGAAACATCCTCACAGATACACCAGAAATAATGATCTGCCAGCTATCTGGGCATTCCTTAGCCCAATCAAGTTAATACATGAAATTAAGCATCACAAACACCCAAAACAAAGGCAACAGAAGAAAAATAAACAAATGGAATTGCATGAAACCAAAAAGCTTCTGCACAGCAAGGAAACAATCAACAGAGTGAGGAAGCAACCTATGGAATGAGAGAGAATATTTGCAAACCATACGTCTAATAAGGGGTTAATATCCAAAATATATAAGGAACTCAAACAAAAAGTGGGCTAAGGAACTGAATAGACATTTCTCCAAAGAAGATACACAAATGGCCAAGCATATGAATAGGCACTTATAATCACTAATCATCAGAAAATGCAAATCAAAACCAATGTGGTACTGGAATAAAGACAGACATATTGATCAATGGAATAGGATAGAGAGCCCAGAGATAAACTCTCATGCATATGGTCAAATGATTTTTGCAAGGTTACCAAGACCATTTAATGGGAGAAAGGACAGTCTTTTAAACAAATGGTGCTGGGAAAACTAAATATCCACATGCAAAAGAATGAAGTTGGACCCTAATCTAACACCATATAAAAAAATTAACTCAAAATAGATCAGATAGCTAAACGTAAGACATAAGACTCTAAAACGCTCAGAAAAAAGATAAGGGAAAATCTTCATGACGTTGGATTTGGCAGTGGTTTCTTGGATATGACACCAAGGGTGCAAGAAACAAAAGGAAAAAAATAGACAAACTGGAATTCATGAAAATTTAAAAGCTTTGTGCATCAAAAGACAGTATAAACAGTAAAAAGGCAGCCCACAGAAAGGGAGAAAATGTTTTCAGATCATATATCTGATAAGGGATCAATATCCAGAATATAAAGTGAACTCCTAAAACCCAACAACAACAAACAACTTGATTCAAAATGGACAAAGCCCTTGAACAGACATTGCTCCAAAGAAGATATGGAGAAATCTAAATGGCCAATAAGCACATGAAAGGATTCTCAACATCATGAATCATTAGATGAATGCAAATCAAAACTCACACCCATTAAGATGGATAATATCTAAAGAACATAAAATAATGTGTTGCAAGGATGTACAGAAATTGGAGACCTTGCACACTGTTGATGGTAATGTAAAATGGTACTATCACTGTAGGAAGCAGTATGGAAGTTTCTCAAAAAATTAAAAATAAAACTACTGTATGATCTAGCAATTACACTTTGGAGGTATACCCAAAAGAATTAGAAGCAGGGTCTTGAAGAGATAGTTGAACACCAATTATATAGCAGTATTATTCACAATAGCTAAAATGTGGAAGTAACCCAAGTGTCAATCAATGGATATATGGATAAGCAAAATGTGAATATATATATGTGTGTGTGTGTGTATATATATATGTGTGTGTGTGTGTGTGTGTGTGTGTGTGTGCGCACGTGAGATTGGACCACTGGAGGCAGAAGAACAGATAAGTGACCTGGAAGACAGAATGGTGGAAATAACTGCCTCGGAGCAGAAAAAAGAAGGAAAAGAATTAAGGACAGTCTCAGAGACCTCTGGGACAACATTAAACGTACCAACACTTGAATTATAGAGGTCCCAGAAGAAGAAGATAAAAAGAAAGAATTATAGAGGTTCCAGAAGAAGAAGAAAAAAAGAAAGGGTCTGAGAAAATATTTGAAGAGATTATAGTTGAAAACTTCCCTAACATGGGAAAGGAAATAGTCAGTCAAGTTCAGAAAGCAAGGAGAGTCCCATACAGGATAAATCCAAGGAGAAACACACCAAGACACATGTTAATCAAACTCTCAAAAATTAAATACAAAGAAAAAATATTAAAAGCAGCAAGACAAAAGCAATAAATAACATACAAAGGAATCCATGAGGTTAACAGCTGATCATTCAGCAGAAACTCTGCAAGTCAGAAGGGAGTGGCAGGACATATTTAAAGTGATGAAAGGGAAGAAACTACAACCAAGATTACTCTACCCAGCAAGGATCTCATTCAGATTCAACGGAGAAATCAAAAGCTTTACAGACAAGCAAAAGTTAAGAGAATTCAGCACCACCAAACCAGCTTTACAACAAATGTTAAAGGAACTTCTCTAGGGAGGAAACACAAGAGAAGGAAAAGACCTACAAAAACAAACCCAAAACAATTAAGAAAATGGTAATAGGGATATATGTATCGATAATTACCTTAAATGTAAGTGGATTAAATGCTCCAACCAAAAGACATAGACTGGCTGAATGTATACAAAAACAAGACCATATATATGTGTCTATAAGAGACCCACTTCAGACCTAGGGACACATACAGACTGAAAGTGAGGGGATGGAAAAAGATATTCCATGCAAATGGAAATCAAAAGAAAGCTGGAGTAGCAATTCTCATATCAGACAAAATAGACTTTAAAATAAAGACTATTACAAGAGACAAAGAAGGACACTATTGATCCTTGATAATGATCAAGGGATCTATCCAAGAAGATATAGCAATTGTAAATATTTATGCACCCAATGTAGGAGCACCTCAACACATAAGGCAAATGCAAACAGCAATAAAAGGTGAAATTGACAGAAACACAATAATAGTAGGGGACTTTAACACCCCACTTTCACCACTGGACAGATCATCCTAAATGAAAATATATAAGGAAACACAAGCTTTAAATGACACATTAGACCAAACGAACTTAATTGATATTTATAGGACATTCCATCCCAAAACAACAGAATACACTTTCTTCTCAAGTGCTCATGGAACATTCTCCAGGATAGATCATATCTTGCGTCACAAATCAAGCCTTGGTAAATTTAAGAAAATTGAAATTGTATCAACTATCTTTTCCGACCACAATGCTATGATACTGGATATCAATTACAGGAAAAAAACTGTAAAAAATACAAACACATGGAGGCTAAACAATACACTACTAAATAACCAAGAGATCACTGAAGAAATCAAAGAGGAAATTAAAAAATACCTAGAAACAAATGACAATGAAAACATGACGATCCAAAACCTATGGGATGCAGCAAAAGCAGCTCTAGGAGGGAAGTTTATAGCAATACAATCCTACTTTAATAAACTAGAAAAATCTCAAATAAAGAGCCTAACCTTACACCTAAAGCAACTAGAGAAAGAAGAACAAAAAAACCCCCAAAGTTAACAGAAGGAAAGATATCATAAAGATTAGATCAGAAATAAATGAAAAAGAAATGAAGGAAACAAGAGCAAAGATCAATAAAACTAAAAGCTGCTTCCTTGAGAAGATAAACAAAATTGAAAGCATTTTGAAAATTGAAAACAAAAACCATTAGCCAGACTCATCAAGAGAAAAAGGGAGAAGACACAAATGGACAGAATTAGAAATGAAAAAAGAGAAGAAACAACTGACCTTGCAGAAATACAAATGATCAAGAGAGACTACTATGAGCAGCTATATGCCATAAAAATGGACAACATGGAAGAAATGGACAAATTCTTAGAAAAGTATGACGTTCCAAGACTGAATCAGGAAGAAATAGAAAATATGCACAGATGAGTCACAAGCACTGAAATTGAAACTGTGATTAAAAATCTTCCAACAAACAAAAGCCCAGGACCAGATGGCTTCAAAGGCAAATTCTATCAAACATTTAGAGAAGAGCTAACACCTATCCTTCTCAAACTCTTCAAAAAATTCAGAGGGAGGAACACTCTCAAATCATTTTACGAGGCCACCATCACCATGATACCAAAACCAGACAAAGATGTCACCAAAAAAGAAAACTACAGGCCAATATCACTGATGAACATAGATGCAAAAATTCTCAACAATATACTACCAAACAGAATCCAACAGCACATTGAAAGGATCGTACACCATGATCAAGTGAGGCTTATCCCAGGAATGCAAGGATACTTCAATATACGCAAATCAATCAATGTGATACACTATATTAACAAGCTGAAAGATAAAAACCATATGATAATCAATAGATGCAGAAAAAGTTTTCAACAAAATTCAATACCCATTTATGATAAGAACTCTCCAGAAAGTGGGCATAGAGGGAACCTCCCTCTACATAATAAAGGCCATATATGGCAAGCCCACAGCTACCATCGTTCTCAATGGTGAAAAACTGAAACCATTTCCTGTAAGATCAGGAACATGACAAGGGTGCCCACTCTCACCACTATTATTCAACATAGTTTTGGAAGTTTTAGTCAAGGCAATCAGAGAAGAAAAAGAAATAAATGTAATCCAAATTGGAAAGGAAAAGTAAAACTGTCACTGTTTGCAGATGATATGATAGTATACATAGATAATCCTAATCCTACTAGAGCTAATCAATGAATTTGGTAAAATGGCAGGATACAAAATTGAGGCACAGAAATCTCTTGCATTCCTATATATTAACGACGAAAAATCTGAAAGGGAAATTAAAGAAACACTCCCATTTACCACTGCAACAAAAAGAATAAAATATCTAGGAATAAACCTACCTAAGGAGACAAAAGTCCTGTATGCAGAAAACTATAAGACACTGATGAAAGAAATTAAAGACAATACAAACAGATGGAGAGATATAGCATGTTCTTGGATTGGAGGAATCAACACTGTGAAAATGACTATACTACTCAAAGCAATCTACAGATTCAATGCAATCCCCATCAAACTACCACTGGGATTTTCACAGAACTAGAACAAAAAATTTAAAAATCTGTATGGAAACACAAAAGACCTCGAATAGCCAAAGCAAACTTGAGAAAGAAAAACAGAGCTGGAGGAATCAGGCTCCCTAACTTCAGACTATACTACATAGCTACAGTAATCAAGACACTATGGTAATGGCAAAAAAAAAACAGAAATATAGATCAATGGAATAGGATAGAAATCCCAGAGGTAAACCCATGCACATATGGTCACCTTATCTTTGATAAAGGAGGCAAGAATATACAGTGGAGAAAAGACAGCCTCTTCAATAAGTGGTGCTGGGAAAACTGGACAGCTACATGTAAAAGAATGAAATTAGAACACTCCCTAACACCATACACAAAATAAACTCAAAATGGATTAAAGGCCTAAATGTAAGGCCAGACACTATCAAACTCTTAGAGGAAAACATAGGCAGGACACTCTATGACATAAATCCCAGCAAGATCCTTTTTGACCCACTTTCTAGAGAAATAGAAATAAAAACAAAAATAAACAAATGGGACCTAATGAAACTCAAAAGCTTTTACACAGCAAAGGAAACCATAAACAAGACAAAAAGACAACCCTCAGAATGGGAGAAAATAGTTGCAAATGAAGCAACTGACAAAGGGTTAATCTCCAAAATATACAAGCAGCTCAATATTAAAAAACAAACAACCCAATCCAAAAATGGGCAGAAGACCTAAATAGACATTTCTCCAAAGAAGATATACAGATTGCCAACAAACACATGAAATGATGCTCAACATCACTAATCATTAGAGAAATGCAAATGAAAACTACAATGAGGTATCACCTCACACCGGTCAGCATGGGCATCATCAAAAAATCTAGAAACAATAAATGCTGGAGAGGGTGTGGAGAAAATGGAACCCTCTTGCACTGTTGGTGGGAATGTAAATTGATACAGCCACTATGGAGAACAGAATGTAAGTTCTTTAAAAAACCAAAAATAGAACTACCATATGCCCTAGCAATCCCACTACTGGGCATATACCCTGAGAAGACCATAATTCTAAAAGAGACATGTACCACAATGTTCATTGCAGCACTATCTACAATAGCCAGGACATGGAAGCAACCTAAATGTCGATTGACAGATAAAGGGATAAAGAAGATGTGGCACATATATACAATGGAACATTACTAAGCCATAAAAAGAAGCGAAATTGAGTTTTGTAGTGAGGTGGTTGGGCCTAGAGTCTGTCATACAGAGTGAAGTAAGTCAGAAAGAGAGAAACAAATACCGTATGCTAACACATTTATATGGACTCTATAAAAAATGATTCTGGTGAACCTAGTGGCAGGACAGGAATAAAGGCGCAGATGTAGAGAATGGACTTGAGGATACAGGATGGGGGGAAGGGTAAGCTGGGATGAAGTGGGAGAGTGGCATGGACATATATACACTACCAAATGTAAAATAGAGAGCTAGTGAGAAGCAGCCACATAGCACAGGGAGATCATCTAGGTGCTTTTTGACCACTTAGAGGGGTGGGATAGGGAGGGTGGGAGGGAGACACAAGAGGGAGGGGATATGGGGATATATGTATACATATAGCTGATTCACTTTGTGATACAGTAGAAACTAACACAACATTGTAAAGCAATTGTACTCTCATAAAATGTAAAAAAAAAGTACATAAAATAAAAAACCACAATGAGCTTTCACCTCACACCTGTTAGAATGGTTATTTTCAAAAGACAAGAAATCACAAGTGTTGGCAAGGATGAGGAGAAAAGACAACTCTTGTGAACTCTTGTTGGGAATGTAAATTGGTGCAGCCACTGTGGAAAACAATATGAAGGTTCCTCAAAAAATAAAAGTAGAACTACCATATGATCTAGCAATTCCTTTTCCAGATATTTATCCAAAGGAAACAAAATCACTAACTCAAAAAGATATATGCACCCCCATGTTCATTGCCGCATTATTTACAATAGCAAGACATGGAAGCAAGCTGTTCCTATCAATGGGTGAATGGAAAAGAAAATGTTTTACACACACACACACACACACACACACACACAAATGGGATAGTATTCATTCATAAAAAGGAAGAAAATCTTACCATGTGCAATAACATGGATAGACCTTGAGGGCTTTATTCTAAATGAAATGAGTCAGACAGAGAAAGACAAATACTGTATGATCTCATATGTGGAATCTTGGGAAAAAAACTGAACTCAAAAATACAGAGAATAGAATGGTGGTTGCCAGAGGTGGGGGATTTGGGAGGGTGGGCAAAATAGGTGAAGGTGGTCAAAAGGTATAAACTTCCAGCTGTAAAACAAATAAATCCTGGGGATATAATATACAACCCAGTGGCTATAGTTAATAATGCTGCATTATATAATTGAAAGTTGCTAAGAGAGTAGATCTTCAAAGTTCTCATCACAAGAAAAAAAGGTGTAACTACATGTGGTGATGAATGTTAACTAGACTTATTGTGATCATTTCACAATATATACAAATATTGGACCATTAGGTTCCACCTAAAACTCGTATAATGTTATATGTCAATTATATCTCAATTGAAATAAAAACAAAAACAATGTCATGCACACACATAGAAAGTCCTCATTATCCAAGGACAACTGGTACTTAAAATGCTACCTGAAGGGAATCAACCTAAAAGGGGAAAAAATTTCATCACTAATGATGGATTAAAGGTTTGTTTGGGACTTCATCCGGAAAAATAAAACCTAAGATTATGAAAATAAGCTTGCTTAATCTCATATTTAAAAGAATTTAGGTTTTAATTGCAGCTATGCACTAATTTTTAGATTGGACAAAGAATGAAATAAGAATTGTTTGGGGGATTTGGGGCATTTTTCCAATAAAATTATCACATGATATAGTATCCTTCACCCCATTTATTGTTCTCCTAGCATAAAAAGGTGATTTTTGCCCAAACATTTGAACAATTCATTGTTTCTTCTAAAGACTCCTCATTAATTTGGTATGAAAATACCTATCAATCATCCTCCATGTAGATTTTCTTCACTTCAGTTGTTAACTGATCTAATTCATGTGTCAGTGGCTTTGGTGTATTGAAGCAATTATCCAATACCACTTTCAACTTTATGAAATCCTGTATCTTTTGCATGATTTATAATTTTACCTTGCAATTAATTTGTAATTTTTTTTTTTTTTGGCCATGCCACGCAGCATGCGGGATCTTAGTTCCCCAACCAGGGATTGAACCTGCGTCCCCTGCAGTGGAAGAGCAGAGTCTTAACCACTGGACCACCAGGGAATTACCATTAATTTGTAATTTTTGCATTGTTAGCATTCAGTAGTCAACGAAGGACCAATGATATGATGAAGAGTATAGATGCTATTGTTAGGTTTTTGAGGCGGACTAATTTTATGTGATCAATTCATCGGTGGCCTTTTCCATGGTATAATGAATTTTAATTTCCTATACAATGTCATAAATCATACACACTCAGAAAAAAATTAATTTTTTACACAAACATACACACGTCTATATACATGTAAAGTCTTGTGAGATATATACCCTAAATGGTAGGATTAAGGTTGATTTTTATATTTTCCTTATTACCTACTTGCATTTTCAGATTTTTCTATTATGGATCATGCATTACTTGTGTAACTTAAAAAACTTTTATGACTTATCAAATGAAAGTAGGTTTTGAATAATGTTGGAAAATAATGAGGCTTATAGTCTGTCTAGTGACAGATTTCGTTTGCATTTGTTTTTCAAAGTGGCAACTGAAATTAGGCCTCGGTAGCAGTGTATCCTAGAGGCTATGGACAGTAAATGGACTTGAAACTAAAGAATGATAGATTTTGGTTATATCTACTAAACGACATTCTGTTTGTGTTGTTAACTCTGGTAGGCACTATTGCAAATTGAAAAATCTGATCCCAGTTTAGGATTAAATCTGATCCTATTTTGGAATTGGGGAATTAAATAGGTTTCCATAGTCTCTGCTTTTGCAGTATTTTCTAAGCTTATCAGCATCACTTGTGTTCCTTGCTACAAATACAGATACTCATCTTAAACCCTCAAAAATGTGACTTTGTAGGCCAGGAATCTATGTTAACAGCTAACACCCCAGGTGATTCTTGTGTAGCCTATCCATACACTGGTGTTAAAGGATCAATGTTTAGTCCAATGGTTCTAGGAAGAAACCACCAAACTCTTGGTGAATGGACATTTACACTCACTTCTTCATGAACATATAATGAGAGTTTCTTAGGGTCCTCCTTGGGCAATAAAAACGTGATACAACTTCTATATGCATCAACTGCCAGCACCTGCCAACCAAGATAAAATGAAAGATTATTATGTTATTCCTCAGTATCAAGTACAAGACCATAGAATGCAGCAAAATTTGAAAGAGAAAAGTAACCACTTAAAGAAAACTTTTTGCCAGATTCTAATACAGCTAGATTATAAAAATTTTTCTTAATGACCAGCTAATACAACCTCATAATTTATAGAGGAGATTCAGAAAGATGAAGTCATATGAATTGTATTGAAATCAGAATTGTAACAAAATCCAGGACAAAAATGTCTCAAATGCATATATTATTTAAGTCTTTTCAGAGCATGTATCTCTAGTACTTAGCATACTTCTTGGCACATGATGCCTCAGTGAAGTTTGTTGAACTGCACCTCTCTGTTTAATTGCAGATAGTCAAAGTCATGGCGATAACTTCTAAAAAAATTTCCTAGAATGTTGGCCTTCCTACTTTGGCAGGCTAAAATTGTATGAATAACTCAGTAAGTCTGGATAACTAAATCATGTGACCTTAATGACTGAAGAAAAGAAGTTCTTTCTGTGGGATTTATTACATAAGCAGTAACCTTTGTCTCTATTATGCTCCTGTCCCACTCATCCTTTAAGATGCAGTTTGACTGTGAAGTCAGATTGGGCTTGGCCCCACAGGAAGCTGCATTGTATAAAGGTATATGGGGACCGTGGAGTAAAAATAGACATTGGATTTGAATTTATGCTTTGCTATTAACCTTCAACAAGATTTAAAGCCAAGATTTCTCACCATTTTCACCATGTTCGTTTATATATCTAGATAAGGAGATGTCTATGGATTGTAAAATTCTAGTTGTTACTGAAATTTTAAGATATGGACCTCAAGAAGATACTACCCAGGGTTGTTGGAATATTAACTGAGAACACATATATCTAAAAAAATGAATGTAAGAACTTGCCTGACACTTAGTAGGAACTCAACAACTGCAATCTCCAAGAGAGCAGGAACTGTGTTTTGTGTACTGTTGCATTAGTATCTCGGACATAGCAGGGACTCATTAAATATATGTTCAATAAATAAAATGTTAATGTTTCCTTTCCTCTGCCTACTTTGTTCATAAAATCTCTCTCATATCAATTATTGTTCTACCATGCTAAGTACCTTGACCCAGATTGTGAACGTATGGTTTTATCCTTGTTTGTAGTCTCCCAGTTCTTGGTCTTCAGCAGGCTCCAATAAATGTTTGCTAAATAGAAGCCATTAGCCTGTATGTTGATTCAATCCTCTTAAATTTCTATATGACTTTCCATTATACATAGAAACTTACTGTCTTCTTACAAAAAGTATTTCCATCTCTCAACAAAGCTAATTATCTGCACAGCTGTGTGAAGATACAGTGCAGAGTTGAGCAAGAGTGTATCTTAGAGATCTTGTGAGCCACAGGATATGTGAATGAATTCCAGCCACTTTTTTTACAGAGCTTCCAAAACACTCTGCAATTACTTCCCAGAAAGAAGTAAGATACACAAATTAAAAACATATATCCCTTGATTCCCATTGTGTTACATATGGACTCACAGCTTTCAGATACTCTTAAAACATAGTGTGAAAACCATTTTCTTTACATGTAAGCTATCTGAAGCCGTTTTAAATTTCTTTTCCTTACAGGGAACTACCTTGGCCACATATTTGAAATAACGTTGAAGGCTGTAGTGGGAAGGAAAAAAAAAAAAGGCTTGTGATGCCTTGGGGACACCAAAGGTGTGGGTGGCAGCCATCTTGGGTTCTAGTCCCAGCTCCACAGTCTCTAACCCAGGGATGATTTAGAGCAACCCCTGTGAGCCTTACTGTTTTAGACTCTAGGAGTGGACTCTATCGGTGGTCCCTACCCCGACCCCCACCCTGTCAGAGAAGTGCTCCAGGTAAATCCCGAGCCGAGTGGGGAGGGAGATGAAATCCTGCTCACTGTGTTTTTGAGAAGCAATAAAAGAGACAAAAGAAAACCAAAGCTAACCTGCTCTTCATGACTGTTCTGTTCCCTTGCCCCTTGAAGAAGGTCACAGGTTCAGTCGGTTTCCCGCTGCTTTCCCGAACCGGGGTCACGAGCTCGCATTCAGTGGCCATGTTCAGTATGGAAGGGTAGCGGCCCTCCTACCCTTCCATTCCTCACTGGAGCGCTGCACCCTTATCAGAGAAGCTGCCACAGGCAGTGACACAACACCAGGCCCGCCTGGTCCCTGTCCCCTGACCTTTTTCCCGGCTCTGTTTCAGGCTCTGGGCCCCTTGGGCCCTTTCTGCCAAGGTCCCTGGGCTGTGTACTCTGAAATACTTCGCCCTTCGGTAGCACTTACGGACTGTCTTCCAACCATTTTGCTGAGAAATGTGAGATTTCTGCTCCCTCCCCCATCTCTGCGGCTTCTGCATTGTAATCATCCCTTTTCAAGGTGACAGGAAGGCTCAGGACACAGGAACAGAAATGGAGGGGACAAACGGAAACAAACAGGTCGATCTGGGACTGTTGGATTTAGTCAACCAACACTGATTGCCTATCCTTCCTTGCATTCCCTCTTAAGGAACTTCTGAAACTTACGAAAGAGGGGGTGGGTTAGGAAGCCAAGACCTCGGGAGGCAAACCTTGGCCCCTTTAGTTTCTGTGCAACTTGGAGCCACGGTTTTCTTATCTGGAAAAAAAAGGTTGATGACAATAATAATGACTTCCTACCATTACACCAATGATTAAATGCAGTAATATATATTTATCTTAGAATACTATCTGATACCAGAGAAAGACATGTACACAGATATGGAGGTTCAGCATTCAGTGCTGAGTAAACAGCTGATGCAAAAACTCAAAGGTAGGAACATACCAGGTCTGTTCCAAGATAGAAATCATGGACTTGCAATATGATCATGCCTTAGAGATGTATTTCTACCCCTGTGCATGTGGGGATAACTTATATGGACATCTTCATCCCTACCAAGGAAGAGTTGGAGAATGGGGAAGACACTGCTATGTGTCCTGGATGTTCTCTCATTATGAAAGTGATTGATGATAAAGATCAGTTTATGTGTGGAGAAACAATCCCAGCCCCTTCCACCAGCAAATAATTGGTTAAAGGCTGAAGGCTTGAGGAGTCAAAAATTCTAAACAATTGGAAATGAGGCAAGGTGGAAAAAACAAATGTCAAGTTACAGGCCTCTCCCATAGGGACACCAGTTTTGTGGTTTGCTATTGCTTTAGATTGTGGATTCTTTACGTCATATGAGAAGTAAGCCAACATATGGATTTTATGCTTAGAGCTTTGAACTCTAAGTGTTCTCAATTTTTCATCAGAATTGTAAAGGAGGATAATTTCAAGTCAGTGCTTTCTTTCCCTCTGTTTCATCATTTTAATGTCTTAAACCTAATTACTTGCTGTCTGATAGCAGCAGTATCTACCCCAAAGTCATTAGTATCCCTCATTTTTGACTTGGTTATAAAAATAATTCAAAGTAGCCCATTTTACAGTTTGACATCACGTTTGCTTTGGAAACTTTGGAACTTAAGACAATTAGTTGCCTTGTCAGTGCTGCACTTTCATCTCCTGCACCAAGCCTCAGGCTTGCCCTTGGTCTTGCCCTTTTGAGAATGTTCATGTTCTATGAAGCAGGCCTTTTCTGTTACACTCCATGCGGTATTTGTCATGCCATTAAAATGAAAATATAGTGAGCTCCCAATTTCTCCAGGACTAAATGTTCATGGATAAAAAAGAAAAGTCAAAAAGTTAAATGGTCACAAAATTTGGAATTTTCTCATGAATATTCTGTATTTTTTTTTGAAAACTGGAAAAAGTCAAGGAGCTGAGGGAGGTAAAATTCATAACAGAATGAGAGGAGCAAAATATGCCAACTTAGTAAGTGGAACACTTGAATAATTTTGCCAGACCAGGGAAGATATTTCTATATCTGGATGCTCACTTGTTTTTAGAAAAGGCTAATGAAATTGCTCTTCAAATGGGAGTTGATGTCAAGTCTTTATGACTGGCAACAATGCTTTCAGCATTATCACAATATCATTTCACTTAACCTAAACAGTGAAGCACCTACAATAACTCTGTTTGCTGATGATTGTCTTGAAAATGAGAAGTCAAATCTGAATAGATGTGTCCTTGGGGGCATATCTAATGCGCCTCTATAATCTGTGACCAAACCAGAGGAACACTCTGACAGAAGAATGTTGTCCTGGAGAAAAATAAATAAAGAAAGAAAGCTGGGTCATCAGCTTTCCTCCATTAGAATGCTGAGAGGAGCAAGAAATTAGAATCAATATGGAAATTTGAAAACTCCCCGTTTATACACAACTTTCCTGTGTGTATATAAACTTAACAAAAATGCACTGACGTCTGGCAGGTTGTTTGGAAAATGGCTCCTGCAATTAGAAAGTAAAATGACTTACCAGAATGTGAACATTCTATTACTGTTAGCTGCACATGGACACCAGAGGTTTAAATTAAAACCTTTGTAGTCTTTTATTTTTGCCTGCCAGCACCATGGCTATGTGTAGCCATTTGACTGAGAAATAATAAATCATCAAAAGTTGGATGATGGAAATGCTTGGTATGTTATGAGAAGCACTGTTCTATTGCAGGTGTAACGAAATGGCATGTCCTTCGTATGATGAGAATTTCATTGCTATGTGAGATAGAAACCTCAGAAGTAATCCACAACTGCTTTGCCAAAGCTGATGTTGGAACCATTGATGGCTCAGACCAACAGAGCCGGAAGTGTGATGACACTAACTGGAATGAGCTACAAAGAGAAACAAACTGTCCCATACTCAAATGTCAATGATTTTGTAGATATTGATAATGTGTTAGCTCCCTCTACTGATTGTGAATTTCAAAGGAGAACATGCATTCTCAAGGTAGATCTATTTTAGGCACAGACGAACAGGAAGAAAATTTTCCCAAGTCCAAATATCCAGGAGAAAAGAAGCATAAATAGCACTGGTGATCAGTGATAAATTGCAATAATGTGAATGATGGTGATGCCAAAACAACAGTCACTAGATTTGTTTGTGAACTACAAAATAACACATCACGATCCAATCCTGTTAAGCAGAATGTAAAACCAGGATCTCTCAGATATGACTAGAGTTCTGTATGATATATGTATCTTATTTTAGTACAACAGACAGTTCTGGAGCATCTACTATAAGAAAGCTAGTTTGTAATCCAGGCTCCATCTCTTCTTAGCTTTGTAATCTTTGTCATGTGTACAATTGGGAGACTGGATAAGGTTATCTAAACCATCAGTTCTATAATTCCAGGTTTGGTAGCTGAAGGAACTGAAATGGAAATTGAAACCTTTACTCCATAAGCTCATACTATCTAAAATCATGTATTATAAAAAAGAGAATCCATTTTTCAGTAACCTGATGAAATGGTAACAGAACTTCTAAATTTGAAAATTATCAAATTATAAAGCCACCTATTTAAACGGTTCTGCATGCACTGTAGTATACACATCCAGAAGCACTCCTCTTGGAAACTACCCAACATATTTTGAAAACTGTACATATTAATTTATTACCAGGGTAGACAGTATACTGGTATGCTAAATAAAGCCAGATAATTTTTTAAAACCCATACATCAGACCACTCCTTTGCTTGAACCTCTCTATTTCCCGTTACACTCAGAATAAAGTCCAAACTCCTTCTTCTAGCTTACGCAGCCTTGCAAGACCCTCTGGCCACAAAAAGATAAGAGGGAACAAAACTCCAAGCAGAGAGAGCTGGTGCAAAGATATAAAGTGAGGAGGAGCTTGACATATTTGAGGAGCAGAAAGGCCTGTGTGATCTCCTCTCCTACTACTCTCCCCTCATTTCCACTACCCTCCAGTCACTATGGCTTTATTTCTGTTCCCTCTGATCTTCTTATGGCTGATTCCTTCTTGACATTTATATTTCAGCTTAAATATTACCCCATCAGAAGGAACTTTCCCTGATTTCCTAGTATAAATGCTTGTGCTAGAGATACAAATTTTGAAGCACAGGTGAGATTACTTTAGGAGAGACTATAGAGTAAAAGAGGGGCTTTGATAGAGCTCTAAAACCTCTAAATTGAGGCAACATTTAGAGTTCATACAGCTATTAACTCAGGACTGTCTGGCTCCAAAACTCCTTCTCTTTCTAAGATACTATGCTGTCGGGCTTCGCTGGTGGCACAGTGGTTGAGAATCTGCCTGCTAATGTAGGGGACATGGGTTCGAGCCCTGGTCTGGGAAGATCCCACATGCCGCGGAGCAACTAGGCCTGCGAGCCACAACTACTGAGTCTGCGCGTCTGGAGCCTGTGCTCTGCAACAAGAGAGGCCGCGATAGTGAGAGGCCCACACACCGCAATGAAGAGTGGCCCCTGCTTGCCACAACTAGAGAAAGCCCTCGCACAGAAATGAAGACCCAACACAGCCAAAAGTAAATAAATAAATTTTTTAAAAAGTAACAAATGTTCAAGTACAATTGGTGTCTTTAAAAAAAAAGATACTATGCTGTCTGTCAAATAATAGGCATTGAATAAAATTAAATTAATATTAAGATGAAAAGTAAACCTTTGCAGAGGATGAAAAAGCTTAAAAAAGCATATACTTTGCTGGAAAGTTAAGAGGTGATATTTAAGATATGTCTTGAAGGGTAAATAATATTTAGATAAGGGAGGCAGCCTGTGCAAAGTCACTGAGGCATGAAAGAGCATGGTATTGAAGTGTTAACTTCAGTAGGCAAGGACATTGTCTGTCTTGTTCACTGCTATATCACCAGAATCCAGAATAGGCCTGGCTCATAGTAGGCACTTAGTACATATTTGTTGGAGGAATAGATAGATGGAGGAATTAGTGAATGACACCATACAAGAGTAGGCTTGAACACAGGATGTGTTGGTGAGAGAAGCAGAATATGAAGCAGGGAAGGTCAAGAGAGGTCAGGTCATGGAGGGCCTTGAATTCTCCGTTTAGAATCTTAGACTTTTTCCTCTACATAATGAGGAGTGAATTAAGATTTTAAGTAGAAGTTGGAAATGATCAGATTTTGTTTTAGATAAAACAATTTCAAGTGATGAGGAGTGGGTGGGAGGGAGATGGTGAAGGAGATACTGTAGGTACAGAGATATTACTTCTGGTTTCTAGTGCTCAGATCATTTGTCATGATTTTTTTTAATGTTTATAGCCCATCCAGAGCTGATAACAATAAATAAAGTATGGTATATGCTGCACACATTAGAGTAGAACAGTTTGTATAGTGCTTTGTGACTACTGCTATATTTTTGTCATGATTGGAAAAATACTGAGGAATGGAGTGGATTGTAACTTACACAAAATATCTCACCATTTCTCATTTTCCTTTTCTTTCTCCCTAAATATAAAGTAAATGCTAGCTATTATTATGTAAGACCTAATAAAGAAGAACCAATGACAAATATAATGCTTGTTCAATAAATGCTTATTGTCCTTGAGTGCTTACTCTTTGCCAGGCAGTATTGCTCATTTATCACTGCAGCAATCTGTGAAGACAGGTGCAGTTATTATCTTCATTTCAAAGATGAGAAAACTGAAGTTTGACAAGCGAGATATTTAGGGAATAGAATTAACATGGCTTGCTGATTATTTGGATGTGATCTATGAGGGAGTGAAAGCATCCAAAATGATACCCAGCTTTCTGGTGTGGGCAACTGATTGCATGGTTGTGCCATTCACTGAGATGGGATTAGAGGAGAAGGAGGAGCAGCTTATGGGAGAGGGGAGAGTAGAAATGTATTAGGTCAACTAAAGACTACATTAAGTTTTAGGTGCCTGAAAGAGATGCCCAGCTTTCATTAGATATTTAGTCTGGGTTACAGGAGTCTTGTCTGGGCTTCCTATATGTGAGAATCATCAGCATACAGATGATAATCAAAGCAATGGGATTAGTTAAGATCACCCAAGAAAAGTTTTACAACTGAGAAAAGAAGAGAGTGTAAGGAAGAGCCCTGTGGAAAATGAACATTTCAAAGGAAAATGAGGATCTGCCACAAAAGTGGGAGGGGAACCAGAAGAGTGCAGCATCTTAGAAAAAGCTAAGAGAATAAAGGGTGCTATAAAGTGAATGTTTGTGTTCTTCCCACCCCAATTTATATATTAGAGCCTGGATCCTCAATGTGATTGTATTTGGAGGTGGATCTTTGGGAGTTAATTAGATCATGAGGGTGGGGCCCTCATGAATGGGATTAGTACCTTTATAAGAGATGTGCGAGAGATACTATCTCTCCACCACATGAGGACACAACAAGAAGGCAGCAGCCTGCAAGCCAGGAAGCAGGTCCTCACCAGAACCCCACCACACTGTGGCACCCTGGTCTGAACCTTCCCAGCCTCCAGAACTGTGGAAAATTAATTTCTGTTTAAGCCATTCAGTCTGAGGTATTTTGTTAAAGCAGCCCAAACTAAGGGGGTTTCAAGAAGGAGGGAATAACCAATGTAAAATCCTGCAGAGGTGAAGTATGGTAATGGTTAAAAAGTGTCTATTTTAGCAACACCGTTGAGAATTTTGACTGGAAAGGAGAAGTTAAGTCTGTGTGTGGTCAGAGGTTTGGGGTGGTGTGGGGTTGAGAAACGTGACTTTGGAATATTTTAGATGAGAGAAACTTTGACAGTCTTTAAATGCTGATAATAAAGGGCAAATAAGCAGGGAGCCGTTGAGACACGAGACAGAGTAGTTTATTAGTGGAGCTCGACTGAGTTAGTAAGAAGGAATAGGGATGTAAAGGGGATGAGGGAGTTTACATCAAAGGAGAGTAGTTGGTTTATTATTATTATTACCATTTTTATTATTGCAAAAGAATGGGAGAAAGGATTGCTGAAGGATCCAAGGAGGTTAAAAAAATTTCGTGGCGAAATTAGAGGGAATTCCTGTCAGATGAATTCTATGTTGTCTGTGAAGTAACAGGCGATGTTACCTGCTGAGACTAAGCAGGGAGACGGTGGGGAAAGCTCGGCTCTTCATTTATCCCGCCAGTGGACTTTTTGTGGCCGTGCATTCTCTCACTTTCTCTAAGGAACAGCGCTTGATGTTGTTTATAGCATGAATTGTTGATGGAGCGGGTGACGGATTCGGCGATAGGCCAGCCGAAACTACCACTCCCAGAATGCAGTGCGGCTCCTGGGAAGTGAGGGGGCTGGGAACGCAGCAGGCCCCTCCCCGCCTCTCGCTCCCATTGGAGGAGCGCTCACATTCCCAGGAAGCCGCGCGCGGGCGGGGCGCTTTTGCGGAAGCCGGCGGCGTCCGGTTCAGCCTCCTCCGGGAGCAGGCAGTTGGCGACCCCGCGCTAACCCGCGCGACTCTGTCCCGATCCCCGAGTTCTCTCACACGGTGTCCGGACAGGTAAAAGCAGCGGGGAGCGCTGGGCCGGGAGACGATGGCAGAGGGAGGGCAGAGGTGTCGACGGGAAGGTGGAATTAGGAGGCAATGCAAGGGTGACTAGGGCTTCTCTGGTGTCGACGGTTCGAATTGTCGGACAGGTCCAGTTTTGGTGAAGTGCGTTTTATGCCGCTAAAAGGGTCTCGAGTGAAAGAGTCAGAATGCGTCACTTAAGTTGTTACAGAGGAAAAAAGAATGTTAACTTTCCCTCAGTTTGCATTCTGCACGACCTCTTTGTAGCATTTGAATATCTTGAGATTTCTTGAATCTTCTAAAAACTCTCTACGCCCTTGCTTCGATGACGTCACTTTCTGCTTTACCTCCTACTTCTGGGCTCCTAGCCCTCTGCGTGCCCTTCCTCCAAGGCCCAGTGTTGTAATTCTTCTTCCTCAGTTCGGATAGGAGCTCTATATCTCTGCCCCGACCTATTTCCTCAGCGTCAGACCTGTACAGTGTTGTTCTTCTTATTACTATTGGCCAATATTTAATAAACTGACCACGTACTAGACTCTTTAGTAAATGCTTTACACCTCCCTCCTCCATAATCCCCACAAACAATCAGTTATCAAGTCCTTTTCTTTCTGTCTTATTAATTGCTCTCAACTACCTGTACCTCCATTGTCCCACCCTTGATCCCGGAATATACTGTCATGTTTCGGACATTTTTTCCCTTGAATAGCTGTGACTGAGAGTAGAGCCACTCATATGTTTTGTTTAACACACATTTATTGAACAGCTAATATGTGCTAGACACTCTTCTAAGTGCAAGGGATATAGCTGGAAACGACATAGGAGATCGCTACTCTCAGTAGCTTACATATTTGTGAGTGTGTGTGGAAGGGGCAAACAAGAAGAATCAAGGTGATGTTATATGGTGGTGGTGGTTAATGCAAAATAGAACAAATGTTTTACTTGACAGGGTAGTCTCCTGTCCTGAGAAAGTTAGAAGGGTTGGGTTGGGTCTCAGAACATCACCCCAAAAGAATATTTGTAATACCAACAAGAATAGTCTTGATCTGTGACCAGACTTCAGGATTTTCATAAACACTTCTTCTTTTTCTCTCTCATATCAATGTTTGTTCTTCATTATTCTGTCTCCTCCAAGGTTATTACATCAGAATTGGTGGCTTTTCTGTCATTTGCTTAGTTCCTCCCTAAGAAGAGTTGAGGATTGGATTATTCTCAGCTCAACTCCTTTATCTTAGGGAGATAGTTTGGTAATCAAAATATTGTTCTGGGCCTCCCTGGTGGCGCAAGTGGTTGAGAGTCCGCCTGCCGATGCAGGGGATACGGGTTCGTGCCCCGGTCTGGGAGGATCCCATATGCCGCGGAGCGGCTGGGCCCGTGAGCCATGGCCGCTGAGCCTGCGCGTCCGGAGCCTGTGCTCCGCAACGGGGGAGGCCACAACAGTGAGAGGCCCGCATACCGCAAAAAAAAAAAAAAAAAAAAAAAAAAAAATATTGTTCTTTCCAGGTCCTACTGAATATAAAGTTATCTGTCTATAATAGTATATTTAAAACCAAAACATGCTTGGTGTTTATTTATTTATTAAATATTTGAGGGATTATTATATATCAGGCACTGTGCTGGGCATTGAGAACCTAGTAAGGATAAAACAGACACTTTGACCTCTCTTCCAAGAAGAAAAAACTGTATACTGAGGAAATTCCCAATACATAGGCTGACACCTGCATTTTTTTTCTTCATCCAAGATGAGATAATCACAAAACTTTAAGAAATCTTCTAAACAATTGGGTGCGTTCTTAGATTATTCAACCTTAAAGTTTATTGCATTTATTTGTTTATGTCTGTCTTCCATATTTTACTATGGTTTCCTTGAGTATAGACGTCCTTTCTTGCTGGTCTTCATACCTCCAGTGTTTACTATATCGGGTGCCATATAGTAAAGCCTTAGAACATGTGTTGAACTGAAATAGAAAAACTATTTGAGCAAATACAAGTTATTTAATTTATACAAGGCCTTCTTTTTACATATGGCCATTAGACTTATCCCTAAACCTTCTCATTTGCCAAATGTGGACCATTCCATCTCATCAGGCTAGTTTATTTACCTTTTCAAGCATGTTCTCACTTCTGTGCCTTCTCTTGTTCCATAGCTGTCTCCTAAAATGAGTTCCCATCTTTTTCCTGAGCACCTTCCATGCCCCCCGCATTTAATTTAATGGGACAATTTAATAGTATGCCCCATGATACAAGGGTGGAAAAAATTTAATTTCCATAATGTATTTCCTGTGAAACATTCTGCTAATGAACTGTTGCAAGGATTAAACGTAATGTATTTCCTTGCAGTAATACAGACAATGATACAGAATGCTTTCGTTTGATTTGGCATTGGCTATTGCCATGCGCTATGTGATGAGTTAATTCTTCCATTTCTTTCTTCTGTTTGAATAGTTGTGCAACGTTTATTCATATAGCACATTATAGTATCATTTGGGTTCCACTTGGTACAAACACCTTTGAGTATTATTTTTTGCTTAGCTTGAGATAATTTATGAGTTAATGTTATTCTTCCACACTGTCATTTTAAGAATGTCAGAAAACTAAGTCTCAGTTCTTAAAAATAAAAGGCTTTTTCCATGCAGACATCTTTCAGATGTAAATTGTTACTGCAAAGTATAAATTTTGTCCTTATAACTGATTAAAAAACACAACAGGAATACAAGAGTGCTTGAGTCATGATTGTCATTATGATTTTAGGATGTGTCAACCTAGGAGCAGCCAGACATGCTTCCAGTACATTAAAAATTAAACACTGTTTTAGGGAATTTCTTGGCACCTATGCCTTCGTAATGCAAATGCAGCACTGAATTGTTTGCCATCACTCATTTATATGGTATACATGTAGATAATCTGGGTATTCATATATATTTTTAATGTTATCAAAATAAAAATACAGAATTAAAAAATTTCTCAGAACACAAAGACTTGAGTGTGGGAAACACTGACTCGTCCTTTTACCCTACTCAGTTCCCTGAAACCATCTTCAACTTCCATTTGAAGATGCCTCCACTGAGGAGGAACATTTATGTTGTTGCTGTGCTATTTTGTTAGCAATATTTTTAATGCAGGCAATCCCTTACAAATGGATATATCCCAGAAGTTCCTTTGTTAGATTATTGTTTGAAACTCTGGGTGCATTTTTTTCTATAAATAATGCTACTTATGACATTTCAGTTGTTAAGCCAATGAATAGCATCATATATAACCTTTAATGGACTTAAAGACCTTCACCACAATTTCTAATAATTCCTCTATAAAAAACTACATTCAGAATTCTCACTCGGATTCCCCCGTAGCATATCTTTTTTTCGGAATCCCAGCAACTGAAACAAAAATGTTCTTTCCTTAGAACTTTCTGGGCAGTAGAAACTGGTCTTTCTAACTCCAAGCTGTTGGAGGTTGCTCTTCTGGCCCATCGTTCTAAGGACAGGCCTCTAATATGATTATGGAAGGATGTGAGACAGAGGTTTTGGAGAAGAGAGGGAGGCAAGTTGGGGTGATATGAATATGTGCAGAGGGGAGAGTAGGAGTGATTTAGGAGGAATGGTGAGTTCCCAAGATGGGATTTGTTGTGTCCTCAAAAAACATGTTGAATCCTGACCCCTGCTATCTGTGCATGGGACCTTATTTGGAAATACGGTCTTTGCAGATGTAATTAAGTTGTAAGTTAAAATGAGGTCATACTGGAGTAGGTGTCCTTATAAGAAGGGAAGAGACACAGAGACTACCATGTGAAGACATAGACACATGTGGAGAACGCCATGTGACTATGGAGGCACAGATTGAAGTGCTGCAGCTACAAGCCAAGGAACACCAAGGATTGCCAGCAAACCACCAGAAGCTAGGAAGAGATTCTAGAAGAGATTCTCCCCTACAGATTTCAGAAGCAGCATGGACCTGCCAACATCTTGATTTCGAGCTTCTGGCCTCCAAAACTATGAGACAATAAATTTCTGTTATTTTAAGCCTTGCATCTTTCGGTACTTTGTCACACAGCCACAGGAAACTCATACAGGATTCTTAGCAGGAATGTAGTAGAATTGGGATGATGGCTATGGACCAAGCAAGGAGTGAGTAAGAGAACAGGGAGGAGCAGTGTTAAGACAACTTTCCTTTATATTCCATTATCTTTTTTTGTTCTTCTCTTTCTGGTTTATAGTTTAATTCTTTTTCTTCTTGAGCCTGACCTTATATAGCACTTTATCATTTAATGGACATTCACATACTGCTAATAATTAGCAGAGCCATGTTTTCGGACTTCAAATGCAGTATTCTTTTGGCCACAGTTGTTTCTATTGTCCCAATATTCATTAAGACATTACAGATTCTATTGCAAGATAATAATAGTGGGCCCATGTGAGACTTGATTACAGGTGTGGTTTTTAGCAGTAGAGGAGAGAGTAAGAAATGCTTATTTGTTTTTAACATCTTTATTGGAGTATAATTGCTTTACAGTGTTGTGTTAGTTTCTGCTGTATAACAAAGTGAATCAGCTATATGTATACATATATCCCCATATCCCCTCCCTCTTGCGTCTCCCTCCCACCCTCCCTATCCCACCACTCTAGGTGGTCACAAAGCACCGAGCTGATCTCCCTGTGCAATGCAGCTGCTTCCCACTAGCTACCTGTTTTACATTTGGGGGTGTATATATGTCAGTGCTACTCTCCCACTTTGTCCCAGCTTACCCTTCCCCCTCCCTGTAACTTCAAGTCCATTCTCTATGTCTGTGTCTTTATTCCTGTCCTGCCTCTAGGTTCTTCAGAACCATATTTTTAGATTCTATATATATGTGTTAGCATACGGTATTTGTTTTTCTCTTTCTGACTTACTTCACTCTGTATGTCAGACTCTAGGTCCATCCACCAAACTACAAATAACTCAATTTAGTTTCTTTTTATGGCTGAGTAATATTCCATTGTATATATGTGCCACATCTTCTTTATCCATTCATCTGTTGATGGACACTTAGGTTGCTTCCATGTCCTGGCTATTGTAAATAGTGCTGCAGTGAACACTGTGGTACATGACTCTTTGAATTATGGTCTTCTCAGGGTATATACCCAGTAGTGGGATTGCTGGGGCATATGGTAGTTCTATTTTTAGTTTTTTAAGGAACCTCCATACTGTTCCCCATAGTGGCTGTATCAATTTACATTCCCACCAACAGTGCAAGAGGGTTCTGTTTTCTCCACACCCTCTCCAGCATTTATTGTTTCTAGACTTTTTGATGATGGCCATGCTGACTGGTGTGAGGTAATACCTCATTGTAGTTTTCATTTGCATTTCTCTAATGATTAGTGATGTTGAGCATCCTTTCATGTGTTTGTTGGCAATCTGTATGTCTTCTTTGGAGAAATGTCTATTCGGGTCTTCTGCCCGTTTTTGGATTGGGTTGGTTGCTTCTTTTTGATATTGAGCTGCATGAGCTGCGTGTATATTTTGGAGATTAATCCTTTGTCAGTTGCTTCATTTGCAACTATTTTCTCCCATTCTGAGAATTGTCTTTTCATCTTGTTTATGGTGTCCTTTGCTGTGAAAAGCTTTTGAGTTTCATTAGGTCCCATTTGTTTATTTTTGTTTCTATTTCCATTTCTCTAGGAGGTGGGTCAAAGAGAATCTTGCTGTGATTTATGTCATAAGGTGTTCTGCCTATATTTCCCTGTAGGAGTTTTATAGTGTCTGGCCTTACATTTAGGTTTTTTTTTTTTTTTTTTTTTTTTTTTTTTCCGGTATGCGGGCCTCTCACTGTTGTGGCCTCCCCCGTTGCGGAGCACAGGCTCCGGACGCGCAGGCTCAGCGGCCATGGCTCACGGGCCCAGCCGCTCCGCGGCATATGGGATCCTCCCAGACCGGGGCACGAACCCGTATCCCCTGCATCGGCAGGCGGACTCTCAACCACTTGCGCCACCAGGGAGGCCCTACATTTAGGTTTTTAATCCATTTTGAGTTTATTTTTGTGTATGGTGTTAGGGGGTGTTCTAATTTCATTCTATTACATGTAGCTCTCCAGTTTTCCCGGCACCACTTATTGAAGAGGCTTTCTTTTCTCCATTGTCTATTGCCTCCTTTATCAAAGATAAGGTGACCATATGTGCATGGGTTTATCTCTGGGCTTTCCATCCTGTTCCATTGATCTGTATTTCTGTTTTTGTGCCATTACCATAGTGTCTTGATTACTGTAGCTTTGTAGTAAAGTCTGAAGTCAGGGAGCCTGATTCCTCCTGCTCTGTTTTTCTTTCTCAAGATTGCTTTGGCTATTTGGTGTCTTTTGTGTTTCCATACAAATGGTGAAATTTTTTGGCCTAGTTCTGTGATAAATGCCATTGGTAGTTTGATGGAGATTGCATTGAATCTGTAGATTGCTTTGGGTCGTAGAGTCATTTTCACAATGTTGATTCTTCCAATCCAAGAACGTGCTCTATCTCTCCATCTGTTTGTATCATCTTTAATTTCTTTCATTAGTGTCTTATAGTTTTCTGCATTTAGGACTTTTGTCTCCTTAGGTAGGTTTATTCCTAGATATTTTATTCTTTTTGTTGCAGTGGTAAATGGGAGTGTTTCCTTAATTTCCCTTTCAGATATTTTGTCATTAGTATATAGGAATGCAAGAGATTTCTGCGCACTAATTTTTTTTCCCTTTTATTTATTTATTTATTTATTGCGATAGGTGGGCCTCTCACTGTTGTGGCCTCTCCTGTTGTGGAGCACAGGCTCCGGATGCGCAGGCTTAGCGGCCATGGCTCATGGGCCCAGCCGCTCCGGGGCATGTGGGATCTTCCCAGACCAGGGGATGAACCCGTGTCCCCTGCATCGGCAGGCGGACTCTCAACCACTGCGCCACCAGGGAAGCCCTGTGCACTAATTCTGTATCCTGCTACTTTACCAAATTCATTGATTAGCTCTAGTAGCTTCCTGGTAGCACCTTTAGGATTCTCTGTGTGTAGTATTATGTCATCTGCAAACAGTGACAGTTTTACTTTTCTTTTCCGATTTGGATTCCATTTATTTCTTTTTCTTCTCTGATTGCCGTGGCTAAAACTTCCAAAACTATGTTGAATAATAGTGGTGAGTGGGCACCCTTGTCATGTTCCTGATCTTACAGGAAATGGTTTCAGTTTTTCACCACTGAGAATGATGGTGGCTGTGGACTTGTCATATATGACCTTTATTATGTTGAGGAAACTTCCCTCTATGCCCACTTTCTGGAGATTTTTTATCATAAATGGGTGTTGAATTTTGTTGAAAGATTTTTCTACATCTATTGAGATTATCATATGTTTTTTATCCTTCAGTTTGTTAATATGGTGTATCACGTTGATTGTTGAGAATTTTTGCATCTATGTTCATCGGTGATATTGGCCTGTAGTTTTCTTTTTTTGTGACATCTTTGTCTGGTTTTGGTATCAGGGTAATGGTGGCCTCATAGAATGATTTCTGGAGTGTTCCTCCCTCTGCTGTATTTTGGAAGAGTCTGAGAAGGATAGGTGTTAGCTCTTCTCTAAATATTTTATAGAATTCACCTGTGAAGCCATCTGGCCCTGGGCTTTTGTTTGTTAGTAGATTTTTAATCACAGTTTCAATTTCAGTGCTTGTGATTGGTCTGTTCATATTTTCTATTTCTTCTGGTTCAATCTTGGAAAGTTATACTTTTCTAAGAATTTGTCCATTTCTTCCAGGTTGTCCGTTTTATTGGCATACAGTTGCTCATAGTTGTCTCATGATCATTTGTATTTCTGCAGTGTCAGTTGTTTCTTCTCTTTCTTCATTTCTAATTCTGTTGATTTGAGTCTTCTCCCTTTTTTTTCTTGATGAGTCTGGCTAGTGGTTTATCAATTTGGTTTATCTTCTCAAAGAACCAGCTTTTCATTTCATTGGTCTTTGCTATTGTTTCCTTCATTTTTTTTCATTTATTTCTGATCTGATCTTTATGATTTCTTTCCTTCTGCTAACTTTGAGGTTTTTTTGTTCTTCTTTCTCTAGTGGCTTTAGGTGTAAGGTTAGGTTGTTTATTTGAGATTTTTCTTGTTTCTTGAGGTAGGATCATATTGCTATATACTTCCATCTTAGAGCTGCTTTTGCTCTGTCCCATAGGTTTTGGGTCATCATATTTTCGTTGTCATTTGTTTCTAGGTACTTTTTGATTTCCTCTTTGATTTCTTCAGTGATCTCTTGGTTATTTAGTAGTGTATTGTTTAGCCTCCATGTGTTTTTATTTTTTACAGTTTTTTCCTGTAGTTGATATCTAGTCTCATAGAGTTGTGGTCGGAAAAGATATTTGGTATGATTTCAGTTTTCTTAAATTTACTGAGGCTTGATTTGTCACCCAAGGTATGATCTATCCTGGAGAATTTTCCATGAGCACTTGCGAAGAAAGTGTATTCTGTTGTTTTTGGATGGAATGTCCTATAAATATTAAGTCCGTCTTGTTTAATGTGTCATTTAAAGCTTGTGTTTCCTTATTTATTATCATTTTGGATGATCTGTCCATTGGTGAGAGTGGGATGTTAAAGTCCCCTACTATGATTGTGTTACTGTCAATTTTCCCTTTTATGGCCATTAGCATTTGCCGTATGTATTGAGGTGCTCCTATGTTGGGTGCATAAATATTTACAATTGTTATATTTTTTTCTTGGTTTGATTCTTTGATCATTATGTAGTGTCTTTTTTTTCTCCTGTTTTAGTCTTTATTTTAAAGTCTATTTTGTCTGATATGAGAATTGGTACTTCAGCTTTCTTTTGATTTCCATTTGCATGGAATATCTTTTTCCATCCCCTCACTTTCAGTCTGTATGTGTCCCCCTAGGTCTGAAGTGGGTCTCTTGTAGACAGCATATATATGGGTCTTGTTTTTGTATACATTCAGCCAGTGTATGTCTTTTGGTTGAAGCATTTAATCCATTTACATTTAAGATAATTATCGATCCGTATGTTCCTATTACCATTTTCTTAATTGTTTTGGGTTTGTTTTCGTAAGTCTTTTCCTTCTCTTGTGTTTCCTGCCTAGAGAAGTTCCTGTAGCATTTGTTGTAAAGTTGGTTTGGTGGTACTGAATTCTCTTAACTTTTGCGTGTCTGTAAAGCTTTTGATTTCTCTGTAGAATCTGAATGAGATCCTTGCTGGGTAGAGTAATCTTGGTTGTAGTTTTTTCCCTTTCATCACTTTAAATATGTCCTGCCACTCCCTCTGGCTTGCAGAGTTTCTGCTGAAAGATCAGCTGTTAACCTTATGGGGATTCCCTTGTGTGTTATTTGTTGCTTTTTCCTTGCAGCTTTTAATATTTTTTCTTTGTATTTAATTTTTGATAGTTTGATTAATATGTGTCTTGGTGTGTTTCTCCTTGGATTTATCCTGTATGGGACTCTGCGCTTCCTGGTCTTGACTGACTATTTCCTTTCCCATGTTAGGGAAGTTTTCAACTATAATCTCTTCAAATATTTTCTCAGCCCCTTTCTTTTCCTCTTCTCCTTCTGGGGAACCATATAATTTGAGTCTTGGTGTGGTTAATGTTGTCCCAGCGGTCTCTGAGACTGTTCTCTATTCTTTTAATTCTTTTTTCTTTATTCTGCTCTGCAGTAGTTATTTCCACTATTTTATCTTCCAGGTCACTTATCTGTTTTTCTGCCTCTGTTTTTCTTCTATTGATTCCTTCTAGAGAATTCTATATTTCATTTATTTTGTTGTTCATCATTGCTTGTTTGCTTTTTAGTTCTTCTAGGCCCTTGTTAAATATCTTGTATTTTCTCCATTCTGTTTTCAAGATTTTGGATCTTTACTCTCATACTCTGAATTCTTTTTCAGGTAGACTGCCTATTTCCTCTTCATTTGTTTGGGCTGGTGGCTTTTTACCTTGCTCCTTTATCTGCTGCATATTTCTCTGTCTTCTCATTTCGCTTAACGTGCTATGTTTGGGGTCTCCTTTTTGCAGGCTGCAGGTTTGTAGTTTCCGTTGTTTTTGGTGTCTGCCCTCAGTGGTTAAGGTTGGTTCAGTGGGTTGTGTAGGCTTCCTCGTGGAAGGGACTGGTGCCTGTGTTCTGGTGGGCGGGGCTGGATCTTGTCATTCTGGTGGGCAGGATGCAACTGGTGGTGTGTTATGGGGTGTCTGTGAACTTAGTATGACTTTAGGCAGCCTCTCTGCTAATGGGTGGGGTTGTGTTCCTGTCTTGCTGGTTGTTTGGCATGGGATGTCTAGCACTGGAGCTTGCCGGCCATTGGGTGGAGCTGGGTCTTAGCGTTGAGACGGAGATCCCTAGGAGAGCTCTCGCTGATTGATATTACGTGGGGCCGGGAGGTCTCTGGTGGTCCAGTGTCCTGAACTCGGCTGTCCCATCTCAGAGGCTCAGGCCTGACACCAGGCCAGGATACCAAGACCCTGTCAGCTACACAGCTCAGAAGAAAAAGGAGAAAAAAAGAATAATAATTTTTTTAAAATAATTAAGATAAAAAAGTAATAATGAAAAAAAGAAGAGAGCAACCAAACCAATAAACAAATCCACTAATGATAATAAGTGCTAAAAACTATACTAAGATAAACATAAAAATCTGAAATCAGTTCCAGACAGCAGACCCCAAGTCAGTTACTCCCAAAGTCCACCGCCTCAACTTTGGGATGATTCATTTTCTGTTCAGGTATTCCACAGATACAGGGTACATTGAGTTGATTGTGGAGATTTAATCCGCTGCTCCTGAGGCTGCTGGGAGAAATTTCCCTTCCTCTTCTTTGTTCGCACAGCTCCTGGGGTTCAGCTTTGGGTTTGGCCCTGCCTCTGCATGTAGGTCGTCCTCAGGCATATGTTCTTGCCCAGACAGGACAGGGTTAAAGCAGCAGCTGATTAGGGGGCTGTGGCTCACTCAGGCCGGTGGGGGGAGGGAGGGGTACGGAATGTGGGGCAAGCCTGCGGCGGCAGAGGCCAGTATGACGTTGCAACAGCCTGAGGCACGCCATGTGTTCTCCCAGGGGAGTTGTCCCTGGATCTCGGGACCCTGGCAGTGGTGGGCTGCACAGGTTCCTGGGAGGGGAGGTGTGGATAGTGACCTGTGCTTGTACACAGGCTTATTGGTGGCTGCAGCAGCAGCCTTAGCGTCTCATGCCCGTCTCTGGTGTCCAAGCTGATAGCCATGGCTTGTGCCCATCTCTGGAGCTTGTTTAGGCGGTACTCTGAATCCCCTCTCCTTGAACACCCCAAAACAGTAGTCTCTTGCCTCTTAGGCAGGTCCAGTCAGCTCCCAGCCCCCACCCACCCCAGTGGGTGAGCAGACAAGTGTCTCACGCTGGTGAGGCTGGTCAGCACCGATCCTCTGTGTAGGAATCTCTCCGCTTTGCCCTCTGCACCCCTGTTGCTGCGCTCTCCTCCATGGCTCTGAAGCTTGCCCCCCCCCGCCCTCCCCCCATCTCCACCAGTGAAGGGGGCTTCCTAGGGTGTGGAAACTTTTCCTCCTTCACAGCTCCCTCCCAGAGGTGCAGGTCCCGTCCCTATTCTTTTGTCTCTGTTTTTCCTTTTTCTTTTGCCCTACCCAGCTACGTGGGGAGTTTCTTGCCTTTTGGGAAGTCTGAGGTCTTCTGCCAGTGTTCAGTAGGTGTTCTGTAGGAGTTGTTCCACATGTAGATGTATTTTTGATATATTTGTGGGGAGGAAGGTGATTTTCACGTCTTACTCCTGTGCCATCTTGAAGGTCCCCTCAAGAAATGTTTATTAGTGACATCTGAGAGGAAAGTAAAGTTCCTGTTGCTATATACCCAATGTTTAATAGCTATTTTTAAAATTGAGGACTGCTTTTATTGAGTAAAAGACTGCTATGCATAACTTACGTAGCTATCCTTATAACTTATATTCACTGTTCCTGGTTATATTCCAAATAATGTCCTCCCTCTTCTAGGTGACTATACTTTATATGAACTTGAAGATTGCTGTCTTTTTCATGTGTAATATTTCTAGTTCCTCTAGCCATTCTTCAAGTGATACAATCTCCAGGTCTCTCACCATACTTTGCCCTTCTGTCCAGTCTTAGAATACTATACCTAGAATTGAACTCAGTATTACACATGTGTTCTAAATAGCACAGAGTATAATGGCAATAGTACTTAAAGAGATCAAGACACCCTGTTTCTTAATGTAATTTAAGATTACATAAGCATTTTAAGCAATTACATCATAACACTTCATAACGAACTTATGGTCCGCTAGCACACTAGATCTTTTTGTATTGTTGCTAAAGTCAGTTTTCTTCTTGAAACTTTTAAAGGACTGAGGCTGTTACCTTTTCATCTCTTTGTCTCAGGGGCCATATGATTTCTCATCTCTGTTTCTCTTTGTGTTTTTTTTCCCACTCCACTGCATGTCTCTTTCACCCTTACCAATGACCTCCTTCCTTATAAATAATTTCAGTGACTGTTTTATAGTCTTAATACTGTGTATCAGTGAACAGAGCTGGGAAGTGACACTTGTTCCTTCTTCAAGGTTTCTTTTCCTTTGGCTTCAAGGCCACCACACTCTTCTGGCTTTCCTTTCGCTTTCCTGGTTGGTCCTCTTCCATCTTCTTTGTGGATCTCTATTCATCTACCTTTCCCTCAACTATTTGGTATGCCTTGTATTTTGTCTTTGGTTTTTCCCTCAACTTTGGTTGTGCCTTTGATTTTTTTATGTATGCAATGTATCTTCGGCAAATAAAGCATGTTTAAAATGGTAGGTCTAGATGAGCTCATCTAGGATAAGAGAGTGCAGAACCAATCCCCATGGAAAGTCAACATTTAGAGGTCAGCTAGAGGAGAAGGATTCAGCAAGAAGACAGAAGGAACAGCCAGACATTTAGGAGTGTTCCCAGAAGGAGGGTTATTCAGCTGTGTTGACTATTTCTGAGACGTCAAGTAAGGTGAGAATAGAGAAATGACCACAGAAGTTTGTAATGTAGAGGCTGTTGGTGATCTTGACAAGCATGGTTTTGTGGAGTGTTGAGGGGAAAAGCCAGATTATAGAAGAGAAGAATTAAAAGAAGATAGAGAAGCAGAGATAGTGTGTAGATGATAATTTTAAGAAATGGAGCAGTACCTGGATCATGTTACATGGTCAGTTGAGGCTTTTATGTTCAAGGGATATAATGTATGAGAAAGTCATTTGGAAATTATAACATGCTACTACATATGTGTTTGGAGAAATCCAGAAAGAAGATGGCTGAGGACACAACCCTGGGAAACACCTTCATTTACAGAGTGCAATGAAGAGACCCCAAGAGGAGTTCAGCTTAAGAGACACATGAGCATTTCTGTTCTGTATGCTGTCCTTCATACCAAAGACATTCCAAGAGGGAATCAGTGGATTCCCTGACCTCAAGCATTTTTTAGTTGCTGTGTTTCACAAAACGTGTTCATGTGAATCACCTGCATCCAGACAGGCTTGGCTCTTAAGTATATATTCTAGGGTCCCACCTCAGGCCTACTGAATCAGAATTTCAGGGAATGATACCAAGGATTTGAATTTTTAATAAGTGACTCTCACTTTGCCACCCAAGATGACTCTGGCTTATTGGATGAAACTGAACATGTTAACAAATAACATTAGGTTGAAGAGTTAGTTGAAGAATAGGAAGATGTTTGTTCATCTCTCTTATAAGTTCTTGCCATTAAATAAGAGAAACCAGGCTGTTCTGTGGGGAAAAAAAATAGTACAAATTCATAAACATGAGGAAAATACAGGCATACCTCTTCTTATTGCACTTTGCTTTATTGTGCTTCACGGATATTGCTGGGTTTTTTTGTTGTTGTTTTTGTGTTTTTAACAAATCAAAGGTTTGTAGCAACCCTGCATTGAACAAGTCTGTCAGTGCCATTTTTCCAACAGTATTTTGCATACTTCATGTCTCTGTGTCACATTTTAATAATTCTTGCAATATTTCAAACTTTTTCAGTATGTTTGTTATGGTGATCTGTGATCAGTGATCTCTGGTGTTACTGCTATGACTCTCTGAAGGCTCAGATGATGGTTAGCATTTTTTAGCAATTAAGTTTTTTAAAATTAAGACATGTACATTGTGTTTTTTAAGATATAATGCTATTGCACACTTAATAGACTACAGCATATTGTAAACATAACTTTTATATGCACTGGGAAACCAAAAAATTCATGTTACTTGTTTTATTGTGTTATTTGCTTTATTGCGGTGGTTT
Source organism: Mesoplodon densirostris (assembly GCF_025265405.1). Classification (NCBI taxonomy): domain Eukaryota; kingdom Metazoa; phylum Chordata; class Mammalia; order Artiodactyla; family Ziphiidae; genus Mesoplodon; species Mesoplodon densirostris. The sequence continues at coordinate 1,523,827 of NC_082681.1, read as the reverse complement.
GGAACTGAACTTGCAATACCTCTGAGGTATTACTGTGTAATCTTTAACTCATTCTGTGTTGTTTTAGAAATATTTTGTTTATAAAGGATCTTACCATAATTTATAGAACCATTACTCTCTTGCAGAAGATTCGGGTTATTTTCAGTTTATTTCTGTGATGGATAATGCCTTCATAGGACAGGCAGAATATAGTATAGGGATAATATTGTGGGTTCTAGAACCATACTGCCTGGGTTTAAATCCCATCTTTTACCACTTATTAGCTCTGTAATTCTGGACAAATTATTTAAGTCATTTATACTTCATTTTCCTCATTTTAATGTAAGTATCATGATAGTGTATTAATTTCATTGACATAAGGATTAAATTAAGTGTTTAAAATGGTGCCTGGCACATAGTAAGTGCTTAATAAATATGGGCTATTATTATTGTTAATAGGTATATTTGTGAATATAGAATCTAACTGCTGTTGAACTATTTCCCTAGGATAAATTTTCAGGATGGGATTACTTTATTAAAGGATGAAGACATTTTTATGTCCCTTTGCCGTCTATGGTCATTGCTTTTCAGAGGATGATAACAGTTTGTGCTGTGTAATTTGTAAATGCAACCTGTCTATCAGTGTAATGTACGTGTGTGTATGCATGTATCACATATACATTACATTGTATATACACACACACATAAAAATATATTACGTGTATGCATTTGGTTTTTCTCTAAATATGAATGCATATCAGTGTGGTTTAGATTATAAGCTCGTAGAAGACTGACTTTGTTAAGTCTGTTGTTAAGTCTGTTCTGTTTAATGTTACAGTGCCTTGGTCAATACTGTCTCCAGATGGATGTTGGTAATGATAGTAAGTTACTTTTGAAAGATTATGTCAAAGAAATATTCTAAGTCTTATGTGTCTTTTTTCCTTTTGATAGATCGAAGCCATGGCCATTCTTTTCGCTGTTGTTGCCAGGGGAACCACTATCCTTGCCAAACATGCTTGGTGTGGAGGCAACTTCCTGGAGGTGACAGAGCAGATTCTGGCTAAGATACCTTCTGAAAATAACAAGCTAACGTACTCACACGGCAAGTGAGTTCTGCTCTGTGTGGGTAGCGGGTGAAAGAAGTGAATTATATTATTATAATCAGAACAGTAGAAAACTAGAAAAGCAAGCTTCTCAGTAGATAATTTGAATAAGCTGACAGAACAATACTCTTTACCAGTTTAGAAAATGTCTGGTTCTATTAATTTTAAATTTAACTAAAAATTATTTTATTCTTTCATCAAAGTGATATTAATATTTTAAAGAAAGATATGGAAATGTTAGATGTAAAAGTGACTCTGCTATAGAGCTCTAGTACATGTGAAACTTGATGTAGTTAAGATAAAGAATATTTTTTTCTTTCATTCTGTCTGTAAATATTTACTGAGCACTTGACTATCGCCAGACGCTTTGCTTGGTGCTGGGGATACAAGAAATCACTCAGTATTTGCCCTCATGGAGGTTATAGTTTAATGAAGGAGACAGTCATATCCATAGGTAATCACAGTAGAGGGTAGAAGCTAGTGGACAGGGGGATGGTATTCCAGGTAGAAGGAACAGCTGGTAGAGAAGTATGGAGGCATATTTAGCGAACTGCAGGTGGTTGTCTGTGACTGGTGCCCAACATGGTGAAAATAAAGCTAGAGAGACCGACAGAAGAGAAGTCCTGTAGAGCCTCATAGACCATGTTAAGGGGTTGTACTTTGCCGTATGGGCAATGGGAAGGCATTGAAAGTTTTCAGCTGGTGTGTGACGTGGTAAGCTTTTGCTTTAGAAAGATCACTGTCGTGGCTGGTTGGAGAATGAATTGGAGGGGCATAGTGGGGAAATCTTAGTAATCATAAAAAGTGCCTCAACCTTCCTCCTCAGTACTTAACTATCTTTTGTTACCTAACTCATCCTAATTTCCTTAGACCCTGTCTCAGAAGGACATCCTTATTGGTTTCCAGGGCCAACTCCTTGTATAATTTAGGATCTAGTCTAAGCTGCTGTAAGAGAGAGACCCCAAAATACAGTATTAATTTATGAGATAGCCCAGAGATGAGTGCTTCAGGACTGGTGGGGTGGCTCTGCCATTTTTTAATTAGTGCCTTCCAACTCTGGCCAAGGCAGCTTCTTCAGTTCTTGTTACTTCCCTGTGCTTGCCCAGTATTTTTAAAGGCAAAGCCCAGAAGTGGCCTGACAGTTTATTGTTCACTGCATAGTTATGTAGCTAACCTAGCTGGAATGGAGACTAGAATTTGTCATCTCTAGCTGTGCAGCCATATGCTCAGCTAAAACTCTGTTACTCTGGAGGAAGTTATAGGACATCAGTAGACAACATACAATCTTCCAGTCTACTCTTCTAGGCCACCAAAATATTAGGATGTACTCTTCTTCCCAAACTTAGAGCATACCTCCTCTCTGCAGGAGGTGGCCCCAAAGACTCACCTGATCGCTGTGTCCAGCTCCAGGTCCAGACAGTCCGAGTGATACACAGTCCTCTCCATCATGCCCAGGAGTGGCTCCTGTGGCCCATTAACAACAAACTAAAAGACAAGTCATATGATCTCCCTGTTTCACCAGACCAACCCAATAGACATTGGTGGAATAAGAACAGCATCACTAAGTGGAAGTTGTAAACCTCGATTTAGAAAAGGGAAGAACAAGAAACACATAGATGTCACTGCTTCTTAGCAGTATTCAAATAACTACTCCACAGCAATTTCAGAGACTCCTATTCTGACCTGGGAGTGGTTAGTGGTTCTGCTTTCTTGGAAGAAATTCTTCATCTTTTCTCCCTTTCTTCTCCAGGAGGCTCTTCCTGGTCCATTATCCTCTGTGGCCACATCCAGAATGGGTGTTAGTGTGTCATCTTTGGGAACTGTATAAGTTTTGTATTCTGTTACTTCCTGGTGTAGTTTAGGGGCTAAGAAGTTACCTCTGGGTTAAATGACCTCAGTTTCTTGTGAGTATGGCTTTAGGGTTTCTTCAAAAATTTATTGGGCTCAACGATCGTGTTTCTAGTCAGTTCCCAGGAAAATGCTCAAGGAAAGCACATGTCATCTTTGTAGAGGCAAGGCTGGGAAGTAGGGCATGTTTCTTCCACTCATATTTTATCAGGCAGAACTTAGTCACTAGCCATATCTAGCTACAAGGGAAACTAGACTATGTAATCCAACGAAAATGTGGTTATAGTGCAAGAAAGTGATGTTATCCATCTGCTGTGTCTTTCCACCTGCATCCTGACCCAGTCCTACCCGGTATCCTTTGGAGTAAGTCTCTATCACTGAGTTGTCTTTTCTTTTTAACCTTCTGCCTTAGTTTCTTTCCTATAATCATGTTCCATCATCCCAATCAAAAATATCTTTTATTATTGTACACCAACAGAAAAAAGTACATTTTACTGTATGAAAATCATTTCTCCCTGAAATCTGACCTTCCTCTTGCTATTTCTTTCTTTCTTTAATAGCATCACCAGTCATTCAGTTGGCTAAGCCTAAAGCTTCAGAATCATATTTGACTTCTTAACCAAATCCTTGCCATTCTCCTACAGGAGGTATTTCAATCTCCTCTGTCCTCACTTGTCATAGTGTTTGTTCAGGCATTCATTGTTTCTCATTTCTAATAACCTCCTCCTAGCTGGTTTTTCTGCTTCTAGTTGATCCCTCCTTAAATCTGTATTTCACATTTCTATGATTATACTTTCTTGCTTAAAGCCCATTGCTTTTAGAATAAAGCCGAAACTCAGCTTTCACAATTTTGTCTATTCCTGACTTTTCTATCCTTATCTCTATAGAAATCTTTGTCATTACCTGACCTATCTATGTTATTTCAAGCTTTGGTATATTTTTTTCATGACTTTGTGTCTTGGAATGTCCTTCCCTTCCTAGGCCCCCGGTAAATTTTTGCTCATTTTACAGGTTCCAAATGAAATACTTTCTTAATTGTCACTTTAATCCTTCTGATTAAAGGGCAGTTCTGATCATGTCCCTTCCTTCAGCAGGTACTCAGGGTAAAGTTCCTTAACACTACTTGAAAGATTCTTCAAGATCTGCCCCTGCTCCCTTCTCTGGCCTTATCTCTCATTACTTGAGCACTCAGTTTTGTTCTCCAACCATACTCAGCTATGTGCATTTCAGTGTTGGGTTCTTTCTCTCTTCCTAGCCTTTGCAATAGCTATTACTTTTTAAAAATCTGAGTTTGTCTTCCTGAGCTTATACGTTTCCTCTTCTGGAAACCCCTGAACTCCAAGATTGGGCCAGGTGCCCCCTTTTTGTGTGTCTCCATAGCATCCTGTGTTTATTCATATTGTAGCACTTATGACGCAGTGTTATAATTGCTATCTTTATTTTTTGTCTCTGTCCTCTGACTATAGGCTCCTTGATGACAAGGACCATATCTCATTACCTTCTGTGGTCTTTGCACCAACGTCCTCCCAAGTGTGGTTTAGGAGAAACAAATTTTGTGGGGAAAATTATGACTTTCATTTTTGCACCTGTAGTGTTTAAGTTGTCTATGGTACTCCTGTTGGATATGTCTAGTAGACAGTAGCGTATGCAGGCCTGGAGCTCGGGAGATAGGTCAGATTTAGATTTGGGAATCATTATAATTGTAGTAGCTGAAAACAGATATCGACAGCAAAACAAGAGAGTGGATGCCACCCTCCAGGGAGTGTGTGTGAGAAAAGCAGGGGGCTGAGGATGCTGCAAGACATCAACAGAGAGCAAAAGAGACTATCTTATAAACTAGGCAAGCCTGGTGTCAAGAAATCTAGTGGAGAGAAAACACTTTCTAGAGGAAGGAAGTGATCAGCACTATCAAATGTGTCAGAGAGCCACTGGATATGCAGTGTGGAAATCATTGGTGGAGTTGATGTGAACAATTTCAGTGCTGGAGGAAGACATTTTGCCTGAGTTCCCATACCTCCTTGTAATTCATATCAAGCCTCTATGTGAACATTAATAATACAATTCAACAAGTATTCTTGTCTGTCTACTTTCCCAGGGTAGAAATCTGGGAAGCAAAATAGACTTATCCCTCTGCCTCACCCCCAGTAGCCAGTCATCAAGTTCTATTATTTCTTCTCAGTCCCTTCTTCTTCACTGCCCATAGTAGTTTAGTTTGTTTCTCTCACTGTTCTACTTCAGTAGTCTTCTGTCTGGTCCTCCTTTTGGTCAGTTCTCCACACTTTAGCCAAAGCATCCTTTTATATGGCAAATCTGATCACACTCCCAGGCTAAAACCCTTTGATGCTTGTTCATTGTCCTTAGGATAATGCATAGTGAGGTTTGAAAGTCTTATACAGCATGGTATTTGCTTACTTACAACCTCATTTGTGCAAGCAGTTTATTTTTTCCTTACATTCTATACTCTAGTCCAGGGGTCCTCAAGCCCCAGGCTGCGGACCGGTGGTGGTCCAAGGCCTGTTAGGAACCGAGCCACACAGCAGGAGGTGAGTGGCGTGTGACCAAGCAAAGCATCATCTGTTGCCCCCCATCACTCCCATCACTTGCATTACTGCTTGAACCATTGCTCGTTCACATTCATTACCACCTGAACCATCCCCCCAGTCACTCGCCTGACCGCCTGAACCATCGCCCCTTCCCCGCCTGTGGAAAAATTGTCTTCCACGAAACCGGTCCCTGGTGCCAAAAAGGTTGGGGACAACTGCTCTAGTCATATTAACTAATTTTACTTTTAAACCCAGTATTTGCTCTTTTATCTCAAAGCCTTTAAGCTTATTGGTCTCTCACTCTGGAACACTCTTGCTTGTTCTTTTTGCCGTCTCTTACTTAGTCTTCAGGTCTCAGCTCAGACATCACTTGCTCCAGGATGTCTTCCTGTTACCCTTTGACAAACTCTGTTAGGTGTCTCCTCTATGTCCCCACAGCACCATGTACTGCCCTTAACTCCTTATCATCCTGCTTACTATGTTGTTCCACAATTGCCTGCACTTTCATCTCTGTAAAGGCAGGGACTGACGGTTTTGCTTATTTGTATCCTCAGCACCTAGCCCAGTAACTGGTTCAAAGTGGATGCCAAATAAATGTTACTGTTGAGTATTCGGTAGAAAAAGTGTTTGCTATGAGATCTTAGGAGAAGGCAAAGAACACTGTACGGCCCATTTAGGGGTTATTCTTAATTACCTGTCCCTCAGATGTCATCTCTTGTTCAAACCTTAAGTATCTGGGAATTCCCTGGCGGTCCAGTGGTTAGCACTCGGCGCTTTCACTGCCAGGGCCCAGGTTCAGTCCCTGGTTGGGGAACTAAGATCCTGCAAGGCACGTGGCACAGCCAAAAAAAAAAAAGTCCAATTATGCTTTTGTAGATATTATTTTAATGGGTAATGTGCATAACACTGCACTATGTAGCTTGTTTTAATTTCTTATTTATTTCTATCAGTTTGACTTCAGAGGAACATGTATATAGGGGAGAGGGAGAATAGACAGTATCTCTAAATAATACGGTCATGTTGGCGGTACTAAAATTTCTTATGCATAGATAGAAGTGAAAGAGATATTACTCATAACCACAGTAAGTTTTATATCTTTTATTCTACAGTTATTTGTTTCATTACATCTGCCAAGACAGGATTGTATATCTTTGTATCACTGATGATGTAAGTAACTTGAAGACATGTTGCTATTTAAGTATGTGTAATGTTAATAGAGCCAGTTCTTAATTATCTGTATCTGTGGTGGGTAAAGGTGATGTGAATATAACTGTCTATAGCTGGAAATTTTTTTCCTATACTTTGTATTTATCATATAGAGCAGCAAATGAAAAGAAAAGTTGATATCTGGGTATATGCAAATAAGCTTGCTTTTGTAGAGTTTTAGCTTAACCTCTTGTAATTTCTACATTTATTCTATTGTGTAGTGAGAATTGGTGTTCATAATTATGATTCTTTGGTATCAGACCCTCTCAAAATTTATTTATCTGAAATAGTAAATAGATTATTTCACTCCTCCAATCAATAGTGAATTTTTTTAATGTATGTGGACTTTGGGAAAACAAAATCACAATACATTATGATCAGCTTTGTAAACCTGCAGTTCACATTGGTAGGTTGTTTTTGAGTATTTGTAGCTTCTAGATGGAAAATGCTCAATAACTTAATGGTGGTCATCAAGGTCCTTTCTCCTCTCTGCAATCCTAGTGTCAGCTTCTTCCTGGACACATTCCCCTTATGGTTGCATGGAGCCACATGCTTCTTTATTTGTGTCCAAAAAAGACGGACTATGTCTTCTCAAGTCTCTTACTGTATGAATGAGGAAACTTCCCAGATGCACACACTACCCTCCCCGCGCTTTCAAAGTGGACTTCTTTTCATGACTTATTGGCTAGGACTAGGTTACGTATTTATTTCTAAATTGATCACTGACAAGAGGCATGGAATTGGCATGATTGCCATAGGTCAGGGTTCTTACGTTTATTGTGTCACAGACCCCTTTGGCACTCATGGGCCCCTCCCAGAATTTTTTTAAATGTGTGATTATAAACAAAACCAATTATATTGAAACACAGTATTCAAAATATTTTAAATACTGATATAGTAATATATATGCTTCTTTATGAATTCATTAAATAACAAATTCTACTCATGGGTCTAATAAATAAAAATTATTTTGATGTGATGAGTATAAATAATATTTTGAGAGATGTTTATAACTGATGGTATATGAAAAAAAAGACTTCTCTTGGTGACAAGGTCACAGGTACTGTTAAATACTTCTCCGGTTTGTTACTACATTCACAATTGAAATTTGAGTTAAAGATTGGTGAAAATAATGATGAGATTTTTTGTTTTCTATCCAAGTACATCAGCTCCTTGAATTTGGACCATTGACCCCACTTTAAGAACCCTTGGCTTAGACTAATCATCTTAGGTGAAATGGAGATGAGCGTCAACCACAGTGATCATCACAATGATTTATATTTCCTGATTTCACAGTATTTTCTAAAATTATTTTAAAAATACAGCTATATCTGAAATGACTGATGTGAAAGTGCTTGGAGTAGGCGAGAAATATCACTAAATTTGGGATGGTCAGAGTTGAGTCTTATATTTCTTGAGCTATAATTATCTTTTTGTGTATATGTTATACACACACACACACACACACTTTTTGACTGGGACTAGATAAGAGTACCACCACTATTGAAAAAATCAATTCAAACTTTATGTCAATAGTGTTATCTTTGTATGTGAAAGACTGTACTATTATTATGGATTTCTTAAGCATCTTCTTGTGCTAGACTTTCTAATAGATCCTGTGAAAGATATAGATGGAGTAAAACCCAATTCCTGCTCTCAAGAAGCTAACCTAGGTACTGTTATCTTAGTTGGCAGTAATCAAACATATTTGGATTAGACTCTCAGCTCTTTCATTTACTAGTTGTTTCACCTTTGGCAAATTAGTTACCTTTTCAGAGCTTTTGTTTCTTTATCAGTAAAATGAGGTCAGTTCCTCCTCATAGAATCATTGCTTAGTAAATGTTAGCTGTTCTTCTGGTTGTTGTTAATCATCCATATCATCTTTGTTTACTGTAATGTAAACTCTGTGTTGATCTCCTTTCAGGATTTTGAGCGTTCCCGAGCCTTTAATTTTCTGAATGAGATAAAAAAGAGGTTCCAGACTACGTATGGTTCAAGAGCACAAACAGCGCTCCCATATGCCATGAATAGTGAGTTCTCAAGTGTCTTGGCTGCACAGCTGGTAAGATCTTTCTCAGGATATAGTATTTGATTCATATCTTCTTTATTACCTTAAAGCACCATGAATATAGGGGACTCTGACCTGCAGTGTGTTTTTCTGATTGTGTTATTATATGCCAAGATAGTAAAACTTCCCTGATTAAAAATATATATACAGGGGCCATTTTAGGATGGAAAGTGAATAATTGGTGATATTCTCTATAAATGGTGGTCAGAGTATCTCAGGGTTGGGGAAGAGATTAAAGATCATCTACTTCAACTACCCATTTAATGTGTAAATCCACTCAACATGCCAAATGGCCTCTTAACCTATACATTAATCTCTACCCTCCCATGAGGCAGATTTAATTTTTGAACAGCTCAGTCAGTCATTTGAAAGTCTGTTCATCTGTATGAATACTTAATTATCCACTCAGTAAAGTTGTACATATGTATACACCCGTGAAATACCACCCTTTTCAAGGTACAAAACATCTCCATGACCCTAAAGGATTCCTCATATCCCTTTGCAGTCAGTTCCCTCCCCGTCACTCTGCCTGAGGCAACCACTGCTCTATTTTCTGTCACCATAAATTAGTTTTATCTTTTCTAGAATTTCCTACAAATGGAATCATACATTATATACTCTTCTGTGTCTTCCTTGTTTTGTCAGTGTAAGCTTTTTGATATTCATCCATGTTGTATAAATCAGTAGTTTCCTTTTTTGCTGAGTAGTATTGTATGCATATACCACAATTTGTTTCTCCATTCACCTGTTGCAGGATATTTGAGTTACTTCCAGTTTTCAGCTATCACAAACAAAGCTGTTATGAACATCCATGTACAAATCTTTGTGCAGACGTGTTTTTATTTCTCTTTGGTAAATACTTAGGAATGGAATTGCTGGGTCATATGGTGAATGATGTTTAATTTTATAATGAATTGTCAAACTTTGTTCCAAAGTGGTTGTACCATTTATATTCCCACTAACACTTGCAGTGTTTCTGCATACTTGCCAACATTTGTTATGGTCTGTCTTTTTAATGTAATTCGTCCTTGTGGGTGTGTAATGATATCTTATTGTGGTCTTAATTTGCATTTCCCTGATGACTAAGGATGTGGAGACCTTAAAAAATGCTTAGTTACCTTTTATCCATGAAACTATTTGAGTGCAAAGACATAAGTTTTATCTATGATGGTGTTGTGAATGAGAAAAAGAGACTTACTGTAATTGAATATGATCCTTTACACTTCTCCTTTTTAATACCCTTTTTGAGGATTACACTTCTAAATATGCATCCTGTAGGGATGAAGTTCCTTTAAATAGTTAAAATCTTTATTATTCAATCAGTTGGTTTGTTTCATACTTCCACTAGGAAACATTCATATATGTGAAGCTATGTAAAACATCACCAGCAAAATATATACTAGTGCCCATTTGAAAGTAAATAGGGTCAGGTTGGTGGCCAAGACGGTGGAGTAGGAAGACCCTGAGCTCACCTCCTTCCATGGGCACTCCAAAATTACAACTGTTTACAGAGCAACTATTGATGAGAAAGAACAGAAGACTAGTAGAAAAGATCTTATACAACTGAAGATATAAAGAAGGAACCACAGTAAGACAGAGGGGCAGAGACACAGTATAATCAAGATCCATACCTCTGGGTGGGTAACCCACAAATGGATAATTACAATTGCAGAGGTTCTCCCCAAGGAGTGAGGTGTTCAAGCCCAACATGAGGCTCCCCAGCCCTGGGGTCCTCCATTGGGAAGATGAGCCCCCAGAACATTTGGCTTCGAAGACCAGTGGGACTTAATTTCAGGAGTGCCAGAGGGCTGTGGGAAATAGACTCTACTCTTAAAAGGGCGTGTATAAAATCTCACATGCTGGGCTTCCCTGGTGGCACAGTGGTTGAGAGTCTGCCTGCCGATGCAGGGGACATGGGTTCGTGCCCCGGTCTGGGAGGATCCCACATGTCATGGAGCGGCTGGGCCCATGAGCCATGGCCGCTGAGGCTGCGCGTCCGGAGCCTGTGCTTCACAATGGGAGAGGCCACAATAGTGAGAGGCCCGCATACTGCAAAACAAAAAAACAAAACAAAAAAAACCTCACATGCTCTGGAAACCAGGGCAGAAGCAGTAATTTTAAAGGAGCCTGGATCAGACCCACTGCTGATCTTGGAGAGTCTCCTGGAGAGGCAGGAGGCACCTGGAGCTCACTCTGGGGACATAGACACTGGTGGCAGCCTTTTTTGGGAGCTTTTTCTATCATCCTTTACTAATGGAGCTTGCAAGCACCATTTTAGAATCTTCCCTCTAGTGTATTAATGCCAGGACCTGGCCCTGCCCATCAGCCTATCTGCATCAGTACTGGGACACCTCAAGCCAAGCAACTAGCCAGGCAGGGACACACCTTCACCCACCAGCAGGCTGGTTGCCTTAAGAACCCCTGAGCCTACAGCTACTCCAGGACCTGGCTCTGCCCAACAAAGGGCCCAGGACCTGGCCCTGAATAGCAGTGTGCCTGCACTAGCCCTAGGACCTGCTGGGCACTGGCCCTGCCCACCAGCAGACCAACACCAACTTCGGAACACCCCACACTCCACAGCCAGCCATCTCAGAAACTAGCTCTGCCCATCAGCAGGCCAACACCAGCTCCGGGACCTCCAGGGCCCTGCAACCAGAGACCCCAGGATCCCCTGGACCTCTACAGCCAGCTGCCTTGTGACCTGGCCCTGCCCACCAGCGGCTGACAGCCTCCACACAAGGCAGGATCTGGCAACCAACCAGACTGGGGGCCAGCCATGCCTACCAGATTATCCACAGTAGTCAGCCAGCCACAACAGAAGGATCCACACAGCCCATGTAGGAGGTATCCCTATAGCATACAGCTCTGGTGACCAGAGGGAAGTGCACTGCTGGGACTCGTAGGACGTCTCCTAGAAAAGGCCAACTTCTTCAAGGTCGGAAAATGTAATCAACTTACAAAATACATAGAAATAAAAAAAGGAAGTTAGGAAAAATGAAGGCACAGAGGAACATGTTACAAACGAAGAAACAAGATAAAATCCCAGGAGAGCTAAGTGGAGATAAGCAATCTACCAAATAAAGAGCTCAAGGTAGTGATTGTAAAGATGATCAAAGAACCCAGGAGATGATTGGATTAACAGAGTGAGAAGTTAGAATTTTTTAACAAAGAGAAAGTGTAAGCAATGACCAAACAAAGATGAATACAATAACTGAAGTAAATACACTAGAGGGAATCAACAGTGGATTAGATGATACAGAGGAACGGATCAGTGAGCAGGAAGACAGAGTAGTTGAAATCACTGAGGTGGAACAGAAAAAAGAATAAAAAGAAATGAGGACTGTTTAAGAAACCTCTAAAACAACATCAAATGTACTAACGTTTGCGTAATAGGGGTCCCAGAAGGAGAAGAGAGAGAAAAAGGGGCAGAGAACATATTTGAAAACATAACAGCTGAAAACTTCCTTAACCTGGGGAAAGAAACAGATATCTAGGTCCAGGAAGCACAGAGAGTCCCAAACAGGATCAATCCAAAGAGGACCACACCAAGACATTGTAATTAAAATGGCAAAAATTAAAGAAAGAATATTAAAAGAAGCTAGGGAAAAGCAAAGTGTCACATACAAGGGAATTCCCTTAAGGCTATCAACTGACTTTGCAGCAGAAACCCTGCAGGCCAGAAGGGAGTGGCATGATATATTTAAAGTGATAAAAGGGAAAAACCTACAACCAAGAATGGCTTTCATTCAGTTTTGATGGAGAAATCAAAAGTTTTACAGATAAGCAAAAGCTAAGAGTTCAGCACCATCAAACCAGCTTTATAGGAAATGTTAAAGGGGCTTCTCCAAGCAAGAAAAGGCTGCAAGAAGAAATATGAAAATTATGAAAGGAAAAATCCCATTGGTAAAGGCAAATATACAGTAAAGGTAGTAAACTAACCACATATAAAGCTAGGAGGAAGATTACAGGAAAAAGGAGTGAAATCACCTATAACTACAATAAAGGATACACAAAACAAAAAAGATGTAAAATATGTCAAAACAGTAAATGTGGTGGGAGGGGGCATAAAAATGCAGGGTTGTTAAAATGCATTTGAACTTAAGAGATGAGCAACTTATAATAATCACGTATGTATATAAAGATTGCTACGTAGAAATGTTATGGTAACCACAAACCAAAAATCTATACTAGATACACAAAAAAGGGAAAGGAATCCGAACATAACACTAAGATACTCATCAAATCACAAGGGAAGAGAGCAAAAGAAGAACAAAAAAGGAGTATAAAAACAACTGAAAAGCAGTTAACAAAATGACCATAAGTATATACCTATCAATAATTAAATGTAAATGGATTAAATGCTCCAATCAAAAGACATAGAGTGGCTGAATGGATACAGAAACAAGACCCATATATATATACTGCCTACAGGAGACTCAGTTCAGATCTGAAGACGAAAACAGAAAGTGAAGGGATGGAAAAAGGTATTCCATGCAAATGGAAATGAAAGGGAAGCTGGGATAGCAATATTTATATCAGAGAAAATAGGCTTTAAAACAAAGTCTGTAACAAGAGACAGAGAAGGACTACTTAATGATAAAGGAATCAATCCAAGAAGATATAACAATTGTAAATATATATGCACCCAACATAGGAGCACCTAAATACAAAAAGCAAATATTAACAGACATAAAGTGAGAAATTGACAGCAACAGAATAATAGTAGGAGACTTTTAAAAAATTAATTTATGGGGGCCTCCCTGGTGGCGCAGTGGTTAGGAGTCCGCCTGCCGATGCAGGGGATACGGGTTCGTGCCCCGGTCTGGGAGGATCCCATATGCCGTGGAGCGGCTGGGCCCGTGAGCCATGGCCGCTGGGCCTGCGCATCCGGAGCCTGTGCTCCGCAACAGGAGAGGCCACAACAGTGAGAGGCCCGCATACCGCAAAAAGAAAAAAAAAATTAATTTATTTATTTACTTTTGGCTGCATTGGGTCTTCCTTGGGTTGCGCGGGCTTCTCATTGCAGTGGCTTCTCTTGTTGTGGAGTACGGGCTCTAGGCTTGAGGGCTTTAGTAGTTGTGGCTCTCAGGCTCTAGAGCACAGGCTCAGTTGTAGCACACGGGCTTAGTTGCTCCCCGTCATGTGGGATCTTCCTGGACCAGGGCTCGAACCCATGTCCCCCTCATTGGCAGGCAGATTCTTAACCACTGCGCCACCTGGGGAGCCCAGTAGGAGACTTTAACACCACACTTACCTCAATGGACAGATCATTCAGACAGAAAATCAATGAGGAAACACTGGCCTTAAACAACACATTAGACCTAAATGGGCTTAACTGACATATATACAACATTCCATCCAAAATCAGCAGAATACACATTCTTTTCAAGTGCACATGGCACAGTCTCCAAGATAGATCACATGCTAGGCCACAAAACAAGCCTCAGCAAATTTAAGAAAATTGAAATCATATCAAGCATTTTTTCTGACCACAATGCTATGAGGCTAGAAATCAACTATAAGAAAAAAAACTGCAAAAGACACAAACACATGGAGGCTAAACAGTATGCTACTAAACAACCAATGGATCACTGAAGAAATCAAAGAGGAAATAAAAAAAATACCTGGAGACAAATGAAAATGAAAACACAATGATTCAATATCTATAGGATCCAGCAAAAGCAGTTCTAAGAGGGACATTTATAGCAATGCCAGCTTACCTCAGGAAACAAAAATCTCAACCTAACATTACACCTAAAGGAGCCAGAAGAAGAAGAAGAAGGAAAACCCAAAGTTAGTAGAAGGAAAGAAATCATAAAGATCAGAGCAGAAATAAATGAAACTGAGACTAAGAAAACAATAGAAAGGATCAATGAAACTAAGAGCTAGTTCTTTGATAAGATAAACAAAACTGATAAACCTTTAGCCAGACTCATCAAGAAAAAAAAGAGAGGTCTCAAATCAATAAAATCAGAAATGAAAAAGGAGAAGTTACAACAGATACCACTGACATACAAAGAATCATAATAGACTGCTATGAACAATTATATGCCAATAAAATGGGCAACCTAGGAGAAATGGACAAATTTCTAGAAATGTATAATCTCACAAGACTGAACCAGGAAGAAATAGAAAACATGAACAGAACAATTACCAATAATGAAATTGAGTCAGTAATTTTAAAACTTCCAACAAACAAAAGTCTATGACCAGATGGCTTCACAGGTGAATTCTACCAAACATTTAAAGAAGAGTTAACACCTGTCCTTCATAAACTATTCGAAAAACTTGCAGAGCAAGGAACACTACAGGTCAGCATCACCCTGACACCAAAACCAGACAAAGATATCACAAATAAAATTACAGCCAGTATCACTAATGAACATAGATTCAGAAATCCTCAACAAAATATTAACAAACTGAATTCAACAATACATGAAAAGGATCATACACCATGATCAGGTGGGATTTATTCCAGAGATGCAAGGATGGTTCAGTATCTCGAAATCAATGTGATATACCACGGTAACAAGTTAAAGAACAAAAACCATATGATCATCTAAATAGATGCAGAAAAAGCTGGACAGAATTCAACATCCATTTATGATAAAACCTCTGAACAAAGGGGGAACATACCCCCAAATACTAAAGGCTATATATGACAGGCCCACAGTTAACATCATACTCAGTGGTGAAAAGCTGAAACCCTCTAAGATCAGGAACAAGACAAGGGCACCCACTCTTGCCACTTTTATTCAACATAGTATTGGAAGTCCTAACCACAGTAATCAGACATGAAAAAGAAAGAAAAGGAATCCAAATTCGAAAGTAAAACTGTGACTCTTTGTAGATGATGTGATACTATATATAGAAAATCCTAAAGATACTGCCAAAAAAAACTGTTAGAAATAATAAATTCAGTAAAATTGCAGGATACAAAATTAATATATAGAAATCTGTTGCATTTCTATACACTAACAACAAACTATCAGAAAGAGAAATTAAAAACCAATCCAACTTACCATCACATCAAAAAGAATAAAATACTTAGGAATACATCTAACTAAGGAGGTAAAAGATGTGTACTCTGAAAACTATAAGACCCTGATGAAAATATTGAAGAAGACATGGATGAAAAGATATACTGTGCTCATGGATTTGAAGAATTTATATTGTTAAAAATGACCATATTACCCAAGGCAATCTACAGATTCAATGCAATACCTATCAAAATACCAATGACATTTTTTACAGAACTATAACAAATAATTCTAAAGTTGTATGGTGGCGCAAAAGTTGCAGAATAGCCAAAACAATCTTGAGAAAGAACAAAGCTTGAGGTATTACACGCCCAGATTTCAAACTATACTACAAAGCTACAATAGTCAAAACAGCATGGTACTCTCACAAAAACACACATAGATCCATGGAACAGAACAGAGAGGCCAGAAATGAACCCATGCTTATATGGTCAATTAATCTATGATAAAGGAGGTAAGAATATAGTGGGAAAAAGCTGTCTTTTTCCCTCTTCACCAAATGGTGTGGTAAATCTGGACAGCTACATGCAAAAGAATCAAACTGGACTACTTCCTCACATTATGCACAAAAATAAATTCAAAATGGATTAAAGACTTAAATATAAAACCTGAAACCATAAAACTTCTAGAAGAAAACATAGGCAGTATGCTCTTTGACATTGGTACTAATAATATTTTTTTTGGATATGTCTCAGGCAAGGGAAACAAAACCAAAAATAAACAAATGGGACTTTATCAAATTGAAAAGCTTTTGCACAGTGAAGGAAACTACCAACAAAATGAAAAGGCTGCCTACTGAATGGGAGAAGATATTTGCAAACAGTATATCAGATAAGGGCTTAATATCTACAGTGTGCAAAGAACTGATAGAACTTCAACATCTAAAAAACAAACCAACTATAAAGTGGGCAGAGGAGCTGAATAGCTGTCTTTCCAAAGAAGACATACAGATGGCCAACAGGCACATGAAAAGATGCTCAACATCACTAATTGTCAGGGAAATGCAAATCAAAACCACAATGAGATATTACCTCACACTTGTCAGAATGGCTGTTTTCAAAAAAGGCAACAAATAACAAGTGTTGGTGAGGATGTGGAGCAAAGGGAACCCTCCTGCACTGTTGATGGGATTGTAAATTCGTGCAGCCACTATGGAAAACAATATGGAGATTCCTCCAAAAGTTAAAAATAGAACTATTATATTATCCAGCAATTCCACTCCTGGGTATTTATCCGAAGAATACAAAAACAATAATTAGAAAAGGTACATACACCCCTGTGTTCATCACAGCATTATTTACAACAGCCAAGATATAGAAGCAACCTAAATGCCCATCAAGAGATAAATGGATAAAGAAGATGTGGCATACACACACACACACACACACACACACACACACACACACACACACGAATATTACTCAGCCATATAAAAGAACGAAATCTTGTCATTTGCAACAACATGGATGGATCTAGAGGCTATCATACTAAGTGAAATAAGTCAGCGAAAGACAAACACTGTATGATTTCACTTATATGTGGAATCTAAAAAACAAAACAAATGAACAAAGTTAACCAAACATTAACAGAGTTATAGATACAGAGAACAAATAGGTTGCCCGAGGGGAGAATGTTGGGGGTAGGAAAGAATAGGTGAAGGAGATTAAGAGTTATAGACTTCCAGTTGCAGTATAAATGAGTCATAGGTATGAAATGTGCTGTGTTGGGAATATAGTCATAACTATGTAATATCTTTGAATTTTGACGTATCATAACTAAACTTATTGTTGTGATCATTTGGAAATGTGTAGAAATATCAAATCACTATGTTGTGTAACAGGAACTAACATAGTGTTATAGGTCAATTATACTTTAAAAACAAACTCATAGAAAGAGAGATCAGAGAGGTGGCATTATGGGGAGGGGAATTGGATGAAAGCAGTCAAAAAGTACAAACTTCCAGTTATAAGATAAATAAATACTGGGGATATAGTGGACCACATGATAAATATAATTAATAATGCTTTAAGTTATGTATGAAAATTGTTGAGAGTAAATCCTAAGAGTTCTCATCACAAGGGGGGGAAAAGGTAAATAGGGTTAGCTGGCAGCAAAACTTTCAATTTAGCTTGTTTGTCTTTAGCTCCAGATGTGTATGTGAACCTCTAAACAAATCTGTGCCAGGATCCTTGACTATAAATGGAGATAATAATAATGGCATCTTCATCATAGAGTTTTTGCATGGATTAAATAATATCCCCTATTTGAAGCACTTAGCACAGTGAAGTGACTGGAATATTGTGTATTAAGCAGTCCACAATTGTTTGCTATAGATAATAATTTCAAAATATATACTATCTTCAGTG
The DNA here is from genome assembly GCF_025265405.1 of Mesoplodon densirostris. Classification (NCBI taxonomy): domain Eukaryota; kingdom Metazoa; phylum Chordata; class Mammalia; order Artiodactyla; family Ziphiidae; genus Mesoplodon; species Mesoplodon densirostris. The sequence goes on along the minus strand of NC_082681.1, from coordinate 1,505,674 downwards.
TCTTACATTTCTAGATCCTATAAGAAGCCAATGAAAATAGGATGCATACTCTGATCCCAACAGATACAAGAACAGATGCTCAGAAGCTGGGCCAGTCCCTACCTCATCATACCCAAGAAATGGGGAAAAATTTAGAGTACCCTTTCCCTGTCCTGTTCCCCCTGCCCCCACTACAGTCTTTTCTCCTTTCTTCCTTGTCTGAGCACAGATTATATAACACCCTACTTCTGCCCCAGGAGTCTCAGATGTATATTTGATATAATACATTTAGCTTTATTTCATTTAAAACAAGGTGATCTTTTTATACTATAACGCTTATATTTCATATGGTAGCAAGTTTTATGCTTGCCTATATTTTTGGTAACAATTTTTGAATGAAGTGACATCTATCTTTTGTGCCAAAGATAAAGACAGTTTTATAGCATTCTTCAATGTCATTCCTCCTCTTTTTGTTTTCATATTGTAAATAATGTCTGGGTATCATGAGTTAAATCATATTCTTTTATAGAAGCATCACTCCGAGAATAAGGGCCTAGATAAAGTGATGGAGACTCAAGCCCAAGTGGATGAACTTAAAGGAATCATGGTCAGAAACATAGGTATGTTTCATGGCATACTCCGCATGCATGAGGGCAAAAATGATAATAGATTACTTGATTGGGGTCAAATCATTCTAGAGAGGCTGAAAGAGCACTTCCTTATTCTTAATATTGGAAGCTAATTGTCAGCTGAGATATGGATATTACTTACCTATGATACTGCCTGCTGTATGATGGTTTCTTTTTAGCACTTATGACTATTCATTCTAAATTTGTTAGCTTGCTTAGCAAGACTAAGCAAAGACTAAGACCCTTAAACAGTTCAGCAACTTAGAATAATTTAGTCAGTTTTGGCTGGAAATACCCAGATAGTTGATATCATCAGTATAGGCACTTAAAGTATAACTATTTGACCTCCTTAGAAAGTTTGTAGCTCTTGGCTGAGAAAGAATTGGACCAAAAAACTGTTGTATTCTTCAAGAGAATGAACTACGGCATGAATTCCATTGGCCTGTGTTTTGTCAAGAACCTATTTACCACATTAAAATAATCCAGAGAAATGCACTGTTTATTTTTTAATCGATTATAACAGTGGTATTTAGATTTAGGATGATGTTAATTTTTTAATAGCACCAGTTCTCACGATGTAGTCCCTGGGCCAGCAGCATCAGCATCCCCTGGGAACCTGTTACAAATGCAAATTTTCAGGCCCCACCCCAAGCCTACTGAATCAGAAACTCTTGGAGTGGGAAATCTGTGTTTTCACAAGCCCTCCAGAGGATTCCAGTGCATACTCAAGTTATAGAACCACTCTTAAATATATCTTCTAAGAGGAATGTCTTGCAGATAATAAATTCTTAATATAAAATTGAACAAAAATTAGTATATAAATGCTTTACAAGATATTTAACTGAGACGTCATTTCGTAGATGTCCATTTAATCATAATTTTGATTTTACTGTTTGAATTACTTTTACATTTATTATTAGAACACTTAAAAGTTATGAAAATACATTTTAAAAGTTTACTTTGTCTCAACATCCTAAAGTTTTATTTACATTTTCTTTCCTTTAAATTTTTACTTACATGTATACATAGTTAATCATAGTTTATATTCAGTTTTGTGGAGGCAGTATAATAGAGTAATCAAGATTTGGAGTCATACATGCCTGAGTTTGAGTCCTGATTTCACTTCCTACCTGCTGTTAGGCCTTGATCAGTCCTCTAACCTCTCTGACCTTTATTCCTTAATCTGCAAAAAGGAGGTAATAGAACCTGAGGTTACCAGGATAAAAGAGGTAATGTATGTAAAACACTGTGTACAGTCCCTGGCACATAGTAAGAGCTGAATGATTGTTAGCTGTTAGTCTACTTTATGCTCATACAGTATTTCTTTGAGTTATATCACAGGTGACCAATTATGTCCTTATGTTGGACACTTTGGGTCTTTAGAGCATTATTACTCAGAGTGCTGTTTTACAACCAGATAAGGAGCTTGCTCCAGAATAGAAGTCAATTCTGTGCTTCCTTCATTGAGAACATCTTGCTATGAAAATGTCAATTTGACTGAACAGTATACTTGGAGACTTAGTTGAGCAGTAGCAAACACTCTTAGGTAGCACTGATTTAGAGTTTGTGTTACAGTAACAGTACTGTTATAAATGTTTCTGTGCCTATTCTTCTTATTTTGTTGAGATTAGTTCCCAGGAATGGGATTAATAATCAAAAGGCAGAAACATTTTTATATTTCTTAATATGTATGTCTCTTGGTTATTTGAAGTGATTTCCTTTCATTGATTTTAGTTTTAAATATAGGTCTAGATGCAGACTAGAGAACTCTTAAATATATCTTTCAATATACCTGTTGAAAAACTACTAATATTTTTCTCTTTTTTTGGTCACCAAATATATTTATTTTGCCTAAAAGTGGAAGCAGCCAACTGCTACAATAGTATTTATTGCAGATGCATGTTTCCAGAAAATGAACCTTTTTAATCAACTCCTCTTAAATGACATTTATGTTTAGAATTACATAAATAGCAAATTTAAAATGTAGCAAAAACCTTCCTAATCATCTCCCTTTGATTTTTTTAACAGCTTTATTGACATATAATTCACATACCATACAATTTACCCATTTAAAGTATACAGTCCAATGGTTTTTACTATGTCCACAGAGTTGTATGACTATCACCACAATCAATTTTAGAACATTTTCATTACCCCCAAAAGAAATTCTGTACCCATTTACAGTCACTCCTCTCTTCCCCTCAACCTGCAGACCTAAGCAACAATTAATCTCCTTTCTGTCTGTATAGATTTGCTTGTTCTGGATATTTCATATAAATGGAGTTATATAAAATGTGGCCTTAGCAATTTTGAAGTATATAATACAGTATTGTTGACTACAATTAGTGTGCTGTACACTAGATGTTCAGAACTTACTAATCTTCTAGTTGCAAGTCTGTATCCTTTTACAACATCTCCCCAATTCCTGTACCCCCCAGCCCCTGGTAACCACCATTCTACTCTGGTTCTATAAGGTTCACATTTTTAGATTCCACATATGAGTAATATCATACAATATTTGTCTTTCTTTGACTAGCTTATCTCACTAAGCATGGTGCCCTCAAGATCCATCCCCATTGTTGCAAATGGCAGGATTTTCATTTTTCTCATGGCTCAATAATATTCCATTATATATATACACCACATCTTCTTTATCCATTCATCCATTGACAGACACTTAGCTTGTTTCCGTATCTTGGCTGTTGTGAAATAATGCTGCGATAAACATGGGAGTACAGATATCCTTTCAATATCCTGCTTTCATTTCCTTCAGATAGAAACCCAGAAATGGAATTGCTAGATATATATGGTAGTTGTATTTTTAATTTTTTTAAGGAAACTCCATACTGTTTTTCATAGTGATTGAACCAATTTACATTCCCACCAGCAGTGCATAAGGGTTCCCTTTTCTCCATATGCTCACCAACACTTATCTCTTTCTTCTTGATGATAGCCATTCTAACTGGTATGAGGTTGATATTTCATTGTGGTTTTTATTTGCATGTTCCTGATGACTTGTGATGTTGAGCATCTTTTAATGTACCTATTGGCCATTTGTATATCTTCTTTGGAAAAATTCTATTCAGTTCCTCTGCCCATTTTTTAATCCAATTGTTTGTTTTTTTGTTATTGAGTTGTATTAATTCTTTATATATTTTGGATGATAACTTCTTATCCAATATATGGTTTGTAAATATTTTCTCCCTTTCTATAAGTTGCCTTTTCATTTTGTTGATTGTTTCTTTTCATGTCCAGAAACTCTGTAGTTTGATGTAGTCCAACTTGTTGATTTTGCTTTTGTTGCTTGTGCTTTTGGTATGCTAAATATCATTGCAAAGACCAGTGTCAAGAAATTTCTTCCCTATATTTTCTTCTAGGTGTTTTATTGGTTTCAGGTCTTACATTTAAGTCTTTAATCCATTTCAAGTTAATTTTTTGAGTGATATATATAGGGGTCCAATTTCAATTTTCTGCATGTGGCTCTCCATGTGGTTTTCCCAACACCATTTGCTGAAGAGACCATCCTTTCCCCATTGAGTGTTCTTGACCCCCTTGTCAAATCGTAGTTGACTCTATATGTGGGGGTTTACTTCTGGTCTTTCTATTTTGTTCCAATAGTCCATGTATCTATTTTTGCCAGCAATACTGTTTTAATTACTATAGCTTTATAGTGTAGTTTGAAATCAGGAAGTGTAATGCCTCTGGCCTTGTTCTTCTTTCTCAGGATTACTATGGCTATTTGGAATCTTTTGTGGTTTCATATACATTTTAGGATTGTTTTTTCTATTTCCATCAAAAATGCCATTGGAATTTTGATAGAGATCACATTGAATCTGTAGATGAATTTGGGTACTATGAATATTTTAACAATATTAATTTTTCTGATCCATGAACATGGGATATATTTCCATTTGTTTGTATATTCTTTAATTTCTTTCATCAAAGTCTTGTAGTTTTTATCACACAGATCTTCACTTCCTTGGTTAAGTTTATTCCTAAATATTTTATTATTTTTTATGGTATTGTGATTGGGATAGTTTTATTACTTTTGTTGATATTTTGTTATTATATAGAAACAACTGATTTCTGTATGTTGGTTTTATATCCTGCAACTTGATTGAACTCATTGACTAGTTTTAACAGTTTTTTTTGGTTGAATCTTTAATATTTTCTATGTATAATATCATATCATCTTAAATAATGGCAAGTTTACTTCTTCCTTTCCAATTTGGATGCCTTTTATTTCTTTGTCTTGCTTGATTTCTCTAGCTAGGATTTCTAGTATTTTATGAATAATAGTGATGAGAGTGGGCACCCTTGTCTTGTTCCTGATCTTAGAGGAAAAGCTTTCAATCTTTCATCATTGCGTATGATGTTAAGCTATGGGTCTGACATAATGGCCTTTATTATGTTGAAGTAAACTCCTTCAATATTGAGTTTGTTGAGAGTTTTTGTCATGAAATTATGCTGAATTTTGTCAATTGTCTTTTCCCCATTTATTGAGATGATCATAAATATTTATCTTTCATTCTATTAATGTGGTATATCACATGTATTGATTTGTGTATATCAAACTATCCTTGCATCCCAGGGATAAATCCCACCTAGTTGGTGTATGATTGTTTTGATGTGTTGTTGAATTCAATTTGCTAATATTTTGAGAATTTTTGCACCTATATTCATCAGGAATATTGCTCTAGTTTTGTTTTCTCATAGTGTCCTTATCTGGCTTTGGTATCAGGGTAATGCTGGCTTTGTAAAATGCGTTTGGAAGTATTTCCTCCTCTTCCATTTTTTTCAAAAAGTTTGAGATGAATTGGCATTAACTTTCCTTTAAATGTTTGGTAGAATTCACCAGTGAAGCCCTTTGGTACTGGGCTTTTCTCTGTTGGGAGGCTTTTGATTACTGATTCAATCTCTTTGTTCATTATTAGAATCTTCAGAGTTTCTGTTACTTTCTGATTTAGTCTTGGTAGGTTATATGTTTCTAGGAATATATTCATTTCTTCTAGGTTATCCAGTTTGTTGGCATATAACTTTTCATAGTAGTCTCTTATGGTCCTTTGTATTTCTGAGCTATCAGTTGTGATATCTTCTCTTTCATTTCTGATTTTATTTATTTGAGTCCTCTTTTTTTCTTAGTCTAGCCAAAGCTTTGTCAATTTTGTTTATCTTTTCAGAAAACCAGCTCTTAGTTTTGCTGATATTTTCTATTGTTTTTCTGGTCTCTATTTCAGTTATTTCCACCATGATTTTTGTTATTTCCTTTCTTCTGCTAACTTTGGGCTTACTTTGTTTTTTTTCTAGTTCCTTGAAATGTAAAGTTAGGTTGTTTATTTGAGATCTTTCTATTTTCTTAATATATGCATTTATCACTATAAATTTCCCTTTGAGACTGCTTTTGCAGCATCCTCTAGGTTTTAGTGTGTTGTCTTTCCATTTTCACTTGTTTCAAGATATTTTTTATTTCTATTTTGATTTATTCTTTGACCCATTGGTTGTTCAGGAGTGTGTTATTTAATTTCCACATATTTGTAGATTTTCTAGCTTTCCTTTTATTGTTGATATCTAGTTTCATACCATTGTGGACAAAAAAAGATAGTATGATTTCAATCTTCTTGAGTTAGTTAAGACTTGTTTTGTGTCCTATCAGATGATCTGTCCTGGAGAATGTTCTGTGTGCACTTGAGAAGACTGTATTCTGCTGCTGTTGGATGAATTGTTTTGTACATGTCAGGTTCACTTGGTCTAATGTGTGTTTTGAGTCCAGTGTTTCTTTTTTGATTTTCTGTCTGGATGATCTATCCATTGCTGAAAGTGGAGTATTGAAGTCCCCTAATATTGTATTGTCTATTTCTTCCTTCAGATCTTTTAGTATTTGCCTAAGATAATTAGGTGCTCTGATATCGTGTGAGCATATCATTGATTGTTATATCTTCTTAATGAATTGACAACTTTATTATTTTATAATGACCTTATGTGTCTCTTGTTACCATTTTTGGTATACAGTCTTATTTTGTGTGATATAAGTATAGTTATACCCACTTTCTTTTGGTTTCTACTTGCATGGAATATCTTTTTCTATCCCTTCACTTTGAGCCTGTGTGTGGACTTAAATCTGGAGTGAGTCTCTTGTAGGCAGCATATAGTTGAGTCTTGTTTTTTTATCTGTCCAACCACTCTGTGCCTTTTGATTGGTAAATTCAATCCATTTACAGTTTGAGTAATTATTGATATGAAAGTACTTACTAATTACATTTCATTCATTGCTTTCTGCCTGTTTTATGGTTTCATTGTTCCTATTTCCCTCTACTTCTGCTTACCTTTTTAAATTGGTGATTTTCCGTGGTTGTGTCCTCTATTTCCCCTTTCTTTGTCTTTTGTGAATCTAATATAGATTTTTGTTTTGTGGTTTCCATTGGGCTTACATAAAGGCTCTTATAGATAAAATAGTCCATTTTAAGCTGATAGCAACTTAACTTTGCATACAAACCTCCACCCATTTACTATCCCTATTTTATCTTTTTGACATCACACTTTACCTCTTTTTATATTGTGCATTCATTAACAAATTATAGTAGCTGTAATTATTTTTTAATTAGTTTTTATTGGAGTATAGTTGCTTTTCAATGTTGTATTAGTTTCTACTGTACAGCAAAATGAATCAGTTATACATACACATATATTGCCTCTTTTTTTGGGTTTCCTTCCCATTTAGGTCACCAGAGTGCATTAAGTAGAGTTCCCTGTGCTATACAGTATGTTCTCATTTGTTGTCTATTTTATACATAGTATCAATAATGTATATGTGTCAATTTCAATTTCCTCACCCCCACCCCACTTTCCCCCTTGGTATCCATACATTTGTTCTCTATGTCTGTGTCTCTATTTCTGCTTTACAAATAAGATCATCAATACCATTTTTCTAGATTCCACATACGTGTGTTAATATACGATATTTGTTTTTCTCTTTCTGACTTACTCACTCTGTATGACATTCTCTAGGTCCATCCACGTCTCTGCAAATGACCCAGTTCCATTCCTTTTAATGGCTGAGTAATATTCCATTGTATATATGTACCACAACTTCTTTATCTGTCAGTGGACATTTAGGTTGTTTCCATGTGCTGGCTATTGTAAATAGTGCTGCAATGAACACTGGGGTGCATGTCTTTTTTTGAATTATGGTTTTCTCAGGGTATATGCCCAGTAGTGGGATTTCTGGGTCATATGGTAGTTCTATTTTTAGTTTTCTAAGGAACCTCCATACTGTTTTCCATAGTGGCTGTATCAATTTACATTCCCACCAACAGTGCATGAGGGTTCCCTTTTCTCCACACCCCCTCCAGCATTTATTGTTTGTAGACTTTTTGACGATGGCCATTCTAACCGGTGTGAGGTGATACCTCATTGTAGTTTTGATTTGCATTTCTCTAATGATTAGTGATGTTGATCATCCTTTCATGTGCCTCTTGGCCATCTGTATGTCTTCTGTGGAGAAATATCTATTTAGGTCATCCACCCATTTTTTGGTTGGGTTGTTTGTTTTTTTGATATTGAGCTGCATGAGCTGCTTATATAATTTGGAGATTAATCATTTGTCAGTTGCTTTGTTTGCAAATATTTCCTCCCATTCTGAGGGCTGGATTTTCGTCTTGTTTATGGTTTCCTTTGCTGTGCAAAAGCTTTTAAGTTTCATTAGGCCCCATTTGTTTATTTTTGTTTTTATTCTCATTACTCTAGGAGGTGGATCAAAAAGGATCTTGCTGTGATTCATGTCAAAGAGTGTTCTGCCTGTGTTTTCCTCGTAGAGTTTTATAGTGTCTGGCCTTACACTTAGATCTTAAATCCATTTTGAATTTATTTTTGCGTATGGTGTTAGGGCGTGTTCTAATTTCATTCTTTTACTCACAGCTATCCAGTTTTCCCAGCACCACTTATTGAAGAGGCTGTCTTTTCTCCATTGTATATTTTTGCCTCTTTGTCATAGATTAGGTGACCATAGGTATGTCAGTTTATCTCTGGGCTTTCTATCCTGTTCCACTGATCTATATTTCTATTTTTGTGCCATTGCCATACTGTCTTGATTATGGTAGCTTTGTAGTATAGTCTGAAGTCAGGGAGCCTGATTTCTCCAGCTCCGTTTTTCTTTCTCAAGATTGCTTTGGTTATTTGGGGTCTTTTGTGTTTCCATACAAATGGTGAACTTTTTTGTTCTAGTTCTGTGAAAAATGCCATTGGTAATTTGATAGGGATTACATTGACTCTGTAGATTGCTTTGCATAGTATAGTCATTTTCAAAATATTGATTCTTCCAATCTAAGAACACAGTATATCTCTCCATTTGTTTTTGTTGTCTTTGATTTCTTTCATCAATATCTTATAGTTTTCTGCATACAGGTCTTTTGCCTCCTTGTGTAGGTTTATCCTAGGTATTTTATTCTTTTTGTTGCAGTGGTAAATGGGATCATTTCCTTGATTTCTCCTTCTGATCTTTTGTTGTTAGTGTATAGGAATGCAAGAGATTTCTGAGTATAAATTTTGTATCCTGCTACTTTACCAAATTCATAGATTAGCTCTAGTGGTTTTCTGGTGGCATCTTTAAGATTTTCTATGTACAGTATCATGTCATCTGCAAACAGTGACAGTTTTACTTCTTTTCCCATTTGTATTCCCATTTGCATTTCTTTTGCTTCTCTGATCGCCGTGGCTAGGACTTCCAAAACTATGCTGAATAATAGTGGCAAGAGTGGACATCCTAGTCTTGTTCCTGATCTTAGAGGAAATGCTTTCAGTTTTTCGCCATCGAGAATGATGTTTGCTGTGGGTTTGTCATATATGGCCTTTGTTATATTGAGGTAGGTTCTCCCTGTGCCCACTTTCTGGAGAGTTTTTATCGTAAATGTGTGTTGAATTTTGTCAAAAGCTTTTTCTGCATCTATTGAGATGCTCATATGGTTTTTATTCTTCAATTAGTTAATATGGTGTATCACGTTGATTTTTGTATGTTGAAGAATCCTTGCATCCTGGTATAAATCCCAGTTGGTCATGGTGTATGATCCTTTTAATGTGTTGTTGGATTCTGTTTGCTAGTATTTTGTTCAGGATTTTTGAGTCTGTGTTCATCAGTGATATTGGCCTGTAAGTTTCTTTTTTTGTGGTATCTTTGTCTGGTTTTGGTGTCAGGGTAATGGTGGCCTTGTAGAGTGAATTTGGGAGTGTTCCAGCCTCTGCAGTGTTTTGCAAGAGTTTGAAAAGTATAGGTGTTAGCTCTTCTCTAAATGTTGATAGAATTCGCCTGTCGAGCCATCTGGTCCTGGACTTCTGTTTGTTGGACGATTTTTAATCACAGCTTCAATTTCATTATTTGTGATTTGTCTGGTCATATTTTTTATTTCTTCTTGGTTCAGTCTTGGATGGTTGTACTTTTCTAAGAATTTGTCCATTTCTTCCAGGTTGTCCATTTTATTGGCATAGAGTTGCTTGTAGTAGTCTCTTATGATCCTCTGTATTTCTGTGGTGTCAATTGTATCTTCTCATTTTTCATTTCTTTTTTTTTTTTTGTGGTACGCGGGCCTCTCACTGTTGTGGCCTCTCCCGTTGCAGAGCACAGGCTCTGGACGCGCAGGCCCAGCAGCCATGGCTCATGGGCCTAGCCGCTCCATGGCCTGTGGGATCTTCCCGTACTGGGGCACGAACCCACGTCCCCTGCATTGGCAGGTGGACTCCCAACCACTGCGCCACCAGAGAAGCCCCTCTAATTTTATTGTTTTGGATCCTCTCCCTTTTTTACTTGATGAGTCTGGCTAAAGGTTTATCATTTTTGTTTATCTTCTCAAAGAACCAGCTTTTAGTTTCATTGATCTTTGCTATTGTTTTCTTCATTTCTATGTCATTTATTTCTGCTCTGATCTTTATGATTTATTTCCTTCTACTAACTTTGGGTTTTGTTTGTTTTTTCTCTAGTTGCTTTAGGTGTAAGTTTAGCTTGTTTATTTGAGATTTTTCTTGTTTCTTGAGGTAGGATTGTATTGCTGTAAACTTCCTTCTTAGAACTGCTTTTGCTGCATCCCATAAGTTTTGGGTCATTGTATTTTCGTTGTCATTTGTCTCTAGGTATTTTTTGATTTCCTCTTTGATTTCTTCAGTGATCTCTTGGTTATTTAGTAACATATTGTTTAGCCTCCATGTGTTTGTATTTTTTACAGTTTTTTTTCCCCTGTGATTGATTTCTTATAGCATTGTGGTCAGAAATGATGCTTGATATGATTTCAATTTTCTTAAATTTACTGAGACTTGATGGTGACCCAAGATGTGATCTATCCTGGAGAAAATGTTCCATGAGCACTTGAGAAGAAAGTGTATTCTGCCACTTTTGGGTAGAATGTCCTGTAAATATCAATTAAGTCTATGTGGTCTATTGTATCATTTAAAGCTTGTGTTTCCTTATTTATTTTCTGTCTGCATAATCTGTCCATTGGTGTAAGTGGGGTGTTAAAGTCCTCCACTATTATTGTGTTACTGTCAGTTTCCCCTTTTATGGCTGTTAACATTTGCCTTATGTGCTGAGATGCGTCTATGTTGGGTGTATAAATATTTACAATTGTTATATTTTCCTGGATCGATCCCTTGATCATTATGTAGTGTCCTTCCTTATCTCTTATAATAGTCTTTATTTTAAAGTCTATCTTTTCTGATATAAGTATTGCTACTCCAGCTTTCTTTTGATTCCCATTTGTATGGGATATCTTTTTCCATCCCCTCACTTTCCGTGTGTATGTGTTTCTATGTCTGAAGTGGGTCTCTTGTAGACAGCATATATACGGGTCTTGTTTTTGAATACATTCATCTAGTATATGTCTTTTGGTTGGAGCATTTAATCCATTTGCACTTAAGGTAATTATAGATATGTATGTTCCTATTACCATCTTCTTTATTGTTTTGGGTTTGTTCTTGTGGGTCTTTTCCTTCTCTTGTGTTTCCCACCTAGAGAAGTTCCTTTAGCATTTGCTGTAAAGCTGGTTTGGTGGTGCTGAATTCTCTTAGCTTTTGCTTGTCTGTAAGGCTTTTGATTTCTCCATTGAATCTGAATGTGATCCTCACTGAGTAGAGTAATCTTGGTTGTATGTTTTTCCCTTTCATCACTTGAGATATGTCCTGCCACTCCCTTCTAGCCTGCAGAGTTTCTGCTAAAAAATAAGCTGATAAGCTTATGGGGATTCCCTTCTTGGTTATTTGTTGATTTTCCCTTGCTGCGTTTAATAGTTTTTCTTTGCATTTAATTTATGTTAGTTTGATTAATATGTGTCTCGGTGTTTTTCTCCTTGGGTTTATCCTGTATGGGACTCTCTGCACTTCCTGGACTTGATTGACTATTTCCTTTCCCACATTAGGGAAGTTTTCAACTACAATCTCTTCAAATATTTTCTCAGTACCTTTCCCTTTCTCTTTTTTTTGGACCCCTGTAATTCAAATGTTGGTGTGTTTAATGTTTTTCCAGAGGTCTCTTAGGGTGTCTTAATTTCTTTTCATTCTTTTTTCCTTATTCTTCTCCATGGCAGTTATTTCTACCATTCTATCTTCCAGCTCACTTCTCCATTCTTCTGCCTCAGTTATTTTGCTGTTAATTCCTTCTAGTATATTTTTCATTTCAGTTATTGTGTTGTTCATCACTGATTGTTTCTTCTTTAGTTCTTCTAGGTGCTTGTTAAATATTTCTTGTATCTTCTCTATCCTTGCCTCCATTCTGTTTTCAAGATCTTGGATCATCTTTACTGTCATTACTCTGAATTATTTTTCAGCTAGATTTCCTCTCTCCTTTTCATTTATTTGGTCTTGTGGGTTTTTACCTTGCTCCTTCGTCTGCAACATATTTCTTTGTCGTCTTATTTTGTCTGACCTACTGTGTTTATGGTCTCCTTTCCACAGGCTGCAGGGTCGTAATTCCTCTTACTTCTGTTGTCTGCCCCCTAGTGAGTGAAGTTGGTCCAGGGGCTTGTGTATGCTTCCTGGTGGAAGAGACTGGTGCCTGTCCTCTGGTGGCTGGAACTGTGTCTTTTCCCTCTTAGGGCAGGGCCGCATCAGGTGGTGTGTTTTGGGGTTTCTGTGAGCTTAGTACAACTTTAGGCAGTCTGTCTGCTGATGGGTGGGGCTGTGTTCCTGTCTTGTTGGTTGTTTGGTGTGAGGTGTCCAGCACTGGAGCCTGCAGGCAGTTGTGTCGGGCTGGGTCCTGGTGTTGATGTGGATACCTCCAGGAGAACGTGCACCTATTAATATTCCCTGGGCCCGGGGATTCTCTGGCAGTCCAGTGTCCTGGAGTTGACGCTCCCACCCCGGAGGCCCAGGTCCGACCCCTGGCCAGGGATCCAAGAGCCTACAAGCTTCACAGAGCGGCCAGAGAAAAAAGGAAAAATAGAAAAGAAAACAAACAGACAAAATCCAAGACAAATAGCAAAAACAACAGCAAAGAGACAGCAGCAGCAACAACACAACAAACACACACGCAGGAAAAAGAAAAAATAAAAACAAAACAAGAGCACAAACAAACAAAGGAATTCAAAGATGAGAATAGTCCATAAGGACTAAACTAACAAAAACAAAAAAATGAAAAATAAAACTAAAACAGAAAGCAAACAGCAAAAAAAGTGAAGAAAACAAAATAGAGACATAAAAACAATAAAAAAATAAAAGGGAAAGAACAAAAAACAGAATAAACTCACAAAACAACAAAAAAGTAAAGTAAAAATTTAAAAATATATATGTTAAAAAATTCTTTTTAAATAAAAATAAAGAATAGAAAGGTAAAAAATAATAAAAGCAACAGCACCAACATCTGAACAAAATGAAACAAACAAAAAAGAATAATAGTAATAAGAATATTTTCTTGGGGCCTCCTCTGTCAGTGTCCTTGCCCCCACAGTGAGCCAGAGCCAATCCTTGTCTCCTCAGGAGGCCTTCCAATACCTCTAGTTAGGCCTCGGGACCTGCTGTGGGTACTGTGGGGCCAGCTCAGACTCTGACCTGGCCAGACTCCTTGCCCCCAGTGTCCACTGCTGCAAAGGCTAGACTGGTCTCAGTTGTGGAACACTCGTTGTCTACTCAGGTATTTCACAGACGCAGGATTTAGCAAGCCAACCTCAGGGATGTAATCCGCGGCTTGCGCAGCTGCACAGAAAGATTTCCATTCCTCTTCCTTAGTCACTGCCCCTGGGCCTCAGCTTTGGTTTTGACCCCACCTCTGCGTGTGCACCACCCTCAGGCATCTGTTCCTTGCCCAGGTGAGAGGGAGCGAAAGCAGTGGCTGCTTGCGGCACACTTACTCAGGCCAGGGAGGGGTACAGCAGCCACAGTTGGGCTGTGTGCAAATTGCCTGCAGTGGCAGAACCAGCAGGCAGTTGCAGCAGACTGGCACACTCGCTCTGGTGAGAGTCCCTCCCAGTGCCCGCGTAGGCAGGAGCTGGAATGTGGGGGCAGTGGTGGTCCTGCCCCCCACATGTCTCTCAACAATGGCACCTTGCTTCCCAGGCAGGACCACACTTCCTCTAGGGGCATTCCCAGCCGCGCATCCCCTCACTCCTGTCCCCTCTGCTATATCTACACAGCCAACAGCACTCCTCTCCCCAGACCCATTCTCCCAACCCCACACTTTAGTTCTCAGCCCCGCCAGCATCGACAGACTTTTGTACCAGGCAGGGGTGCCCAGAGCTGATTCCCAAGGAGGCTTTGGGGTGTGCAGCACTCAGTCCCCCAGAGCCCACGGGCAGAGACCCCAGCTCGAGGGGCAAGTGGGCCTGCTCAGATGGGAGCCCCTCTCAGTGCCTGCAGAGGCCGAAGAAGCCGGTGGGTGGGGAAAGGGCTTGTAATGGCGGCTCCATCCCTCACGTACCACTGAACAATGACACCTTGCTTCTATGGTATCCTGGGCTTTTTCCACAGACTTTCCTGGTTGTGGAGCTCCTTACTCCTGTCCCTTCAGGCTGTCTTCTCACAGCCAACAGCTATCCCCTCCCTGGGTCCACACTCCAAACCCCACTTTCCAGCACCCAGCCCCCCTCCGTAACAGGCAACTCATGACTCAGGCCAGAATGTGCAGAGCTGTGGTGTAGACCATGCATGCAGTATTTGTCCTGCCTTCCACAGAGTGTCCACTGCATTCTCCTTTGATCCCCCAAAGGTCCGTTTCTGTCCCAGCTGATATCCCCACTGTGAGGGAGTTTTTCTGAGTGTGGGGACCTCCCCTCACCTTCAGCTTCCCGCCAGATTGCTGGTCCCTGTTTTGATTCCTCTTTTCTTTTTCTCTTCTTTCTTTCATCCTACCTCATTGTGAGGGGATTTTTCTTGTCCTTTTAGGTTGTCTGAAGTCCTCTGCTAATGTTCAGCAAGTGCTCTATGAGAATTGTTCCATTTGTAGATGTATTCTTGATGTACTTGTGAGGAGTGACAAATTCCATGTCCTCCTATTCCACCATCTTGACTCCTCTCCAGTAGCTGTAGTTATTTTTAATACTCTTTTGCTTTAACCTTTATACTGTAGTTGTGTTTAACACACCATCCTATTACAGAATTAGAGTGTTCTAAATCTGTATACTTACCTTTACCAGTGTATTATATACCTTCATATGTTTTCATTTCACTAATTAGAGTCTTTTCCATTCAGCATTTCTTGCATTGCAGGTCTGGTGGTGATGAAATCCCTCAGCTTATGTTTGTCCGGGAACATCTTTATTTCTCCTTCATATCTGAAGGATAACTTTTCCATGTAGAGTATTCTTGGCTGACAGTTTTTTTCTTTCAACATTTTGAATATGTCATTCCACTCTCTCCTGGCACGTAGGGTTTCTGCTGAGAAAACTGCTGATAACCTAATGGGGGTTCTTTTGTAGATCACAGTCTTTTTCCTCTGGCTGCTTTTAGGAATTTCTCTTTGATTTTTGACAGTTTCATTGTAATTTATCTTAAGAAGGTCTTTTTGCATTGAGATAATAGGGTGATTAGCATCATGAATTTGGATGTCCCAGTCTTTCTTTGAGTTTGGGAAGTTCTCAGCTATTATATCTTTAATAACTTTTCTGCCTTTTATCCCTCTCTTTTCCTTCTGGAACCCCAGTTATTATAATATTTGTATGTTTGATGGAGTTCGGAGTTCTATAGATCACATAGGCTTTCTAAATCACTCTTTTTCATTATTTTTTCTTTGTTATCCTCTGATTTCAAATTTCCTATACTTTAGCTCATTTAATCTATCTTCCACTCAGTCTACTCTGAGATAGATGCTCTCTATTGCATTTTTCATTTTACTCATTGAATTCTTCAGCTCCAGAATTTCTGTCTGGTTGTTTTTCATGATTTCTATCTCTTTATTAAATTTCAGATTTTGTTCATGTACTGTTTTCCTGATTTCGTTGAATTGTCTTTCTGTGTTCTCTTGCTGCTCTTTTGGTTTCCTCAAAACTGCTATTTTGGGCTTCCCTGGTAGCGCAGTGGTTGAGAATCTGCCTGCTAATGCAGGGGACATGGGTTCGAGCCCTGGTCTGGGAAGATCCCACATGCCACAGAGCAACTAGGCCCGTGAGCCACAACTATTGAGCCTGTGCGTCTGGTGCTTGTGCTCCGCAACAAGAGAGGCCGTGACAGTGAGAGGCCCGTGCACCACGACGAAGAGTGGCCCCCGCTCACTGCAACTAGAGAAAGCCCACGCACAGAAACGAAGACCCAACACAGCTATAAATAAATAAATAAATAAATAAATAAATAAATAAATAAATAAATAAATAAATAAATGAAATTTTTTTAGAAACTGCTATTTTGAATTCTTTATCAGCTAGATCCTAAAATTTCGTGTCTTTGATTTTGGTTATTGGTGAATGATTATTACCTTTTGGTGATATCATGTTTCCTTGATTCTTCATGTTCATTGGAGTTTTGTGTCACTGCTTTCACGTATGAAGTAGCAGACACCTCCTCAAAACTTTGCTAATTGCCTTCAGGTGGGAAATATTGTTCATACATCCTGTTATATCTGGGGTTTTCTCTGACCTTGTGTGGATATACCTGCTCCATGCTTCTTGCTCCCTCTTGTGGCATAATTATTAAGCTTTTATGTCTTGTCTGGTCTTACAGCTCACCAGGATGTCTGCTAGAACCTCTCTTTTGTTTTTCAGAATGTAGCACTACAGTTCAAGTTTTTGGTTTGTCCCTTTCACATAGACCCTGGTCAGATATTTTGAGAGCACTTTTTTATTGGAGCTTGCTCTTGCCACTGAACTCAGGAGCACATATAAGGAGCTGGCCGGAGAGTGGGAGGAGGTGTGAGTCTTGCACTCTGGGCATTGGGGGTGACTGTGGGACTGGTGAGGGGATCATTGGTTGAGGGTTTCCCAGAAGCTCACAGATGGACTTTCCACTGAAGTCCTGAACACAGTCATCAGGAACTATATCCCTTTAATATTGATATTCTTACCTGCTTCTTTACTAATTTCTTCCCTTCCCCCAGTCATGGAGGTCCCAGTCTCAAATTTGTTTTGTTTTGTTTTGCTCCAGTAGCATGCTAGAATCTCCCCTCAGCAAGGCTGGAGTTCTACAAATTCTCTTTTGTCCTTGTGTGCCTGCTCAAGTCAGTACTCTTCAGGTTTTCCCCAACCCAACCATGGCCAAGAGGGATTGGGGCAGGTTCACTGGTCCTGCTGATTCCACAGCTCATACAATGGTCTTTCTGCCTATTACTGATGCACAGGTGGATGAGACTCCTCCCAGGTCCCTTGGCATACCTGGATCCCAGAACTCTAACAGAGGGACTTTTGTTCGTGGATGGATGTCTAACTAGTTGTTTAAAAGGGGGGACAAAAAGGAATATCTTATGCCACTATGATGCTGACATCACTTGTCCTTGTTATATTCAGAGTTGAGCTCAGTCTCTCTCCCCTATTCCAATAATCTTGACCCCTATTGCAATAGTCTTGAATAAAGTCTTTCTTACCATTTTTGACAAGTGCCAGAATAATTTCTTTTTAATAGTATCTCTCTTCCAACATCTTTCTTGCCTTGTTCCCATTTTTTTATGCTATTGTAAATTGAATTTTTCTCTTTTTTTCTTGGATTTTTCATTGCTCATGTATAGAAATACAGTTGTTTTTTGTATTTTGATCGTGTACAATCTTGTTGAACTCATTTAATAGTTCCTTATGATTTTATGTATATAGGATCATACCATCTGAAAGTAGAGTTTTAATTCTTCCTTTCCAATCTGGATAACTTTCATTTCGTTCTCCTGCCTAATTGCCCTGGCTAGAACCTCTGGTACAGTGTTGAATGAAAGTAGCAAGAGTGGACATCCTTGTCTTATTCCTGATCTTAGAAAGACTTTCACAGTTATGTATGATGTTAGCTGTGGTTCTTTCATAGGTGCCATTTGTCAGGTTCAGGAAGTTCCCTTATGTTTCTTGCTTGTTGAGTTATCATGTAAAGGTGTTGGTTTTTGTCAAGTCCTTTTTTGTATCTAATGAAATGATCATACTGTTTTTTGTCCTTTATTTTATTAAAACATTACAATAGTTGATTTTTGAATACTAAATCAACCTTTCATTTCTGAAACAAATGCCACTTCATCATGGTGTATAATCCTTTTTATATATTGCTGGATTCATTTTGCCAGTACTTTACTGAGGACTTCTTATGTCTTTATTCATAAGAGATATTGATCTATTATTTTCTTGTGATATCTTTATCTGGTTTTGATACCAGAGTAATACTGACCTTATAGGATGAGTTGCAAGTGTTCCCTCCTCTTCTGTTTTTAAAAGAATTTGTGAAAAATTGGTATTAATTCTTCTTGAAATGTTTGGTAGAATTCACCCTTGAAGCCATCTGTGCTTGTGCTTTTCTTTCTGCAAAGTTTAAAAATTACTGATTCAATCTCTTTATTTGTTGTAGCTCTATTCAGATATTCTGTTTCTTCTTGAGTCTGTTTTGGTGGTTTGTGTCTTTCTAGGAATGTATCCATTTCATTTATCTAATATGCTGACATACTCTTGTTCATAGTATTCTCTTAGGATCCCTTTCATTTCTATGAATTTGATAGTTATTATTTTAGTAATTTGAGTATTCTCTCTTTTTTTGGTCTGTTTATGCAAATATTTGTCAATTTTGTTGATCTTTTCAAACCTACTTTTGGTTTCATTGATTTTCTCTATTTTTCTTTTATGCTCTATAT
This sequence comes from Mesoplodon densirostris, assembly GCF_025265405.1. Lineage (NCBI taxonomy): Eukaryota > Metazoa > Chordata > Mammalia > Artiodactyla > Ziphiidae > Mesoplodon > Mesoplodon densirostris. The sequence continues at coordinate 1,486,858 of NC_082681.1, read as the reverse complement.
ATTTTTTCTGCTCTAATGTTTATTATCTACTTCCCTCTGTTAGCTTTGGATTTAGTTTGCTCTTCTTTTTCCAGTTCCTTAAGATAGAATGATAGGTTATTAATTAGGGATCTTTTGTCTTAGTCAACTTAGAGTACTATAAAAAATTACTATAGACTGGGTGGCTTAAACAAAAGAAATTGATTTTCTCACAGTTCTGGAGGCTGGAATTCTAAGGTCAGGGTGCCTGCATGGTTGGGCTCTGATGGGAACTCTCTTCCCAGCTTGCAGATGGTGCCTTATCACTGTGTCCTCACATGGCTGGAAGTAAGACAGGGAGCAAGCTCTCTGGTGTCTCTTCTTATAAGGCCACTAATCCCATCATAAGCCTTCATGGCCTCATCTAAATCTAATGATCTCCCAAAGACCCCATCTCCAAATACTATCACATTAGGGGTTAGGGCTTCAATATATGAATTTGTGGGGACTCAATTCAGTCTATAACATTTTTCTTCTCTGTAATGTAGGTGTTTGCTGCTATAAATTTCCTTCTATTCACTGCTTTTACTTCATCCCATAAGTTTTCCTTGTTATTGATTTCTAATTTCATTTCACTGTTGAGTGAAGCAGCTGAGCTCCCCCTCCCCCAAGTAAGTTTCTAATTTCTGCTCTTTTTCCTGTGTATGGATCACACTTCCCTGTTTCTTTTCATATCATAACTTTTTTTGAAAATTGGACATTTTCGATAATGTAGCAACTCTGGGTACTGATTCACAACCCCTAGGGTGTATTGTTTGCTGGTTTATTTGTTTAGTGACTTGGCTGCACTTTTACTTTGAAGTCTGTTTCTCCCACAGTGTGCAGTCTCTAATGTCACCTCTCAGAGGAAACAATCTTGGACATACACATAATCACCCTGGAATGACACAGCTCTCTTGTTTCTTTTCCTAATCTCCCTATTAAGCCTGCCTCTGTGGTACCTCACCCAGTTGTTAGCCTCCATTAATTGCAGACTAATTGTTCCATTTTTATTTTTCTGACAATTTCCCATACATAAAGTCCTCCAGTGATCTAATTAGATTTGCATTCCCTTGTGTTTGAGGCCAGTCTTAGGTATTTGTTCTGACCTCAGGAGGGTTCTTCTTAGCTGACTCTTCCCCCAGGTACTCTCTGTTAAACTTCTAGCTGTCACATGGTTTAGCTTGTTATTCTCATGAAGCTCCCAGCTTTACTGTAACTGCTTATCTCTCAAATTTCCATTGTTTTGACAGCACCCTTAGGCTTGAACTTCCCCATACTCTGTTCCAAATAAAGTCTATTTTCTAAGGAAAGCTCTCTGTTCTTAAGTCCTGCCTTTCCCCCTGGGAACAATCTATGAACCACTGTTCTGGAGCTATGGATAGGGACAGTGGACTCCTTCTCTTGGAGTGACACCCTTGCCCTACCAGTGGAGTGCTGGGTAACCCTGGTTTTCTTGGCTTGCCTCTCCCAGTGTGGAACCTCTACTCTATGAGTTACGTCAGGGCAGGGGCACTCAGAGCCCACTATTCTTGGCCTGCCACCTGCGGTAGAGCTTCTGCCCTGTGCATGGGGGCTAGGTAGATGGAGGAAGCCTCACACCTACCAGTCATGCCATGCTGGAATAGAGCTTCTGCCTTATGGACCTGGGTATGGGGTGAGGTAGGAGGATAAATGCTGATGAGTTGCCCCTCCTGGGGGCAAAGCATAGCCTTTGAATGGGACCTGAGGGGAAAGAGTGCTCCCAGGCTTTATTTGCCAGGAGTAGAGCTTCCATCTCACTGAACTGAAGCATGGAGTAGATCATGTCTCAAATGCCATAGACTCTCACTTTTCTTACTAAGAATTCATTGATTTTCTTGTGTAAGTGTTTCTTCATTTGCTGTATGCCCTTAGGACATTCACAGTTTTCAGAGACTTTAAATTGTTTTTGTTTGATTTTATAATTTTTACCAGTTATGGTGGTTTTATTGGAGAGAAGCTCTGTGGAGCTCCTCACACTGCAATTCTGGAAATGTCCAACTCTCATTTATTTTGTAGGTGCTTTTTTTGTTTTTAGTCTCAGATTATACCCTTAATTCAGGTGTTTGCAAACTACAGCCCTTGGATCAAATCTGGTCTCTTTTTCTAAATAAAGTTTCATTGGAACACAGTCATGCCCATTCATTTATGTATTGTTTATGTCTGACAGAGTTCAGTAATTGCAACTGAGACCATTTGGCCCACAAAGCCTAAAATATTTAGTGTCTGGCCCTTTACAAAAAAACTGACAACACCTACTTTAGTTGATAAGCTTTACTAAGGTCTTTCATTACTTAAAGATATAAGTGCTTCCATAGAAAATATGAGTTGTCAAGAATACCAACAATAATTAAAATCAGATTTGGCTTAAAGGCAAAATTAGTAGATTTGTAGTATAAACATATTTTTTTGTTTTTCCAACATTTTCAGATCTGGTAGCTCAGCGAGGCGAAAGATTGGAATTATTGATAGATAAAACAGAAAATCTCGTGGATTCGGTAAGTATGGGATATGGTAATGTTTTTCCAGGGTGTAAACTAGAGAAACTGTGGTTGATGGCTAATATAATAGGGAAATGTCTTAAATTCAATACTTCAGTGGGGTTTTTTTTTCCGTTCTAACCCCCATTATGTGACTACGTTGTGATCATGAGGATATCAATGAGGCATAGAAAAAAGCCACAACCCATTAATAGCCATTAAGGAAGCTTTCGTTTGGAAAACGTACTCAACATAAAGAAGCAATTTTTTAAAGCTTTGGATTGATGCCTACATAATTTAGCACCTTAGCTACATATACCAGTCTGTTCTCTGTATATTCGTAAAACACAAAAGTGCGGGACAGTTGTGACCCATTATGGATCCTAAAAATCAGACAGTTCAGCCACTTTCTTGCTTACCATGACAGCTTGAGCTTTTTTTGTATTAAGTAAGAGGCAGAGATTGATAGGGAAGGATGTGTCCCTGTAATCTACTTATGCTACAGTTACGTGTGTCTCCACATTTTCCATCTGGTTGGTGGATGAAAGTTTTCAGGAAAGATGATACATATACAGTGAATAGAAGGACAGCAGAGATCAGTTACAATTTGGGTCTACACAATTACAAATTTACATGAAGAGTAGAAATTTACCCCTTGAAACAGATATCAGTGAGTGATCTTTTTCATTCTTACTGACAGGTAGATTGTAGTGGTTAAGAGCACAAGCTCTAGAGTCTGGTTGCCTGGGATTGAATCCCAGCTCTGTCACTCACTAGTTGTGTGACCTTAGGCAAGTTACTTAAACTCTCTATGCCTCAGTCATCATCATCTGTAAAATGAAGATGAATCCTTTTCATAGTGTTTTGAGGGTTAAAGCACACAATGCATGCAAAATCCCTAACACAGTGTCTGATACATAGTAAGAGCTATTTAAAGGTTTATTGTTATTGTTAGTTTTACAGAGACATCTATTAACAGTAGGTCTTAGGAGGATAATAGATTTTTCACCAAAGTACATGGAAATTGGAGGAAGAGTGGCACCATACAGGAAGTTAAGACACCAGGGTTCTATAATGGCTCATTTTGTAAACCGTTGCTTGGGGACAAAGAGAGAAAACAGGTGTCTGATTGTAGATCTGATGACAAGTTTTTTTGTACTTCGAATCTATCTCTTAGGTATCCTTAGTCCCTGAAGATGACCCTATTTAGCTGGAGTGGCCTGTGTTTGACCAGTACTAGTATAGTCTGCACTTTCCAAAAAAAGCTTTCTTAATTTTGTTGACTACATCACCCAGATTAACAAAAGGTACTCATTAACTGCTGCCTCTTTTTATGGAGGAATAACAAATACAATAAAGTACAGCAAACGTACTACTTTTAGTAAGTGTGCAGCTCAGCTATTTTTTTACATATGTTTATACCCATGTAACCACCACCTAGGTCAAGATATAAAACACTATCAACACCTCAGAAGGCAGCCTCAAGCCCCTTCCAGTTAATAATCCCCAACAGAAGTAATTTTTCTGACTTATATCACCCTAGATAATGTTTTTCCCGTTCTTAAAATGTATAGAAAAATGGAAACGTATGTTATATATTTGCGTATGTCCCCTTTCACTCACCAGTATGCCTATGAGATGCATCCATGTTGTTGAATGTAGTAATAATTTATTATTTTTTATTGTTTTGTACTACATATTCCATTGTATAAGTCTACCTACCACTATTTATCCATTCTCTGTGGGGCTTTAATTCTGGATCCTCTGTTTTGTTCCATTGTTCTCTTTGTCTATCTTTATGCCAGTACCACACTGTATTGCTAACTGTAGCTTTATAGAATTCCCTAAGTCCTTCACTATGTTCTTCTCCAAGACTGTCTTCACCATTTTAGGTCCTTTGCATTTCCGTTTGTGTTTCAGAATAAGCTTGTTATTTTCCATCCTTAAAAAAATTTGTATCTTTGATTGTGATTGCATTTAACTGATAGGTCAATTTAAGGAGAATTGGTAATCTTGACAGCATTGAGTCTTCCTATCCATAAACCTGGCATATGTCTGCTTTTGCATCAGATTTCTTTAATTTTTCTCACCAGTGTTTTTTAGTTTTTGGTGTACAAGTCTTGCACATATTTTGTGAAATATACCTTTGAGAATTTCATGCTTTTGCATTCTACTGTAAATTTAAAATTTTGTTTTCCAACATTTATTGCTAATTATATAGAAATGAAATTAATTTTTGTATATTGACCTGGTTTGTATCCTTCAACTTTGCAAAATTCACTTACTAGTTCTACAAGCTTTTTTGTAGGTGCTTACATTTTATTTCTTTTCCTTGTATTATTGCACTGGCTAGAACCTGCTACACAATAGTGAAGACAAGTCATGACTGGACATTCTTGAATGAAGCACATCTTATGGAGAAAAATTCAATATTTTCACAATTATGTTGTTAGCTGTAGATTTTTAATAGGTACCTTTTATCAGGTGAAACAAGTTCCTTCAATTCCTCATTTCAGAGTTTTATTCATGAATTTTATCAAATATTTTTTCTCTATTTATTGAGAATATTATGTTGTTTTTCTCCTTTAATCAGTTAATATGACTGAACCTAACTTACTAAACTAATATGTATTTCTGAATGTTAAACTAACCTTGCATTCCTTCAAGATCATGATACAGTATCCTTTTTATATAATACCTTATTGGATTTGCTATTGATTTATTCAGGAATTTTGTATCTGTGTTCATGAGGGATGTTAGTCTATAATTTATTTTTCTTTTTGGGCTTTGGTATCAGGGATATACTGGCCCCATCAAACAGGTTGTGAAATGTTACCTCTCTCTGTCTATCCTCCAAAAGAGTTTAGGTGGTATCGACATTATTTGCTCCTTTGCTGTTTGGAAGGATTCACCAGTGAAGCAATCTCAGCCTGGAGTTTTCTTTGTGGGAAGGTTTTAAATCTACCATTTTACTATTTGTTTCCTTTTTTTTTTACCATCTGTTCTTTGTTCCCTTCACTCTCTTTTTCTGCCTTCTATTCCATTAATGAGTACGTCTTAAATTCCACTTTTATTCTGTTTTGTTATTTTGTGATTGCTTTAAGGTTTACAGTATAAGGCTTTAACTTACAGTCTACCTCCAAGTGGTATTATCCCACATCACAAATAGTATGAGAACCTTATAATAGTATACCTCCAATTTTTACCTGGCCTTGGTGCTATTTTTGTCATACTTCTATTTACACATATAACCTTCAAAAGATATTTAAATAATAAGAAAAACATCTTTTCTATTTATCCATGTAGTTAATATTTCTCGTAACTCTTCATTCTTTTGTGTAGATCCATATTTCCATCTGGTGACATTTTCTTTCTGCCTGTAGGATGTCTTTTAACATTTCTTGTAGTGTAGGTCTGCTAGTAATGAATTCTTTCAGTATTTGTATATCTGAAAAGTCTTTATTTCACTTCCTTTTTTTAAAGATATTTTCACAGAATAGAATTCTATATTATTTTTTTCTTTCAATATTTGAAAGATGTTTCATCACTGTCTTTTATATTGTTTCTGACAAAAATTCCACTGTTGTTTTTACATATATAATGTGTCTTTTTTTCCTCTGGGTGCTTATAAGATTTTTCTATCATTGGTTTTAAGAAATTTGATTATAATATACTTTGGTGCAGTTTTCTTTATGTTTCTTCAGGTCTGGGTTTGTTGAGCTGTGGGTTTGTAGTTTTTATCAAATTATGAAAACAGTCAACTGTTATTTCTTCAAATATTTTTCTGTCCTTCTTTCCTTCTAGGACTCCAATTATGTGTACATTAAAGCACTTGAAGTTGCCCCACAGCTCACTGATGCTCTGTTCGTTTTTTTCAGTCTTTTTTCTTTCTGTGTTTCATTTAGGATAGTTTCTATTACAGTGTCTTCAAGTTTACTTATCTTTTTATTCTGCAGTTTGTAATCTGTTACTCCCATTTTGTGTATTTTTCATGTCTACAAGTTTGATTTTGATCTTTTTTATGTCTTTCATGTGTCTCCTTAACATTTGCATGCTTTCCTCTACATTGCTTAATATATAAAGTATATTTATAATCGAAATGTTTATTCCACTTACATGTAATACAAAGATAGAGTTGAGTTTAAGTAAGCTATGTTGCTCTTTGGTTTTTATTTGCTCTGTCCTCTTTGTTCCTCTTTTTTATTTTGTTTATTCAAATATTTAAAAAATTGTTTCATTTTATCACCTCTTGGTTTTTCTAACATCCTTATTTAATTATTTATTTATGATCAATAAATCACAGACCATACAGTTGACCCATTTAAAGTGTACAGTTCAATGGGTTTTGGATATTACATTATAATTTTTAATTGTGGTGAAATATATACATATAATAAATTTGCCATTTTAACCATTTTAGTGTATAATTCAGTGACATTAATTACATTCACAGTATTGTACAGCCATCATCACTATCTATGTCCAAAACTTTGTCATTATGCCAAACAAATTCTGTAACTGTTAACCAATAAGCTCCCATTCCCACTCCCCCCAGCCCCTGGTAACCTCTTACCTACTTTTTGTCTCTATGAATTTGCCTATTCTAGAGACCTATAATTGGAATCCTACAATTATTTGTCCTTTTGTGTCTGGCTTATTTCACTTAGCATCATATTTTCAAGTTTCGTCCATGTTGTAGCATGTGTCAGGACTTCATTTCTTTTTATGGCTGAATAATATTCCATTATATGGATATACCACATTTTATTTATCCATTCATCTGTTGATGGACCGCTGAGTTATTTCCATCTTTGGGTGCTTATGAATAATTCTGCTATGAACATTGGCATACAAGTATCCATTCAAGTCCCTGCTTTTATTTCCTTTGGGTATTTACCTAGGAGTGGAATTGCTGGGTCATATGGTAATCCTATGTTTAGCTTTTAGAGGGACTACCAAACATTTTTTCATAACTGCCACACCATTTTACATTCCCAACATGTGCAAGGATACCAGTTTTTCCACATCTTCACCAGCACTTGTTATTTTCCATATTTTTATTATAGCCATCCTGGTGGGTATGAAGTGGTATGTCATTGTGATTTTGATTTTCATTTCCCTAAGGACTAATGATGTTGATCATCCTCCCGTGTGCTTATTGACAATTTGTATATCTTCTTGGGAGAAATTAGTCAAGTCCTTTGCCCATTTTTAGTGCATCATCAGCTGCTAGTGAAACCATCTACGTGGAGTGGAGAGGCCATCAGGCTGGTCAGCTTGCCCTTGTCATTCTCACAGGGGTTTTTATATATTTTTGTTATTTTCTACTTACACCCACCCCCACCCATCCCCAAGGGAAGCTTTGGTAAGGTGTAACAATTGTTCTTTATAGTTGAACTGGTTTTAAACAGGTGATATATCAGTGTTCAAATACTGACCTGAGGATTGTGGAGAAATCTTCACCCCAACCTGTTGAATCACATAACTGTATTTAGGTTTATTAGTTTGATTGCTCACTACTTTTTCTTATTCATATTATCTTCCTCCTTCTTGGAGTCTTTATTGTGACTTAGTGTTTGAGTAATTGAAAAGAGTTTGGGCAACTGAGAAGTTCACCAACTATGTACAGTTTAGAGGGCACAGTCCCTAAGCCTCCCTCAATTCTGACACCAGCTGCAAGTTTGTTCATTCCCCAAACCATCCTCAGGTTTGATAACTCACTAGAGGGACTCACAGAACTCTATGAAAGCTATTATACTTATGGTTTTTTACAGGCAAAGGTTACAGATTAAGCTCAGCCAAAAGAAGCAGCATATTGGGTGGAGTTGGAGAGGTAACAAACCCACGGTTTCTGTTGTTCTCTCCCCATGGACTCATTACTCTCCCAGCATAGATGTGTGATGACATTGTCAACAAAGAATTAATCAGTCCATCTAAGAAAGAAATGGAAAATTTTATTTGAGCCAAATTTGAGAATTATAACCAGGGAAGAGCATCTCGGATAGCTCAGAGAACTGTTCCGCCCGTTAGAAGTCAAGTCACAGTTCTATAAGGCTTTTGAGACAGAGGACTGGACATTAAATGACATATTATTGACACTTACACAATCCAGATCTAAGTGTCACTGTGACCCCTTACAAGATTAAGAAGGAATGTTATCTTTAAGTTGTCTTGTTGGTGCTGGGAGAATGTTGGTCTTTATGGTTGAGCAGGAGTTTTTGCTGATGGGGAAGGTTTGGTCAATGCATAATGCAGATACACAGTGCACATTGTGGGGAGAGAGGAGGCCAAAGGGCAGAGAAAAATTTTTATGTTTAAATTTTTGTCTTGCCATAAAATATGAATTTTATTTCACAAAGTACACAGAGCATTGTAGAACAAGGAAGCTTGCCCAAGTTTCATTGTTCAGTTTTGTTGTTGTTGTTTTTATTGAAGTATAGTTGATTTACAATGTTGCATTAGTTTCTGGTGTACAGCAAAGTGATTCAGTTATATATATATATATTTATATATATATATATTTATATATATATATATATATTCTTTTTCACATTCTTTTCCTTTATGGCTTATTATAGGATACTGAACATAGTTCCCTGTGCTATACAGTAGGACCTTGTTATTTCATTTTTCAGTTTTTATTGTGGTTTCATTACATAAGCATGATTGACTGATTGCCTACTTGCTTAATCTCAGTCTCCAGTCTCTAGCTCCTCTAGAGACCCAGAGCCCCTATCCTAAATCATATAGTTGGGCTTTCTAGAGTGACTAGTCCCTGCACTAAATCACATTGTTACTATTTGGCTAGCCCATGGCCCCCAGGCAAGAAAAGGGTACCTCCCAGGAGCTGAGAGCAAAGGTCAGATCCCTTTTTGGGCAAGGTTAAATTCTTTACGATACAGTACACTTAGTAGGCGTTTGGGTTGTTTCCAGTCTTGAGATTAGAGAAATAGTGCAGTTAGAAACATTTTTGTATATGTCTTTAGATGAACTTATGCATATATCTCTGTTGGGTATATACCTAGGAGTGGAATTGCTGGGCTCTTAGGGATTTTTGTTTGTTTGTTTGTTTGTTTGTTTGTTTTAAACTGCTTGTGTCCTGGTGGGAATGGTTCAGTAGATATTGAGAAATTGATGCTGCAACAGAAAATGGATAACTGAAGGAGTGAAGTTCTTTGGGTTTGGGCCCTCATACGAGTAAATACATATCTTCCTATGGAAATTGAACAGGTTCTTATGGTTCACAATGCCAGGATTATACTGGGCAGAATAGGCAAATGTGTTTGCACCCAACTAGCTCATGCTTTCTTATTGGAAGCATGAAGATGAAAAGGCTTTTCTCCTATCACGAAGAACTACTTCTCGTGCTCAACATCACATGCATTGCTGTGGTGGAGAAGAAAAAGGAGGGAATCCTTTCCAGTGGGCTCATACTGCTTACCATATATGTGGCAGAGTCCTGCTTTGTGGAACTATTGATTATGAATGGCCAGTCTCTACCTGTGAAGAGAGGGAAGGGGTAAAGAACATTGAAACAGAATTTAATGAAAGTAAAAGTTTTGCAGGTATTATTGCAAGTCAATCATGTAGTCAATGCCAGGGATCAAACAATTCATGCTTTTTTTTCCCCCTAGTCTGTCACCTTCAAAACAACCAGCAGAAATCTTGCCCGAGCCATGTGTATGAAGAATCTCAAGCTCACTATCATCATCATCATCATATCAGTTGTAAGTTTTTGTCCTTTTAATATATGATTTTATTTTTCAATCTCTAAGAAATTAGGTGCTGGAATTCTTTCTCAGTGTTAGCACTCTGAAAAAAAAATGATGAGCACTCTGAAATGAGCTACATATAACTTTTAATGGTAAAACACATGACCAGGGATTAGCTTTCCTATGAAGTTACTGTGACATAGTGTCCCTACTTAAACCCCATTTCCCTACTGAGAATTCTTATATGTAAGTAGTCGTTTAAGGCATTCCAGATATTCCTGATTATTTAATGGTTTTCTCACTGCTGAAATGGGATTCTTTTAAACTTACATTTTCTAATTGAGTGAATATTTTCTAATAATATTTCTGTTTTCTAGTTGATTCTGTTTTCTATTTCTTTGTTTCTGTTTTCTCTTTTCTAATTCATCTGTTTTGTTTCTGGCAACCTTGCATAATTTTTATTAGTTGTAATAGTTTGTCAGTTGATTCTTCTGTGTGCTGTAGATCAGGAGTCAGCACTTTGTGAGGTCCAAATAGTAAATATTTTAGGCCTTGCAGGTCACATACAGTCTCTGTCACATATTCTTTTTTTAAACAACTGTTGAAAAATACAAAAACCATTCTTAGCTCACAGGCAATGGCTGTAGTTTGTTGACTCCTGCTATAGGTAAATTATGATACTGTCTATTAATAATCTTAACCTCATCATTTATTTATACACGTACCACACACACACACACATATTTCATTTACAAGCAGTGCTGAATAATTGTGGTATCAGTAGGAATCTTTATTTAGTTCCTGGTTTTAATTGGAATGCTTCTAATATTTATGAGTGATATTTACTATGAATTCTTGTTACTTTTATTGTGAAGTTAAAGAACCTTTTATTTCTAGAGTGCTAAAAGTTTTTTTATCAGGAATAGGCATTTCACTTTAAGAAATGGTATTTCTCTACCCAATGAATTGATAATATAACTACATTTAATATTAATATATTGAATGACATTAATGAAAGCACTAATAATTAACTATTCTTTCATTTCTGGGATAAGTACTAAGAGGTCATTATGTAGTAGTCTTTTAATGCATGGTGAGTTCAGTTTCCTAATACTTACTTACCCTTGTCTATAAATATAAAAATTAGTCTAGGGACTTCCCTGGCGGTCCAGTGGTTAAGACTTTGCCTTCCAATGCAGCAGGTGCATGTTCGATCCCTGGTTGGGGAGCTAAGATCCCACATGCCTCGTGGCCAAAAAACCAAAACACAAAACGGAAGCAATATTGTAACAAATTCAATAAAGACTTTAAAAATGGTCCACATCAAAATAAACAAACAAACAAAAAATAGTCTGTATGCTGTCCTCCTTTTGGAACCCCAATATAAAAAGATACTGGACCTCTTTGAACTATCCTGCATGTCTGGTAACCTTTTTAATATGTTTAAACTCCTTTTCTGCATCACATTCCGGGTGAATCATTCAGCTAACTCTTCCAGCTCTGTTCATTCTGCTATCCAGTTCTTCTTTTTAAAAATTAATTTTTAAATGTTTATTTTTTTAAAGCCATGCTTTAAATTTCTAAGAACTCTGATTATTCTTATTTTAACATTTTTTTTTCATGGAACTTGTACTTGTTAACAAATATACTCTCTACTTGAATTTGTCTGGATATATATTCAGAGATATATCACAGGGCATTAGTTTCTGCAGTGGCAAGAGCTGGCTAGGCAAGTCCAAAATCCACATAGCAGGCGGGCAGGAAGGGCGGGCTGGACCTGAGGGGCAGGAGCAAACCTGTATATACAGGCAGAAGGTCTTCTTCAAGGAAACCTTGGCTCCACTCTTAAGGCCTTTTAGCTGATTGGATCAGGCTCATTCAGATTATGTAGGATAATCTGCCTTACTTAAAGTCAACTGATTTATGAGCTTTAATCACATCTACAGACTACAGCAACACCCTGATTAGTGTTTGATTGGATACCAGTGCACTGTAGCTTCCCCAAGTTGACACACAAAACTGACCTCACAGAAATGTAGTTAGTTATGTTTATATGTAATGGGTATATTTTTAAATTTTTATTTCTAATATGGTTAAGTGTTGATAGTTATAACCCACCTCTAAACAAGAGGTCTTTGGAGTCCTCACTAATTTTTAAGAGTGTAAAGAAGTCCTGAACCAAAAGCTTGAGAGCTGCTCTAAGGAGTGGGGGAAGGATGTTTTGCTTTGGGGGTAGTTTGTTTCTTGGCAAAGCAGCATTTCCTCCTCATCCTCTTTTCATTTACAGATGCCCAAAGTTAACTCCTAGCAGATATCTCTGACTCAGCTCCACCTCTCCTTGACCCCTATTGAAGGTCTTCCACCTTAGACAGCTGGACCTGCCTAACAGAGAAGGACAGCTATAGCTCTATTAATGTTATACTGGAAATTGTGCCTTGATTGTCCCCTTGTTCAGGATCCTCAGGTGGCACATTCTTGGCTTCTCAGCTTAGCTTCTTCCTCCTTCTTTGGTCTAGGAATTTAGATTGAGTTATAAAGGTAGATTATTATTAAATTGAGATTATATTTATTGATTACTTATTACATGCAGAGTACTTTGCCAACTTGCCAACTCTTTACCAAAAGGTGTTGTCACCTAATATATTGTACTTCAGCTTTAAAAATCCTTATATTTTAGCTGTGGCAAGTTTCTATCAAATTGGAATATCTGTGTTTATGTGAATATGATGAGTAGTTTAGCCTATTTATTAATAACCAGAATTTTCTATAACCCCTACCCCCAACATTTGTAGAGAAGTAAGGAAAAACACTTTGCTGACTTTAGGTAGGGAGCATGTAATTCATAATGTATTTTTTTCTAAGTGTGTGAGTAATGAAATCAGTCACTTAAAGATCTTAGAAAGTTGCAATTTAAATCAGAACAAAATGACTGATTTAATGCAGTGAACCTAAATTTTACAATGAATCTATTTTTGGAATGTAGTAATCTGAGCAAGCATATGCCATGCAGAATATCATAATTTAAAATTATAATACCATAATTAAAAAGCTAGTACCTCTTTTTTGTTTTTTCAATTTTTAAAGCTTTTTAAAATTGAGATACTTAAAGGAAAATGCACATATCTTAAGCATACAGTTCAATGACAGATTCACACATTTGTGTAACCCATACTTTCATCAAGATGCAGAGTGTTTTCATACCCAGAAAGACGGTTCATGTCCTTTCCCAGTCAACCCCCACCCCCAGCTGAGTGGCTACCATTGTTCTGATTTCTTTTGCTGTGGACTAGTTTTGCCTCTTCTAGGACTTCACGTAACAGAATCATACAGTGTATCCTGTTTTTGAGTCCTAAAACACTAGTACATCTTTATTAGGACTAGTATTTTTGCTGTGTTACTTATAATTGGGTAATTATAATTATCATTGTTATCCACTGAAAGGTTCATGGCAACATTTTTGCTCATAGGTGATATAGATGTAGAGTCTACTCATGCTTTTTAATATTTTTAATCATCCTAATAATGAAAAATTAATCCATGTGCAAAAACCTAAAAATGTACTTAATTATACAATCATACTTAAGGGAATCATGCTAATTTGTGATCTTTATGACAATGATGTTATCAGTAGAATTGCTTATATAGTTCCATTCTGCCTACTTCCTAGTGAAGAGAAACAACCCCACTGCTTTCCCTACCAGAAAAGAAAACAGTGGAATTCAAGTGGATGTGGGTTATATCAAAAAAGATCATTTTAATTCCACTTCTGTCTTCGAAAATACTTGATTAGTGTATTGTATTATTACACAACTCCACTCTAATGGAACCAATATTTGTTCATCAGTCTTTATATATTATTTAGGAGCCTATGATAGATTCAAGAAAATAAAATTGCCTTCTCTGCCCCCACCCCAGGTATTCATCTATATTATTGTGTCACCACTCTGTGGTGGATTTACATGGCCAAGCTGTGTGAAGAAATAAAAAAGTTATCATTAACCAAGGATACGACAGAACAAGGAGTTAAAAGCAATCCGTGTGATTCAAGCCTTTTAATACTGAGAGATGGTGTCTGCCAGTCTCTTCAACCCTCTTCTTTCTCTCTCTTTTTTTTTAATATTCTTCTATGCCTCCAGATTTATCTTTGTCCTATCAACCAATTTATTCCAGTGCACTTCAGACTGAACCATTTATTGCAGCAGTAGCCTTAAGAAGGCATTTTGTTTCTTTGGTTTGTTAACTAGTGTCATCTACTTATAGATACATTTTTGTTTATAACTGCACAAAGCTATCACCAAGGTAGAAACCACCTGTCTTATGAGCTGTCTACTGAAATTATGGATGACCTTTGTGCACACAAAAGTTTAAGAGACAGATAGTATTGCTAACATCTCGTCTTAATGTCTTTTGATTTTGAAGGGTTTTAAGTGCTTGAAAATAAAATACATGGAAAATTCTTGTTATTTGGGGAATTGTAATTAATTGTTGGTGTTTCTAGGAGCCCAAGCAGGTAAAGTATTAAACATTTTATCTCAGATGGGGAACGTTTTGCTAGCCTGTTAGAAGCAAACAGAATTATCCTTGTCTGCCTATTATTAACTTTTAGGAAGAAATTTTGATCATTCACAAACCTCTCAGAGCTTGATAGCCTCTGTTTCCCCATTGCAGTTGATTTGAGAAGACGGTGGTTTAAATATTGTTGAAGGTTGTGGTTTTTTACATATTCCTTTTTCTTTGGTGGGTATTTAGGGCAATTGTATAGATAATAGAATGGGTAGTGGAAGGAGTGAGGAGACACATTCCTCTGGCTCACCAAAGAAAAAGAAGAGAACCACAGTGGAAAAGCCCAAACTGAATATAGTCAGCAATCAACTCCAGGGTTTGGGTTTGACTGGTGTTGAATAGTAGTTTGAGCATCCTTTGTGGTTTATTAAGTTCTTTAATCTGCCTAGTTTTGAAGAATTCTTTTGGGAAACTTGAGAGTAGACAGTATGATACATAGAAACAGTACAAGACACTTTAGCTAACATCCATGTAACTGCAGTGTGAAAAAAACTGGAGTGTAATCATACTGCTTTGGCTACTCTGGCATTTGTTAGCTAGTGTGTACTTTTGGTGTGTATCTGAAAGGACAGCATTTGCTGCCTTAGATCTAATTGCATTTATTTATCAATAAATGCCAGTAAATGGAAATTATATTACATTTGACTATTTTCCCAATGAAAGAACAAATTGGTCTGTAAAACCTAGTCACCTTTTTAGCCTAATCATGTGCCTTGAATATTTATGTGTCACATAATCTGGCACCTGCTACCTGTTCTTCCATCTATACCTTTCAATTCATGCTGATTCATTTATTTGACATATTTTCAACCCCCTGGGACTCTTTTCCTGGTGTTCATGTATAGTGCAAATGTTTTTTCAGTCCTCTTTATCAACACTAATGCCTTTTAATTACATCAGCATTTCCTATTGGAAAACACATTTGTTCCATGAAAACATTTGGCATTCCTTAATAATAATTTCAAATGTCTTTAATCCAAAGAAAAAGACTTAAAGCTTATTTCCCTTTCTTATACACACCTGAATAAAAATGATGTGCATGTTTTAGGGATAAATTACTTAACCATCCCTTGATCTATTTATGTATAAGAATGCTTTTTAAAGCACATATCTTGTTTTAAATGATGCACAAACTGAAGGCATTAATAAAATTTAAGAGTAATACAATGAGTTGCTTGTTTTAGAATTTCTTCCTGCAATCTAATTTCTTCTCATGGCATTTTGCCATAGTTTACAGAACAAAAGTATTTTACTTATGCTGAAAATACATTTAAAAGTGTGACCTGGAGCCTTACAGTAAAGAGCTATAGCACTGTCTCAGGTGTATAAAATTTCTTCAAAACCAAAAGACACAAAAGAAGTTAAAAAAGTATGTAGGTCATACCAAAACCAATGAAAGATCATGAAATGACCACACAGCCTCTACAGCCATCATCCTGAGACCATGGTTGAGACAGAACAGGAAGAGAACCCCAGGGATTGTAATCCAGTTCAACACAACTCTGACTGGTTCTGAAATAGATGGCTCAAAGGAAGGCATTTGAGGGTGAGAGAGAATAATTTGTTGGAGCAAAACAGGTTTAGTAAAGAAAAAAAGAAATAAGAGTGGCAAAGATCAAATGTACAAAAACTGGGCCACAACGAAACAATAATCTGTCACTTTGGGCCTTTGAACCTAGGTAACTGAAGTCAAGAATGGTAGAATATGTTTCTGTACATGCTAGAGCAACTCAAAAACAGCCCATTTAACTCTCCCCAGGCCTCCTGCAGGTTTCAACTGAAGTGTGCATTCCCTAACCAGACAGTTAGAGGTGGGGGAAAAAGGCTATTTGGTTGTTATGAACAAAGAAAGAAGTGGTAAAAGCTAATTATTTCTCTTTACTTCGAACCCTTGGCCACAAGGTCAAATAGTGTCACAGTCTCTAAGTTTCCTTCAGAATAGATGGACATGGCTTCCATCAGATAATGATTCTTTCTTGCTTAACTCTGCTTTCCCAGCCTCAAGATAGATGAAGAAATTGGGTTGCTTCCCTGGATATCTTAATGAAATTGATATAACAACAGAAATAGCAGCGCTAGACCCTCCTACACTGTTTTACATTAGAAGCAGATCTGTTTCTGACTACTCCATCTTTTAAAAAATAATAAATGGGGTAGAGTGGTGGTGGCGGTGGTGGTTAACCTATGATTCAGTTTGAATTCAATGAGTAAAACAGAGCCAAGACAAGTATTACAGAAACAAGGGGTTTAATACTGTCTTCAAGCTTATACAGGTGTATGACAAAGTAGGAAGAGAAAGTCTGGAAGGGAGGTGCCAGGGGATCAGAAGAACAGTCCTAAGCATTTCCACTTAAAGTGCTAGTGCTGTTGAACAGGTGGAGCTTGTTGGAAAACCTGAGAATCCCTACATGTCTGTTTGCCAAAATAGGTGTGTGACAAGATTTGTGTGGAAAAGAAGCCACAGGCTCAGTAAACCTGATGCCAAGTACCCAATTGTGTCCCCAGTTGGTCAGCAGGGCCAGTAGTCAAGAGGATGAGCTGGATGCAGAGTGGAGGAGATAGAGAAAAAGCTGGGGTATGTCAGTTACCTTAGCATCTTCATGTCTGACTGCCCTGACCTTCAAAGAGTATTGGCCTCCACTTCCCTTCTGCTTTCCAAGTCTTATGTGACTTCATTTCACAGGCAAAACAATTCTAAAAGCATATAGGGAAAGGAGTTTTAATGAAATTCCCAGCTTCTAGCAAGAACAGTGGTGCCAGTCTAGCACGGTCAAGTTCTTCCTATATTCATTTTTAAGATCAACTGCTTCATCTTATGGAGAAAGACCATTTGGGAAGTTAAAGCATTCTTTTGGTCAAGGTACATTGTACAAAATTATTTTGGATTCGTGTTGTTTATTAAAACATCTAAATTCAAAATATGTTGTGACTTGTTACATCTCTTCCAAAAAGAATAACTGTGAAAGAAAATTCACATGCACAGGTTGACACCCTGACTTACTTGTTTTTTACTTGCATTCCAATTTGGACCAGCATAAAGAAAAGTTTAAAAGCCTTATGCACAGAGAGAGAACATTAAATTCAGTAATACCCCTTACAGACTTCATTTCTGGCCAAGATGAAGTAACAGTGACTGTGTTTACCCTCCCACCTGAAATAACCCAGTAAAGGACAAAATATTTGAAACAACTGTTTTAAGACACTGGACTCCAGGCAATGAAGGGCAGTGATATTTCAAAGAGGTGAACCTAATTATTGCCCCAGCTTATTATGTTGAGAGAGTATCCATGCTACAATGGAGTGAGAAGGAACCCAGGAAGAGTCTGGAAGATTCCCTGAGTTGACACATGACAGATACCCAGAGATGTTTTCAGGGCAGGGCATGGTACTAAAAATGAGACAGTTGCAGAGAGAAGACTCTAGAGATCTGAGGAAACTACCCAATGGCAGAGAAAGAACCACCCAAAGACTAGAAGGAAGAATATCCTACACCCACACAGGGCTAGGAATAACCCTACAGACAGGAGATAGACAGGAAAACCTCATGAGTCACAGGGTATTGGGTAGAGTACTCAGAAGGGTCTTGCATAGACCAGAGTTTCTCAATCCTGGCACTGTTGGCCTTTGGGGCCAGATGTTCTTTGAGACTGTCCTGTGCATTGTGGGATGTTTAGCAGCATCCCTGACCTCAACCCACTGGATGCCAGGAGCACCCTCTCTCCAATTGTGACAACTAAGAATGTCCCAAATGTTCCTGCAAAGTTGGGGTGGGGAACAAAATCAACCTTGGTTAAGAACCACTGGCGTAGACTTAACAGTCTCACCCAGGATAATAAATCTTAAAGTCCAGACCTTAGAAGCTGTTTCCAAGTAACTGTCCTAGAACAAAACTTAAGGATATATTTGTGGGAATATAAACAAGATAAAAGAGTGTTGGGCAGGGCAGCAAATAAAAAATTACCAGTCACACAAAGAAGCAGAAAATATGACCAATAATAAGGGAAAAACCATTCAATTAAAATAAACATGGAACTGATACAGATGTTAGAATTACCAAAGACATAAAAAGTTGTTAATATTATATTTCATATGTTCCAAAAGGTAAGTAAAGATATGGAATTTTAAAAGGCCCATTGAATTTTTAGAGATGAAGGCTAGGTTTTCTGAGGTAAAAAATACACTGGATAAAATTAGTGACAGCATAGACGTTTCAGAAGAAAAGATTATTGACCTTGAAGGCATAGCAATACAAACTATCCAAATGAAACATACCAGTTAAATACATGGTTAAATGTCAAAATGAATTTTAAAAAAGGAAGAGTCAACTCTAAATGCCTATAAGAAACTCACTTTAAACACTAATGGGTTAAAGTAAAAACATGGAACAATATACATGCTGACACCAATCAAGAAAATTGGAATGGCTATTGTAATATCAGATGAAGTAGATTTCAGAGCAAAGAGTATCCAGGGATAAAGGAGATTATGTGTCAATTCATCAGGGGTCAGGGTATAGGGATTAATGTTGGGGGATAGGTTTGGGGCTACCTCTAACTGCAGCCCTATAATATGGGGAAAAAAATACTAGAGGTTGGTTTGTACTTCAGATTCTTGCTTAGAAACTAACCCTAGTAAAGAATTGTAACTGGAGATACAGTGAGACATGAGAAATCAAAAGTATACCTTTATCAATTATATATTACTGCATAACTACAATCCCCAAAATGTGTGCCATTAGAAAGTTACAAATATTTTCCAGTGTTCATGTTTACGATCAGGTTAAGGACTCCATGGGGGTCAGGGTAAGGGTCAGAATCAGGGGTCAGGGGTAGTTGTCAGGAGTAGGGGTAGGGGTCAGGGTGAGGGTCAGAATCAGGGGTCAGGGTTAGGGGCAGTTCAGATGCTCATCATTGTGCATAAATAGAAAAAGCACAGATAAATGCATGTTAAAGGTTACAATGTAGAGGCATTAGTTTTAATTTTATTATTTGCTTTATGGTCTGCAAATATTTGGTCTGCAAAAAAACCATACACAACAATCCTGAGGAAAATGAACACTGGGTTTCTGATTAGCGATAACATTTCTGAAAGCCACTTTTTCTCTGATGGCTCCATGTGGCTTCTGAAGTAAATAAACTGAGCACACAAAGATCAACTTTGACCCACACACCAGTAAAACAAGCAAAGGTGGTGAAAACTATAAAGAAAAAGAAAACAACCATTGCAGTCCTGGAAATTGACTTAAGGGCAGTCAGCACATGAAAAAAAAATCAGGAAAGTCTGCTACATCTTGGTAAGAACAGTGAGATTCTGTGGCACTTTAACCCTGACCCACTCCCTCTCTTCCCCTCCAAACTCAGCTTGATGGAGTGAGGCTAGAAGATAGGTACCCCTCCTCTTCCAGCTCCAGTCAAGAGATATGGAATCTCCCAGGAGTGTCAGGCTGCCAGCCCTTCTTATGTCCCCAGCTCCACATTACAGAGGCTCAATCCTAGGTCAGTGCCGCCAAGAATCAAGGCTCCGTTCCTCCACCTAGTACCCCTTCATAGGGCAGAGGCTCCACCTCAGGTGCAGCATGATGAAAATACTGGGGCCCCAATCTCCCTCACCCCAGGTCAATTGTAGAGTACAGATTCTGTGCCAAGGCAAACAGCCTGCCACTCCAGCTCAGCACCCTGTCAGAAAGCACAGGTATCACTTTGAGGGAAGTGGGTTCCTGTCCCTAGCTCCAGAGAAGTGCCTTAGATATTCCACCCAGGGAGAGGCAAGAGGTAGAAGGCTCTAAAGCTATCCCTAAAGGGACAGGCTAATAGAACAGAGTGGGTGGGATGAAGCATACGATGTAGATAATGGAGCAAAGCAATTGAGAGCAGACAGGAGATCAAGATGGAATAGAAGGACATGGAGGTCACCTCCTCCCACAAATGTATAAAAAATACTTTTACATGTGGGATAATTCTCACAGAATACCTACTGAACACTGGCAGATGATATCATACAACCAGAGCTGCAAGATCACCACATAACTGGATAGGACGAAAGGGCAAAAAAAAAAAAAAAAGGAATCAGGACAGAACCTATGCCCCAGGGAGGGAACTCTGAAAGGGGAAAGGTGCCCTCATCCTGGGAACCCCCTTCACTGGCTTGGAGATCAGCTGGGACAGATAGAGAGCTTCAGAGGCTCAGAGGAGAGTGCAGCAGCCTGCTTGCAGCAGGCAGGACAGAGAGAGACCTGCACAGAAGGCCACCTGGCCACCTCACTGAACACCCCAGCCTGAGACGTGTACCTGCCGGTGTGTGCATCGGCTGGGTGCTGAAATCCAGGCTTCAGTGGACAGACACAGGGACAGGACTCAGTTTGGCTCTGTGGAGACAGCCCAAAGTACCTGGAGTGTGGTCTGAGCCACAACTGGTGGTGTGAGCAGGATGGAGTCCAGGTCCACAATAAGAGCCCCATTATCAATGCCCGCCTGAAGGGAGGGGTGTGGCCCCGCCATAGCAGCCTCATTCTTAGCTTGCTCACAGTGGGCCTAGCTCCACTGCTATGAGTTCTGGGAGCACACAAGTGCTGGGGGGCAAGAGGGCTGAACTCTGAGCTGACTCCCAGTGGGTGTGCAATTTTGGCGGATTCATTCTGGCAGTTTTGTGAGCGCAGCACCTGGGGGACATCCAAGGTGATTACCGGTGCTCCCGTAGCTGAGGTGGGTCCAGCACCAGCAGCAGCAGGCTTTATGGGTGCACACACACACAGGCAGGGCTGAAATCTGACCTGATTCCCAAGTGCTCCCACAGCAGAGGTGGACCCAAGGGTAGTGCCAACAACAGTGTACTTTGTGAGCACACACAATGGGTGACAGGCCACATCACAGAGTACAAGTCTTGGACAGCTCTTGGAGAGGAACACACAGTGGCTCCTTTCCCAGCAGGAACACTCCAATTCCACCTACCTCACACCTCAGCTTAAAACTGGATCTGGGGACTTCTCCAAAAACTGGAGAGCAGACCCTGTCCCCAAAAGGGCTGTGACAACCATGGAGCAAAGAGGAGGCCCTAACATCCAGTGCAGACTCTGGTCACCACAACACTTATCATGCCCCCTATCAAGGGGATAATGACCAACACATCCTGAGGAAAGACATGGCAGGCATCCATACCAAAAACAGCCTTTGCACCAAAAAAATGAGACTCGTGCAGGCTACACAGGGATGCTCCCATGTAAAAACAGGCCTTCAAGACAACAGTAGATAACTGCTTGTAAATTCATAGAGTCAGAGAAATATAAGTAAAATGAAGAAGCCGAGGAACCACTCCCAATTAAAAGAACAAGAGAAATCCCCTGAAAGAACAAACAATGAAACAGACCTCTTCAGTCTACCAGACCCTGAGTTCAAAAAGTAGGTAATAAAAATGCTGAAGGAATTAAGAAAGGCTATCAATAGAAATGCAGATCACTGTAACAAGGAACTAGAAACTTTAAAGAGAAGTCAATCAGGGCTTCCCTGGTGGCGCAGTGGTTGAGAGTCCGCCTGCCGATGCAGGGGACACGGGTTCGTGCCCCGGTTCAGGAAGATCCCACATGCTGTGGAGCGGCTGGGCCCGTGAGCCATGGCCGCTGAGCCTGCGCGTCCGGAGCCTGTGCTCTGCTACGGGAGAGGCCACAGCAGTGAGAGGCCCGCGTACCGCCAAAAAAAAAAAAAAAAAAAAAACTGTTAGGCCAAGTTGTAACTTATGGAATGGGAAGAAATGGGCTACATTTTCTACCTCAAGAATATAAATAATTTATATGAAAGTTTTTATGAAATAAAACCAAAGGAGAATTTAGTAGTAAATTAAGAATAGAGCACTTAACTGAATCAGGCCATGAAGCACACACACACACTGACTGTCACCCCCCCTCATACTGATAATTTCATATGCCAGTAATAAGCTCCAGACATATAAGAGGAGATAAGTTGTAAGGAGGTGAGCATACTGGAAAGTGTGCTTGGATGAACCAAAGTGTAGCTTAAAGAAAAGCACCTAGGTCCTTCCCTGGTGGCACAGTGGTTAAGAATCCGCCTGCCAATGCAGGGGACAATGGGTTCGATCCCTGGCCTGGGAAGATCCCACATGCCGTGGAGCAACTCAGCCCATGTGCCAAAACTACTGAGCTTGCGCTCTAGAGCCTGCGAGCCACAAGTACTGAGCCCGAGTGCCACAACTACTGAAGTCCACACACCACAACTACTGAAATCCGTGCACAGCAATGAAGACCAAACACAGCCCAAATAAAAAAATAAATAAATAAGAAAAGCACCTAGTTCACAACCAAGAGAGTTCATACTGCATGAACACTTTGTACTACAAGTAGCCCAAACTTCCCACCAAATTCAACTATCATTAAGTAAATTAAATAAAACATTCATTCAACATCTGAAGTATAGGATATAGAAATTTGTCAGGTGCTATAGATAAAGTATCATAACGGAATGATGGAAGAAGTATTAAAAGTAGCAAAAACTTACCCCTTTTACCTTTTGCATAATGATTTAACTAGAAAACTTTAACAGAGAGAACTTAAGTTAAATACCCTGAAACCAGACAAGCTACTTATGAACAGTTTACAAGAACAAACTCATCTTTATGGCAAAATAGTGAAAACGATTTATGAGTAGAGGTGACAAGCCTACCAAGCCTGGTGACAGCTGGTGGTCCAGAAAATAATTTTAGTTTAACTTTAAATATTACTTTAAAAACATAACTTTTAACATAATTTTAAATGTTATTATAAAAAGGTAGAGCTTCTTAGATATAAGATACAACCTTCCCTACAGAGTATGCATAAATATCACCATAGTTGACTTAAAAGAAGCCACCAGTTAAGAAAGCATTCAAGGTCAACAACACATTCATCTGAATACCAATAGTAAATAAACCAACTTCTAATTTAATACTGGACTAATCTATTAATTAATAGAAGCAATCCTGTTAATATGAGTAACAAGAAATATTTCTCCATGCATAAGCTTATGTCAGAACAGATAGCCCACTGATAGTTAACAATAAACCTAAACTAATACTTAATCTATTCAAACATTGTTAACCCAACACAAGTATGCATTTAAGGAAAGATTTTAGAAAGTAAGAGGAACTTGGCAATCACAAACCCTGCCTGTTTACCAAAAACATTACCTCTAGCACTTCTGGTATTACAGGCACTGCCTGCCCAGTGACATTTCTTTAATGGCTATGGTATCCCAACTGTGGAAACACAGCCTAATCATTTGTTCTCTAAAGAAGGACTTGTATGACTGGTCACACAAGGGATTTACTGTCTCTTTTAATCAGTGTAATGGACCTTCCTGTGAAGAGGTGGAAATAAGATGAGGAGACCCTATGAAGCTTTAATTAATTAATCCAAAAAATAAACAATAGACTTTAAGGGCTAACATCACTTTTTTTTTTTTTTTTGCTAACATCACTTTTAATGGATTAACAATTTTGGGTGGGTGACCTCAAAGAATAAAACAACCTCCAAGTGATTAAAATTTAGACCAACTAGTCAAAATGCTTTACCACTTATTGATTCAAAATATTGATCAATGGAACGAGTTACCCTTAGGGATAACAGCTCAGTCCTCTTCTAAAGTTCATATCAACAATAAGGTTTATGACCTCAGTGTTGGATCAGGACATCCCAATGGTGTGACTGCTATTAATGGTCTGTTTGTATAATGATTAAAGTCCTATGTGATCTGAGTCCAGACTGGAGTAATCCCAGTCGGTTTCTATCTATTATACATTTGTCTCAGTATGAAAGGATGAGAGAAATAAGGCCCACTTTACAAAAGCGCCTTCAAACTATATGATGATAAAATCTACATTCAATTAATTTATACATACCCTACTGTAGACAGGGTTTGTTAGGGTTTGCGGAGCCCAGCAATTGCATAAAACTTAAACCTTTATTCCCAGAGGTTCATGTCCTCTTCCTAAGAATATGTTTATAATTAACATTCTTTCACTAATTACCCAATTTTACTCGCCATAGCATTCCTTACATTAACTGAATGGAAAATCCTAGGCTATATTGAAATCCAGAAAGGGCCAAACATCATCAGCCCCTATGGATTATTACAGCCCACTGCTGATGCAGTCAAATTATTTATTAAGGGATCACTATGACCATCAACATCATCACTTTATATGTTTATTATTGTGCCAGTGCTAGCCTTAACCCTGGCTCTCACAATATGAATTCCTCTTCCTATACCTTATCCACTAATTAATATAAACTAGGCATACTATTTATATTAGCCATATCAAGCCTAGCCATTTATTCCATCCTCTTACCTGGATGAACTTCAGATTCAAAATATGCAGTAATTGGAGCTCTATGGGCAGTAGCACAGGAAACTTCATATAAAGTAACAGTAGCAGTTATTCTCTTATCAGTCCTACTGATAAATGGATCATTTACACTTTCAAGAGCAATTATTACACATGTCGACTAAAAAAAATGCACAATGTGAGAGTTGTGAGTTAAGTTTTATTTGGAGCAAAATGAGGACTATAGCCCACAGCATTGCAAACAACTCTGAAACACTGCTCCAAAGTGGTAGGGAGGAAGGTCAGTACATATGTGGTTTTGCAGAAGGCTGCTGCTAGTCTCATGAAGCAGACGTCACCATGACAGATTTTGGTGCTTTTCTAGATATGAGGAGATACAAGAATTGGGCTCATAAAATCTTCTCCTGAAAATATCTAACTATCTAAAGGCCTGTTCTGCCAGTTTTCCCCAGAGCACAGAGGACCTCATTCCTGATCTCTGCCCTAAACTCCTTTCAGGGGTTGTTGAAAGTCAGTGGTCTCAGCAGCTTGTGAGTTAATCCTTGTAGAGATAGGCGGCAAGTACCAAACTTTATTTGGCACACAAGAACACCTGTAACTAATTTTCCTCCTGACCCCATCCATAAATCGATTCTCTCTATTCTAGCAGAAATCTAATGGAGCCCCATTTGATTTAACAGAAGGAGAAACCTGTATTTGTCTTCAATGTAGAAAACATAGCAGGACCATTTGCCCTGTTCTTCCTAGCAGAATATGTCAACATCATTATAAGAAACATTTTCATAACAATCTTATTTTTAGGAGCATTTCACATTTCCTACATACCAGAATTATATATAGCTAATGCCATCATTAAAACACTCCTAACAATCTCCTTTCTATGAATTTGAGCATCGTATGCACAATTTTGATAGGATCAACTTATACATCTCTTTTTTAAATTTTATTTTATATTGACATATAGTTGATTCACAATGCTGTGCCAATCTCTGCTGTACAGCAAAGTGACTCAGTTATACACATAGACATTTTTTTATATTCTTTTCCATTATGGTTTATCACAGGATATTGAATATAGTTCCCTGTGCTATACAGTACGACCTTGCTGTTTATCCATTCTATATATAATAGTTTACATCTGCTGATCCCAAACTCCCAGTCCTTCCCTCCGCTATACTGCTCCCCCTTGGCAACCACAAGTCTGTTACCTATGTCTGTGAGTCTGTTTCTGTTTTGTAGATAGGTTCATTTGTACCATATTTAGATTCCACATATAAGTGATATGATATGGTATTTGTCTTTCTCTTTCTGACTTACATCTCTTATAAATTTTTTTACCACTAACATTAGCCCTATGTATTATATATGAGAGGTTTCATCACCTGTCATCACATCAGGCGTCACACCACAAACAAAAGTAATATGTGTGTGAAAAGAATCACTATGTTAGAGTAAATAATAGAGGTTTAAGTGCTCTTATTCCTATAACCATAGGAATTGAAACTACCCTTAAGGATTTTACATTCTCCATGCTACCACATAACACCACATGCAATAGTAAGGTCTGCTAAATAAGCTATTGGGTCCATACCCCCCAAAATGTTGTTGTATATCCTTCCTGTTCTAAGAAACCCTATTTTTACTATCATTCTACTGACCATCATCTCAGGAACCATAATTGTAGTAACAAACTCACACTGGTTACTATTATCCCAATTCTAATAAAAAAAATTTAACTCAAGAGCTATAGAAACATTCAACAAATATTTTCTAAAACAATCCACCACATTGATACTACTTATAATGGCTATTATTGTTAATCTAATATACTCTGGTCAAGAAACACAAAGAATAACAAAAATCTTTAATCCAGCAGCATCCACCATCTTGAAAATCGCCCTTGTCACAAAAGTAGGACTTTCCCCATCTCACTTCTGAGTGCCTGAAGTCACACAAGGCATTCCATGAACAGCAGGCCTGATGCTATTAACATGACAAACTTGCACCCCTATCAGTTTTATACCACATGTCACCATCCATCAACCTAAACATACTATTAATCATAGTGATACTATGAACCATAATTGGAAGCTGAGGCCGACTTAGCCATACTCACCTAGAAAAAATTAGCCTCCTCATCAATTGCCCATATAGGATGCATAACAGCTATTATAATGTATATTCAGATTATAACAATCCTAAACATACTAATTTATATCGTAACAACACTATCTTCTTCTTATTTATGTCCAGATCATGTACTACAACAGTATGGTCATCACACACATGAGATAAAACACCTCTCATCATAATCCTCGTCCTCACCATTATAGTATCATTAGGAGGTTGCCCACCACTATCAGGGCTTTTACCCAAATGAATAATTATCCAAGAGATAACAAAAATGATAACATCATTCTACCAACACTAATAGCTATCATAGCAGTCCTCAGCATATACTTCTACTTGCAGCTAACATACTCCACATCACTAACTATATTCCCTTCAATAAACAACACAAAAGTAAAACAACAGTTTGAACATACAAAACAAATAACCTTCCTATCATTACTAATCGTAATAGCCACATGATTATTACCCTTAACTCCGATTTCTATCAGTGCTGGACTAGGAATTTAGGTTAGTTTAGACCAAGAGCTTTCAAAACCCCGAGCAAGTATTATTTACTTAATTCCTGAAAATAAGGATTGCAAGACTCTATCCTACATCAGTTGAGTGCCAATCAAACACTTTAATTAAGCTAAATCCTTACTAGATTGATGTTCTTCCACCCCAGGAAATTTTCATTAATAAGTATATACTCTAGTCAACTAGCTTCAATCTAATTTTGCCATCAAGGAAAAAAAGGTGGTAAAAGCACAAGCAGAACTGAAGCTGCTTCTTTGAAGTTACAATTCAATTTGTTGATTCACCACAGTGTTTGGCAAAAAGAGGGCTCAATCTCTGTCTTTAGATTTACAGTCTAATGCTAGCTCTGTCATTTTACCTCTGTTCATACACTGCTATGTAAAGTTAAAATAAGGAAGGAACTGAATTCTTTTCAACTGCTGTCAAGCCAACACCATAATCATTATTTCTTTCTCAATAAATGAGATAATAGTAAAAAATTACATAACATTGTCAAAGTTAAATCATAGGCAAAAATCCTGTGTATCACTAAGGCACATCCATTTCATCTAGGCTCTCAAGATGCAGCATCATCTATTGTGGAAGAACTTTTACATTTTCATAATCACACATTAATAATCATTTTAAAATAAGTTTTCTAGTCCTCTATATTATTTCACTAATATTGACAGCTAAACTGACTCATATGCGTAAAACAGATGCACAGGTAAAGAGAAGGTGAACAATTTGCCAGCCATCATTGTAATCTTAATTGCCCTATCATCATTGTGAATCCTTTTCATGATACAGGAAATCAATAACTTTTCCCAAACCATAAAAACTAAGGGTCAGTAATGATGCTGAAGCTACGAATACACAGATTATGAAGATTTAAATGTTGACTCCTCTATAATCCCCACATCAGATCTAAAACCAGGAGAATTATAACTAATAGAAGCCAATAAGGGACTTCCCTGGTGGTCCAGTGGTAAAGAATCCGCCTTCCAGTGCAGGGGACATGGGTTCAATCCCTGGTCAGGGAACTAGATCCCACATGCTGTAGGGGAACTAAGCCTGTGTGCCACAACTACTGAGCTCGCACACCTCAACTAGAGAAAAGCCTGCACCATGCAACGAAGAGCCTGTGTGCTGCAATGAAACATCGTGCATGCCTCAATGAAGATCCCACGTGCCACAACTAAGACCCAATGCAGCCAAAAAAAATAAACAAATAAATAAATAATAATATATAAAAAGAGATCAATGGAATTTAAAAAAAGAAGTCAATAAGGGAGTAGCATAGAGATAATCATCAAATGTTAATTTCATCTGAAAATGTTTTACACACATGAGCTGTTCCTCCTTAGGCCTAAAAAACAGCTGCTATCCCAGGACACCTAAATTAAAGAATCCTCATATTGACAGGACCTGGCGTTATGTTGTGGACAATGATCAGCAGAGGTCGTTTTCCTGCATTCAAAGACAGGACAGAAGGAGATGGCTGAGATGCAGGGGTGAATTTGGAGCCCATGGGGGATGTGCTCTCTGAGCTCCATGACAGAAACAGGGTCCCAGACCACCCATCACGCCCTCCTGAGTGGAGTCTTGGGAATATTATGTGTTGGTGATGAAGTGGCCTGAGCGCTTGCACAGCCCTGATGCTGTGTCCAACATGGGCCCCACGCTCTTGGGACCACACCTCGCAGTCTATGGGTCCACCCTGCAGAGTCCTTCCTGCCACAGAGTAGAGACCACCCAGCAAGCAGCCCCCTCCCCAACTAACAGGAAGAGGGGAGGAGAGCAGGGACATCAGAGGAATCTCACTCAGACAGCAATACCCCAGGGGTGCCAGCGGGGACAGTGATGATACAGCTGAGACACAGCCCAAGAGACTGTACCAGAGGGCCCAACAAGCAGCTGGTCAGGTCCTGGCTCATCTGCACCCCAGACACCCTGTCCTTCATACACCCCCTTCCTCATATACCCTCTCCCTAAATGCAGATTCTTCAGATGTAAACAGGCAGAGCTTCAGACTGAAAGTCAGCTCTTCCAAAATGATCCCTCAGCAAACACTGCAGGATTCCACTCAAATGGGGGCCCTGGAGTTGACAACTCATGGACCGAGGTGGATGGCAGTGCCAGGAGAGTGGGAGGGAATGGGAGTGGGACTTTCGTGGTTGTGGAATGTTGGTTTTACAAGATGAAAAGTTCTAGGGATGGTGTGATGGCTCCATGAGAAGGTGAATATATCTGATGCCTCAGAAACATGCACTTAAAATCGTGATGTGTATGCAATGTATGTTTTATTTCACTTAAAATAAAATATTCTTTTAAAATGATGTCTTATTAATTGGGATTCCAGTTAGACTCCCCTTTATCACAAATGTGTGAGGCCCAAGCACCATCCCTCACCTTGGGGGCCATAATTGTACCCTCCCATGGCACGTGAGGGACCATTCTTAGAGGGGCTAGTCTGTGATACCTGAGCTCTGTCCACGGGAACACATACAGTGGTGACACCCCCCCCCCAGATTAGATATACAATATGCTATGATATTAATATGATACCACCAAGGGTTATTTGTCACTCAACAGAACACAGAACAGCAACTCGCTCAAAGGTGCCTGTCCTCAAATGAATGTGACAAGATTAAGACAAGAAAAGGGACCACGGGTTAATCAGGGCAACAGCCTCAATTCAGATGTTGGAAATCTCAGAGGGCACAAGACACACTGCAGCCAAAAAGCAGATGTACACGTGATCCTGACCCGTGCAGATGGCGTGAGACCCACACAATCCCCCCACTCCCTACCTGGGGTCACCTTTCCATACTCCCTAGGGTGACCCCACCTCCCCAGACACCGCACCTGGGATCACACATCCACACTCACCAGGGTGATCCCCACCTCCCCAAACTGCCCACCTCGGGTCACACGTCCACCCTCTCCAGGGTGACCCTCACCTTCCCAGACCCTGAACCTGGGGTTACCTGTCACACCCACCAGGTGACCCCTACCTCCCCAGACTCCACACCTGGGGTCACATATCTACCTTGGTCAGGACACCATGGCTGTGCTAAGTGGGGCTATATGTGTGAACAAGGCAGGTTCCTGGACCACCTGGGACCCTAGAAAGAAGTGTAGGGTCCATCTCCTCTCCCCACACTTGGCCCAGAGAAGTCAGTCCCCTCCTGCTTCCACTTTGGTTCTATGTTATTTTAATTGTTTTTAACGCTTTCATGCTAAAGTTGAACACACAACTTTAGTTCTGGCAGGCTCAGCCCTTTCCTTTCTCACTGAGGTGATGAGAAAACTCATGGGACAGGAGGGCTGAAAAAGGAGGACAGGCCCAGAGAGTGAGGATGGATGGTCGACCGGAAGGAGAGTGCAGAAGCAACCTCACCTGCTGCCCATCAGCCTTAAGCCCAGGTCCACATGCCCTGAAATCAACTCACCAGGTAAACCTGCCTCCCTACTCGCCCTGTGCATGCTGGTGAATAGGAATAATTACCAGGTATCACACCTGAGGAGCCTCCATGAGCCCTAGGGAAGGTGAACCTCACAGGGATGAGAAATGAGGCCTGTACCACAGCACTGACCCTCAGCATGCATCCCCTGGGAGGGCCAGGTAACCATACTCAGAGCAGAGGCTGTTACCCAGACAAGCCCACATCAGCTCCAGACCCCAGACGTCTGAGCACTGACATTTGGATGCAAGCACAGAGCTTCCCAGTGCTGAGGCCAGGCCAGGTCTCTACCCAGGTCTTCACATCCACCCTGAAGCTCTCAGGACTGAGGCAAGGCTGGGTCTCTACCTAGGTCTCCACATCCTAGTGTATGCAGAACACTGTCAGGTCTAAATGTACTTGGTGTAAAGAAGATAGTAAGGTCTAAATTTCCCAGCATAGACAGAAAGTATTCTGGTCTAAATGTTCCAGTAGAGACAGAACAAGCTCAGGTGTAAATGTACTCAGTGTAGACAGTACTTCATCAAGTATCAATGTGCTCAGATTGACAGAATAAAGTTAGGTCTAAATATACTCAGTGTAGGGCTTCCCTGGTGGTGCAATGGTTAAGAATCCACCTGCCAATGCAGGGGGGCACGGGTTCGAGCCTGGTCCAGTAAGATCCCACATGTTGTGGAGCAACTAAGCCTGTGCACCACAACTACTGAGCCTGCGCTCTAGGAGCCCATGAGCCACAACTACTGAGCCCACGTGCCGCAACTACTGAAGCCCATGCACCTAGAGCCTGTGCTCCAAAACAAGAGAAACCACCACAATGAGAAGCCCATGCACCGCAACAAAATGTAGCCCCCACACGCTGAAACTAGAGGAAGCCTGTGCATAGCAATGAAGACACAATGCAGCCAAAAATAAATGAATGAAATCAATAAATTTAAAAAATAAAATAGTTAGATAGCCTCAACAACCAGAGGGCAGACAGAAGCAGCAAAAAGAACTACAATCTTGCAGCCTATGGAACAAAAACCACATTCAGAGAAAGATAGACAAGATGAAAAGGCAGAGGGCTATGTACCAGATGAAGGAACAAGATAAAACCCCAGAAAAACAACTAAATGAAGTGGAGATAGGCAACCTTCCAGAAAAAGAATTCAGAATAATGATAGTGAAGATGATCCAGGACCTCGGAAAAAGAATGGAGGCAAAGATCGAGAAGATGCAAGAAATGTTTAACAAAACCCTAGAAGAATTAAAGAACAAAGAAACAGAGATGAACAATACAATAACTGAAATGAAAACTACACTAGAAGGAATCAATAGCAGAATAACTGAGGCAGAAGGATGGATAAGTGACCTGGAAGACAGAATGGAGGAATTCACTGCTGCGGAACAGATTAAAGAAAAAAGAATGAAAAGAAATGAAAACAGCTTAAGAGACCTCTGGGACAACATTAAACGCAACAACATTCGCATTATAGAGGTCCCAGAAGGAGAAGAGAGAGAGAAATGACCAGAGAAAATATTTGAAGAGATTATAGTCGAAAACTGCCCGAACATGGGAAAGGAAATAGCCACCCAAGTCCAGGAAGCACAGCGAGTCCCATACAGGGTAAACCCAAGGAGAAACACGTCAAGAAACATAGTAATCAAATTGGAAAAAATTAAAGACAAAGAAAAATTATTAAAAGCTGCAAGGGAAAAACGACAAATAACATACAAAGGAACTTCCATAAGGTTAACAGCTGATTTCTCAGCAGAAACTATAAAAGCCAGAAGGGAGTGGCATGATATACTTAAAGCGATGAAAGGGAAGAACCTACAACCAACATTACTCTACCACACAAGGATCTCATTCAGGTTTGATGGAGAAATCAAAACCTTTACAGACAAGCAAAAGCTAAGAGAATTCAGCACCACCAAACCAGCTCTACAACAAATGCTAAAGGAATGTCTCTAAGTGGGAAACAAAAGAAAATAAAAGGACCTACAAAAACAAACCCAAAACAATTAAGAAAATGGTCATAGGAACATACATATCAATAATTACCTTAAACGTGAATGGATTAAATGCTCCAACCAAAAGAAACAGGCTTGTTGAATGGATACAAAAACAAGGCCCATATATATGCTGTCTACAAGAGACCCACTTCCGACCTAGGGACACATACAGACTGAAAGTGCGGGGATGGAAAAAGATATTCCATGCAAATGGAAATCAAAAGAAAGCTGGAGTAGCAATACTCATATCAGATAAAATAGACTTTAAAATAAAGAATGTTACAAGAGACAAGGAAGGACACTACCTAATGATCAAGGGATCAATCCAAGAGGAGGACATTAACAATTATAAATATATATGCACCCAACATAGGAGCACCTCAATACATAAGGCAACTGCTAACAGCTATAAAAGAGGAAATCGACAGTAACACAAAAATAGTGGGGGACATTAACACCTCACTTACACCAATGGACAGATCATCCAAAATGAAAATAAATAAGGAAACAGAAGCTTTAAATGACACAATAGACCAGATAGATTTAATTGATATTTATAGGACATTCCATCCAAATACAGCAGATTACAGTTTCTTCTCAAGTGCGCATGGAACATTCTCCAGGATAGATCACATCTTGAGTCACAAATAAAGCCTCAGTAAATTTAAGAAAATTGAAATAATATCAAGCATCTTTTCTGACCACAATGCTATGAGATTAGAAATCAATTACAGGGAAAACAATGTAAAAAACACAAACACATGAAGGCTAAACAATACATTATTAAATAACCAAGAGGTCACTGAAGAAATCAAAGGGGAAATCAGAAAATACCTGGAGACAAATGACAATGAAAACACGATGATCCAAAACTATGGGATGCAGCAAAAGCAGTTCTAAGAGGGAAGTTTATAGCTATAAAAGCCTACCTCAAGAAACAAGAAAAATCTCAAATCAACAATCTAATGTTACACCTAAAGGAACTAGAGAAAGAAGAACAAACAAAACCCAAAGTTAGCAGAAGGAAAGAAATCATAAAGATCAGAGCAAAAATAAATGAAATAGAAACAGAAAACAATAGCAAAGATCAATAAAACTAAAAGCTGGTTCTTTGAGAAGATAAACAAAATTGATAAACCATTAGCCAGACTCATCAAGGAAAAGAGGGAAAGGACTCAAATCAATAAAATTAGAAATGAAAAAGGAGAAGTTACAACAGTCACCGCAGAAATACAAAGCATCCTAAGAGACTACTACAAGCAACTCTATGCCAATAAAATGGACAACCTGGAAGAAATGGACAAATTCTTAGAAAGGTATAACCTTCCAAGACTGAACCAGGAAGAAATAGAAAATATGAACAGACCAATCACAAGTAATGAAATTTAAACTGTGATTAAAAATCTTCCAACAAACCAAAGTCCAGGACCAGATGGCTTCACGGGTCGATTCTATCAAACAATTATGGAATAGCTAACACACATCCTTCTCAAACTCTTCCAAAAATTTGCAGAGGAAGGAACACTCCCAAACTCATTCTATGAGGCCACCATCACCCAGATACCAAAACCAGACAAAGATACTACAAAAAAAAAAGAAAATTAGAGACCAATATCACAGATGAATATAGATGCAAAAATCTTCAACAAAATACTAGCAAACAGAATCCAGGAACACATGAAAAGGATCATACACCATGATCAAGTGGGATTTATCCCAGGGATGCAAGGATTCTTCAATATACGCAAATCAATGTGATACACCATATTAACAAATTGAAGAAGAAAAACCATATGATCATCTCAATAGATGCACAGAAAGCTTTCAACAAAATTCAACACCCATTTATGATAAAAACTGTCCAGAAAGTGGGCATAGAGGGAAACTACCTCAACATAATAAAGGCCATATATGACAAACCCACAGCAAACGTCATTCTCAATGGTGAAAAACAGAAAGCATTTCCTCTAAGATCAGGAACAAGACAAGGATGTCCACTCTCACCACTATTATTCAACATAGTTTTGGAAGTCCTAACCACATCAATCAGAGAAGAAAAAGAAATACAAGGAATACGAATCGGAAAAGAAGAAGTAAAACTGCCACTGTTTGCAGATGACATGACACTATACATACAGAATCCTAAAAATGCCAGCAGAAAACTCCTAGAGCTAATCAATGAATTTGGTAAAGCTACAGGATACAATATTAATGCACAGAAATCTCTTGCATTCCTATACACTAATGATGAAAAACCTGAAAGAGAAATTAAGGAAACACTCCCATTTACCATTGCAACAAAAAGAATAAAATACCTAGGAATAAACCTACCTAGGGAGACAAAAGACCTGTATGCAGAAAACTATAAGATACTGATGAAAGAAATTAAAGATGATACCAACAGATGGAAAGATATACCATGTTCTTGGATTGGAAGAATCAACATTGTGCAAATGACTATACTATCCAAAGCAACCCACAGATTCAATGCAATCCCTATGAAATTACCAATGGCATTTTTTATGGAACTAGAACAAAAAATCTTAAAATTTGTATGGAGACAGTAAAGACCCCGAATAGCCAAAGCAGTCTTGAGGGAAAAAAACGGAGCTGGAGGAATCAGACTCCCTGACTTCAGACTATACTACAAAGTTACAGTAATCAAGACAGTATGGTACTGGCACAAAAACAGAAACACAGATAAATGGAACAAGATAGAAAACCCAGAGATGGCCAAGAAACACATGAAAAGCTGCTCAACATCACTAATTATTAGAGAAATGAAAAACAAAAGTACAATGAGACATCACCTCACACCAGTTAGAAAGGGCATCATCAGAAAATCTACAAACAACAAATGCTGGAGAGGGTGTGGAGAAAGGGGAACCCTCTTGCACTGTTGGTGGGAACGTAAATTGATACAGCCACTATGGAGAACAGTATGGAGGTTCCTTCAAAAACTAAAAATAGAATTACCATATGATCCAACAATCCCACTACTGGTCATATACCCAGAGAAAACCATAATTCTAAAAGACACATGCACCCCAATGTTCATTGCAGCACTATTTACAGTAGCCAGGTCATAGAAGCAACCTAAATGCCCATTGACAGACAAATGGATAAAGAAGTTGTGGTACATATATACAATGGAATATTACTCAACCATAAAAAGGAACAAAATTGAGTCATTTGTTGAGACGTGGATGGATCTTAGAGACTGTCATACAGAGTGAAGTAAGTCAGAAAGAGAAAAACAAATATCGTATATTAACGCATGTATATGGAACCTAGAAAAATGGTACAGATGAAATGGTTTGCAGTGCAGAAGCTGAGACACAGATGTAGAGAACAAACGTATGGACACCAAGGGGGGAAAACCGCGGGGTGGTAGGGATGGTCGTGTGCTGAATTGGGTGATTGGGATTGACATGTATACACTGATGTGTATAAAATTGATGACTAATAAGAACATGCTGTTTAAAAAAATAAATAAAATAAAATTCAAAAATTAAAAAAAAATTACCAAAGAGGACAAAGCAGGGAAGTAAAAGCATCTCTTCTTAC
The DNA here is from genome assembly GCF_025265405.1 of Mesoplodon densirostris. Classification (NCBI taxonomy): domain Eukaryota; kingdom Metazoa; phylum Chordata; class Mammalia; order Artiodactyla; family Ziphiidae; genus Mesoplodon; species Mesoplodon densirostris. Next base: position 1,450,099 of record NC_082681.1, on the reverse strand, counting down.
CAAATAAATAAATAAATAAATAAACTCAGGGTAGACAGGACACCTTCAGATAAATATTCCAATGTTCCAGTGCAGACAGAACATAGCCAGGTATAAATGTACTTAGTGTAGACAGATCACTCTTGGGTCTAAATATCACAGTGTAGACAGGATATGGTCAGGTCTAAACATACTGATTGTAGACAGAATATGGGAGATCTAAATCTACTGTGTAGACAGAACCTGGTCAGGTTTAAACTACCTTAGGGCTGCTCTCCTAGGAGGACAGGTCATACAAGTGGGGTCTCTCATCTCTGGACAGGGGGCTCACTCTCATGTGGGAACTGGGATGCACATTGCTTGGAGACTAAATCACATTCCTTGGAGATGCAAAAGGGAGGGGATATGGGAACATATGTATATGTATAACTGATTAAATTTGTTACAAAGCAAAAAATAAAAAATAAAAAAAAATAAAGTAGACTGGTGCAGGACCAGATTTTGTGCCTCTTTGCTAAGAGAACAAGTTTACTTAGAATGCTGCTTTTGATAACAGATTGTGTGAACTATCTTGCCTTTGAGCTGTATTTGTTCTTAAATTTTCTATCTAACCAAATGTTTAAAATTTTTTTGATATTTTTGATGATTTTCCTATCAAATTCTAATTAAAGTTCTTTTCACTTCAGCTAGCTTTGGGATGCTTCAGAGGGCCCCTGAGAGCCTTCCCTATTGTGTAGGTTTTGCCTGTGGCAGAGCGTTGGTTGGGATTTTCCCTTTTGAACTAGCCTTGGTCATTCATTCAGCTTCATCTCCAATGGGGCATTGGTTGGGGTTCTTCCCTTTTGTACTGAGGGGGCACTGGTTGGGAATCTTCCTTTTTTGGGGATAGGGAACTGTGACCCTGAGGCACTTCCAAGGCGGGGGAATATATATATATATATATTAAACTGATTAGAATTGGTTGGTATGCTAAATTACATGGAAAGCATTGTCAAATGAATGATAAGCCTCCTCAGATTGTACAGTAGAATAAATGTTATTGATATAGACATTCTAAAAATTATATAAAGTTTCTGAAATTTGCATATATCCTGGTATAATTTTATAGTTTTAGTTGTTATCTTAAAGTGTTGTATGTCACAACAACTTGGATAAGCTTCTTTGCCAAGAAGAATTGTAATCAGATCTTTAATCTTGCCTTTTTAAGACCTTTATCATTCATAGGCAGCTAAGGTGATGCTTTGCAAAACTGCCACATCTTCAAGAAGGCTCATAGGGACGTCCCTGGTGGTGCAGTGGTTAAGAATCTGCCTGCAGGGGCTTCCCTGGTGGCACAGTGGTTGAGAGTCTGCCTGCCGATGCAGGGGACACGGGTTTGTGCCCCAGTCCAGGAAGATCCCACATGCCGTGGAGTGGCTGGGCCCGTGAGCCATGGTCGCTGAGCCTGCGCATCCGGAGCTTGTGCTCCACAACGGGAGAGGCCACAACGGTGAGAGGCCAGCATACTGCAAAAAAAAAAAAAAAAAAAAAAAAAAAGAATCTGCCTGCCAATGCAGGGGACACGGATTTGAGCCCTGGTCTGGGAAGATCCCACATGCCGTAGAGCAACTAAGCCCGTGTGCCACAGCTACTGAGCCTGCACTCTAGAACCAGCAGGTCACAACTACTGGGCTCGCATGCCACAACTACTGAAGCCCACACACCTAGAGCCCATGCTCTGCAACAAGAGAAGCCACTGCAATGAGAAGCCTGTGCACCACAACGAAGAGTAACCCCCGCTCGCAGCAACTAGAAAAAGCCCGCATGCAGCAACGAAGACCCAACGCAGCCAAAAATTAATTAATTAATTAATTTCAAAAAAGAAGGCTCATAAAAAGAAATTTTTTAACAAATATAAGTTTCTGATAGCATTTAGATAATACCATTAGACTGGGTAACAAATGACAAAACTAATGGGAAAACTGATTACTTCATCTAGATCAACAGGAATTAATTACATGGGACTGAGTGAACTGATGAATATGATTTATAACTTTATGACTTTGGGAAATATACTAGCTTTAATCTTTGTTTTCCAGAAAGACCTTTTCTCTTATGCTATGACCTACAACAAGTTGATAAAGTATACACTTGTAAACAAAGGTGAAACATTTATCTTTTTCTCTCTACCTGATCCTGCCAGAATTTGGCTTCTCCAGCTAGCTCTCCTGTGGACTTGATGATTTACTGTAACTGGATTACAACTAGTTATACTAAGCATTGTTTTAATTTGTTCTTTGTTTCCAAATTGTTTATGTTTTGTGTCTCCCTACTGAACTATGACTTTGTCAATGTTACTAGCTGCATTACTTATATACTGTCTTTTTTTTTTTTTTTGCAGTACGTGGGCCTCTCACTGTTGTGGCTCTCCCATTGCGGAGCACAGGCTCCGGACGTGCAGGCTCAGCAGCCATGGCTCATGGGCCTAGCCACTCCGCAGCATGTGGGATCTTCCCAGACTGGGGCATGAACCCATGTCCCCTGCATCGGCAGGTGGACTCTCAACCACTGTGCCACCAGGGAAGCCCTATACTGTTATTTTATAAGATTGTTGTCCCTTAGAGTACCCAGTATGTAACCAGGCCTCCAACACAATTGATGATAGTTCAACATCTTGAGGAAATAGATCACATTTATGACTCTTATAGAATAATTGTAATACTGTGATTCTAAGTATGGGAGGAATCAATAAGGGAAAACATTTCCTGGATCATAATAGACTAGAAAGACAGAGAATCTTTAATTATCCTCAGGGCCTAATCTGGAAATTAGCACCTGGAGTGGCATATCAACAAGAATTTTCCCCTGAACTTGGATTAGCCTCCCAGTGCCGTGGGACAAAATTTGGTCATGAAATGTCTTCCAAATATCGGTCGAATTCCAGACCAAGAGGAGGATCTGAGAAATGGAATATTTCCTTCCACAGTCATTGGTGATTGCAGCCCTCCAACATGAGCTGGTGAGCCCTGTGGAAGGAAGAATGCCTGCCATCTAGCAGCCATCAGACTTCAGCCACTCCCTATGGTGAGCCTTGAGGAAACTCAGGATGTGAAAATACAGGATTCAGGCCCCAGATAGCTGAGGGGCATATCAAAGGAATGATTTCAGTGAGCCCAGACTCTTGCATTTTCCCATACAAGGAAAACTGCTAAACTCCTTAACCTGAGATTGCAATTTCCTTACATTTGGACAAGGGTGGGTTAATCTACTTGTTTAATCCTATTCAACTGAACAACACAGCATCAGGTTCAAAGAGTTGGGAGTTCCTCTATTGACTAAAAATTCTAAGAATTATTCCCTGCACAAGGCTGATCAATTCTATTCCATGATCACCCCTCGTCAATCCTACACTGCAGGAAGCAGTTAGAGTGGTCATCACCCCTTTCCCCACAAGATTGTGGAATGAACATTGACTGTGGGGAATTGTAACAGGGAAGAGCAAAATCTGACTCCATGTTGGATCTGTTTCTTTTACTTTAACATTTGTATTAGTTGCTTTTGTTATTATAATCATTAAAAGGATGCTGTCTATAGCTGTAAGCATACATAATAGCCTGCCTCGGGGAACCCTGCCCCTCTGCCTGAATGTTAAACTGAAGTGCCTTTGTTCTGCTCACAGGGAGAGGTTCTGACCCTGCCCACCTGTGAATGGCTGCAGAAAAGAAGACATTATCACATCCCCTCCTTGTTGCTGGCCAAACCGGGAGATATTTTGCAAGACTAATGGACTTTTTACTTTACTTCCTTACCTCCTCCCCCTTTATGTTCTATAAAAGAAACTGGCATCCAGGCCCTGATAAGATGGTACTCTAGGACATTAGTCTGCCACCTTCTCGGATGCCTGGCTTTCCAAATAAAGTCACTATTCCTTGCCTCAACATCTCGTCTCCCAATTTATTGGCCTGTTGTGTGGTGAGCAGAGTGAGGTTGGACTTGGTAACAGGGTGAGCAGGGAGCTTCGTGTAGTGCAGCCCAGGCTCCTGCAAGGACAGACCAGAAGTGGGCTGACTCCAGCGTCCCAGGCTTCCAGCAGGAGACAACTGCACTGGAAGCCTGGGTAGAACAGTCCATCCCATGGGTTGACTCCGGGCGTAGCACATTCAGGGTCACCGAGAGCCCCACACTCCGGTCCTGCTTCCCAGCAGCATGTGTGTGTGGGGAGGCCTGATGGCTCCTATGGCTTCTGGTCAAGCGACTTCCTGAACTAGTATGATGCCCAGAATGGGCACCACATTGTCTTCTTCAAGGGAAGCCACCCAAGTGGAGAATGCACAGGCTGAGCTCCTTGCACACTGCCCCATCTCCACCCAGTGACCCACCTGTCCACCAGCGTCCCACATCCCACACCCACCACCACTGTGTGCCTGGTGCCTGCTCTTTCAAAATCAAAGTCTCACATGAAGGAGACCCAGTGGGGGCTGTCAACCCCCCCACTCTTGATGCTGAGTTTGAGGAGAATGAACCCCCTTCACTGAACAGTAGGACACTCTGAGGAAAGAGGTGCTCACCCCATCAGAGTCGGGGCTGTGCTGAGCAAGTTGCTCCCTGAATATTATAAGACATGAGAAATTAACGTAGACACTACCTGTGTCCATTGATGGCTGAACAAAAAACCAAAACATGGTCCATCCACACAAAGGAATGTTATTCAGCCTAAAAAGGAAGGGAATTCTCACACAGGCTACAGTGTGGATGATCCTTGAGGGCATTATGCTCAGTGACATAAGCCAGACACAAAAGGACAAATACTGTGTGATTCCACTCACATGAGGCCCCCGGAGCAGTCAGATCCACAGAGGTGAATAAGAAATTCACCTTCCGTCATTCTTGAGGTGTAACCTGCACTTTTAAGCAACACCCAGGGGTCCTGTACAGAGGCTGAAAGCCCAGCCCCACATGGTGCACAGTCCCCCTGTGTGACTAGAGCCCAGGAGGAAGGGTGAGAAGGGCCTGCATGTTTACAGACCAGCGCCCTATGGTCTCATGTGAAACCAACTTGCTGGTCCACGTCCTGTGAGAGCTGCTCCCCAGGGCACCATGCGGGCAAGACCGAATGGTCAGGGCCATGGTGCTGCCTTCAGTTCAGGCCCATTCATGGTAACTGTCTAGTTGGAAAGTGCTGAGGCTCCAGGGGAGGGTCCTTCCTGCCCCGTCCAGCTTCTGGGGACTCCAGGCATCCCTGGGCTTGTGGCTGCATCCCTCCCATCTCTGCCTTCATCTTCACATGGCTTCCCCTCCATGTCTGTGACTCCACTCATCTTATAAGGACACAGTTACACAGGATTGGGGCCACCCTAATGCCCTTGTCTTACCTACTTACACGACCAGGCCCTACTTCCAAACGAGGTCACGTCCTGAGGCCCTGGGGTCAGAACATGGATGTCTCTTTCCCTGTGGGGTACACGATCCCACTTCACTCTGAGATAACAGATACTGTTGTCCAGAAAACAAGCAAGCCCCTTACCTAAGCCAGCCCCTGGAAGAGATCTGAGCCCTCCTGGTCTTGGAAACTGACCTGGGCAGGAGAGTGCAACTCATGACCCGAGTGTGAAGAATGCCAGGAAGCACCCGTGTGAGACTCCAGTTCACAGCTGCAGCACTGGACCAGCTGATGAAGTCCAGCAGGGCAACTCCGTCCTCCTTATAGGACTCAATCTGTGTGGTCTGGGGGTGACAGGCAGCAGTGAGCTGGTGTGTGATTAAGTTTATGTGGTGGGTTTGCAGTGAGCAGGTGAGCATATGTGTGTCTGACATCAGGCACATGTGGGGTCAGCAGTGAGCACACATGTGTGAGAGATCAGGTGCATGTGATGTGCCAGTGGTGCAAACACACGTGATCAGGTGCACCTGGCATCTTGGCAGGCAGGGCACCACAGGGCTGCAGAGCTGCCACAGGCTTGAGCCACCAACCCTGCCTGGTGTGGAGCATCCCTCCCCCGCTACATGCCCCAGCAGCTCCCATGTCCCCAGCTGTGACCCCCTCAGTGGCTGCACCTGCGCAGAGTACGTCCTCTGGGCAAGTACTTCTTGAAGAGGGTCACCTCCATGGTGATGGTGACCTTCCTCTTCAGCTGCTTCAGTGGGGGCCACCCCCACCAGTGGCTGTTCTGTGCCAAGGCATCTGGCCCACGGAGAGGTGGTCCCTGCACCTGAGACCAAAGAGAAGGACTTGATGGGCTGCATTTTCCCCCACCAGGAGCCCTGTATCTGGGTGGCCAGTAAAGGCATGTCAGACACACAGGGCCAGACATTCTGGTTCAACTTCCCCAGCACGGTGGGCGAGAGGGGAGCCATGTGGGACCTCAGACCACGTAGGACAAGGCATGTGTTGAGGACCTTCTCACCACTGTTGACCAGCCCATTCAGTTTGCTCTTCTGTGAAATGCTGTTTATGACTGGCACAGTTTTCTACTGGGCTATGTATTATTGGGACATATGTATGGCTATTGATTATTGAGTTATTTTACACATGTATGTGTGTATACATCACCATACACACACACACACACACACACACACACACACACATATATATACACAAATGCATAATGTCATGTATCCACAACTATAGTATCATATAGAGTATTTCTCTGCCCTAAAAATCCTCTGTGCTCTGCCTGTTTGATGCCCCCAGCCCCTGGCAATACCATCCTCTTACTGTCTCTGTAATCTGCCCTCCCCAATATGTCATTTGGTTGGAAGCACACAGGATGTAACATCTCAGACCAACTTCCTGTTCTTCTTTTTTTATTTGAAATTGTCTTTTCATTCCACAACACTCAGAGACTGTTATTCCAATGCAATGGACTTTGATGCCTAGAAGTCTCACTGACTACCCAGCATATCCATGTTTATAAATAGATAATTAAATTTTTGTTTTATTTACTATGACCATAGAGTTCTAAGGGTTGCATTTTTTCTTAATTGTTATTACAATTATAAGTAGTTCCAACTCATTAAAACAGTATATATATTATTACACATATTTTATAATTATTAAAGATAAATGCTTTTTGGAAACATATCTTTTAATAGAATGAATGTGACTTTTCCCTTTTATCTTTTATATGTATTCAAGGATGACCATGACTATTTGCTAGGAAGAGAAAAGATTCAGTAATTGGATCTATTCCTAGTTTGTATTTTTTACATATTAGCACTGAGACACCTTGTTCAGACAAGAGTGGGAGTTTTGTTTTAAAAATGTCACTTATTCTTTCAATTCTTTCCCAATTACCTACCTAAATATTACACAAAATATTTGGTAATCTATCAGCTGATGATGTCATTAGCTTTTCTTTCAATCTTGCTGAAAGCAAACCATGGGAAACTTTCAAGAGGATTTATGAGAATCCCTTCTCAGTGTCTAGGAAGCAGGACAAAGCCTTCATTAGGCTCAGCAATTGAGCAACTGTCAATTTGACTAGCTACTCTTTCACTGAGAAAGTCTTGCTTAACCTGATGGCCCAGGAAAGTTGCAACAATGTCCATGTTATTCCACATTTGTACATGTAGTATTTCATTTTAATAAAGGGCTCTTACTTCAGGATGTGCTTTAAGTGCACTTTCTTCAAATCTGCATATTTAGCTTATTCTGCTTGTGGAAGATGATTTGCATGTCCATCCTCCCTGCTTGGCCCACCAGCCTGGTTGGATTCTCTGATAGTCAAGACTCATTTCAATGTGCACTGCAAGAAGTGTGTGCTTGTGTTGAGGAGGCTCACCAAACCGGTGAGAGGCAAACTGCAGGCAAACAGGAGCCCCACTGAGATCAGAATAAGAATGATGGAGCTGGGGTGAACGTGGTTCCTATTTAAGTCACAAAAACAGGAGAGATCAAAATGTCACTTCTCATTAAGCCGCTGAACATGCAATGATGCATTATTACCTAAAACTCTGGGATACTTTAACAGCTTTATCGAGGTGTAATCAACATACGACAAATGCACATGTTTAAAGTGTACAATTTGATAGGTTTGGAAACACATGTACCCCATAAAGATAATGATTATACTGTCAATGAAAAATTAATCAATGGTCAATCTAAGAAAGAAATGGAAATTTTTATTCGAGCCAACCTGAGGATTATAACCCAGGAGACAGTTTTTCAGAAAGGTCTGAGGACTGTCTTGAAGAGGTAAGGAGGGAAGCCAGTTTATACGTGATTTTGATGAAGGGCTATGTTCAGCCAAGCACACAGCTTGCTAGGAGGTTACTGCTATTCACATGGAACAGATACCTTAACGGTTTTAGTGCTTTTCTAAGTGTGGGAAGAGGCAAGAATCCAGCTTCATAAAAATTTTCTCCTGAAAATATAGAACTCTCTAAGGGCCAGTTCTGCCAGTTTTCCTAGGGCACAAAGTGCCTCATCCTGATTGTTGTCTGAATTCCTTTCAGGGTGTCCTGTAAGTCAGCGACTGTCATGGTTGATGACAATTCTTGTAGAACTGGTTGGTGGGCAACATTCTTTATGTTACAACCCCTCCCTTTTGGTCTTAATTTTGACCAAGGTTTGGGAGGCATTTAGTGACCAATTTATCCCACGGTGCTAAGAATGCTCATTCCCAGTTCAGGCGAGGATTTCCTTGATAGGCCACTCAACGTGCTGTAACTGGACTAGACCCTGCTAACAGTAGCCCAAAACCTCTAGGCCGCCTGTCCTACTAGTCTGTTATGGTCCAGGAAATGGTTCTCTCTTGTGGCTTCTTCCCATATCTAGAGTTACACTATTACAATCACTGATCTTATAGAACTGTGTATTTGACAATTGTTTTAGGTCACATAGTCATCATTATTTTTATCGGAGGCTCAGTCACACATTTGGTAATGCAAGAAAGAAAAATCTTGTAAAATAGGCAGAATACAAGTAATATAGCTAGTGACTTTAATAAGGTCATAAGTAAGTATTTAAGCTAAGAACATATTTTAGGTGCAGCCCAGTATCTCCTCAGGTCGTCTGACCAGTCTGTTCTGCACCAATCATTATCTTTAAGGGAAATGATATAGTGGCGTTATCCATAAAGTCCACCAAAGACGTCTGTACGTACAAGGTGAGTGGTGGGTCATCGTGACCCCTTACAGGATAAGGAAAGGAATGCTACCTTATAAGGAGTTACATGGCTGTTGCCAGAAGGAGAAAAATTAATTTTTGTGGGTGAGCAGATATTTCTGTCATTGGGGAGGTCAGGTGAACACATAATGCAAATGCACATGCATACTAGTGGGGAGGGAGGAGGCCAAAGGGCAGAGAAAAAGCTTATGTTTTTAATTTGTCTTGTCTTGCCTTAAAATATGAATTTTTTTTTCGGTACACGGGCCTCTCACTGTTGTGGCCTCTCCCATTGCGGAGCACAGGCTCCGGACGTGCAGGCTCAGCAGCCGTGGCCCATGTTCCCAGCCACTCTGCAGCATGTGGGATCTTCCTGGACCGGGACACGAACCCGTGTCCCCTGCATCGGCAGGCGGACTCTCAACCACTGTGCCACCAGGGAAGCCCTAAAATATGAATTTTTATTTCATCCATACCTTCATCCCCAGAACATTCCTCCTGCTCTCCCCAATCCAGGCAAACTTGGATCTGCTTTCTGTCACTACAGATTACTTTGTATTTTCTGGAAATGTACATATGAGTGTGGGGAGTGGCTGTATCAAACTTTGGTTTTTAGCTTCAGAATAAGTAACTAAGAAGACATAAAGATTAAAAATGCCTTCAGGGCTTCCCTGGTGGTGCAGTGGTTGAGAGTCCACCTGTTGATGCAGGGGACGCAGGTTCGTGCCCCGGTCTGGGAAGATCCCACGTGCCACGGAGCGGCTGGGCCCATGAGCCATGGCCGCTGAGCCTGCATGTCTGGAGACTGTGCTCTGCAATGGGAGAGGCCACAACCCGTGTACCACTAAAAGAAAAAAAAAGCCTTCAATAACTTTATCACAGTCAAACTTCAAGGCAGTAGAAACATATTTACTGGGGGTGGGGTGGGGCAGATCAGGTCAGCAGGTAGAATACACTGTATTAATCGAAAAGTGTACAGATAGATACTCTATTAATGGAAAGTTATAGACATTTTCTAAGGTTTGATGAGGACCAGCCACACATGAAACTAAACAAAAGAAGCTCTGGCTGCTCCAGGAAAGCATGCCCACCAGGAAGAAGTCACAGAGCGGTTGCTCCAGGGAACAGCCGCAGCCCTGGACAGCATGACAGTTGACAACCCATCCTGTCCTGACCTTCCTGGGATCTTTCCTTTCATGTAGAGAAAAGCTGAAAAGAACTGCTTGTATTAAAAAAGTGATACATTTTGTGTTCACCCCTCTCACCAGCGCTGTGGACACCTTGTCCAAGTGGGCTCCCACTCGGGGGCAGTGGTTCTCATGTGGTTGGAGGATAGACGAGGCACACATGGCAGAACTGTCCTGGCTCCACCCACAGCTGATTTCCTGCCTTCCCTTGAGGCCACCTGCCCCATCTCCTGTCCTCGCCCTTAACACAAACATCCCTGGGCCAGGAAAGGCAGGCAGTCTTGTGTTCCAGGCGTGTGTCTGCTGTGGGCTGAATCGTATCCTCAAAATTCACATGTTAAGTCCTGACCCCCAGGATCTCAGGATGGGACTGTGTGTGGAGAACAAGGTCTTTAAAGAGGTGACGATTAAAGTAAAATGAAGTCACTAGGGTGGGCTATACTCCAACGTGACTGTGCCCTTATAGGAAGAGGTGATTAGGACACAGACACACACAGAGGGATGACCACATGAGGACACAGGGAGAAGACGGCCGTGTACACACCAAGGAGAGAGTCCTCAGCAGGAACCAGCCCCACTGACACCTTGCTCTGGAACTTCCAGCCTCCAGGACTGTGAGAAATAAATGTGTGTTGTTTAAGCAGCCCTGTGTGTTGTGTTTGTTATGGTAAACAAGTTATGACATCTTGCATTTATAGGGCCTTAAGGATTTAATGTCCTAGGAAGAGGGGACTGCACCAGGGTCCCTCTACACGTGAGCTGCTCTGCACACAGGGGCTCCAGGAAGGCCAGTTTCAGGGGCAGCAAACTGTCCCCCTTGCAAACCATGCACTCTCCTGCACCCTGGACAGGGGCACATGTCCCTGTTTGGGAACCTCTGGTCTCAGCTGGGTTCTCCCGGGCACACGTGGAATGGTGCGCTTGTGCTCGACACAAAGGTTGGGGTTCTCAGGCACATCGTGGTGGTGCCCTGAGCTGCCAGGCCTCCTGCAGGAAGGGCTGCCCTGTGCCCCCCACCCTTCCTGGGAAAGACCTGCTCGTGATTTTCTGAGCCGAGAATCTGACTCTGTTCTACTTTACACACAAGTTACTTCTGTATGCCGTTAAGATATGCTAAATTATGCAGGAATATAACAATGATGTGATTCTAGGAAAGCTTGTTCTCACAGTTATTCAGAACCTTAACAAGAATTCTCCAAAATTTTAGAAAATCGTATCTCCTGGCTCAGAGTTTCTGAATTGCCAGTAAATGCACCAGGATTGCTGTCACAACAGTCATTCAAATTATATACAAAGATGCCTATTTGCCTTCATTTAAAATCATTAATATAAAGGTTGAATTCAGTTGAATGTTATCTACCTTTTCTTCATCTAAATTGAAGAAAAATTCAAGCAAACATCTGATTACTTAGTGTAGTTGAAGCCAAGCACTCACCTATTAAATTATGTATTCTTTCATTAAAATATATTTCCCTTTAATGCTCCTCTGTATTGTAACTATAACTGCATAGATAGATGCATAAATATAATTATATTTAAATTATATGTGTATACAGATTATGTTACTTCTGCATTTGATTTCAGAAAGTGAGGGGAGTGTCACAAAATACTTGATACAAAAGGAGTGAGGGTCTGATGGTCTGACAGAACCCCTATGACATAGCATTTCATTCCCGCTAAGGTGCTAGAATCAAAAAGACAGACAATAACAAGGGGAGAAATTGGAACCTTCAAACACTGCTGGTGGGAATGTGAAATGGTGCCACTATTTTGGAAAACAGTCTGATAGTTTCTCAAAATGTCAAACATGGAGTCACCACATGACCCAGCAATTCCACTCCTACGTATAAACACAGGAGGAAGGAAAACACATGTCCACACAAACACTTGTACATGCATGTTCATAGCAGCATGATTAACAACAACCAAAAGGTAGAAACCACCCAAGTGACCATCAACAGGTGAACAGAGAACAGATACATACAATGTGGTCCATCTACACAGTGGAACATTACTCAGCCATGAAAAGGAGTGAAACTCTGACACAGGCTACAACGTGGATGAAACTTGAAAACATCATGCTCAGTGAGAAAAGCCAGGCACAGAAGGACACTGTCTTATTCTGCTTGGGCTGCCATAGCAAAATACCAGGCTGAGGGCTTAAACAACAGAAATGTATTTTCTACAGCTCTGGAGGCCATAAGTCTGAGATCAGGGTGTCAGGATTGTCAGGTTCTGGTGAAGCTCTGTTCTTGGTTGCAGACGGTGTCTTCTCACTGTGTCCTCACATGGAGGAAGGGGCCAGGGGGCTCTCTGGGGTCTCTTTATAAGGACACTGATTCCATTCATGGGGGCTCCAATCTCATGACCTCATCACCTCCTCAAGGCCCCATCTCCTAATACCATCACCTTGGGGGTTAGGATTTCAACATGTGAATTTTGGGGGGGACACAAACATCCAGCCCAGAATAACCACAAACTGTATGATTCCATTTATAGGAAACATCCAGAATAGGCAAATCCAGAGAGACAGGAAGTGGGTTAGTGGTGCCAGGTGCTGGGGGAGGGGAAGAGAAATGGGAAGTGACTGCTCATGGGGATGGGGATGGGGTCTCCTTTGGGGGGCTGAGAATGCTTTGGAACCAGATAGAGGTGGTGCTTGCACAACATTTGAACGTGATAAATGCCACTGAGTTGTCCACTTTCATGGTAAATGGTGAGTTTTATGTTACATATATCTTACCACAATTAAAAAAAACATCGTTAATCACATCAACAACTTGACACCACAGGGGACTCGCATTTCTGCTGAAAGACCCCACCTGCTTGCTCACGTGGTTCCCGGGTGACCATGTGGGGACCGTGGAGTGTAAAGGAGGGTGTGAATGACCCCACACCGGGGCGGTCCAGAGGCGGACCCAGGGCTCAGCCCACGTGTACACGCATCCACAGCAGCACAGGACAGAATCCACTGGGAGGGCTGGCCGGCTTTATCATCAAGTGTGAACAGCCTCGTGGGGCCGGTGGCCGTGCACTGGTGACTGACTGACTGCAGCCCTGGATGCCGGGGCCTGCGGCCTGACTCCTCTCAGCCCGAGGCCGGGGCCACCAGCTGAAGTGGATGGTGCTGCCGGCAGTCCGTGGTCACTGCTGGAACACGGGCGCGGCTGTGGAGCAAGACCGGAGCACCTCCAGTTCCTTGAGAACCTCATGATAGAAACATGATTTTTAAATAACGCACAGGAGCCATGAAAGGTTATTTTCTTAGGCGAGCTGGTAATACCTCCCTGTTCACATGGGACACTCGCTGCCCTGCTCACTTCCCCCACGGTGGTTGGAGCTGAGCCCTTCCATCCTCCCCCAGCAGAATTGGCCTCCAAGGCCTCGTGAGGTTCCTCCCCGAGCCCTGAGGATGTGTCCTGCCTGAGACTCCTGACACAATATGCTCCCACTGAGGTCGGCCTGCAGAGGTCACGCAGAGGTCTGAGCAGTCAGGTCCCAAAGCAGCAGGACATGATCCTGGACACAGACGTGTCCACCCTACACAGCGGGGTCCCTACGAGCAAGCGTGAGGTCACTTCTTAGGGCCACGACCCCTGTGCCTTCGAGGTGCAAGGCCTGCCCCACTGCCTGGCCCACGTCCCTTTCTCTGCGGCCCCTGCAGGACTCAAGCCTGCACATTCCCCAGACCTGCATCCCCCGTGTAAGGCTGTCAGCATAACTGATGCCGTCCTGGGTCCGTACAGCTCCTTCTGTCCTTCACTGATCCTACCCAGGACTGTACTGTGTGGTCCGTTACTTCTCTGTCCTCAAGGCCTTTCTAGTTAATAGAGACTGTTTAATAATCATTAGGACCAGGTGGTCTCTATAGTTTGTTAATCCCCAAACAATGAAGACCTTTGCTGACGTGTTCCTGGCGCCCATGAGAACAGTTACCCATTCATAAACCTTGACTTAGGAATGCACCTCCTGTTTCCAAGCAACCCCCCGTGTTAACTATAAATTGTCCCAGTGACCCCGCGGCCATGCAGAGTGCAGCTGCACATGCTTCCGATTGTCCCCCATTCCCGATCCCACCCTGTAAGTTACCTGATAATAAACTGATCTATTCATTACCTGGAGCTGACTGTCTCTGTGTTTATAGACCCAGCCTTGGAGGGAGGCCATTGCCCTGAGGGCGAAGCCGGGTCCCGGGCGCTGGGGGCGGGGACAGGCTCATGGCACTGGGGGCGGGGCCGGGTTCAGGCCAGCAAAGAGCAGCCAGGATATTCACGCCAGTGGTTGAGCCTACTGGTCTCTCCGTCCTCCCGGGGGCACAGTGTTCACTCCCCTGTGCTGCCCCGGCTGGCCGATCTCCTGTCGGGTGGTAAGTTATCTGTCACAACTGGCATCACCCCCAGCTCCAGAGCCTCTGTCCAGCCTCAGGGCTGATGCAGTACCATCCCCTGGGCTCCCATGCCTGCCCATCCTTGGTTGGTGTCCTCGGACCACTTGTGCTGACAGGTGCCAGCTCCCTCCAGATGCTCCCAAATGCTTCTCCCACGCAGGACCCTGTCCCAGGACACAGGAAAGGAAGCCCTACCATGGGATGTGGGGAGGCATGACTGACCACAGGGTGACGTCAAGCTCACCAGGCAAGAGCAGCAGTGTTCTGGCTCCTCGGACCCTTTCTCGCCTGACCGTGACCCAGCTTTGACACTATGTCTCCATTGTCCCTCCACTGGCCTCGCTCTTTTGAGCAGAGCAGGACAGTGTGGTCAGTGGTTACGGGCTGAGACACACAGACACTGGCTGACCCACACGCACTCATGCTGACCACACGGAACGGGCACTGCACCAGGGCCTGTGTGGTGTGGGTTCACCTGCCCACAGAGAGGCCGGACCTCTGCTCCTGGCTCCAGAAGGTCACTTTGAGTCTTTCGGGAGTGTCCGTGCTCTGTGGGCCTCACTCCAGGCTGGTCTGTGCTGACGGCATGAGGCCTGGTGGGGCTTCCTGAGGCCCCCCGGGGACTGAAAGCTGAGGTCCGGCACATGGTGGTCCCGATGTTGACGTGACAGACCCCAATAAACCCTGCACCTCAGGATTCAGGTGGGCTTCCCTGGGTGGCCACGCCGAGGGACCCCCGACCCTGCTCCTCACCTCTGCCCTCGGCTGATTTTAATCTGCATCCTAAGCAACTCTGTGCCAGCTGCAAAGAGAGGGAGCTTGTTCATACACCCCTCCCAGTGCATGGGGCTTTTGTGGTCAGGCCCCTCCCAGGATATGGAGCTCACCTGGGCAGGCACCCAGCAGGGCTCAGTGCATAGGAACAGTGCAGGTAGCCCTCGTTGCAGACCACCGCCAGCCTACCTGTTGGTCAGAGCTGACCCTGAGCACCTCAGAGCAGGACCTGAACTAACAAACAGCTGCTCCTGGACAGGTCTGTGACCCTGAGTTTTACTCTGTGTGGGCTCCCTCTACTGGGTCTTCCAGAGGCTTCTACTGTATCCGGGGTACCAGGCCCCTGTCTCCACCCACCATCCCTCCTCTCCGTGACTCCTGGATTCCTCTTGTGAGGAGAAGGTCTTTTTGAAATTGTCTCCCACTTATGGGCCAGTTAAAATGATTAGAAAACAAGCCAGAGCTGCAGCCCCGTTTCTATCCTGATCCTCAGGACCCCACACCTGTTCCTTGGACCCGGCCAGCACAAGGCCCATTTTCTGCAACTCTGAGCCAGCCAGCCCTCCCCAGGTGTGCCTGAGTTGAGGTCTGTATAAACACCCCCTCCAGGCAGCAAGAGTACTTGCAGCTTACCTGACACCATACTTCCTGCCCTGTCAGTGGCTGTGGGGTTCGGCTGGTGGGAGGGAGTGAGGGGCCATAGCCTTGCAGGTGACCTGCTCTGAGTGGGGCTCTGCTGGACTTTCTGCAGGAGTTGCCGGGCTGCTACCTGCTAAGGAAGAGGATGTGTTGCCTGTACCTGCCACTGGAAGTTCTCCCCGGGCAGATGTGAAGAAGCAAGAAAAAGGTAGTGGGGGCCAGGACAGGAGGGGTAACTCAGGTAAATGGAAAGCTTTCAGAAAAGCATCCAGGCTGGGACCATCCCACATAGCCTGCAGGAGCTAACTCAGCAAGCATGCTGTCACTGGCCCTTTCATCCAGCCTGTAAGGTGTTTGCACATATTTAGGTGTTTTACCTGGGATAAGGTTCAGGAGCAGCTGGCCTGGGGCTCAGCTCACGTTTACTCACAGACACCTCGGCACAGTCCCCCAGCTTTGCAATGAGGACGCTCCTTGCGGGGGGGGGGGCTGCTGGCTGCATGGGAGACGATTCTCCACCTCTGACCAACTTCAGAATTGTTTACCACTGGAGCAAGTGCCTGATAGGGTTTTCATCTGTGTAACTAGGGGGTTCTTAATTAACAACGTGAAGGGTGACATCAGAGGTCCTGAATTAGGATGGAAATACTTATCTCCAACATGTACAGGAGTAAAAACCTGGGGAGGCCGTGTGCAGCTGGCACCCTTAGGGATGGGCTTCCGACTGACCCCTCAACATTCTGGTGTCCAGCCTCTGCTTTACAATTTCTCGGGCCCAATGCTGACTCTAAGGGTTCTGCAATCCAGCCTCTGTTGACCTTTAATGAGACCCACACTTCCAGGATCCTACAGAGCATGGTCTGTGTGACCGTTCTGTGGCTTCTGTAACAAATGACCACAAGCTGGGTGGTTTAAAACAAAGGGACTTCATCCTCTCCCAGTCCTGGAGACCAGATATTTTATTTATTTATTTAAAAAAAATTATTTATTTATTTATTTTTGGTTGTGTTGGGTCTCCGTTGCTGCATGCAGGCTTTCTGTAGTTGCGGCGAGCCAGGGTTACTCTTTGTTGCGGTGCACGGGCTTCTCATTGCGGTGGCTTCTCTCGTTGCGGAGCATGGGCTCTAGGCATGCGGGCTTTAGTAGTTGTGGAACATGGGCTCTAGAGCGCAGGCTCAGTAGTTGTGGCACATGGGCTTCATTGCTCCGCGGCACGTGGGATCTTCCTGGACCGGGGCTCAAACCCGTGTCCCCTGCATTGGCAGGTGGATTCTTAACCACTTCACCACCAGGGAAGTCCAAGACCAGATATCTTAGGTCAAGGTGTTGCAGGGCTGAAGTCCTTCCAGAGGCTCTAGGATAGGGTTCTTTCTGTCTTTTCCAACTTCTGGGGTCTCCAGGCATCCCCAGGCTGCGGCTGCATTCCTCCCATCTCTGCCTTTGTCTTCACGTGGCTTCTAGTCTGTGTCTGTGTCTCTCCTCTTTTGTCTCTTATAAGGATGCTGTCATTGGATTGAGTGTCACTCTAACCCAAGATGACCTCACCTCGAGATCCTTAACTACATCTCCAAAGACCCTTTTCCCAGATATGGTCCTGTTCATGTGTTCTGGGGGACACATCTTTTGGGGCCACCATTCAACCCGTATCTGTGTATAATATAACCCTCATTTTAGGAGATTACCAAGGTCCCGTTTAGACTGGCATAGACAGCAGCCATGTGGGTGGGGGTCAGGGGAGAATGAAGACCCTGGAATCACCAGGAAAGGATCAAGGCCTGGCTTCATCAGAAGGTGAGCTCTTCCACCATAAGGCCTGTGAAAACAGCCACTCCATCCTGTCCTTGGAAGGAAACCTAGTGCCAAGTCCAGAAGGAGTTACCTTGCAAAGGTGGCTCTTCTGGGATTTCATCATCAATAGCATCATGTAACCAATAACTACAGGCTTGGAGGAATCGCTTTCTGGCACATGATGACAGCACTGTCACTTTAGGCTCAGCAAGCCTAGACTAGGAATGTTTGAAGGAGAAGAGTTTGGGAGATTGTGAAGCTTGGTTGTCAAGGAAACTGAGCAGGTTTGTCAAGGTTGTCAAGGAAACTTCTCCTTTAAGCTGAAGGCAGAGCTGGAGGAGCTGAACTCCAGGGATCTTTTAAAGGGGCTTCTCTGAAGCACCATCACCTGAGTGGTGGTCTCAGCATGAGCTGGGGTTTGAGAAAAGTGTGTGAGGTTAAACCTGACTTTCTGTGACAACTGGGGAGGGGTTGGTAAAGCAACTTGACTTTTAGGGCAAAGGTTTGTTACTGGAACAAAAAGTGTTCCCCCCAAAATGGACTGAGGCTCAAGATGTCCCTGTCCCCTTCATGTGAGAGTCCAGGGCAGGTGGGTGTCAGGGCCCAGGTTCTCTCCACCTTGTTTCTCTTCCCTGCTTCTGGGTGGAGGGCTCCAACCAGCAGGGTGGGGTGACCACGTGGGCACCATGCCCTCCATCCTAGGATGCAGGCTGGCCAAGGCCCTCACCACCTCTACCACTTCCCCTTGGTAACACGAGACACTGGACCCCAGCTGCAAGGGGTGGGAAGGCTGGGAGGTACAGGGTAGCCATGAACAGGAAAAAGGAAAACGAGTTTTTGTGGGCAACTGAGTGGCTCCACCATGGCGGGGTCACCTGGATGTCATGGTGGGGTCTCCCGGACTCTAGCACACAGTCTGTGGATCCTGTGAAACGTGATTACACATCAGCATGAGCTCTTCCATGCTTTGTGGTTCTGGAAATCCTATAGGAGGTGGTTCACAGCAGGTGAAACTAATGGTCTTGGTGGAGGTGGTGAATACAAAGATCTGCAGTTCAGACTGAAGGTGCCAATGTGGGTGTACATATAGGACAAAACTATCTCGTGTGAATGTAGTTCAGGCATAATTCACATGAATGCAGTCATGTTAATGCCTAGCATCTTCTATCTTGTGTCTCTCCTCGGGGACACCCTCCTCAGTTCCTGAGGCTGCTGTAACTCACATATAGAGGAATGGACAGTGGGTTCTGTCCAGTCTGAGACCTGATTTACCCTGTGTGTGAGTCTGCTCGGGGCTGCCATAACAAATACCACAGACAGGGTAGTTTAAACATCAGACATCTCCCAGTACTGGATGCTGTCTGAGATCAAGGTGTTTCTCCTGAGGTCTCCCTCCTTGGCATATAGACAGCCATCTTCTCCCCATGTCCTCACATGGTCTCCCCCTGTGCCTATCTGTGTCCTAATCTCTTCTTGTAGGACATCAGTTCTATTGGATTAGGATCCACCCTAGTGACCTCATTTTTATCTTGATCACCCCTTTAAAAACCTTATCTCCAAATACAGCCACATCTTGGGGTCCTGGGGGTTAGGGATTCAGCATATGAAATTTGGGGAACACAACTGAGTGCACACAATCATGCTTAGGAACTAACACGTGCCTCCATCCTTCCTTCCCTCAAGTCCCACGGAGGTGTTGCAATGGCCGAGGGAGAGGCCACTCGTGAAATGTTTGTGTCCCAGCTGGGGAACCCTTCTCTGCTCTCGTTGATCTGGCAGTGGCCGTGCCAGCCCCATCCTGAGGTGAGCAGTGGTGGGGTTTCCTGCTGTGTTGCCTGGCCTGCTGAGGTGCTCAGTGCCAGGGAACCCAGGAGCCAGCAGCCTAGTGGGGATGCTGAGGACTCTCAAGGACATGGTGGATGCCTCTCCCACCAGACAGCCCAGCAAAAGTGGGGAAACTTTGAGGGGGGTGTACAGGTGGGAGAGAGTCAAAATCTCATTTATGCTTCAGAAAGACCACATTGGGGTGGGATGTGAGATGCACTTTGGGGGCAGGGAGTTTGTCAGGGCTTAATGGAGGGATCAGGCTTGGGTCATGGCTGTGGGCATAAAGGGGAATTAGTGTGGGGACTGGCCACAGACTCTTGGAGGAGGAGCTACCAGTCACTGGGGCACAGGGAAAGTGGGAGACTGAGAGGCCCCAGTGTTACTGAACTGAAGTTGGATCATCTCGCCCGAGTGCAGTCAAGCCAGTCTACTGACACTGGACTGTGGTGAAGGAAAGTGAAGTGTTCATTGTAAAAGCACCAATACAAGGAGGACAGGTGGCTTGTGTTCTAAACTCCCATATTCCCAGAAGGGTTTCAGCAAAGCAATTTTAAAGGCCAGGTGAGTGGGGCATTGGTTGCAAGGTATGTGAGCAGGTGCTGCACAATCCTCTGGTTGAAGATGAGGTAACAGGCTGTTAACGTTATAAATTCTTAGGCAGTAGTAGGTCTGGGGGCTCTGTGCTCAGGATCATGAAGTAGTTAATTTCTTCCATTTGGTGGTGGTTTTAGCATCTATAAAACAACTCAGGAAGCCTGCATCAGATACTATTATCTAGGTAGTTCAGAGAGAAGCTACAGCAGAGGATATGGGGGAGGGGTCTGTCCTGGGAAGTTCTCATATGGTCCTGCTTTGTTATACACAGTGTCTGAGCTCAGCAACCTGGGAAGGTGGGGCTGCTCCTGGGTGTGGGGACCTGCAGTCCTCTGAGGGGCCTGTTAGCCCCCAAGGTGAGATGAGGATGCAGTGGCTGGACAGAGGTATCTTGCCTGGGAGAGGGGTCCAGGCTGGAAATGTCTATGGAATCATCACAGGGAGGAAGAGGGTTAGGGTTAGGGATAAGGATAGGGTTAGGGGATAGGGTTCGGGGTTAGGGTTAGTGTTAGCATTAGGGTAAGCGTTAGGGTTAGGATACAGGTTAGGGTTAGGGTACAGTTTAGGGTATGGCTATGGGTTAGGGTTAGGGTATGGGTTAGGGCACGGGTTAGGGTACGCTTTAGGGTTTGGGTATTTATTAAACATCTCCCACTCTCCAGATATCACTTAGCACGTAAAGGAATATTATTTGGGGTCCAGCCATTGAGAAGACTTTAGACACTAGGATAAGACAAAGAACACACACATTATAAATAAATCACATTAGGATTTTGTTTTTAACCTGTACATTAAAACACTAGTGCTTAGGAAATCTAATGGAGGCAGAAGCAGTAAAGGGTAGTTTTATGGGAATAACATCACAGATTTTCTGTAGAATACAGAGATTTTGACTGGTTAGGAAGTCAAGGAGGAATGCTTTTGTTCTGAAGATATGAACCCTCTACTAAATTGAGCTGTTATTGGAAGTTAGAAATTTTTTGTTGCTGTTGTATTGCTTTGTGTTTTCATGATTATTCTGCTTGCATCTCCTTCGTTAAACCTTTGATTTGGGGAAGAGTGCCATTACTGGAAATGAGTTTACAGAATTATTCTCAAAAACAGGAGGAAATGGTTCTCACCTAAATATTAAGAAATAATCTCTATGCTGGTGTACTAACAGAACTATGATTCAGGGATAATAATTCTATGAAATGTAATTAAACACACAATATATATTTTTTTCTTTTAAATTTCCATTGTTACCTTTTTAAAGTACAATTATAATTCAAGTTCTTTGTAACAAGTGAAATTTAAAAAGATTAAAGGAAAAGAAAATATTTTACCAAATGCCATCCTTTCCCACTCTCTGAAACGACAAGCATAATGTTTAGCTTCCTCATTTTATCCAGGTGTTACTTACATCTGGAACATCATGTTTCTCACTGTAGAAAAACAGATTTAGCTCTCACACTTTCTAAAAGCTACATAACAGTCTGTAGAAGAGAAGTACCAAGTATTTCAGACTTAGCTTTTTGAGGGACACTCAGGTTACGTTCTGTTTTGTTTTGTTGTTATGCTAATTTGTTTTAACCCCAGAAAAATTATTTTTTAAAATACGCAAACAAAAAAATTAAGTTAGGGGTAAGGAAAAGGGTTTAGGGTATGGGTTAGGGTATGGGTTAGGGTTAGGGTACAGGTTAGGATTAGGGTACAGCTTAGGGTTAGGGTACAGGTTAGAGTTAGGTTAAGGGTTAGGGAGCAGGATAGGATATGACTACGGGATAAGGTTAGGGTATGTGTTAGGGTGCATGTTAGTGTTAGTGTAAGCGCTAGGATTAGCGTACGGGTGTTAGCGTATGGGTTAGGATTAGGGCACGGGTTAGGGTAAGGGTTAGGGTTAGGGTTAGAGAAAGGGTATGGTTTAGGGTACAGGTTAGGGTATGGTAAAGGGTTAGGGTTACGGTACGTGTTAGGGTACGAGTTAGTATTAGGGTACGGGTTAGGATTAGGGTACGGATTAGGGTATGGGTTAGGGTTAGGGTAAGGGTTATTGTAAAGGTTTGGGTTAAGGTACAGTTAAGGGTATGGCTACGGTTTAGGGTTAGAGTTCGGGTTAGGGTACGGGTTAGTGTTAGGGTATGTGTTAGGATTAGGGTATGGTTTAGGGTATGGTTTAGGGCTAGGGTTAGGGTTAGGGTATGGGAAAAGGTTAGGGTACAGTTTAGGGAATGGCTATGGGTTAGGGTTTGGGTACGTGTCAGAGTATGGGTTAGTGTACAGGTTAGGATTAGGGTAGGGGTAATGGTTAGGGTTAGGATTAGGGAATGGGTATGGTTTAGGGTACAGGTCAGAGTATGGTAACAGGTTAGGGTTAGGGTATGTGTTAGGGTATGAGTTAAAGTTAGGGTATGGTTTGGATTAGCGTTTGGTTTAGGGTATGGGTTAGGGTTTGGGTTAGGTTTACAGTATGGGTTAGGGTTAAGGTACAGTTTAGGGTATGGCTATGGTTTAGGGTAAGACTACGGGTTAGGTTACGAGTTAGTGTTAGTGTATGGGATAGGATTAGTGTATGGGTTAGGGTACGGTTTATGGTTAGGGTTAGGGTATGGGACAGGGTAAGGGTACAGTTTAGGGTATGTCTGTGGGTTATGGTTAGGGTATGTGTTAGGGTATGTCTTAGTGTTAGTGTACAGGTTAGGATTAGGGTACAGGTTAGGGTTAGGGTTAGGGAACGAGGACAGTTTAGTGTACAGGTTAGGAAATGGTAATGGCTTACAGTTAGGGTACGTTTTAGGGTACGGGTTAGTGTTAGGGTACGGGTTAGGATTAGGGTATGGTTTAGGGTATGGGTTAGCGTTAGGGTTAGGGTACGGGATACATTTAGGGTATAGTTTAGGGTATGGCTATGGGTTAGGGTTAGAGTATGTTTTAGGGTACAGGTTAGTGGTAATGTACGGGTTAGGATAAGGCTTAGGGTTAGTGTTAGGGTTAGGTTTAGGGTACGGGTTAGGGTAATGGTTAGGGTTCGGTTTAGGGAACAGGAACGGTTTACTGTACAGGTTAGGGTATGGTAATGCCTTAGGGTTACGTGACATGTTAGGGTACGGGTTAGGATTAGGGTATGGTTTAGGGTATGGGATATGGTTAGTGTTGGCATAAGGGTTAGGGTACAGGATAGGGTTAGGGTACAGTTTAGGGTATGGGTACGGGTTAGGGTTACAGTATGTGTTAGGGTACAGGTTAGTGTTAGTGTACGGGTTAGGATTAGGGTACGGGTGTTAGTGTACAGGTTAGGGTTAGGGTAAGTGTTAGTGTTAGGATTAGCATATGGTTTAGGGTAACAGGGTTAGGGTTAAGGTACGGGATAGGGTTAGGGTACAGCTTAGGGTATGGCTACGGTTTAAGGTTAGAATATGGGTTAGGTTGCAGGTTACTGTTAGGGTATGGGTCAGGATTAATGTACGAGATAGGGTACCATTTAGGGTTAGGTTTAGGGTACACGATAGTGTCAGTGTATAGTTTACGGTATGGCTACAGGTTAGGATTAGGATATGTGTTAGGGTACGGGTTAGTGTTAGTGTATGGGATAGGATTAGGGTATGGGTGTTAGTGTACGGGTTAGGATTAGGGTACAGGTTAGGGTAAGGTTTAGGGTTAGGGTTAGGTTAGGGAATGGGTACAGTTTAGGGTACATGTTAGGTATGGTAACGGGTTAGATTTAGGGTACATGTTAGGGTACGGGTTAGGATTAGGGTACTGTTTAGTGTATGTGTTAGTGTTAGGGTTAGGGTTATGGTATGGGTTAGGGTTAGGGTACAGCTTAGGGTATGGCTTCGGTTTCGGGTTAGAGTACTGGTTAGGTTATGGGTTAGTGTTAGAGTATGGGATAGGATTAACATACAGGTTAGGGTACGGTTTAGGGTTAGGGTTATGGTTAGGGTACGGGATAGGTTTAGGCTACAATTTAGGGTATGGCTACAGGTTAGGTTTAGAGTATGTGTTGGGGTATGTGTTAGTGAGAGTATACAGGTTAGGATTAGGGTACAGGTTAGGGTAAATTTTAGGGTTAGATTTAGGGAACGGGGACCGTTTAGTTTACAGTTTAGGGTATGGTAATGGCTTAGGGTTGTGGTATGTGATAGGGTATATGTTAGTGCTGGATACAGGTTAAGATTAGGGTATGGTTTAGGGTACGGCTTAGGGTTAGTGTTAGGGTTAGGGTACAGGATAGGGTTAGGGTAGAGTTTAGGGTATGGCTACAGGTTAGGTTTGGGTATGTGTTACAGTACGGGTTAGTGTTAGTGTACGGGTTAGGGTAAGAGTTAGGTTTAGGGTTACAGTTAGGGTTAGTGAATGGGAAAGGTTTAGGGTATAGTGAGGGTACGAAAAGGAGTTAGGGTTAGGGTATGTGTTAGGGTATGGGTTAGTGTTAGTGTAAGGGTTAGGATTAGGGTATGGGTTAGGTTAAGGGTTCAGGTTAGGGTTAGTGTTAGCGAACGTGTAAGGTTGAGGGTACAGGTGAGGGTACGAAAATGTGTTAGGGTTAGGGTATGTGTTAGGGTACGGGTTAGTGTTAATGTCTGGGTTAGGATTAGGATATGGGTTAGGGTAAGGTTTAGGGTTAGGGTCAGGGTAAGGGTTTGGGTTAGGGTTATGATTAGGTTTAGGGTTAGCAAACGGGTAAGGTTTAGGGTACAGGTGAGGGTATGAAAACGTTTTGCGGTTAGGGTACATGTTAGGGTACGGGTTAGTGTTAGTGTACAGGTTAAGATTAGGGTACAGGTTAGGGTAAGGGTTGGGGTTAGGGTTAGGGTTAGCAAACAGGTAAGGTTTAGGGTAAAGGTGAGGGTATGAAAACATGTTAGGGTTAGGGTACAGGTTAGGATTAGGGTACGGGTCAATGTAAGGTTAATGGTTAGGGTTAAGTTTAGGGTTAGGGTAAGCGAAAGCATAATGTTTAGGGTATGGGTGAGGGTATGAAGATGTGTTAGGGTTAGGGTACATGTAAAGGGTAATGTTAGTGTACAGGTTAGAATTAGGGTACGGGTTAGGGTAAGGTTTAGGTTTAGGGTTAGGGTTAGCCAATGGGTACGTTTTAGGGTACAGGTGAGGGAACGAAAATGTGTTAGGGTTAGGGTACATGTTATGGTACAGGTTAGTGTTAGCATATGGTTTAGGATTAGGGTATGGGTTAGGGTAAGGGTTAGGTTTAGGGTTAGGGATAGCGAACGGGTAAGGTTTAGGGTACAGGTGAGGGTACAAAACACTGTTAGTGTTAGGGGACGTGTTAGGGTATGGGTTAGTGTTAGTGTACGGGTTATGATTAGGGTACAGGTTAGGGTAAGGGCTAGGGTTAGGGATAGCAAATGGGTAAGGTTTAGGGTACAGTGAGGGTACAAAACCCTGTTCGTGTTAGGGTATGGGTTACTGTTAGTGTACGGGTTAGGATTAGGGTACGGGTTAGGATAAGGTTTAGGGTTAGGGTTAGCTAAGGGGTAAGCTTTAGGGTACAGGTGAGGGTACAGAAACGTTTTAGGGTCAGGGCACATGTTAGGGCATGGGTTAGTGTTAGTGTATGAGTTAGGATTAGGGTATGGGTTAGGGTAAGGTGTAGGGTTAGGGTTAGTGAGAGGGTAAGATTTAGGGTACAATTGAGGGTACAGAAAAGTGTTAGGGTAAGGTGTAGGGTTAGGGTTAGTGAGAGGGTAAGATTTAGGGTACAATTGAGGGTACGGAAAAGTGTTAGGGTCAGGGTACGTGTTAGGGCATGGGTTAATGTTAGTGTACGGGTTAGGATTAGGGTTTGGGTTAGGGTAAGGTGTAGGGCTAGGGTTAGGTTTAGGTTTAGGGTTAGGGTTAGAGAACGGGTAAGGTTTAGGGTACAGGTGAGGGTACGGAAACATGTTAGGGTCAGGGTATGTGTTAGGGCACAGGTTATTGTTACTGTATGGGTTAGGATTAGGGTATGGGTTAGGGTAAGGGGTAGGGTTAGTGTTAGGGTTAGGTTTAGGTTTAGGGTTAGGTTTAGGGTTAGGTTTAGTGTTAGCAAACGGGTAAGGTTTAGGGTAAAGTTGAGGGTATGGAAACGTGTTAGGATCCGGGTACGTGTTAGGGCACGGGTTAGTGTTAGTGTATGGGTTAGGATTAGGGCACGGGTTAGGGTAAGGGGTAGGGTTAGAGTTAGGGTTAGGTTTAGAGTTAGGGTTAGGGTTAGCGAATGGGTAAGGTTTAGGGTACAGGTGAGGTTATGGAAAAGTGTTAGGGTCAGGGTACGTGTTAGAGCAAGGGTTAGTGTTAGTGTATGGGTTAGGATTAGGGTACGGGTTAGGGTAAGGGTAGGCTTAGGTTTAGGGTTTATGGTTAGGCTTAGGGTTAGGGTTTAGGGTTAGTGTTAGGGTTAGGGTTTGGGTTAGTGTTAGGGTTTATGGTTAGGCTTAGTGTTAGTATTAGGGTTAGTGTTAGGGTTAGGGTTAGGGTTAGGGTTAGGGTTTAGAGTTAGGGTTAGGGTTAGTGATAGGGTTAGGGTTAGGGTTTAGGGTTAGCGTTAGGGTTAGGGGTAGGGAACGGGTTCGGTTTAGGGTACAGGTTACGCTTTGGCAATGGGTGAGTGTAAGTGTATTTGTTAGCATGTGTGTTAGTGTATGGGTTTGGATTGTTAGTAAAGCAGGTGGAATGGTGAACACGAACAGCAGACAGGGAAAAACGAGGTGCGCTTTAGAAACCTTTCCCGATCACACGGTGTACCATCCTTTGGGTTACCCATGCATTTTTTAGCTGTAGGAAGATTCCCTTAAACCTGGTGGAGAGTTGGGACCTCTGGAATGGATATCATGCAGTATTGCTTTAAATGGTCTGCATTTGCTCTCCCAACCTCACCAATCCTCTCAGCCCCAAGTGTCCAGCCTTATGTATCATCCAGCTCTGGGTGTAGGTGTTGTCAATCCAGGTTGCATCACAGCCCCTGAACGAATTTTGTAAGAATTTCTCACTCTTTCGCTGTCTTTGTGTTTTGTTTTTGAAATTTGTTTTTATAATCGAGTTTAGCTGGTTTTCACTGCTGTGTTTATGCCATTCTACATACACTTGATTCCCTTATGGAGACATATCAATACATAGGTTTTAAGATTCTTACTAGTCAGATATATTCCTCTTCGGTGCATAGGGGGTGTTGTGTCCAGTTCATTGAGCAAGGAGTACGTCTTGTCTATTTCATATTTGGTATTTGGAATGGTTTCTGTGCTAATTTCAAACTCTGATTTTACACATCACCCCATGTCACCTTTCCCCTTAAGCAGGCATAAGTGTGTTTTCTAAATGTGTAACTCTTTTCTCTTTTGTAATTCAGTTCATGTGTAGCCATGTTTACATTCCCTTTATAAGTGATATCTTATGATAAGTTTCTTTTTCTGTGTGACTTATTTCACTTAGAATCATCGTACCTGAATCCACTCATTATGCTGCTACTGGCCTTATGACATTGATTTTATGGCTGAGTGACATTCCATTGTATATAAGTACCACAACTTCTTTATCCATTTTTTTTCTTTCCTGGGATATTTAAAGTGTACTGAAGTAAAGGTTCTTGTAAACAGAGCAGCCCTAAACTTTGGGTGGCTGTGTCTTGTGGATTTTTAGTTTTCCCAAAATATACGTCCATGAGTGGAAGTGCGCTATGCTCTGTAGCTCTGTTTCAGAAAGCAACATACAGTTCTCCAGGGTGGCTGTTGTCTATTTACATCCTGCCTATCAGCGTAACATGGCTCCCTGTTCTCCATGGCCTGTCCTGCATTTGTGGGTTTTTTTTTTTTGAGGTACACGGGACTCTCACTGTTGTGGCCTCTCCTGTTGCAGAGCACAGGCTCCGGACGTGCAGGCCCAGTGGCCATGGCTCACAGGCGCAGCCGCTCCACAGCATGTGGGATCCTCCCGGACTGGGGCATGAACCCTTGTCCCCTGCATCGGCAGGCAGACTCTCAACCACTGTGCCACCAGGGAAGCCCCATTTGTGGTTTTTACACTATTTTCGGAAGGCCCTTTTGACCAGAGGGAAGTGACACTTCTATGTAGTGTGGATGTGCATTGCCTGATTGCTTGGTTGGCCAAAAAGGGTGTATGCTTTTTTTCCCGAATATATTCAGGAAAAAACACATACGCCCTTTTTGGCCAAGTTCAACATTGTTGAAGTCCTTCTGCTTTTCATGTGCTTTAAAGGTGAGTCCAATCTACCTCTTGAAATCTGTTTCCTGCAATTCTGCCTTGCTTTCAAATCCTCTTCATTGCCTTATCTCAGTATATTTTTGGATGATAGTTGTCCTTTATAACTCTGCAGGATTGTGAATTGCCATGCCCCTGAACTCCATTTCTCAACTCGCTTTTTTGTGAGCTGGCTGCAAAACCACAGGACGGCTTCAGGCTCTATTCTGGTTCTGGAGCGGCAGGCTGAGCCTTTGGTTAATTCTTCTGCCTGATGGGAAACTAGAGTGACATGTGCCCATCCAAACACCTACAGCTAATCTCTAATTGGTTCCCCCTCTTCCCGTTCATCCTCTGCAGAATTTGCAAACTGCAAAACAGGAGGGTAAAGGTGCTGACTCTCCAAGTGGGGAGATTGTGAGTAAAGCGGCTGAAATGGCGAACCCAAGCACCAGGAGAAGAAAAATGATGTGCCTTTTAGAAAGCTTTCCCGATTACACAGTGTCCCATCCTCTGGCTTTCCCATGCATGTTTTAACTGTAGGAAGATTTCCTTAAACCTGGAGAGTTGGGACCACTAGAATGGGTAGCATGCAGTATTGCTTTAAATGGTGTGCTTTTGCTCACCCAACCTCAGCAATCTTGTCAGCCCCAAGTGTCCAGTCTTATGTCTCATCCAGCTGTGGGTGTAGATGTGTTCAATCCAGGTTGCATCACAGGCCCTGAACGAATTGTTTAAGAATTTCTCTCTCTTTTTGCTGTTTTTGTGTTTTGTTTTTGAAATATATTTTTATAAGGGGGTTTAGCTGATTTTCACTGCTGTGTTCATGCCACTCTACACACACATGATTCCCTTACAGAGACATATCAATACATAGTTTTAAGATTCTTACTAGTCATACTCTGCACTGAATAGGGGGTGTTGAGTCCAGTTCATTGAGCCAGGAGTAGGTCTTGTCTATTACATATTTGGTTTATGGAACGGTATCTGTGCTAATTTAAAACTCTGGTTTTATGCATCACCCTACCTCACTTTTCCCCTTAAGCAGGCATAAGTGTGTTTTCTAAATGTGTGACTCTGTTCTGCTTTGTAATTCAGTTCATGTGTAGCCATGTGTACATTCCCTCTATGAGTGATATATTATGATAAGTTTCTTTTTCTGTGTGACTTATTTCACTTAGAATCATCATACCTCAATCCACTCATTATGCTGCTACTGGCTGTATGACATTGATTTCATGGCTGAGTGATAATCCATTGTACATAAGTACCACAATTTCTTTATCCATTTTTCTCTTTTTTGGGATATTTAAGGTGTTCCGAAGTTGAAGTTCTTGTAAACAGAGCAGCCCTAAACTTTGGGGTGGCTGTGTCTTGTTGATTTTAATTTTCCCAAGATATACGGCCCTGAGTGGAAGTGTCCTAGGCTCTGTAGTTCTGTTTTTTAGATGTTTTAGGAAACACCATGCACTTATGCAGAGTGGCTGTTGGCAATTTACATCCCGCCCATCAGCGTAACAAGGCTCACTATTCTCCATGGCCTGTCCTGCCTTTCTGGTTTTTACACTTTTATCGGATGGCCCTTTTGAGTGTTGGGAAGTGAAACTTCTTTGTAGTGTGGATCTGCAT
Source organism: Mesoplodon densirostris (assembly GCF_025265405.1). Lineage (NCBI taxonomy): Eukaryota > Metazoa > Chordata > Mammalia > Artiodactyla > Ziphiidae > Mesoplodon > Mesoplodon densirostris. The sequence continues at coordinate 1,420,032 of NC_082681.1, read as the reverse complement.
GGTCTGCTTGCTTGGTTGGCCCAAAATGGCGTATGTGATTTTTCCTGAATATATTCAGGAAAAAACGTATACACCCTCTTTGGCCAACCGCATCATTGTCGAAGTCCTGCCGCTTTTCATGTGCTTTAAAGGCAACTCTAATCTACCTCTTGAAATATTTTTCTTGTAGTTCTGCTTTGCTTTCATATCCTCTTCGTTGCCTAACCTCAATATATTTTTAGACAATAGTTGTCTTTTATAACTCTGCAGGTTTGTGAATTGCCGTACTCCTGAGCTTCATTTTTCAACTCGATTTTTAGTGAGCTGCCTGCAAAACTGCAGGATTGCTTCAGGACCTATTTTGGTTCTGGGGAGGCAGGCTGAGCCTTTGGTTAATTCTTCTTCCTGATGGGAAATTAGAGTGACATGTGCCTGTCGAAACTCCTACAGCTAGTCTCTCAATGGTTCCCCCTCTTCCTATTCATCCTCTGCACAAATTGCGAACTGTGTGAGACAGGAGGTTAAAGGCGTTGATTCTCCATGTGGGGAGATTGTTAGTAACGTGGCTGGAATGGCGAACCCGAGCACCAGGACATCAAAAATGAGGTGCATTTTAGACACCTTTCCTGATCACATGGTGTACAGTCCTCTGGGTTTCCCATGAATGTTTTCTCTGTATGAAGATTCCCTTGAACCTGCAGATTTGGGACCCATGGAATGGGTACCAGGCAGTATTACTTTAAAAGGTCTGCATTTCCTCACCCAACCTCACTAATATCTCTTAGCGTGAATAGTTTCCAGCCTTATATCTCATCCTGCTGTGTGTCTAGATGTGTTCAATCCATGTTGCATCATAGCCCTTGAGCAAAAGTTGTAAGAATTTTTCTCTGTCTCACTGTCTTTTTTAAATTTATTATTATATTGGTTACAGCTGATTTTCAAAGCTCTGTTTTTTGCTGCTGTACATCCACTTGATTCACGTACTGAGAGACATCAATAAATTCTTTTTCAGATTCTTACCAGACGTATATAGTATTTTCTGGTGACTTGAGTGTGCTGAGTGTAGTTCTTTGAGGTACCTTGTAGGCCTTGTCGATTACCTGTTTGGTATTTGGAATGGTATCTTTGCTAATTTCAGCCTCCTGGATAATGCCTCACCCCTCCCCACCTTTCCCGTTTAGCAGCCTTATGTGTGTTTTCTACATATTTTACTCTGTTTCTGTTTTGTAATTTATTTCATGTATAGCCATTTCTGATTCCACCTTTAAGTGAAACCTTATGATATGTGTCTTCTTCTTTCTGACTTATGTCACTTAGAATGATCTTACGTAACTCCTCCAGAGTTGTTGCAACTGGCCTTATTTCATTGATTTCTGGCTGAGTAATATTCCACTCTACATAAGTACCACATCTCTTTTATCCATTTTATCCTTCCAGGGACATTGAGGTTATATCCAAGTCGAGGCTCTTTTTAACAGAGAGGTGGTAAACGTTGGGGTGCCTGTGTCCTGTCGATTTTTGTTTTTCCCAAGATATACGCCCATGAGTGCAAGTGCCCTATGCTCTGTAGCTCATCTTTTAGATGTTTTAGTAAACACAATACACTTCTCCAGAGTGGCCGTTGGCAATTTACATTTCCACTATCAGCCTCATAGGGCTCCCTTTTCTCCTCGCCCTCTCCTGCATTTCTGGTGTCTACACTTTATGAGGATGGCTCTTCTGACTAATGTGAAGTGATACATTTTGTAATATTGATTTCCAGTGCCCACCTGTTTGCTTGTCTAAAAAGGGTGTATGCCCTTTCCTTGAATATATTCAGAAAAAACGCATATGCCTTCTTTGGCCAGCTGCATCATTGGTGATGTTCAACCCCTTTTCTTGTGCTTTAATGGCGAGTCCTTTCTACCTCTTCAAATCCATTTCCTGCCATTCTCCCTTGCTTACAGGTCCTTTTCTGTGACTTACCTCAAGGCATTTTTCGACAATAGATATTTTCAACTCTGCACTTTCGTGAATTTTAGTGCCCCTGAGTTCCATTTTTCAACTAGCGTTTTTGGAAACTGGCCACAAAAAAGTGGGATTTCCTCAAGCCCTATTCTGTTTCCGTGGGCAATCGTAGCCTTTGGTGAATTCATCTTCCTGATTGGAAATTAGAGCGACATGTGCCTGTCCAAACACCTAGGACTTGTCTCTCATTGTTTCTCATCCTTCGGCTTCATCCCCTGGACAAATTCCAAACTGTGTGCAGCAGGATGTTGACAGTGCTGACATCCCCAAGTGAGGAGATTGTTAGGAAAGACGCTGGAGGGGTGACCCTGAGCACCAGGAGATGAGGAGATGAGGTGCCTTTTCCAAACTCTTCCTGATCAAACGGTGTACCATCCTCTAGGTGTGACAGGCATGTTTTAGCAGTAGGAAGGGTCCCATGCATGTAAGGACAGCACCAGGGATTTTTCCAAATCAGTGCCTCCCCGAACCCCAAACTGGGGAATTTTTAAGCTACGGCTACACGTATGTTCATTAAGGGCCTTGGGAAGTAGGCAGAGTCCGAACTTTAGATGATTGAAGTCTTCAGGGTCAGAAGTGCTCACCATCGGCTTCCCTTAGGTTATATTTTATCTGTTGTTGATAGATGATGTTGATAAAAAATATCTATTCTTTTTCAGATTATTTCCCCTTATAGGTTATTGCAAAATATTGAGCGTAGTTCCCTGTGCTATACAGTAGTTCCCTGTTGATGATCTATTTTATACATAACAGTGTGTATGTGTTAATCCCAAACTGTTAATTTATCCCTCTTCCCACCTTTCCCCTTTGGTAATAATAAATTATAAGATTTTATACTTCTCAGAAATGGGGGAGCTGAAAGAGAGGTATAATTTTCAATTGAAAAGCATTCAAAACAAGATTGAAGCTTCAGCCAAGAGTATTAAATGTACATCTTTGGAAAGAAATCACTTCATTTCTCTAATGTTGACCTGACAAATAAGACAAACCTCTTCACTGAACTTGCTTATAACAAAGTGATGGAAATATCAAACGGAAGTCTTAGAAACATCTTATTTTACCCGAGCCTTATACACTGCTCTGTGTTCCTTACAGTTTGGCTCACACATCTGTTCACTGAAGTTACAATGTTCTCAATTTCTGTTACTGATCCTCCAGAGTGGGCCCCAACAGGGGTCCCCCTGCCCAGTGTCATTGGAGCCAACAGACCGAGACTGAGTTTGGTTCAGAAGCAAAGGAAACTTTATATTTTGATCAGAGAATGGAGAGGTGAGAGCGTGCACTCCCCCGCGGGCTGTGGGCTGGGCTGCTGTGTAGGGATCCCAGCAGCGTCAGCGGGAGGGAGGGGATGGAGCTCTCGAGTGCCGGGTTGGCTGCAGCTCAGGCTCTATGTTGCGGAGTCTGCATGGGGCCCCGCAAGCTGAGGTGTCGACCCAGCCATTCTGCACTAGGAAATCGAGTCTGAAGTGCCGGGTGTGGGACCTCTGCATGTGGAACCCTAGGAGCACGTGAAATTAGACAAAGCACAAAGGAAAAAAAGGTTAGACTTTATTTTATTGCCCAGATTCTATTTTTATCTCCCAGGAATTTTTAGTGGGCTTTGCTGGAGACAAATACCTCCTCTGCTTTTTGTCCCGTTCCTCATTCTTCGGGTGCTGAGGGTGCAGACCCCTCTTCTGTAACTGCTTCGTGCTGAGTTGGGAGTCCTCATACCCAGGGTGGAGGGGCAGAACTTCTCCCCAGCAGCCTCCAGGTGAGGTTGATTGTCCCCAGGCCTCCTGCCTCACTGCTCATCCGCCTGAGCACCAGCACTGGAAGTGTTATAGATTCTAATGACCTTTAAGGGTCCAGGAAAGAGATGCGCAGAGATGCTGGGGGGGCAGGTTTCACCCCTCCCCACATTTGTTCGGCCACCTTAGGCTGACGGTTTCTGCCAGCCTAGATGCTCTGACCAGTAGTCTGTGCTTTCTTCAATTAGGCCCCTGAATTAACGTACAAACAGCACCAGGTGTGAGAGCCCTGCCTGCTCAACTCCCAGACAGTCCAGGGTCAGTGGTGATCCAGGACCATGACGGCCACTGAGTCAATGGCCTTTTGAAGTAGCCAGGAGTCCAGCCGGTCTTATTGGCCACCATCACCACGGTGTCTGTAGGCTTTTCTATGGTGAAAGCATGATAGACGGTTCCCCTGCCAAGCTTATTAGCTCCCCTCTGGGTGCAGTAAGTCCTGCAAGCAGTAGTCTGCTCTTTCGGGGCACACTCTTGATTTCTGAGAGAAACTCCAGGTCAAGTGATGGTCACACGAGTCGTCATGGGGTCCCGTTGCCCCCATTTGTCTTTCTGGGGGTTGCAGTTGGAGGGCCTCCTCACTCAAGGTCACTGTGTCCACGGAGCGACCCCTCCAACTTCAGGGCATGGTGGGTAGGTAGGATCACCACGTGGGGTCCTTTTCCCTTAGGAGGGAGCTGGCCTTGCAGGCTGCTAATTTCCAGGTTTTTAGATACCCCAGTATCCTGGCCGGATGGGGCGGCAGGCCAAGACCTTGGTGACCATAGTTTATCATACCTGAAGGGCATTCTTGCGTTGCTACATTTCAAGTGGTCCCAGTTTTTGCACTAATGCTCCAAGGGCGATTCACCTTTGACTGGGAATGTAAAGGTCAAAGAGTTTAGCTAAATTAGGGAGTTCCAGGGCAAGGGTCTGAATTGACTGCTCTTTCCATTCTTGAAAGGCTGCTTCTGGATTCTATTCAAAAGGATCATCATCTTTTCCTGTCAGTGTTTCATATAGAGGCCCAGCTATTAGACTGTAGTTACGGATCCAGATGCAGCCAACCCCGGCCTCCCCAGGAACCCCTAAGCTGCCTTCTAGTTTTAGAAGGGGTAAGGCTGCTGAACATCTATGAGAATGAAGCCCAGGCAGGTCACCTTAGTCTGTGATATTTGAGCCATTTTCTTGGACACCTTCTATCCTTTATTGGCTATGTAGTTCAGAGGCCTCTTTAGTAGGGCTGGCAATCAGAACGTAGTCTGCATATTGAAGGAGGGTTCCCTTTTACAGAGGTAGAACTTTCACGTCTTCAGCTAATGCTTCCCCAAAGACGGTATGGGAATTTTTGAACCCTTGGGGCAGGACGGCCCAGCAGTATTGATTTTGTTGTATGTTGAGTCCTGCCACTCACAAGCCAAAATTTCTTGTGACTCTGGGACTAGTGGAATACAGAAGAAGGCATCATCTAAGTCTAATACAGAATAGCATGTCCTGGTGGATGGTAGAATGACCAGCAGGGTGTAGGAATTAGGAACTACTGGACATACATCCTCAGTGGCTTCACTGACTGTCCTGACATCCTTTACCAGCTCTCCAGCAGCCCACAGGGCTCTTGTGGTCTGACCAATCCCAGGACATGGAGCTCACCTGGGCTGGCACCCCACCCGTACCCCCACAGCCCATGGGGCTCCCGTGGTCAGGCCCCTCCCAGGATATGGGGCTCACTTGGGCAGGTCCCCAGCAGCCCACGGGGCTCTCGTGGTCAAGTCCCTCCCATGGTATGGAGATCACCTGTGAAGCTACCCAGCAGCCCACGGGGCTCTCATAGTCAGGCCCTTCCCAGGATACGGAGCTCCCCTGGGCAGGTACCCCGGCAGGGCTGGGCACACAGGAACCGTGCACATAGCCCTCATTGCAGAGCAACCCCAGCTCACCTGTCACTCAGAGCTGACACAGAGCACCTCAGAGCAGGACTTGAACTAACAAACAACAGCTCTGGGACAGGTCTGTGACCCTAGGCATCACTCTGTGCAGCCTCCCTCTGCCTGGTCTTCCAGAGACTTCCACTGCAGCTGGGGCACCAGGCCTCTGTCTTCAGCCACCACCACTCTTCTCCCTGACTCCTGGGTGCCTCTCATTAGGAGAGGGTCTTCTTGAAGTTATCTCCCACTCATGGGCCAGATAAAATGATTAGAAAATAAGCCAGGGCTGAAACCCCTTGACTATGCTAACTCTCAGTAGCCCACACCTGTTCCTTGGATCTGGCCGGTTCATCAAGATCCATTTTTTGCAACTGTGAGCCCCTGAGGAGTGAGGATTAGCTGACCTGGGCAGCCTGACCCTGCCTGCCAGCCCTCCCCAGGTGTGCCAGGTTGAGGTCAATATAAACACCGCTCCAGGCAGCAAGAGCCCCTGCAGCTGTGCCTGACGCCATATTCTCTGCCCCGTCAGCAGTCTCGGGGCTGGGCTGGTGGGAGAGAGTGAGGGGCCACGGCTTTCTGGGTGGCCCGGTGTGAGTGGGGCTCTGCTGGACTTTCTGCAGGAGTTGCCATGCTGCCACCTGCTGAAGAAGAGGATGTGTCACCCATACCTGCTGCTGGAATTTCTCCCCAGGCAGAGGTGAGGAAGTAAAAAAGCAGTGGGGGCTGGGACAGGAGGAGTATCTCAGGCAGGGAAACAGAAAGCTTCCAGAAGAGTGGCCGGGGCCAGGACCATCCTGGCTGGCCTACAGGCACCAAGTCGGCCTGCGTGCTGTCGCTGGTGTGGCTCCACGGCCCTTCCTCTAGGCTTTCAAGTCCTTGTACATATTCACGTGTTTGACCTGGGAAGGGTGGGAACAGTTCAGCAGCAGCTGGCCTGGGGCTCAGCTCACATTTACTCACAGACGCCTCGGCACAGTCTCCCAGCTTTGCAATGAGGACGGTTCTTGTGGGGGAGCTGCTGGCTGCATGGGAGACGATTCTCCACCTCTGACCAACTTCAGAATTGTCTACCGCTGGAGCAAGTGCCCTGATAGGGTTTTCCTCTGTATAACTGATGGGTTCTGTTTTTTTTTTTCCTTTTTGGTTCAAGGTAGATTTTATTCCTCTTTTTTGTATTCATAGATATAAGCATGGAAATAATTCATTCATATGAATATATCTATGTGAAGGGAAGAACTTTTTTCTGTTTTCTTTTAATTTTATTTTTTTAAATTGAATTGAATTTTATTTATTTTTTTATACAGCAAGTTCTTTTTGGTTATCTATTTTATACATATAAATGTATACATGTCAATCCCAATCTCCCAACTCATCCCCAATCCCCCCCCACGGCTTTCCCCCCTTGGTGTCCATACGTTTGTTCTCTACATCTGTGTCTCTATTTCTGCCCTGCAAACCGGTTCATCTGTACCATTTTTCTAGGTTCCACATATATGCATTAATATACAATATTTGTTTTTCTCTTTCTGACTGACTTCACTCTGTTTGACAGTCTCTAGATCCATCAACGTCTCTACAAATGACCCAATTTCATTCCTTTTTACGGCTGAGTAATATTCCATTTTATTTATGTACCACGTCTTTATCCATTCGTCTGTCCACATTTGTCTGTCTCTGGACATTTAGGTTGCTTCCATTACCTGGCTATTTTAAATAGTGCTGCAGTGAACACTGTGGTGAGTGTGTCTTTTTGATTTGTGGTTTTCTCTGGGTATATGCCCAGTGGGATTGCTGGGTCATATGATAATTCTATTTTTAGTTTTTAAAGGAACCTCCATACTGTTCTCCATAGTGACTGTATCAATTTACATTCCCACCAGTAGGAGAAGAGGCTTCCTTTTCCCCACACCCTCTCCAGCAATTGTTGTTTGTAGATTTTCTGATGATGCCTATTCTAACAGGTGTAAGGTGATACCTCACTGTTGTTTTGATTTGCATTTCTCTAATAATTAGTGATGTTGAGCAGCTTTTCATGTGCGTCTTGGCCATCTCTATGTCTTCTTGGAAGATATGTCTATTTAGATATTCTGCCCATTTTTGTATTGGGTTGTTTGTTTTTCTAATATTGAGCTGCATGAGCTGTTTATATATATTGGAGATTAAACCTTTGTCTATTGATTCGTTTGTAAATATTTTCTCCCATTCTGAGGGTTGTCTTTTCATCTCGTTTGTAGTTTCTTTTGCTTTGCAAAAGCTTTTACGTTTCATTGGGCCCCATTTGTTTAGTTTTCTTTTTTATTGCATTGCTCTACGATGTGGATCAAAAAAGATATTGCTGTGATTTATGTCAGAGTGTTCTTCCTATGTTTTCCTCTTTAGAGTTTTATACTGTCTGGTCTTACATTAAGGTCTCTAATCCATTTAGAATTTATTTTTGTGTATGGTGTTGGGGAGTGTTCTAATCTCACTCTTTGACATGTAGCTGTCCATTTTTCCCAGCACCACTGATTGAAGAGACTCTCTTTTCTCCATTGTATAGTCTTGCCTCCTTTGTCATAGATTAGTTGACCATAGGTGTGTAGGTTTATCTCTGGGCTTTCTTTCTGTTTTTTTTTTCCTTTTACACCTTTACTGGAGTATAATTGCTTTACAATGGATTGTTAGTTTCTGCTGTATAACAAAGTGAATCAGCTATACATATATCACCATATCCCCTCCCTCTTGCATCTCCCTCCCACCCTCTGCATCCCACCACTTTAGGTGGTCACAAAGCACCGAGCTGATCTCCCTGTGCTATGTGGCTGCTTCCCAGTAGCTATCGATGTTACATTTGGTAATGTATATATGTCCATGCCACTCTCTCACTTCGTCCCAGCTTACCCTTCCCCCTCCCCGGGTCATCAAGACCTTTCTCTATGTCTATGTCCTTAATCCTGTCCTGCCACTAGGTTCTTCATAAACATTTTTTTTCTTTAGATTCCATATATCTCTGTTAGCATACGGTATCTGTTTTTCTCTTTCTGACTTACTTCACTGTGTAGGACAGACTCTAAGTCCATCCACCTCACTACAAATAACTACGTTTTGTTTCTTTTTATGGCTGAGTAATATTCCATTGTATATATGTGCCAGATCTTCTTTACCCATTCATCTGTTGATGGACACTTAGGTTGCTTCCATGTCCTGGCTATTGTAAATAGAGCTGCAATGAACATTGTTGTACATAACTCTTTTTGAATTATGGTTTTCTCAGGGTAAATGCCAAGTAGTTGGATTGCTGGGTTGTATGGTACTTCTGTTTTTAGTTTTTTAAGGAACCTCCATACTGTTCTCCCTAGTGGCCATATCAATTTACATTCCCACCAACAGTGCAAGAGCATTCCCTTTTCTCCAATAGATGCCTCTCCAGCATTTATTTTGTAGATTTTTTGGTGATTGCCATTCTGACTGCTGTGAGGTGATACTTCACTGTAGTTTTGATTTGCATTTCTCTAATGATTAGTGATCTTCAGCATCCTTTCATGTGTTTGTTGGCAATCTGTATATCTTCTTTGGAGAAATGTCTGTTTAGGTCTTCTGCCCATTTTTGGATTGGGTTGTTTGTTTTTGTGATATTGAGCTACATTAGGTGCTTGTAAATTTTGGAGATTAATCCTTTGCCAGTTGCTTCATTTGCAAATATTTTCTCCCATTCTGAGGGTTGTCTTTTGGTCTTCTTTATGGTTTCCTTTGCTCTGCAAAAGCTTTGAAGTTTTATTAGGTCCCATTTGTTTATCTTTGTTTTTATTTCCATTTCTCTAGGAGGTGGGTCCAAAAGGATCTTGCTGTGATTTATGTCATAGAGTGTTCTGCCTATGTTTTCCTCTAAGAGTTTGATAGTTTCTGGACTTACATTTAGGTCTTTAATCCATTTTGAGCTTATTTTTGTGTATGGTGTTAGGGAATGATCTAATCTCATACTTTTACATGTCCCTGTCCAGTTTTCCCAGCACCACTTATTGAAGAAGCTGTCCTTTCTCCACTGTACATTCCTGCCTCCTTTATCAAAGATAAGGTGACCATATGTGCGTGGGTTTATCTCTGGGCTTTCTATCCTGTTCCATTGATCTATCTTTCTGTTTTTGTGCCAGTACCATACTGTCTTGATTACTGTAGCTTTGTAGTATAGTCTGAAGTCAGGGAGCCTGATTCCTCCAGCTCTGTTTCTCGTTCTCAAGATTGCTTTGGCTATTCGGGGTCTTTGGTTTTTCCAAACAAATTGTGGAATTTTTTGTTCTAGTTCTGTGAAAAATGCCAGTGGTAGTTTGATAGAGATTGCATTGAATCTGTAGATTGCTTTGGGTAGTAGAGTCATTTTCACAATATTGATTCTTCCAATCCAGGAGCATGGTATATCTCTCCATCTATTTGTATCATCTTTAATTTCTTTCATCAGTGTCTTATAATTTTCTGCATACAGGTCTTTTGTCTCCTTAGGTAGGTTTATTCCTAGATATTTTTTTTGTTGTTGCAATGGTAAATGGGAGTGTTTTCTTGATTTCACTTTCAGATTTTTCATCATTAGTGTACAGGAATGCCAGAGATTTCTGTGCATTAATTTTGTATCCTGCTACTTTACCAAATTCATTGATTAGCTCTAGTAGTTTTCTTGTAGCATCTTTAGGATTCTCTATGTATAGTATCATGTCATCTGCAAACAGTGACAGCTTTACTTCTTTTCCAATTTGGATTCCTTTTATTTCCTTTTCTTCTCTGATTGCTGTCACTAAAACTTCCAAAACTATGTTGAATAAGAGTGGTGAGAGTGGGCAGCCTTGTCTTGTTCCTGATCTTAGTGGAAATGGTTTCAGGTTTTCACCATTGAGGACAATGTTGGCTGTGGGTTTGTCATATATGGCTTTTATTATGTTGAGGAAAGTTCCCTCCATGCCTACTTTCTGCAGGGTTTTTATCATAAATGGGTGTGGAATTTTGTCGAAGGATTTCTCTGCATCTATTGAGATGATCATATGGTTTTTCTCCTTCAACTTGTTAATATGGTGTATCACATTGATTGATTTGCATATATTGAAGAATCCTTGCATTCCTGGAATAAACCCCACTTGATCATGGTGTATGATCCTTTTAATGTGCTGTTGGATTCTGTTTGCTAGTATTTTGTTGAGGATTTTTGCATCTATGTTCATCAGTGATATTGGCCTGTAGTTTTCTTTCTTTGTGACATCCTTGCCTGGTTTTGGTATCAAGGTGATGGTGGCCTTGTAGAATGAGTTTGGGAGTATTCCTTCCTCTGAAATTGTTTGGAAGAGTTTGAGAAGGGTGGGTGTTAGCTCTTCTCTAAATATTTGATAGAATTCGCCTGTGAAGCCATCTGGTCCTGGGCTTTTGTTTGTTGGAAGATTTTTAATCACAGTTTCAATTTCAGTGCTTGTGATTGGTCTGTTCATATTTTCTATTTCTTCCTGATTCAGTCTTGGCAGGTTGTGCATTTCTAAGAATTTGTCCATTTCTTCCAGGTTGTCCATTTTATTGTCATAGAGTTGCTTGTAGTAATCTCTCATGATCTTTTGTATTTCTGCAGTGTCAGTTGTTGCTTCTTCTTTTTCATTTCTAATTCTATTGATTTGAGTCTTCTCCCTTTTTTTCTTGATGAGTCTGGCTCATGGTTTGTCAATTTTGTTTATCTTCTCAAAGAACCAGCTTTTCGTTTTATTGATTTTTGCTATCATTTCCTTCATTTCTTTTTCATTTATTTCTGATCTGATCTTTATGATTTCTTTCCTTCTGCTAGCTTTGGGGGTTTTTTGTTCTTCTTTCTCTAATTGCTTTAGGTGCAGGGTCAGGTTGTTTGCTCGAGATGTTTCCTGTTTCTTAAGGTGGGATTGTATTGCTATAAACTTCCCCCTTAGAACTGCTTTTGCTGCGTCCCATAGGTTTTGGGTCGTCGTGTCTCCATTGTCATTTGTTTCTAGGTATTTTTAAATTTCCTCTTTGATTTCTTCAGTGATCACCTCGTTATTGAGTAGTGTATTGTTTAGCCTCCATGTATTTGTATTTTTTTTTTTTGCGGTACGCGGGCCTCTCACTGTTTGTGGCCTCTCCCGTTGCGAAGCACAGGCTCCGGACGCGCAGGCTCAGCAGCCATGGCTCATGGGCCCAGCCGCTCTGCAGCATGTGGGATCTTCCCAGACCGGGGCACGAACCCATGTCCCCTGCATCGGCAGGCGGACTCTCAACCACTGCGCCACCAGGGAAGCCCCATGTATTTGTATTTTTTACAGATCTTTTCCTGTAATTGATGTCTAGTCTCATAGCATTGTGGTCAGAAAAGATACTTGATACAATTTCAATTTTCTTAAATTTACCAAGGCTTGATTTGTGACCCAAGATATGATCTATTCTGGAGAATGTTCCATGAGCACTTGAGAAAAATGTGTATTCTGTTGTTTTTGGATGGAAGGTCCTATAAATATCAATTAAGTCCATCTTGTTTAATGTATCATTTAAAGCTTGTGTTTCCTTATTTAGTTTCATTTTGGATGATCTGTCCATTGGTGAAAGTGGGGTGTTAAAGTCCCCTACTATGATTGTGTTACTGTCGATTTCCCCTTTTATGGCTGTTAGTATTTGCCTTATGTATTGAGGTTCTCCTTGTTGGCTGCAAAAATATTTACAATTGTTATATCTTCTTCTTGGATCGATCCCTTGATCATTATGTAGTGTCCTTCTTTGTCTCTTCTATTAGTCTTTATTTTAAAGTCTATTTTGTCTGATATAAGAATTGCTACTCCAGCTTTCTTTTGATTTCCATTTGCATGGAATATCTTTTTCCATCCCTTTACTTTCAATCTGTATGTGTCTCTAGGTCTGAAGTGGGTCTCTTGTAGACAGCATATATAAGGGTCTTGTTTTTGTATCCATTCAGCCAATCTGTGTCTTTTGGTGGGAGCATTTAGTCCATTTACATTTAAGGTAATTATTGATATGTATGTTCCTATTCCCATTTCCTTAATTGCTTTGGGTTTGTTATTGTAGGTATATTCCTTCTGTTGTGTTTCTTGCCTAGAGAAGTTCCTTTAGCATTTGTTGTAAAGCTGGTTTGGTGGTGCTGAACTCTCTCAGCTTTTGCTTGTCTGTAAAGGTTTTAATTTCTCCATCAAATCTGAATGAGATCCTTGCTGGGTAGAGTAATCTTGGTTGCAGGTTTCTCCATAGGTTTTGGATCATCGTGCTTTTGTTGTCATTTGTCTCTAGGTAGTTTTTGATTTCCTCTTTTATTTCTTCAGTGATCTCTTGGTTATTTAGTAACGTATTGTTTGGCCTCCATGTGTTTTTGTTTTTTACATTTTTTCCCTGTAATTGATTTCTAATCTCATAGCGTTGTGTTTGGAACAGCTGCTTGATATGATTTCAGTTTTCTTAAATTTACTGAGGCTTTATGACCCAAGATGCGATCTATCCTAGAGAATGTTCCATGAGCCATTGAGAACATGTAATCTGCCAGTTTTGGATGGAGTGTCCTATAAATATCCATTAAATCTATCTGGTCTGTTGTGTCATTTAAAGCTTGTGTTTCCTTATTAATTTTCTGTCTGGATGATCTCCATTGGTGTAAGTGTGGTGTTAAAGTACCCTGCTATTATTGTGTTACTGTCGATTTCCTCTTTTGTAGCTGTTAGCAGTTGCCTTAAATATTGAGGTGCTCCTATGTTGGGTACATATATATTTATAATTGTTATATCTTCTTGGATTGATCCTTGATCATTATGTAGTGTCCTTCCTGTCTCTTGTAACATTCTTTATTTTAAAATCTATTTTATCTGATATGAGTATTGCTACTCCAGCTTTCTTTTGATTTTCACTTGCATGGAATATATTTTTCCATCCCCTCACTTTCAGTCTGTATGTGTCCCTAGGTCTCAAATGGGTCTCTTGTAGACAGTATATATATGTGTCTTGTTTTTGTATCCATTCAACAAGTTGGTGTCTTTTGGTTGGAGCATTTAATCCATTCATGTTTAAGGTAGTTATTGATATGTATGTTCCTATTACTATTTTCTTAATTTTTATGGGTTTGTTTTTGTGGGTCCTTTTCTTCTCTTGTGTTTCCTACTTAGAGAAGTTCCTTTAGCATTTGTTGTAGAGCTGGTTTCGTGGTGCTTAATTCTCTTAGCTTTTGCTTGTCTGTAAAGCTTTTGATTTCTCCATGAAATCTGAATGAGATCCTTGCTGGGTGGAGTACTCTTGGTGGTAGGTTCTTCCATTTCATCAATTTAAATTCATCATGCCACTCCCTTCTGGCTTGTAGATTTTCTGCTGACAAGTCAGCTGTTAACCTCATGGGACCTTATGTTAACCTTCTGTTGTATGTTATTTGTCATTTTCCCATTGTTTTCAATAATTTTTCTTTGTCTTTAATTTTTGTCAGTTTGATTACTGTGTGTCTTGGCATTTTTCTCCTTTGCTTTATCCTGCCTGGGACTCTCTGTGCTTCGTGGACTTTGGTGGCTATTTCTTTTCCCATGCTAGGGAAGTTTACGACTATAATCTCTTCAAATATTTTCTCGGGTCCTTTCTCTCTCTCTTCTCCATCTGGGACCCCTATAATGCGAATGTTGTTGCGTTTAATGTTGTCTCAGAGGTCTCTTAGGGTGTCTTCATTTATTTTCATTCTTTTTCTTTATTCTGTTCCATGGCAGTGATTTCTAGCTTTCTGCCTTCCAGGTCACTTATCCGTTCTTCTGCCACAGTTATTCTGCTACTGATTCCTTTTAGTGTATTTTTCATTTAAGTTATTGTATTGTTCATCTCTGTTTGTTTGTTCTTTAATTCTTTGAGGTGTTTTTTCCTTAATTCTTCTAGGTCTTTGTTAAACATTTCTTGTATCTTCTCGATCTTTGCCCCCATTCTTTTTCCAAGGTCTTGGATCATTTTCACTATCATTATTCCAAATTCTTTTACTGGAAAGTTGCCTATCCCCACCTCATTTCATTGTTTTCTGGGGATTTATCTAGTTGCTTGATCTGGTATAAAGTCCTCTGCCTTTTCATTTTCTTTATCTTTCTGTGAATGTGGTTTTCCTTGTGGAATTGTAGTTCTTCTTGCTTCTGCTGTCTGCTCTCCAGTGATTGAGTCTATCTTAGAGGCTTGTGCAAGCTTCCTTATGGTAGGGACTGGTAGTGGGTAGAGCTCGCTGTTGCTCTGGTGGGCAGAACTTTAATCTGCTTGTCTGTGGATTAAATAAAAGTTTAATAAAAAGTTTAATCCGCTTGACTGCTGATGCATGGGGCTGGGTTCCCTCCCTGTTGGTTGTTTGGCCTGAGGCCACCCAGCACTGGAGCCTACCTTGCTCTTGGTGGGGCTAATGGTGGACGCTGGGAGGGCTCACGCCAAGGAGTACTTCCCAGAACTTCTGCTGCCAGTGTCATTGTCCACATGGTGAGCCACAGCCACTCCCGGCCTCTGCAGGAGACCCTCTAAAACTAGCAGGTATGTATGGTCATTCACCTACAGGGTGACTGCTCCTTCCCCTGGGTCCTGGTGTGCACACTACTTTGTGTGTGCCCTCCAAGAGTGGAGTCTGTGTTGAGACTCTGAGTCTCTGAGTGCAGTTGAGACTCTGAGACCCAGAGTGGAGTCACACAGACTCTGGGTCCTGTGAAGCTTCGATGCTTTGTGGTTCTAGAGCTCCTACAGGAGACGGTCCACAGCAGGTGAAGCTAATGTTGTCAGTAGAGGTAGTGAAGCCAAAGATCTGCAGCTCTGACTAGAGGTGCTGATGTACATACAGGACAAAATCATTTCATGTGAATGTAGTTCAGGCACGTTTAAGATGAATGCAGTCATGTTAATGCCTAACAACTTCTATCTTGTGCCTCTCCTCAGGGACCCACTCCTGAGTTCCTGAGGCTCCTGTAAGTCATGTACAGGGGAGTGGGGAGTGGTCTATGTCCAGTCTGAGTCCTGAGTTACCCTGTGTGTATCTTAGGATACTTTGTATTTCTGTGTTGTCTGTTGTAAAATCATCTCTTTCATTTCTGATTTATTTGGGCCATCTCTTTTTAACAAAACATACTACTGTTGTCTTTTATTCTTTACAGAAGTTTAATAAGTGTTTGATCTACTACCCTTACTCTATGTATACTTTTTGCAGTGAGGATTTTACTTTTGTTTGTTTTCTTGTTACTATCAATAATTAGTGAGACTTCTTTTAAGCTACCTTCAAAATTGCTTATAAAGCTGCTTTATTAGTGATGACAGAGCTTTAATGGAAGTCGTGTTGTGGTTGTAAATTAGAATGCAATGTGCCAGCAAAAAGCCCCTTAAGTTTATGTCCCATTACTTCTTGTTCTTTCTTTTAATTTAATTTTTATTTTTTATCAGAGCAAATTTGATTAAAATATTTTGTTTTTTCTAGGTGTGCAAGATGTGGTTCTTTTACACATATACATGTATCTATACTTCTTCAGATCGTTTTCTCATGTAGGTTATGACACAGTGTTGAGTAGTCTTCTCTTGGTGTTCTGTAGGTCTTTGGTGATTATATATTTCACATGTGTTTCTATATCTATGTTAACCCCAATATCCTAATGTATCCAATCCTCACACCTTTCCATTTGGTGAACCATAACTTTGTTTAATGAATCTGTGATTGCCTTTCTCTGTGGAAATATCTTCATTGGTATCAATTTTTAGCTAACACCTATAAGTGATATTATAGGACATGTGTCTTTTGCTGTCTTAGTACAATTTGCCTGATTACCTCTAAAATCATCTACGGTGCTGCAAATGGCATTTTTCAGTTTTTTCCCTAGCTAATATTTCATCTGTACGTGTACCAGTTCTTCTTTGTCCACTCACCTTTTGATGGATTTTTGGTTGCCTCCATGTCTTGGTTATTGTAATACTGCTGCAATGCACATTTGCCTGTCTTTGTCTTTCCAATTCTGTCTTCTTATGTTATAGGCCCAGCAGTGGGCCTCCTGTATCATATGGTGTCTCAGGGTTTACCTTTTAAATGCACCACGATACTGTTCTCATTAGTGGCTCTGTCCAGGTTACATCCCACTTAAAGTTGAGGGTATGCATTTCTCCACAAAACCTTCAGCATTTATTGTTTGTAGTTTTCTTGCTGATGGATATTCTGACTGGTGTGAGCTGGTCACTCTTTGTGGTTGAATTTGCATGTGATTCATAATCCATTGAAATTGAGCTTTAAGGCATGTCCTTTTTATTTTTCAAACTGTGATTACAACTTAGTTCTTCCAAGTTTTTTCTTAAAGTATGTGTCACATTTTGAAATTTATTGGCCATTACCTCCCTCAAGACATTTTGAGGGCATGTTTCATTTACAGCCCTGCAGTACTTGTTCACATGAAGTGACCATTAGCACAGGCTCTAAAGCTACTTTTGCAGGTAACGGCCAGAGTGCAGCAGGCTTTCTTCGTTCCCCATGCTGGTAGTAGGGAAACAGACCTTCCAGCCAGTGGTTTTCCTCGGTTATAAATTAGAGTGGAATGTGCCTGGATAAGACCCCAAAAGCTGATGTCTCCTTACTTTTGTTTGTTTTTCAAATTTAATTTATATATTTATTGGAGTAATATTCCATTGTGTATATGGACCATTTCTTTGTGCATTCCTCTGTTAATAGACATTTTGGTTGCTTCCAAGTGTTGGCTATATTAAATATTGCTGGAGTGCAAGATTGCCAGCCTGTGAATTTTTTTTTTTTTTTTTTTTTTTGTGGCACGCGGGCCTCTCACCGCTGTGGCCCCTCCCGATGCGGAGCACAGGCTCCGGACGCGCAGGCCCAGCGGCCATGGCCCACGGGCCCAGCCGCTCCGCGGAATATGGGATCCTCCCGGACCGGGGCACGAACCCGCATCCCCTGCATCGGCAGGCGGACTCCCAACCACTGCACCACCAGGGAGGCCCGCCTGTGAATTTTTGATTCCCATTTTCTCAGGTGATAGGCCCAGCAGTGTGTGTGACTGATTGACTAGTAGATCAATGTTTACATTTTCAAAGCACCTCCATTGTGTTTTCATTAGTGGCTCTTAACACGTCCCCCTTAGAAATGAGGGTATGAATGTCTCCACAATCCCTTCAGCATTTATTGTTTGCAGCATTTTTGCTAATGGCCATTCTGACTGCTGTGACCTGATAGGTTTTTGTAATCTGGGCTTGCATGTCTTTAAAAATTCCTAAAATTCATCATTTTTCCACACCTTTTTCTTTTCTGTTAAAAAAATTGTGAGTACAATATATCTCTTGAAATTGTCTTCTTGGAAGGTTGCCCTCTATTAAATTTTTGGTCGATATTCAACACCAGGATTTTTTTGGAGGGCAGGTGTCATTACAGAACTGCAAGTTTGGTGATATTTAGTGACCATTAGCACTGGGTTTAAAGCTGCTGTTGTGGGAAATGGCCACAAGGAGGCAGCATTTCTCCATTCCCAAATCTGGGTACTAGGGCAGCAGAGCCTTTCTGGTAGTCATGTTCCTACCTTGTAAGTGAGAATGGAATGTGCCAGTAGAAACGCACATAAGTTTGTGTCTCATTATTTGTTCTTGGTTCTTAAAATTAATTTAATTGGGGTAATGATTAGATATTGTTTGTCTAGGTGTACACAGTCTGGTTCGTTTGTACAATATATATGGCTACTCATGTTCAGATCCTCTTCCCATGTAAAATACTACAGAGTGCTCCGTAGACCTCCCTTGCTATATGGTTGTTCTATTGATATATGTATATAATATGTATTTGTATACCTATGGTAATGCTAATCTTAATTTATCCATTCCACCCATCTTTCATTTTAGATAAGCATAATAAATTTCTAAGTCTGTGAGTGTCTTTCTCTGTGGAAATATGTTCATTTGTGTAAGTTATCAGATAACGCCTATAAGTGATATCATAGGATATAGGTCTTTTGCTTTCTGACTTACCTCATGTTCTGTGATTATATCCAAGCTCATCTATGGTGCCTCAAATAGCAGTGTTTCATTGTTTTCCATGGTTAATATTCTATTGTGTATGTGGACCACATCTTCTTTATCCACACATCTCTTGATGGAAATTTTGGTTGCTTCACTATCTTGGCTACTGTGAATAAGGCTGCAGTGCAGCTTTTGCAGCACAGGTCTTCTCGATTCTGGTCTTCTAAGTGAGAGGCCCAGTGGTGTGACTGCTGGATAGAATGGGACCACAATTTTTACTTTTAATCACAGATCCTTTATGTTTTAATTAATGGCTGTTACAACTTTAATCTTACCAGCAGCTAGAGGGCACAGACTTCTCTAAAACACATTCAGAATTCATTGCTTTTGAATTTTTGCTGATGGTCAGTCAACTGGTGTGAGTTGAAACAATTTGGTGGATTATATTTGCATGAGTCTAATAATTCCTGAGGTTGAGCTTTAACCCATTTTCCTTCTTTTTAAAAAAGACAGTGAGTCAAACTAACCTCTTCATAGTATCTTCTTGAAATTTTGCCAGTTTTGAATTTTATTGTCCATTCCCTACCTCAGCACAATTGTTTAGGGCAGGTGTCCTTTACAGCCCTGAGTCCTTGTGAATGCTAAGAGACCATTAGCTGTGGGCTTAAAGCTGCTCTTGCGGGAAACGGCCACAAGGCGGCAGCATTTCTACATTCCCAACACTGCGTTTTTGGGCAGCAGAGCCTTCCTGGAAATCGTGTCAGTAGGCTGCAAAGTAGAGTGGAAAGTGCCAGGCCACATCCCCAAGAGCTTATACCTCCGTACTTCTTGTTTGATTTTTAAATTTAATTTTTATTATCAGAGCAAATTTGATAAAAATATTTTGTTTCTCCTAGGTGTACAGAGTCTGGTTCATTATATCAAAGTATCTGTCTATTTATCCTTGCATCCCTTACTGTGTATATTATTACACAGTGTTGAGTAGACCTCTCTTGGTATTCCATAGGTATTTTGTGATTATATATTTCATATGTATTAGAACATGTCTGTTAACCCCCATATCCTAATTCATCCATTCCTTACACATTTCCATTTGGTTAAACATAATTTGTTTTCTTAATCCATGCTTTTCCTTCTCTTGGAAATAAGTTCATGAGTATCAATTTTTAGGTAACACCTATAAGTGATGTCATAGGATATCTGTCCTTCACTTTCTTTCTTATTTCAAGTTGGGTGATTATCTCTACGTCCTTATCTGGTGGTGCAAATGGCACTATTTCATTGTTTTCCATGGCTAATATTCAGTTGTTTACATGGACCAGTTCCTCTTTGTGCACTTTTCTGTTGATGGACATTTTAGTTTATTCCAAGTCTTGGCTACATTAAATGTTCCTGCAGGCTTCCCTGGAGGCGCAGTGGTTGAGAGTCCGCCTGCCGATGCAGGGGATACGACTTCGTGCCCCAGTCTGGGAAGATCCCACATGCCGCGGAGCGGCTGGGCCCGTGAGCCATGGCCATTGAGCCTGCGCGTCCGGAGCCAGTGCTCCACAACGGGAGAGGCCACAACAGTGAGAGACCCACTTACCACCCCCCCACCTCCCCAAAATAAGGTTCCTGCAGTGCAGGATTGCCAGCCTGTGTCTTTTCCATTCTGCTCTGCTCAGGTGATAGGTGCATCAAAGGACTTACCAGTTCACATGGTAGCTCACTTTTTACCCTTAAACCCACCTCCATTATGTTCTCCCTACTGGCTGTTACCAGTTTACATCCACCCAGCAGCTAGAGGGTACACAGTTCTCCAAAACCCCTTCAGCATTTATTCTTTGTAGACCTTTTGCTGAAGAACATTCTGACGGCTGTGAGGTGAACATTTCTATAATTGGATTTGCATGGCTTTATTAATTGCTGATGCTGCACATTTTTCTATTCCCTTTTATTTTAAAGAAAAAAAAAGAAAAGACAAAATGTATGTAAGATATGCCTCTTGAAATTGTCTTCTTGAAATGTTGATGTCTTTTGAATTTTCTGGTCGATTTACAACCCCAGGATTTTTTGTGATGGCAGGTGTCATTTAGAGGCCTGCCGTTATTTTGAACATTAAGTGACGATTACCGCTCTTGTGTGAAACGACCAGAGGCGGCAGCACTTCTCCTTACCAAATCTGCTTACTAGGGCTACAGAGCCATAATGGAAGTTGTGTTGTAGGTTGTAAATTAGAACGGAATGTGCCAGGGAAAGCCCCTTAAGATTATGTCTGATTACTTCTTGTTCATTTTTTAATTCTAATCTTTATTCTTTATCACAGGAAATTAGATTACAATGTTTTGTCTGTTGTAGGTGTGCAAGATGTGGTTCTTTTGCACATATACATATACCTATTCTTCTTCAGATCCTTTCCCCGTGTAGGTTATGACACAATGTTGAGGAGTCTTCCCTTGGTATGCCGTGGGTTTTTGGTGATTATATATTTCACCTGTGTTTGTATATCTCTGTTAACCCCAATATCGTAATGTATCCAATCCTCACACCTTTCCATGTGGTGAACCGTAATTTGGTTGAATGAATCTGTGATTGCCTTCCTCTCTGGATATGTCTCCATTGGTATCAATTTTTAGGTAACACCCATAAGTGATATGATAGGATATGTGTCTTTTGCTTTCTCACTTACTACCAGTTGCATGATTACCTCTAGACTCCTCTATGGTCCTGCAAATGGCATTGTTTCATTTTTTTCCTTGGCTAATATTCCATCTGTACATGTACCAGTTCTTCTTTGTCCACTCATCTCTTGATGGACGTTTTGCTTGCTTCCATGTGTTGGCTATTGTAATGCTTCTACAGTGCAGATTTGCCTGCCTGTGTCTTTCCAATTCTGTTTTCATAGGATATAGCCTGAGAAGTGGGCCTGAGAAGTAGCTCAAGGTTTAGCTTTTAAAGGCACCTCCATTCTGTTCCCATTAGTGGCTCTTAGCAGGTCAGGTCCCACTTCAAATTGAGGGTATGCATTTCTCCAAAACCTCTGCAGCACTGATCACTTGTAGTTTTTTTGCTGATGGTTATTCTGAGTGGTGTGAGCTGATACTTCTTTGTGGTTGGATTTGCATGTGTCTCATACTCCCTTGAAATTGAGCTTTCAGGCATGTCCTTTTATTTTTCAAACTCTTATTACAGCTGACTTCTTCAAATTGTTTTCTTGAAGTATGTGCCACATTTTGAAATGATTTGGCCTTTACCTACATCAAGACATTTTTAAGGGCAGGTTTCGTTTGCAGCCCTGCAGTACTTGTGCATATGAAATGCCCATTTGCACAGATTTCAAAGCTGCTGTTGCAGGTATCGCCCAGAGGATGGCAGCATTTCTACGTTTCACACTCTGGCACCTAGGGAAACATATCCTCCTGCCAGTGGTGTTCCTCAGTTATAAATTAGAGTGCAATGTGCCCTGATATACCCCCAAAAGCTTACGTCTCCTAACGTATGTTTGCTTTTTAAATTCAATTTCTATTTTTTAGTGGAGTAATATTCCATTCTGTACATGGACCACATCTTCTTTGTGCATTCCTCTGTTGATAGACATTTTCATTGCCTCTAAGTGTTGCCTGTGGTAAATATTGCTGGAGTGCAGTATTCCTGCCTGTGACTTTTGATTCTCATTTTCTCAGGTGATAGGCCCAACGGTGGGTATGATTCATTGACTGGTAGCTCAATGTTTACCGCTTCAAAGCAACTGCATTGTGTTTTCATTAGCGGCTCTTACCACGTCCCAATGAACACCGAGTGTATGCATTTTCCACAACCCCTTCAGCATTTATTGTTTGCAGAATGTTTGCTCATGGCCATTCTGACTGGTGTGAGCTGATAGGTTTTTGTAATTTGGATTTGCATGTCTTTAATAATTCCTAATATTCAGCATTTTCACACACCTTTCTCTTTTATTTAGAAAAAAAGGTGTGAGTACAGTATCCCTCTTGAAATTGTCTTCTTGGAAGGTTGCCCTCTTTTGAATTTTCTGGTCGTTTTTCGACCCCAGGATTTTTTTTTGAGAGCAGGTGTCATTTACATGCCTGCAATGATTGTGAGTATTTAGTGACCATTAGCACTGGGTTTAAAGCTGGTGTTGTGGGAAACGGCCACAAGGTGGCAGCATTTCTCCATTCCCAAATCTGGTTACTAGGGCAGCAGAGCCTTTCTGGAAGTCCTGTTACTAGGTTGTAAATTAGAATGGACTGTGCCAGGAAAAAGCCCCGGAAGTTTATGTCTCATTACTTCTTGTTCATTGTTTTAATTGTTTTAATCAGGGTAATGATTAGAATGCAGTTGGTCCTAGGTGTACACGATCTGGTTCATTCGTACATCATATATATCTATGCATGTACAGATCCTTTTCCCACGTAAAGGATTACAAATGTTCTGTACACCTCCCTTGCTATGTGCTTGGGCTTTTTTTTTTATGTTCAAATGTTTGCATTTCTGGCATAAGAATGTATTGATTTTTTTTAAGAAGATGTTGGGGGTAGGAGTTTATTAATATATTTATTTATTTATTTTTGCTGTGTTGGGTCTTCGCTTCTGTGCAAGGGCTTTCTCTAGTTGTGGCAAGGGGGGACCACTCTTCATCACGGTGTGTGGGCCTCTCACTATCGCGGCCTCTCTTGTTGCAGAGCACAGGCTCCAGATGCACAGGCTCAGCAGTTGTGGCTCACGGGCCTAGTTGCTCCACGGCATGTGGGATCCTCCCAGACCAGGGCTTGAACCTGTGTCCCCTGCATTAGCAGACAGATTCTCAACCACTGCGCCACCAGGGAAGCCCTGGGCTTTTTGATATATGTACTTAATCTGTATTTGTATAGGTGTGGTCAACCTAATCTTAATTTATCCATTGCCACCACCTTTCCTTTTAGATACGCATAGTTTGTTTTTTAAGTCCGTGTGTGTCTTTCTCTGTGGAAATATGTCCATTTTGTCAGTTGTTAGGTAACATCTATAGGTGTTATCAGAGGATATATCTCTTTTGCTTTCCAACTTACCTCATGTTCTGTGATTATCTCTAGGCTCATCTGTGGTACCTCAAAGAGCAGTGTTTGGTTGTTTTCCACAGCTAATATTCCATTGTGTACGTGGACCACTTCTTCATTATCCATTCATGTGTTGATGGGCATTTAGGTTGCTTCCATGTCTTGGCTATTGTGAATATGGCTGCAGTGCAGCTTTTGCAGCCTCAGTCTTCTGGATTCTGGTCTTCTCAGGTGAGAGGCACAGCAGTGGGCCTGCTGCATCGAATGGTAGCTCAATTTTTACTTTTAAACGCAGCTCCTTTCTGTTCTCATTATTGGCTGTTACCACTTTACATCTCACCAGCCGCTAGAGGGTACACAGTTCTCAAAAACCACTTCAGTATTTATTATTTGTAGCCTTTTGTTGATGGTCAGTCGACCTGTGTGAGTTGAAACCTTTTTGCAGATTAGATTTGCATGAGTCTAATAATTCCTGAGGTTGAGCCTTTACCCGTTTTCCTTCTTTTTCAAAACAGAGAGTGAGTCAAACTGACCTCTTCATAGTATCTTCTTGAAATTTTGCCAGTTTTGAATTTTATTGTCCATTCCCTACCTCAGCACAATTGTTTAGGGCAGGTGTCCTTTACAGCCCTGAGTCCTTGTGAATGTTAAGAGACCATTAGCTGTGGGCTTAAAGCCACTCTTGCGGGAAACGGCCACAAGGCGGCAGCATTTCTACATTCCCAACACTGCGTTTTTGGGCAGCAGAGCCTTCCTGGAAATCGTGTCAGTAGGCTGCAAAGTAGAGTGGAAAGTGCCAGGCCACATCCCCAAGAGCTTATACCTCCTTACGTCTTGTTTGTTTTTTAAATTTAATTTTTATTACCAGAGCAAATTTCATAAAAATATTTTGTTTCTCCTAGTTGTACAGAGTCTGGTTCATTATATCAATGTATCTGTCTATTTATCCTTGCATCCCTTACTGTGTATATTATTACACAGTGCTGAGTAGACCTCTCTTGGTATTCCATAGGTACTTTGTGATTATATATTTCATATGTATTGGAACATGTCTGTTAACCCCCATATCCTAATTCATCCATTCCTTACACATTTCCATTTGGTTAAACATAATTTGTTTTCTTAATCCATGCTTTTCCTTCTCTTGGAAATAAGTTCATGAGTATCAATTTTTAGGTAACACCTATAAGTGATGTCATAGGATATCTGTCTTTCACTTTCTTTCTTACTTCAAGTTGGGTGATTATCTCTAGGTCCTTATCTGGTGGTGCAAACGGCACTGTTTCATTGTTTTCCATGGCTAATATTCCATTGTCTACATGGACCACTTCCTCTTTGTGCATTTTTCTGTTGATGGACATTTTGGTTTATTCCAAGTCTTGGCTACGTTAAACGTTCCTGCAGGGCTTCCCTGGAGGCGCAGTGGTTGAGAGTCCGCCTGCCGATGCAGGGGATACGAGTTCGTGCCCCAGTCCGGGAAGATCCCACATGCCGTGGAGCGGCTAGGCCCGTGAGTCATGACAGTTGAGCCTGCGCATCCGGAGCCAGTGCTCCACAACGGGAGAGGCCACAACAGTGAGAGGCCCACTTACCACCCCCCCACCTCCCCAAAATAAGGTTCCTGCAGTGCAGGATTGCCAGCCTGTGTCTTTTCCATTCTGCTCTGCTCAGGTGATAGGCGCATCAAAGGACTTACCAGTTCACATGGTAGCTCACTTTTTACCCTTAAACCCACCTCCATTATGTTCTCCCTACTGGCTGTTACCAGTTTACATCCACCCAGCAGCTAGAGGGTACACAGTTCTCCAAAACCCCTTCAGCATTTATTCTTTGTAGACTTTTTGCTGAAGAACATTCTGACGGCTGTGAGGTGAACATTTCTATAATTGGATTTGCATGGCTTTATTAATTGCTGATGTTGCACATTTTTCTATTCGCTTTTATTTTAAAGAAAAAAAAGAAAAGACAAAATGTATGTAAGATATGCCTCTTGAAATTGTCTTCTTGAAATGTTGACGTCTTTTGAATTTTCTGGTCGATTTACAACCCCAGGATTTTTTGTGATGGCAGGTGTCATTTAGAGGCCTGCCGTTATTTTGAATATTAAGTGACGATTACCGCTCTTGTGTGAAACGACCAGAGGCGGCAGCACTTCTCCTTACCAAATCTGCTTACTAGGGCTACAGAGCCATAATGGAAGTTGTGTTGTAGGTTGTAAATTAGAACGGAATGTGCCAGGGAAAGCCCCTTAAGATTATGTCTGATTACTTCTTGTTCATTTTTTAATTCTAATCTTTATTCTTTATCACAGGAAATTAGATTACAATGTTTTGTCTGTTGTAGGTGTGCAAGATGTGGTTCTTTTGTACATATACATATAACTATTCTTCTACAGATCCTTTCCCCGTGTAGGTTATGACACAATGTTGAGGAGTCTTCCCTTGGTATGCCGTGGGTTGTTGGAGATTATATATTTCACCTGTGTTTGTATATGTCTGTTAAACCTGATATCGTAATGAAACCAATCCTCACAACTTTCCATTGGTGAACCATAAGTTTGTTTAATGAATCTGTGATTGCCCTTCTCCGTGGAAATATCTGCCCTGGTATCCATTTTTAGGTAACACCTATAAGTGATATGATACGATATGTGTCTTTCACTATCTAACTTACTCCAAGTCACGTGATTACCTCTAGACTCATCTACGGGGCTGCAAATGGCATTGTGTCCTTTTTTTCATTGGCTTCTATTCTGCCTTAGCGAGGTCCATTTTCAACAATGTGATTCCATGAGGGTTGTGGATTAGCTGACCTGGGCAGCCTTACCCTGCTGGCCGGCCCTCCCCAAGTGTGCCTGGTTGAGGTCAATATAAACAGCACTCCAGGCAGCAATAGCCCCTGAAGCTGTGCCTGACTCCATATTCTCTGCCCCGTCAGCAGTCTCGGGGCTGTGCTGGTGGGAGGGAGTGAGTGACCATGGCTTTGTGGGTGGCCCGGTGTGAGTGGGGCTCTGCTGGCCTTTCTGCAGGAGTTGCCAGGCTGTCACCTGTAAAGAAGAGGATGTGTCACCCATACCTTCCGCTGGAATTTCTCTCCGGACAGAGGTGAGGAAGGAAAAAAGCAGTGGGGGCCGGGACAGGAGGGGTATCTCAGGCCGGGCTATGGAAAGCTTCCGGAAGAGTGCCCGGGTCCAGGACCACCCTGGCTGGCCTGCAGGCACCAAGTTGGCCTGAGTGCTGTCGCTGGTGTGGCTCCGTGGCCCTTCCTCTAGGCTTTCAAGCCCTTGTACATATTCATGTGTTTTATCTATGAAGGGTGGGAACAGTTCAGCAGCAGCTGGCCTGGGGCTCAGCACACGTTTACTCACAGATGCCTCGGCACGGTCCCCCAGCTTTGCAATGAGGACGCTCCTTGCGTGGGGGGTGGGTTCCTGGCTGTATGGGAGATGATTCCCCACCTCTGACCAATTTCAGAATTGTTTACCGCTGGAGCAAGTGCCCTGATAGGGTTTTCCTCTGTATAACTGGTGGGTTCAGGTTTTTGTTTTCTTTTATGGTTCAAGTTAGATTTTATTCGTCTTTTATGTATTTATAGATATAAGCATGGAAATAATTCATTCCTATAAATACATCTGTGCGAAGGGAAGAACTTTTTTCTGTTATATTTTTACATTTTATTTTTTTAAATTTAGAAATTTAATTTTATTTATTTTTTTATACAGCAGGTTATTATTAGTTATGTATTTTATGCATATACATGTATACAGATCAATCCCAATCTCCCAACTCATCACACCACCACCATCCCATGGCTTCTCACACTTGGTGTCTATACGTTTGATCTCTACCTCTGTGTCTCTATTTCTTCCCTGAAAACCAGTTCATCTGTACCATATTTTAGGTTCCACATATATGCATTAATATACAATATTTGTTTTCCTCTTTCTGACTTACTTCATTCTGTATGACAGTCTCTAGATCCATCGATGTCTCTACACATGACCCAGTTTCATTCCTTTTTATGGCTGAGTAATATTCCATTTTATATATGTACCACATCTTTATCCATTCATCTGTCTGTGGGCATTGAGTTTGCTTCCATTACCTGGCTATTGTAAATAGTGCTGCAATGAACATTGTGGTGAACGTGCCTTTTAGATTTATGGTTTTCTCTGGGTATATGCCCAGAAGTGGGATTGATGGATCAGATGGTAATTCTATTTCTAGTTTTTTAAAGGAAACTCCATACTGTTCTCCATAGTGAGTGTATCAATTTACATTCCCACCAATAGTGGAAGAGGGCTCCTTTTGTCCACACCCTTCCCAGAATTTGTTGTTTGTAGATTTTCTGATGAAGCCAATTCTAACGGGTGTGAGGTGATACCTCATTGTAGTTTTGATTTGCATTTCTCTAATAATTAGTGCTCTTGAGCAGCTTTTCATGTGCGTCTTGGCCACCTCTGTGTCTTCTTTGAAGAAACGTCTCTTTAGATCTTCTAACCATTTTTGTATTGGGTTGATTGTTTTTTTAATATTAAGCTGCATGAGCTGTTTATATATATTGGAGATTAAACCTTTGTCCATTGATTCGTTTGCAACTATTTTCGCCCATTCTGAGGGATGCCTTTTTCCATGCCCGTTTTTTTAACCAAAAAAGGAAAGAAAGAAAAAGAAGCAGAACACTAATATGCGTAAAATATACCTTATGAAAAAGTCGTTTTGAAATATGGACGTCCTTTGAATTTTTTGCTCTATATGTGACCCCAGGATTTGTTTTCAGGGCAGGTGTCATTTACAGACCTGCAATGATTTTGAATATCAACTGACCATTAGCGCTGGGATTAAAGCTGCTGTTGTGTGAAACGGCCACAAGGTGGCAGCAGTTCTCCCTTACCAAATCTGGTTACTAGGGCAACAGAGCCTCAATGGAAGTCGTGTTCTAGATTGGAATTTAGAATGGAATGTGCCAGGAGAAAGCCCCTCAAGTTTGTCTCACTACTTCTTGTTCGTGTTTTTAATTTAATTTTTTATTTTTTATTAGAGCAAGTTTGATTACAATGTTTGGCTTGTTGTAGGTGTGGAAGATGTGGTTCTTTTACACATATACAGATGTCTGTTCTTCCTGGGATCCCTTTCCCATGTAGGTTAGGACAGAATGTTGAGTAGTCTTCTCTTGGTATTCCATAGGACTTTGGTTATTATATATGTTACCTGTGTTTGTATATGTCTGTTAACACCAATATCGTAATGAAACCAATCCTCACACCTTTCCATTGGTGAACCATAAGTTTGTTTAATGACTCTGTGATTGCCCTTCTCCGTGGAAATATCTGCCCTGGTATCCATTTTTAGGTAACACCTATAAGTGATAAGATACGATATGTGTCTTTCACTTTCTGACTTACTCCAAGTCACGTGATTACCTCTAGACTCATATACGGGGCTACAAATGGCTTTGTGTCCTTTTTTTCCTTGGCTTCTCTTCTGCCTTAGCGAGGTCCATTTTCAACAATGTGATTCCCTGAGGGTTGTGGATTAGCTGACCTGGGCAACCTTACTCTGCCGGCCGGCCCTCCCCAAGTGTGCCTGGTTGAGGTCAATATAAATAGCACTCCAGGCAGCAATAGGCCCTGAAGCTGTGCCTGACTCCATATTCTCTGCCCCGTCAGCAGTCTCGGGGCTGTGCAGGTGGGAGGGAGTGAGGGGCCACAGCTTTGTGGGTGGCACGGTGTGAGTGGGGCTCTGCTGGCCTTTCTGCAGGAGTTGCCAGGCTGTCACCTGTAATAAAGAGGATGTGTCACACATACCTTCCGCTGGAATTTCTCTCCGGACAGAGGAGAGGAAGGAAAAAAGCAGTGGGGGCCGGGACAGGAGGGGTATCTCAGGCCGGGCAATGGAAAGCTTCCGGAAGAGCGCCTGGGGCCAGGACCACCCTGGCTGGCCTGCAGGCACCAAGTTGGCCTGCGTGCTATCCCTGGTGTGGTTCCACGGCCCTTCATCTAGGCTTTCAAGCCCTTGTACATATTCAGGTGTTTTACATGGGAAGGGTGGGAACAGTTCAGCAGCAGCTGGCCTGGGGCTCAGCTCACGTTTACTCACAGAGGCCTCGGCACTGTCCCCCAGCTTTTCAATGAGAACGCTCCTTGCGTAGGGGGTGGGTTCCTGGCTGTATGGGAGATGATTCCCAACCTCTTACCAATTAGAGAATTGTTTACCGCTGCAGCAAGTGCCCTGATAGGGTTTTCCTCTGTATAACTGGTGGGTTCAGCTTTTCTTTTCTTTTATGGTTCAAGTTAAATTTTATTCCTCTTTTATGTATTTATAGATATAAGCATGGAAATAATTCATTCCTATAAATACATCTGTGTGAAGGGAAGAACTTTTTTCTGTTTTATTTTTAAATTTTATTTTTAAAATTTAGAAATTTAATTTTATTTATTTTGTTATACAGCAGGTTATTATTAGTTATGTATTTTATGCATATGCATGTATACAGGTCAATCCCAATCTCCCAACTCATCCCACCACCACCATCCCATGGCTTCCCACACTTGGTGTCTATAAGTTTGTTCTCTACCTCTGTGTCTCTATTTCTTCGCTGCAAACCAGTTCATCTGTACCATTTTTTAGGTTCCGCACATATGCATTAATATACAGTATTTGTTTTCCTCTTTCTGACTTACTTCATTCTGTATGACAGTCTCTGGATCCATCCATGTCTCTACAAATGACCCAGTTTCATTCCTTTTTATGGCTGAGTAATATTCCATTGTATATATGTACCACATCTTTATCCATTCATCTGTCTGTGGGCATTGAGGTTGCTTCCATTACCTGGCTATTGTAAATAGTGCTGCAATGAACATTGTGGTGAATGTGCATTTTTGATTTATGGATTTCTCTGGGTATATGCGCAGAAGTGGGATTGCTGGATCAGATGGTAATTTTATTTCTAGTTTTTTTAAGGAAACTCCATACTGTTCTCCATAGTGACTGTATCAATTTACATTCCCACCAATAGTGGAAGAGGGCTCCTTTTGTCCACACCCTCCCCAGAATTTGTTGTTTGTAGATTTTCTAATGATGCCGATTGTAACAGGTGTGAGGTGATACCTCATTGTAGTTTTGATTTGCATTTCTCTAATAATAGGTGCTGTTGAGCAGCTTTTCATGTGCTTCTTGGCCACCTCTGTGTCTTCTTTGAAGAAACTTCTCTTTAGATCTTCTACCCATTTTTGTATTGGGTTGTTTGTTTTTTTAATATTAAGCTGCATGAGCTATTTATATATATTGGAGATTAAACCTTTCTCCATTGATTCGTTTGCAACTATTTTCGCCCATTCTGAGGGATGCCTTTTTCCATGCCCGTTTTTTTAACCAAAAAAGGAAAGAAGGAAAAAGAAGCAGAACACTAATGTGCATAAAATATGCCTTTTGAAAAGGTCGTTTTGAAATTTGGACGTCCTTTGAGTTTTTTGGTCGATATGTAACCCCAGGATTTGTTTTCAGGGCAGGTGTCATTTACAGACCTGCAATGATTTTGAATATCAACTGACCATTAGCGCTGGTATTAAAGCTGCTGTTGTGTGAAACGGCCACAAGGTGGCAGCAGTTCTCCCTTACCAAATCTGGTTACTAGGGCAACAGAGCCTCAATGGAAGTCGTGTTCTAGATTGGAATTTAGAATGGAATGTGCCAGGAGAAAGCCCCTCAAGTTTGTCTCACTACTTCTTGTTCGTGATTTTAATTTAATTTTTTATTTTTTATTACAGCAAGTTTGATTACAATGTTTGGCTTGTTGTAGGTGTGGAAGATGTGGTTCTTTTACACATATACAGATGTCTGTTCTTCCTGGGATCCTTTTCCCATGTAGGTTAGGACAGAATGTTGAGTAGTCTTCTCTTGGTATTCTGTAGATTTTTGGTGATTATATATATCACCTGTGTTTGTATATGTCTGTTAACCCCAATATCGTAATGAAACCAATCCTCACACCTTTCCATTGGTGAACCATAAGTATGTTTAATGACTCTGTGATTGCCCTTCTCCGTGGAAATATCTGCCCTGGTATCCATTTTTAGGTAACACCTATAAGTGATATGATATGATATGTGTCTTTCACTTTCTGACTTACTACAAGTCACGTGATTACCTCTAGACTCATCTACGGGGTTGCAAATGGCATTGTGTCCTTTTTTCCCTTGGCTTCTCTTCTGCCTTAGCGAGGTCCATTTTCATCAATGTGATTCTCTGAGGGTTGTGGATTAGCTGACCTGGGCAGCCTGACCCTGCCGGCCGGCCCTCCCCAGGTGTGCCTGGTTGAGGTCAATATAAACAGCGCTCCAGGCAGCAATAGCCCCTGAAGCTGTGCCTGACTCCATATTCTCTGCCCCGTCAGCAGTCTCGGGGCTGTGCTGGTGGGAGGGAGTGAGGGGCCAAGGCTTTGTTGGTGGCCCAGTGTGAGTGGGGCTCTGCTGGCCTTTCTGCAGGAGTTGCCAGGCTGCCACCTGTAAAGAAGAGGATGTGTCACCCATACCTTCCGCTGGAATTTCTCTCCGGACAGAGGTGAGGAAGGAAAAAAGCAGTGGGGGCCGGGACAGGAGGGGTATCTCAGGCAGGGCAATGGAAAGCTTCCAGAAGAGTGGCCGGGGCCAGGACCATCCTGGCTGGCCTGCAGGCACCAAGTTGGCCTGCGTGCTGTCACTGGTGTGGCTCCACGGCCCTTCATCTAGGCTTTCAAGCCCTTGTACATATTCAGGTGTTTTACCTGGGAGGGTGGGAACAGTTCAGCAGCAGCTGGCCTGGGGCTCAGCTCACGTTTACTCACAGATGCCTCAGCACGGTCTCCCCGCTTTGCAATGAGGACGCTCCTTGTATGGGGGGTGGGTTGCTGGCTGGATGGGAGATGATTCCCCACCTCTGACCAATTTCAGAATTGTTTACCGCTGGAGCAAGTGCCCTGATAGGGTTTCCCTCTGTATAACTGGTGGGTTCAGGGTTTTTTTTTCTTTTATGGTTCAAGTTAGATTTTATTCCTCTTTTATATATTTATAGATATAAACATGGAAATAATTCATTCATATAAATACATCTGTGTGAAGGGAAGAACTTTTTTCTGTTTTATATTTAAATTTTAATTTTTAAAATTTTGAAATTTAATTTTATTTATTTTTTTATACAGCAGGTTATTATTAGTTATGTATTTTATGCATATACATGTATACAGGTCAATCCCAATCTCCCAACTCATCCCACCACCACCACCCCATGGCTTCCCACAAATGGTGTCCATACGTTTGTTCTCTACCTCTGTGTCTCTATTTCTTCCCTGCAAACCAGTTCATCTGTACCATTTTTTAGGTTCCACATATATGCATTAATATACAATATTTGTTTTCCTCTTTCTGACTTACTTCATTCTGTATGACAGTCTCTCGAGCCATCGATGTCTCTACAAATGACCCAGTTTCATTCCTTTTTATGGCTGAGTAATATTCCATTGTATATATGTACCACATCTTTATCCATTCGTCTGTCTGTGGGCATTGAGGTTGCTTCCATTACCTGGCTATTGTAAATAGTGCTGCAATGAACATTGTGGTGAATGTGCCTTTTTGATTTATGGTTTTCTCTGGGTATATGCCCAGAAGTGGGATTGCTGGATCAGATGGTAATTCTATTTCTAGTTTTTTTAAGGAAACTCCATACTGTTCTCCATAGTGACTGCATCAATTTACATTCCCACCAATAGTGGAAGAGGGCTCCTTTTGTCCACACCCTCCCCAGAATTTGTTGTTTGTAGATTTTCTGATGATGCCGATTCTAACAGGTGTGAGGTGATACCTCATTGTAGTTTTGATTTGCATTTCTCTAATAATTAGTGATGTTGAGCAGCTTTTCATGTGCCTCTTGGCCATCTCTGTGTCTTCTTTGAAGAAACGTCTCTTTAGATCTTCTGCCCATTTTTGTATTGGGTTGTTTGTTTTTTTAATATTAAGCTGCATGAGCTGTTTATATATATTGGAGATTAAAGCTTTGTCCATTGATTCGTTTGCAACGATTTTCGCCCATTCTGAGGGATGCCTTTTTCCATTCCCGTTTTTTTAACAAAAAAGGAAAGAAAGAAAAAGAAGCAGAACACTAATGTGCGTAAAATATGCCTTTTGAAACGGTCGTTTTGAAATATGGACGTCCTTTGAATTTTTTGGTCGATATGCGACCCCAGGATTTGTTTTCAGGGCAGGTGTCATTTACAGGCCTGCAATGATTTTGAATATCAACTGACCATTAGCGCTGGGATTAAAGCTGCTGTTGTGTGAAACGGCCACAAGGTGGCAGCAGTTCTCCCTTACCAAATCTGGTTACTAGGGCAACAGAGCCTCAATGGAAGTTGTGTTCTAGATTGGAATTTAGAATGGAATGTGCCAGGAGAAAGCCCCTCAAGTTTGTCTCACTACTTCTTGTTCGTGTTTTTAATTTAATTTTTTATTTTTTATTAGAGCAAGTTTGATTACAATGTTTGGCTTGTTGTAGGTGTGGAAGATGTGGTTCTTTTACACATATACAGATGTCTGTTCTTCCTGGGATCCCTTTCCCATGTACGTTAGGACAGAATGTTGAGTAGTCTTCTCTTGGTATTCCGTAGGTCTTTGGTGATTATATATGTCACCTGTGTTTGTATATGTCTGTTAACCCCGATATCGTAATGAAACCAATCCTCACACCTTTCCATTGGTGAACCGTAAGTTTGTTTCATGAATCTGTGATTGCCCTTCTCCGTGGAAATATCTGCCCTGGTATCTATTTTAAGGTAACACCTATAAGTGATATGATACGATATGTGTCTTTCACTTTCTGACTTACTACAAGTCACGTGATTACCTCTAGACTCATCTACGGGGTTGCAAATGGCATTGTTTCCTTTTTTCCCTTGGCTTCTATTCTGCCATAGCGAGGTCCATTTTCATCAATGTGATTCTCTGAGGGTTGTGGATTAGCTGACCTGGGCAGCCTGACCCTGCCGGCCGGCCCTCCCCAGGTGTGCCTGGTTGAGGTCAATATAAACAGCGCTCCAGGCAGCAATAGCCCCTGAACCTGTGCCTGACTCCATATTCTCTGCCCCGTCAGCAGTCTCGGGGCTGTGCTGGTGGGAGGGAGTGAGGGGCCAAGGCTTTGTTGGTGGCCGGGTGTGAGTGGGGCTCTGCTGGCCTTTCTGCAGGAGTTGCCAGGCTGCCTCCTGTAAAGAAGAGGATGTGTCACCCATACCTTCTGCTGGAATTTCTCTCCGGACAGAGTTGAGGAAGGAAAAAAGCAGTGGGGGCAGGGACAGGAGGGGTATCTCAGGCAGGGCAATGGAAAGTTTCCAGAAGAGTGGCCGGGGCCAGGACCATCCTGGCTGGCCTGCAGGCACCAAGTTGGCCTGCGTGCTGTCACTGGTGTGGCTCCACGGTCCTTCATCTAGGCTTTCAAGCCCTTGTACATATTCAGGTGTTTTACCTGGGAGGGTGGGAACAGTTCAGCAGCAGCTGGCCTGGGGCTCAGCTCACGTTTACTCACAGATGCCTCAGCACGGTCTCCCAGCTTTGCAATGAGGACGCTCCTTGTATGGGGTTGGGTTGCTGGCTGGATGGGAGATGATTCCCCACCTCTGACCAATTTCAGAATTGTTTACCGCTGGAGCAAGTGCCCTGATAGGGTTTCCCTCTGTATAACTGGTGGGTTCAGGGTTTTTTTTTTCTTTTATGGTTCAAGTTAGATTTTATTCCTCTTTTATATATTTATAGATATAAGCATGGAAATAATTCATTCATATAAATACATCTGTGTGAAGGGAAGAACTTTTTTCTGTTTTATATTAAATTTTATTTTTTAAAATTTGAAATTTAATTTTATTTATTTTTTATACAGCAGGTTATTATTAGTTATGTATTTTATGCATATACATGTATACAGGTCAATCCCAATCTCCCAACTCATCCCACCACCACCACCCCATGGCTTCCGACAATTGGTGTCCATACGTTTGTTCTCTACCTCTGTGTCTCTATTTCTTCCCTGCAAACCAGTTCATCTGTACCATTTTTTAGGTTCCACATATATGCATTAATATACAATATTTGTTTTCCTCTTTCTGACTTACTTCATTCTGTATGACAGTCTCTCGAGCCATCGATGTCTCTACAAATGACCCAGTTTCATTCCTTTTTATGGCTGAGTAATATTCCATTGTATATATGTACCACATCTTTATCCATTCATCTGTCTGTGGGCATTGAGGTTGCTTCCATTACCTGGCTATTGTAAATAGTGCTGCAATGAACATTGTGGTGAATGTGCCTTTTTGATTTATGGTTTTCTCTGGGTATATGCCCAGAAGTGGGATTGCTAGATCAGATGGTAATTCTATTTCTAGTTTTTTTAAGGAAACTCCATACTGTTCTCCATAGTGACTGCATCAATTTACATTCCCACCAATAGTGGAAGAGGGCTCCTTTTGTCCACACCCTCCCCAGAATTTGTTGTTTGTAGATTTTCTGATGATGCCGATTCTAACAGGTGTGAGGTGATACCTCATTGTAGTTTTGATTTGCATTTCTCTAATAATTAGTGATGTTGAGCAGCTTTTCATGTGCCTCTTGGCCATCTCTGTGTCTTTGAAGAAACGTCTCTTTAGATCTTCTGCCCATTTTTGTATTGGGTTGTTTGTTTTTTTAATATTAAGCTGCACGAGCTGTTTATATATATTGGAGATTAAACCTTTGTCCATTGATTCGTTTGCAACGATTTTCGCCCATTCTGAGGGATGCCTTTTTCCATTCCCGTTTTTTTAACAAAAAAGGAAAGAAAGAAAAAGAAGCAGAACACTAATGTGCGTAAAATATGCCTTTTGAAACGGTCGTTTTGAAATATGGACGTCCTTTGAATTTTTTGGTCGATATGCGACCCCAGGATTTGTTTTCAGGGCAGGTGTCATTTACAGGCCTGCAATGATTTTGAATATCAACTGACCATTAGCGCTGGGATTAAAGCTGCTGTTGTGTGAAACGGCCACAAGGTGGCAGCAGTTCTCCCTTACCAAATCTGGTTACTAGGGCAACAGAGCCTCAATGGAAGTCGTGTTCTAGATTGGAATTTAGAATGGAATGTGCCAGGAGAAAGCCCCTCAAGTTTGTCTCACTACTTCTTGTTCGTGTTTTTAATTCAATTTTTTATTTTTTATTAGAGCAAGTTTGATTACAATGTTTGGCTTGTTGTAGGTGTGGAAGATGTGGTTCTTTTACACATATACAGAAGTCTGTTCTTCCTAGGATCCCTTTCCCATGTAGGTTAGGAAAGAATGTTGAGTAGTCTTCTCTTGGTATTCCGTAGGTCTTTGGTGATTATATATGTCACCTGTGTTTGTATATGTCTGTTAACCCCGATATCGTAATGAAACCCATCCTCACACCATTCCATTGGTGAACCGTAAGTTTGTTTCATGAATCTGTGATTGCCCTTCTCCGTGGAAATATCTGCCCTGGTATCTATTTTTAGGTAACACCTATAAGTGATATGATACGATATGTGTCTTTCACTTTCTGACTTACTACAAGTCACGTGATTACCTCTAGACTCATCTACGGGGTTGCAAATGGCATTGTGTCCTTTTTTTCCTTGGCTTCTATTCTGCCTTAGCGAGGTCCATTTTCAACAATGTGATTCTCTGAGGGTTGTGGATTAGCTGACCTGGGCAGCCTGACCCTGCCGGCCGGCCCTCCCCAGGTGTGCCTGGTTGAGGTCAATATAAACAGCGCTCCAGGCAGCAATAGCCCCTGAAGCTGTGCCTGACTCCATATTCTCTGCCCCGTCAGCAGTCTCGGGGCTGTGCTGGTGGGAGGGAGTGAGGGGCCAAGGCTTTGTTGGTGGCCCGGTGTGAGTGGGGCTCTGCTGGCCTTTCTGCAGGAGTTGCCAGGCTGCCACCTGTAAAGAAGAGGATGTGTCACCCATACCTTCCGCTGGAATTTCTCTCCGGACAGAGGTGAGGAAGGAAAAAAGCAGTGGGGGCCGGGACAGGAGGGGTATCTCAGGCAGGGCAATGGAAAGCTTCCAGAAGAGTGGCCGGGGCCAGGACCATCCTGGCTGGCCTGCAGGCACCAAGTTGGCCTGCGTGCTGTCGCTGGTGTGGCTCCACGGCCCTTCCTCTAGGCTTTCAAGCCCTTGTACATATTCAGGTGTTTTACCTGGGAAGGGTGGGAACAGTTCAGCAGCAGCTGGCCTGGGGCTCAGCTCATGTTTACTCACAGATGCCTCAGCACGGTCCCCCAGCTTTGCAATGAGGACGCGCTCCTTGTATGGGGTTGGGTTGCGGGCTGGATGGGAGATGATTCCCCTCCTCTGACCAATTTCAGAATTGTTTACCGCTGGAGCAAGTGCCCTGATAGGGTTTCCCTCTGTATAACTGGTGGGTTCAGGTTTTTTTTTCTTTTATGGTTCAAGTTCGATTTTATTCCTCTTTTATATATTTATAGATATAAGCATGGAAATAATTCATTCATATAAATACATCTGTGTGAAGGGAAGAACTTTTTTCTGTTTTATTTTTAAATTTTATTTTTTAAAATTTTGAAATTTAATTTTATTTATTTTTTTATACAGCAGGTTATTATTAGTTATGTATTTTATGCATATACATGTATACAGGTCAATCCCAATCTCCCAACTCATCCCACCATCACCACCCCATCGCTTCCCACACTTGGTGTCCATACGTTTGTTCTCTACCTCTGTGTCTCTATTTCTTCCCTGCAAACCAGTTCATCTGTACCATTTTTAGGTTCCACATATATGCATTAATATACAATATTTGTTTTCCTCTTTCTGACTTACTTCATTCTGTATGACAGTCTCTCGAGCCATCGATGTCTCTACAAATGACCCAGTTTCATTCCTTTTTATGGCTGAGTAATATTCCATTGTATATATGTACCACATCTTTATCCATTCGTCTGTCTGTGGGCATTGAGGTTGCTTCCATTACCTGGCTATTGTAAATAGTGCTGCAATGAACATTGTGGTGAATGTGCCTTTTTGATTTATGGTTTTCTCTGGGTATATGCCCAGAAGTGGGATTGCTGGATCAGATGGTAATTCTATTTCTAGTTTTTTTAAGGAAACTCCATACTGTTCTCCATAGTGACTGCATCAATTTACATTCCCACCAATAGTGGAAGAGGGCTCCTTTTGTCCACACCCTCCCCAGAATTTGTTGTTTGTAGATTTTCTGATGATGCCGATTCTAACAGGTGTGAGGTGTTACCTCATTGTAGTTTTGATTTGCATTTCTCTAATAATTAGTGATGTTGAGCAGCTTTTCATGTGCCTCTTGGCCATCTCTGTGTCTTCTTTGAAGAAACGTCTCTTTAGATCTTCTGCCCATTTTTGTATTGGGTTGTTTGTTTTTTTAATATTAAGCTGCATGAGCTGTTTATATATATTGGAGATTAAACCTTTGTCCATTGATTCGTTTGCAACGATTTTCGCCCATTCTGAGGGATGCCTTTTTCCATTCCCGTTTTTTTAACAAAAAAGGAAAGAAAGAAAAAGAAGCAGAACACTAATGTGCGTAAAATATGCCTTTTGAAACGGTCGTTTTGAAATATGGACGTCCTTTGAATTTTTTGGTCGATATGCGACCCCAGGATTTGTTTTCAGGGCAGGTGTCATTTACAGGCCTGCAATGATTTTGAATATCAACTGACCATTAGCGCTGGGATTAAAGCTGCTGTTGTGTGAAACGGCCACAAGGTGGCAGCAGTTCTCCCTTACCAAATCTGGTTACTAGGGCAACAGAGCCTCAATGGAAGTCGTGTTCTAGATTGGAATTTAGAATGGAATGTGCCAGGAGAAAGCCCCTCATGTTTGTCTCACTACTTCTTGTTCGTGTTTTTAATTCAATTTTTTATTTTTTATTAGAGCAAGTTTGATTACAATGTTTGGCTTGTTGTAGGTGTGGAAGATGTGGTTCTTTTACACATATACAGAAGTCTGTTCTTCCTAGGATCCCTTTCCCATGTAGGTTAGGAAAGAATGTTGAGTAGTCTTCTCTTGGTATTCCGTAGGTCTTTGGTGATTATATATGTCACCTGTGTTTGTATATGTCTGTTAACCCCGATATCGTAATGAAACCCATCCTCACACCATTCCATTGGTGAACCGTAAGTTTGTTTCATGAATCTGTGATTGCCCTTCTCCGTGGAAATATCTGCCCTGGTATCTATTTTTAGGTAACACCTATAAGTGATATGATACGATATGTGTCTTTCACTTTCTGACTTACTACAAGTCACGTGATTACCTCTAGACTCATCTACAGGGTTGCAAATGGCATTGTGTCCTTTTTTTCCTTGGCTTCTATTCTGCCTTAGCGAGGTCCATTTTCAACAATGTGATTCTCTGAGGGTTGTGGATTAGCTGACCTGGGCAGCCTGACCCTGCCGGCCGGCCCTCCCCAGGTGTGCCTGGTTGAGGTCAATATAAACAGCGCTCCAGGCAGCAATAGCCCCTGAAGCTGTGCCTGACTCCATATTCTCTGCCCCGTCAGCAGTCTCGGGGCTGTGCTGGTGGGAGGGAGTGAGGGGCCAAGGCTTTGTTGGTGGCCCGGTGTGAGTGGGGCTCTGCTGGCCTTTCTGCAGGAGTTGCCAGGCTGCCACCTGTAAAGAAGAGGATGTGTCACCCATACCTTCCGCTGGAATTTCTCTCCGGACAGAGGTGAGGAAGGAAAAAAGCAGTGGGGGCCGGGACAGGAGGGGTATCTCAGGCAGGGCAATGGAAAGCTTCCAGAAGAGTGGCCGGGGCCAGGACCATCCTGGCTGGCCTGCAGGCACCAAGTTGGCCTGCGTGCTGTCGCTGGTGTGGCTCCACGGCCCTTCCTCTAGGCTTTCAAGCCCTTGTACATATTCAGGTGTTTTACCTGGGAAGGGTGGGAACAGTTCAGCAGCAGCTGGCCTGGGGCTCAGCTCATGATTACTCACAGATGCCTCAGCACGGTCCCCCAGCTTTGCAATGAGGACGCGCTCCTTGTATGGGGTTGGGTTGCGGGCTGGATGGGAGATGATTCCCCTCCTCTGACCAATTTCAGAATTGTTTACCGCTGGAGCAAGTGCCCTGATAGGGTTTCCCTCTGTATAACTGGTGGGTTCAGGTTTTTTTTTCTTTTATGGTTCAAGTTCGATTTTATTCCTCTTTTATATATTTATAGATATAAGCATGGAAATAATTCATTCATATAAATACATCTGTGTGAAGGGAAGAACTTTTTTCTGTTTTATTTTTAAATTTTATTTTTTAAAATTTTGAAATTTAATTTTATTTATTTTTTTATACAGCAGGTTATTATTAGTTATGTATTTTATGCATGTACATGTATACAGGTCAATCCCAATCTCCCAACTCATCCCACCATCACCACCCCATCGCTTCCCACACTTGGTGTCCATACGTTTGTTCTCTACCTCTGTGTCTCTATTTCTTCCCTGCAAACCAGTTCATCTGTACCATTTTTAGGTTCCACATATATGCATTAATATACAATATTTGTTTTCCTCTTTCTGACTTACTTCATTCTGTATGACAGTCTCTCGAGCCATCGATGTCTCTACAAATGACCCAGTTTCATTCCTTTTTATGGCTGAGTAATATTCCATTGTATATATGTACCACATCTTTATCCATTCGTCTGTCTGTGGGCATTGAGGTTGCTTCCATTACCTGGCTATTGTAAATAGTGCTGCAATGAACATTGTGGTGAATGTGCCTTTTTGATTTATGGTTTTCTCTGGGTATATGCCCAGAAGTGGGATTGCTGGATCAGATGGTAATTCTATTTCTAGTTTTTTTAAGGAAACTCCATACTGTTCTCCATAGTGACTGCATCAATTTACATTCCCACCAATAGTGGAAGAGGGCTCCTTTTGTCCACACCCTCCCCAGAATTTGTTGTTTGTAGATTTTCTGATGATGCCGATTCTAACAGGTGTGAGGTGTTACCTCATTGTAGTTTTGATTTGCATTTCTCTAATAATTAGTGATGTTGAGCAGCTTTTCATGTGCCTCTTGGCCATCTCTGTGTCTTCTTTGAAGAAACGTCTCTTTAGATCTTCTGCCCATTTTTGTATTGGGTTGTTTGTTTTTTTAATATTAAGCTGCACGAGCTGTTTATATATATTGGAGATTAAACCTTTGTCCATTGATTCGTTTGCAACGATTTTCGCCCATTCTGAGGGATGCCTTTTTCCATTCCCGTTTTTTTAACAAAAAAGGAAAGAAAGAAAAAGAAGCAGAACACTAATGTGCGTAAAATATGCCTTTTGAAACGGTCGTTTTGAAATATGGACGTCCTTTGAATTTTTTGGTCGATATGCGACCCCAGGATTTGTTTTCAGGGCAGGTGTCATTTACAGGCCTGCAATGATTTTGAATATCAACTGACCATTAGCGCTGGGATTAAAGCTGCTGTTGTGTGAAACGGCCACAAGGTGGCAGCAGTTCTCCCTTACCAAATCTGGTTACAAGGGCAACAGAGCCTCAATGGAAGTCGTGTTCTAGATTGGAATTTAGAATGGAATGTGCCAGGAGAAAGCCCCTCAAGTTTGTCTCCCTACTTCTTGTTCGGTTTTTTAATTCAATTTTTTATTTTTTATTACAGCAAGTTTGATTACAATGTTTGGCTTGTTGTAGGTGTGGAAGATGTGGTTCTTTTACACATATACAGATGTCTGTTCTTCCTGGGATCCCTTTCCCATGTACGTTAGGACAGAATGTTGAGTAGTCTTCTCTTGGTATTCCGTAGGTCTTTGGTGATTATATATGTCACCTGTGTTTGTATATGTCTGTTAACCCCGATATCGTAATGAAACCAATCCTCACACCTTTCCATTGGTGAACCGTAAGTTTGTTTCATGAATCTGTGATTGCCCTTCTCCGTGGAAATATCTGCCCTGGTATCTATTTTTAGGTAACACCTATAAGTGATATGATACGATATGTGTCTTTCACTTTCTGACTTACTACAAGTCACGTGATTACCTCTAGACTCATCTACGGGGTTGCAAATGGCAT
This sequence comes from Mesoplodon densirostris, assembly GCF_025265405.1. Lineage (NCBI taxonomy): Eukaryota > Metazoa > Chordata > Mammalia > Artiodactyla > Ziphiidae > Mesoplodon > Mesoplodon densirostris. The sequence goes on along the minus strand of NC_082681.1, from coordinate 1,377,307 downwards.
TGTGTCCTTTTTTTCCTTGGCTTCTATTCTGCCTTAGCGAGGTCCATTTTCAACAATGTGATTCTCTGAGGGTTGTGGATTAGCTGACCTGGGCAGCCTGGCCCTGCCGGCCGGCCCTCCCCAGGTGTGCCTGGTTGAGGTCAATATAAACAGCGCTCCAGGCAGCAATAGCCCCTGAAGCTGTGCCTGACTCCATATTCTCTGCCCCGTCAGCAGTCTCGGGGCTGTGCTGGTGGGAGGGAGTGAGGGGCCAAGGCTTTGTTGGTGGCCCGGTGTGAGTGGGGCTCTGCTGGCCTTTCTGCAGGAGTTGCCAGGCTGCCACCTGTAAAGAAGAGGATGTGTCACCCATACCTTCCGCTGGAATTTCTCTCCGGACAGAGGTGAGGAAGGAAAAAAGCAGTGGGGGCCGGGACAGGAGGGGTATCTCAGGCAGGGCAATGGAAAGCTTCCAGAAGAGTGGCCGGGGCCAGGACCATCCTGGCTGGCCTGCAGGCACCAAGTTGGCCTGCGTGCTGTCGCTGGTGTGGCTCCACGGCCCTTCCTCTAGGCTTTCAAGCCCTTGTACATATTCAGGTGTTTTACCTGGGAAGGGTGGGAACAGTTCAGCAGCAGCTGGCCTGGGGCTCAGCTCATGTTTACTCACAGATGCCTCAGCACGGTCCCCCAGCTTTGCAATGAGGACGCGCTCCTTGTATGGGGTTGGGTTGCGGGCTGGATGGGAGATGATTCCCCTCCTCTGACCAATTTCAGAATTGTTTACCGCTGGAGCAAGTGCCCTGATAGGGTTTCCCTCTGTATAACTGGTGGGTTCAGGTTTTTTTTTCTTTTATGGTTCAAGTTCGATTTTATTCCTCTTTTATATATTTATAGATATAAGCATGGAAATAATTCATTCATATAAATACATCTGTGTGAAGGGAAGAACTTTTTTCTGTTTTATTTTTAAATTTTATTTTTTAAAATTTTGAAATTTAATTTTATTTATTTTTTTATACAGCAGGTTATTATTAGTTATGTATTTTATGCATGTACATGTATACAGGTCAATCCCAATCTCCCAACTCATCCCACCATCACCACCCCATCGCTTCCCACACTTGGTGTCCATACGTTTGTTCTCTACCTCTGTGTCTCTATTTCTTCCCTGCAAACCAGTTCATCTGTACCATTTTTAGGTTCCACATATATGCATTAATATACAATATTTGTTTTCCTCTTTCTGACTTACTTCATTCTGTATGACAGTCTCTCGAGCCATCGATGTCTCTACAAATGACCCAGTTTCATTCCTTTTTATGGCTGAGTAATATTCCATTGTATATATGTACCACATCTTTATCCATTCGTCTGTCTGTGGGCATTGAGGTTGCTTCCATTACCTGGCTATTGTAAATAGTGCTGCAATGAACATTGTGGTGAATGTGCCTTTTTGATTTATGGTTTTCTCTGGGTATATGCCCAGAAGTGGGATTGCTGGATCAGATGGTAATTCTATTTCTAGTTTTTTTAAGGAAACTCCATACTGTTCTCCATAGTGACTGCATCAATTTACATTCCCACCAATAGTGGAAGAGGGCTCCTTTTGTCCACACCCTCCCCAGAATTTGTTGTTTGTAGATTTTCTGATGATGCCGATTCTAACAGGTGTGAGGTGATACCTCATTGTAGTTTTGATTTGCATTTCTCTAATAATTAGTGATGTTGAGCAGCTTTTCATGTGCCTCTTGGCCATCTCTGTGTCTTTGAAGAAACGTCTCTTTAGATCTTCTGCCCATTTTTGTATTGGGTTGTTTGTTTTTTTAATATTAAGCTGCACGAGCTGTTTATATATATTGGAGATTAAACCTTTGTCCATTGATTCGTTTGCAACGATTTTCGCCCATTCTGAGGGATGCCTTTTTCCATTCCCGTTTTTTTAACAAAAAAGAAAAGAAAGAAAAAGAATCAGAACACTAATGTGCGTAAAATATGCCTTTTGAAACGGTCGTTTTGAAATATGGACGTCCTTTGAATTTTTTGGTCGATATGCGACCCCAGGATTTGTTTTCAGGGCAGGTGTCATTTACAGGCCTGCAATGATTTTGAATATCAACTGACCATTAGCGCTGGGATTAAAGCTGCTGTTGTGTGAAACGGCCACAAGGTGGCAGCAGTTCTCCCTTACCAAATCTGGTTACAAGGGCAACAGAGCCTCAATGGAAGTCGTGTTCTAGATTGGAATTTAGAATGGAATGTGCCAGGAGAAAGCCCCTCAAGTTTGTCTCCCTACTTCTTGTTCGGTTTTTTAATTCAATTTTTTATTTTTTATTACAGCAAGTTTGATTACAATGTTTGGCTTGTTGTAGGTGTGGAAGATGTGGTTCTTTTACACATATACAGATGTCTGTTCTTCCTGGGATCCCTTTCCCATGTACGTTAGGACAGAATGTTGAGTAGTCTTCTCTTGGTATTCCGTAGGTCTTTGGTGATTATATATGTCACCTGTGTTTGTATATGTCTGTTAACCCCGATATCGTAATGAAACCAATCCTCACACCTTTCCATTGGTGAACCGTAAGTTTGTTTCATGAATCTGTGATTGCCCTTCTCCGTGGAAATATCTGCCCTGGTATCTATTTTTAGGTAACACCTATAAGTGATATGATACGATATGTGTCTTTCACTTTCTGACTTACTACAAGTCACGTGATTACCTCTAGACTCATCTACGGGGTTGCAAATGGCATTGTGTCCTTTTTTTCCTTGGCTTCTATTCTGCCTTAGCGAGGTCCATTTTCAACAATGTGATTCTCTGAGGGTTGTGGATTAGCTGACCTGGGCAGCCTGGCCCTGCCGGCCGGCCCTCCCCAGGTGTGCCTGGTTGAGGTCAATATAAACAGCGCTCCAGGCAGCAATAGCCCCTGAAGCTGTGCCTGACTCCATATTCTCTGCCCCGTCAGCAGTCTCGGGGCTGTGCTGGTGGGAGGGAGTGAGGGGCCAAGGCTTTGTTGGTGGCCCGGTGTGAGTGGGGCTCTGCTGGCCTTTCTGCAGGAGTTGCCAGGCTGCCACCTGTAAAGAAGAGGATGTGTCACCCATACCTTCCGCTGGAATTTCTCTCCGGACAGAGGTGAGGAAGGAAAAAAGCAGTGGGGGCCGGGACAGGAGGGGTATCTCAGGCAGGGCAATGGAAAGCTTCCAGAAGAGTGGCCGGGGCCAGGACCATCCTGGCTGGCCTGCAGGCACCAAGTTGGCCTGCGTGCTGTCGCTGGTGTGGCTCCACGGCCCTTCCTCTAGGCTTTCAAGCCCTTGTACATATTCAGGTGTTTTACCTGGGAAGGGTGGGAACAGTTCAGCAGCAGCTGGCCTGGGGCTCAGCTCATGTTTACTCACAGATGCCTCAGCACGGTCCCCCAGCTTTGCAATGAGGACGCGCTCCTTGTATGGGGTTGGGTTGCGGGCTGGATGGGAGATGATTCCCCTCCTCTGACCAATTTCAGAATTGTTTACCGCTGGAGCAAGTGCCCTGATAGGGTTTCCCTCTGTATAACTGGTGGGTTCAGGTTTTTTTTTCTTTTATGGTTCAAGTTCGATTTTATTCCTCTTTTATATATTTATAGATATAAGCATGGAAATAATTCATTCATATAAATACATCTGTGTGAAGGGAAGAACTTTTTTCTGTTTTATTTTTAAATTTTATTTTTTAAAATTTTGAAATTTAATTTTATTTATTTTTTTATACAGCAGGTTATTATTAGTTATGTATTTTATGCATGTACATGTATACAGGTCAATCCCAATCTCCCAACTCATCCCACCATCACCACCCCATCGCTTCCCACACTTGGTGTCCATACGTTTGTTCTCTACCTCTGTGTCTCTATTTCTTCCCTGCAAACCAGTTCATCTGTACCATTTTTAGGTTCCACATATATGCATTAATATACAATATTTGTTTTCCTCTTTCTGACTTACTTCATTCTGTATGACAGTCTCTCGAGCCATCGATGTCTCTACAAATGACCCAGTTTCATTCCTTTTTATGGCTGAGTAATATTCCATTGTATATATGTACCACATCTTTATCCATTCGTCTGTCTGTGGGCATTGAGGTTGCTTCCATTACCTGGCTATTGTAAATAGTGCTGCAATGAACATTGTGGTGAATGTGCCTTTTTGATTTATGGTTTTCTCTGGGTATATGCCCAGAAGTGGGATTGCTGGATCAGATGGTAATTCTATTTCTAGTTTTTTTAAGGAAACTCCATACTGTTCTCCATAGTGACTGCATCAATTTACATTCCCACCAATAGTGGAAGAGGGCTCCTTTTGTCCACACCCTCCCCAGAATTTGTTGTTTGTAGATTTTCTGATGATGCCGATTCTAACAGGTGTGAGGTGATACCTCATTGTAGTTTTGATTTGCATTTCTCTAATACTTAGTGATGTTGAGCAGCTTTTCATGTGCCTCTTGGCCATCTCTGTGTCTTTGAAGAAACGTCTCTTTAGATCTTCTGCCCATTTTTGTATTGGGTTGTTTGTTTTTTTAATATTAAGCTGCACGAGCTGTTTATATATATTGGAGATTAAACCTTTGTCCATTGATTCGTTTGCAACGATTTTCGCCCATTCTGAGGGATGCCTTTTTCCATTCCCGTTTTTTTAACAAAAAAGGAAAGAAAGAAAAAGAAGCAGAACACTAATGTGCGTAAAATATGCCTTTTGAAACGGTCGTTTTGAAATATGGACGTCCTTTGAATTTTTTGGTCGATATGCGACCCCAGGATTTGTTTTCAGGGCAGGTGTCATTTACAGGCCTGCAATGATTTTGAATATCAACTGACCATTAGCGCTGGGATTAAAGCTGCTGTTGTGTGAAACGGCCACAAGGTGGCAGCAGTTCTCCCTTACCAAATCTGGTTACAAGGGCAACAGAGCCTCAATGGAAGTCGTGTTCTAGATTGGAATTTAGAATGGAATGTGCCAGGAGAAAGCCCCTCATGTTTGTCTCACTACTTCTTGTTCGTGTTTTTAATTCAATTTTTTATTTTTTATTAGAGCAAGTTTGATTACAATGTTTGGCTTGTTGTAGGTGTGGAAGATGTGGTTCTTTTACACATATACAGAAGTCTGTTCTTCCTAGGATCCCTTTCCCATGTAGGTTAGGAAAGAATGTTGAGTAGTCTTCTCTTGGTATTCCGTAGGTCTTTGGTGATTATATATGTCACCTGTGTTTGTATATGTCTGTTAACCCCGATATCGTAATGAAACCCATCCTCACACCTTTCCATTGGTGAACCGTAAGTTTGTTTCATGAATCTGTGATTGCCCTTCTCCGTGGAAATATCTGCCCTGGTATCTATTTTTAGGTAACACCTATAAGTGATATGATACGATATGTGTCTTTCACTTTCTGACTTACTACAAGTCACGTGATTACCTCTAGACTCATCTACGGGGTTGCAAATGGCATTGTGTCCTTTTTTTCCTTGGCTTCTATTCTGCCTTAGCGAGGTCCATTTTCAACAATGTGATTCTCTGAGGGTTGTGGATTAGCTGACCTGGGCAGCCTGACCCTGCCGGCCGGCCCTCCCCAGGTGTGCCTGGTTGAGGTCAATATAAACAGCGCTCCAGGCAGCAATAGCCCCTGAAGCTGTGCCTGACTCCATATTCTCTGCCCCGTCAGCAGTCTCGGGGCTGTGCTGGTGGGAGGGAGTGAGGGGCCAAGGCTTTGTTGGTGGCCCGGTGTGAGTGGGGCTCTGCTGGCCTTTCTGCAGGAGTTGCCAGGCTGCCACCTGTAAAGAAGAGGATGTGTCACCCATACCTTCCGCTGGAATTTCTCTCCGGACAGAGGTGAGGAAGGAAAAAAGCAGTGGGGGCCGGGACAGGAGGGGTATCTCAGGCAGGGCAATGGAAAGCTTCCAGAAGAGTGGCCGGGGCCAGGACCATCCTGGCTGGCCTGCAGGCACCAAGTTGGCCTGCGTGCTGTCGCTGGTGTGGCTCCACAGCCCTTCCTCTAGGCTTTCAAGCCCTTGTACATATTCAGGTGTTTTACCTGGGAAGGGTGGGAACAGTTCAGCAGCAGCTGGCCTGGGGCTCAGCTCATGTTTACTCACAGATGCCTCAGCACGGTCCCCCAGCTTTGCAATGAGGACGCGCTCCTTGTATGGGGTTGGGTTGCGGGCTGGATGGGAGATGATTCCCCTCCTCTGACCAATTTCAGAATTGTTTACCGCTGGAGCAAGTGCCCTGATAGGGTTTGCCTCTGTATAACTGGTGGGTTCAGGTTTTTTTTTCTTTTATGGTTCAAGTTCGATTTTATTCCTCTTTTATATATTTATAGATATAAGCATGGAAATAATTCATTCATATAAATACATCTGTGTGAAGGGAAGAACTTTTTTCTGTTTTATTTTTAAATTTTATTTTTTAAAATTTTGAAATTTAATTTTATTTATTTTTTTATACAGCAGGTTATTATTAGTTATGTATTTTATGCATGTACATGTATACAGGTCAATCCCAATCTCCCAACTCATCCCACCATCACCACCCCATCGCTTCCCACACTTGGTGTCCATACGTTTGTTCTCTACCTCTGTGTCTCTATTTCTTCCCTGCAAACCAGTTCATCTGTACCATTTTTAGGTTCCACATATATGCATTAATATACAATATTTGTTTTCCTCTTTCTGACTTACTTCATTCTGTATGACAGTCTCTCGAGCCATCGATGTCTCTACAAATGACCCAGTTTCATTCCTTTTTATGGCTGAGTAATATTCCATTGTATATATGTACCACATCTTTATCCATTCGTCTGTCTGTGGGCATTGAGGTTGCTTCCATTACCTGGCTATTGTAAATAGTGCTGCAATGAACATTGTGGTGAATGTGCCTTTTAGATTTATGGTTTTCTCTGGGTATATGCCCAGAAGTGGGATTGCTGGATCAGATGGTAATTCTATTTCTAGTTTTTTTAAGGAAACTCCATACTGTTCTCCATAGTGACTGCATCAATTTACATTCCCACCAATAGTGGAAGAGGGCTCCTTTTGTCCACACCCTCCCCAGAATTTGTTGTTTGTAGATTTTCTGATGATGCCGATTCTAACAGGTGTGAGGTGTTACCTCATTGTAGTTTTGATTTGCATTTCTCTAATAATTAGTGATGTTGAGCAGCTTTTCATGTGCCTCTTGGCCATCTCTGTGTCTTCTTTGAAGAAACGTCTCTTTAGATCTTCTGCCCATTTTTGTATTGGGTTGTTTGTTTTTTTAATATTAAGCTGCACGAGCTGTTTATATATATTGGAGATTAAACCTTTGTCCATTGATTCGTTTGCAACGATTTTCGCCCATTCTGAGGGATGCCTTTTTCCATTCCCGTTTTTTTAACAAAAAAGGAAAGAAAGAAAAAGAAGCAGAACACTAATGTGCGTAAAATATGCCTTTTGAAACGGTCGTTTTGAAATATGGACGTCCTTTGAATTTTTTGGTCGATATGCGACCCCAGGATTTGTTTTCAGGGCAGGTGTCATTTACAGGCCTGCAATGATTTTGAATATCAACTGACCATTAGCGCTGGGATTAAAGCTGCTGTTGTGTGAAACGGCCACAAGGTGGCAGCAGTTCTCCCTTACCAAATCTGGTTACTAGGGCAACAGAGCCTCAATGGAAGTCGTGTTCTAGATTGGAATTTAGAATGGAATGTGCCAGGAGAAAGCCCCTCAAGTTTGTCTCACTACTTCTTGTTCGTGTTTTTAATTCAATTTTTTATTTTTTATTAGAGCAAGTTTGATTACAATGTTTGGCTTGTTGTAGGTGTGGAAGATGTGGTTCTTTTACACATATACAGAAGTCTGTTCTTCCTAGGATCCCTTTCCCATGTAGGTTAGGAAAGAATGTTGAGTAGTCTTCTCTTGGTATTCCGTAGGTCTTTGGTGATTATATATGTCACCTGTGTTTGTATATGTCTGTTAACCCCGATATCGTAATGAAACCAATCCTCACACCTTTCCATTGGTGAACCGTAAGTTTGTTTCATGAATCTGTGATTGCCCTTCTCCGTGGAAATATCTGCCCTGGTATCTATTTTTAGGTAACACCTATAAGTGATATGATACGATATGTGTCTTTCACTTTCTGACTTACTACAAGTCACGTGATTACCTCTAGACTCATCTACGGGGTTGCAAATGGCATTGTGTCCTTTTTTTCCTTGGCTTCTATTCTGCCTTAGCGAGGTCCATTTTCAACAATGTGATTCTCTGAGGGTTGTGGATTAGCTGACCTGGGCAGCCTGACCCTGCCGGCCGGCCCTCCCCAGGTGTGCCTGGTTGAGGTCAATATAAACAGCGCTCCAGGCAGCAATAGCCCCTGAAGCTGTGCCTGACTCCATATTCTCTGCCCCGTCAGCAGTCTCGGGGCTGTGCTGGTGGGAGGGAGTGAGGGGCCAAGGCTTTGTTGGTGGCCCGGTGTGAGTGGGGCTCTGCTGGCCTTTCTGCAGGAGTTGCCAGGCTGCCACCTGTAAAGAAGAGGATGTGTCACCCATACCTTCCGCTGGAATTTCTCTCCGGACAGAGGTGAGGAAGGAAAAAAGCAGTGGGGGCCGGGACAGGAGGGGTATCTCAGGCAGGGCAATGGAAAGCTTCCAGAAGAGTGGCCGGGGCCAGGACCATCCTGGCTGGCCTGCAGGCACCAAGTTGGCCTGCGTGCTGTCGCTGGTGTGGCTCCACGGCCCTTCCTCTAGGCTTTCAAGCCCTTGTACATATTCAGGTGTTTTACCTGGGAAGGGTGGGAACAGTTCAGCAGCAGCTGGCCTGGGGCTCAGCTCATGTTTACTCACAGATGCCTCAGCACGGTCCCCCAGCTTTGCAATGAGGACGCGCTCCTTGTATGGGGTTGGGTTGCGGGCTGGATGGGAGATGATTCCCCTCCTCTGACCAATTTCAGAATTGTTTACCGCTGGAGCAAGTGCCCTGATAGGGTTTCCCTCTGTATAACTGGTGGGTTCAGGTTTTTTTTTCTTTTATGGTTCAAGTTCGATTTTATTCCTCTTTTATATATTTATAGATATAAGCATGGAAATAATTCATTCATATAAATACATCTGTGTGAAGGGAAGAACTTTTTTCTGTTTTATTTTTAAATTTTATTTTTTAAAATTTTGAAATTTAATTTTATTTATTTTTTTATACAGCAGGTTATTATTAGTTATGTATTTTATGCATATACATGTATACAGGTCAATCCCAATCTCCCAACTCATCCCACCATCACCACCCCATCGCTTCCCACACTTGGTGTCCATACGTTTGTTCTCTACCTCTGTGTCTCTATTTCTTCCCTGCAAACCAGTTCATCTGTACCATTTTTAGGTTCCACATATATGCATTAATATACAATATTTGTTTTCCTCTTTCTGACTTACTTCATTCTGTATGACAGTCTCTCGAGCCATCGATGTCTCTACAAATGACCCAGTTTCATTCCTTTTTATGGCTGAGTAATATTCCATTGTATATATGTACCACATCTTTATCCATTCGTCTGTCTGTGGGCATTGAGGTTGCTTCCATTACCTGGCTATTGTAAATAGTGCTGCAATGAACATTGTGGTGAATGTGCCTTTTTGATTTATGGTTTTCTCTGGGTATATGCCCAGAAGTGGGATTGCTGGATCAGATGGTAATTCTATTTCTAGTTTTTTTAAGGAAACTCCATACTGTTCTCCATAGTGACTGCATCAATTTACATTCCCACCAATAGTGGAAGAGGGCTCCTTTTGTCCACACCCTCCCCAGAATTTGTTGTTTGTAGATTTTCTGATGATGCCGATTCTAACAGGTGTGAGGTGTTACCTCATTGTAGTTTTGATTTGCATTTCTCTAATAATTAGTGATATTGAGCAGCTTTTCATGTGCCTCTTGGCCATCTCTGTGTCTTCTTTGAAGAAACGTCTCTTTAGATCTTCTGCCCATTTTTGTATTGGGTTGTTTGTTTTTTTAATATTAAGCTGCACGAGCTGTTTATATATATTGGAGATTAAACCTTTGTCCATTGATTCGTTTGCAACGATTTTCGCCCATTCTGAGGGATGCCTTTTTCCATTCCCGTTTTTTTAACAAAAAAGGAAAGAAAGAAAAAGAAGCAGAACACTAATGTGCGTAAAATATGCCTTTTGAAACGGTCGTTTTGAAATATGGACGTCCTTTGAATTTTTTGGTCGATATGCGACCCCAGGATTTGTTTTCAGGGCAGGTGTCATTTACAGGCCTGCAATGATTTTGAATATCAACTGACCATTAGCGCTGGGATTAAAGCTGCTGTTGTGTGAAACGGCCACAAGGTGGCAGCAGTTCTCCCTTACCAATTCTGGTTACTAGGGCAACAGAGCCTCAATGGAAGTCGTGTTCTAGATTGGAATTTAGAATGGAATGTGCCAGGAGAAAGCCCCTCAAGTTTGTCTCACTACTTCTTGTTCGTGTTTTTAATTCAATTTTTTATTTTTTATTAGAGCAAGTTTGATTACAATGTTTGGCTTGTTGTAGGTGTGGAAGATGTGGTTCTTTTACACATATACAGAAGTCTGTTCTTCCTAGGATCCCTTTCCCATGTAGGTTAGGAAAGAATGTTGAGTAGTCTTCTCTTGGAATTCCGTAGGTCTTTGGTGATTATATATGTCACCTGTGTTTGTATATGTCTGTTAACCCCGATATCGTAATGAAACCCATCCTCACACCATTCCATTGGTGAACCGTAAGTTTGTTTCATGAATCTGTGATTGCCCTTCTCCGTGGAAATATCTGCCCTGGTATCTATTTTTAGGTAACACCTATAAGTGATATGATACGATATGTGTCTTTCACTTTCTGACTTACTACAAGTCACGTGATTACCTCTAGACTCATCTACGGGGTTGCAAATGGCATTGTGTCCTTTTTTTCCTTGGCTTCTATTCTGCCTTAGCGAGGTCCATTTTCAACAATGTGATTCTCTGAGGGTTGTGGATTAGCTGACCTGGGCAGCCTGACCCTGCCGGCCGGCCCTCCCCAGGTGTGCCTGGTTGAGGTCAATATAAACAGCGCTCCAGGCAGCAATAGCCCCTGAAGCTGTGCCTGACTCCATATTCTCTGCCCCGTCAGCAGTCTCGGGGCTGTGCTGGTGGGAGGGAGTGAGGGGCCAAGGCTTTGTTGGTGGCCCGGTGTGAGTGGGGCTCTGCTGGCCTTTCTGCAGGAGTTGCCAGGCTGCCACCTGTAAAGAAGAGGATGTGTCACCCATACCTTCCGCTGGAATTTCTCTCCGGACAGAGGTGAGGAAGGAAAAAAGCAGTGGGGGCCGGGACAGGAGGGGTATCTCAGGCAGGGCAATGGAAAGCTTCCAGAAGAGTGGCCGGGGCCAGGACCATCCTGGCTGGCCTGCAGGCACCAAGTTGGCCTGCGTGCTGTCGCTGGTGTGGCTCCACGGCCCTTCCTCTAGGCTTTCAAGCCCTTGTACATATTCAGGTGTTTTACCTGGGAAGGGTGGGAACAGTTCAGCAGCAGCTGGCCTGGGGCTCAGCTCATGTTTACTCACAGATGCCTCAGCACGGTCCCCCAGCTTTGCAATGAGGACGCGCTCCTTGTATGGGGTTGGGTTGCGGGCTGGATGGGAGATGATTCCCCTCCTCTGACCAATTTCAGAATTGTTTACCGCTGGAGCAAGTGCCCTGATAGGGTTTCCCTCTGTATAACTGGTGGGTTCAGGTTTTTTTTTCTTTTATGGTTCAAGTTCGATTTTATTCCTCTTTTATATATTTATAGATATAAGCATGGAAATAATTCATTCATATAAATACATCTGTGTGAAGGGAAGAACTTTTTTCTGTTTTATTTTTAAATTTTATTTTTTAAAATTTTGAAATTTAATTTTATTTATTTTTTTATACAGCAGGTTATTATTAGTTATGTATTTTATGCATGTACATGTATACAGGTCAATCCCAATCTCCCAACTCATCCCACCATCACCACCCCATCGCTTCCCACACTTGGTGTCCATACGTTTGTTCTCTACCTCTGTGTCTCTATTTCTTCCCTGCAAACCAGTTCATCTGTACCATTTTTAGGTTCCACATATATGCATTAATATACAATATTTGTTTTCCTCTTTCTGACTTACTTCATTCTGTATGACAGTCTCTCGAGCCATCGATGTCTCTACAAATGACCCAGTTTCATTCCTTTTTATGGCTGAGTAATATTCCATTGTATATATGTACCACATCTTTATCCATTCGTCTGTCTGTGGGCATTGAGGTTGCTTCCATTACCTGGCTATTGTAAATAGTGCTGCAATGAACATTGTGGTGAATGTGCCTTTTTGATTTATGGTTTTCTCTGGGTATATGCCCAGAAGTGGGATTGCTGGATCAGATGGTAATTCTATTTCTAGTTTTTTTAAGGAAACTCCATACTGTTCTCCATAGTGACTGCATCAATTTACATTCCCACCAATAGTGGAAGAGGGCTCCTTTTGTCCACACCCTCCCCAGAATTTGTTGTTTGTAGATTTTCTGATGATGCCGATTCTAACAGGTGTGAGGTGTTACCTCATTGTAGTTTTGATTTGCATTTCTCTAATAATTAGTGATATTGAGCAGCTTTTCATGTGCCTCTTGGCCATCTCTGTGTCTTCTTTGAAGAAACGTCTCTTTAGATCTTCTGCCCATTTTTGTATTGGGTTGTTTGTTTTTTTAATATTAAGCTGCACGAGCTGTTTATATATATTGGAGATTAAACCTTTGTCCATTGATTCGTTTGCAACGATTTTCGCCCATTCTGAGGGATGCCTTTTTCCATTCCCGTTTTTTTAACAAAAAAGGAAAGAAAGAAAAAGAAGCAGAACACTAATGTGCGTAAAATATGCCTTTTGAAACGGTCGTTTTGAAATATGGACGTCCTTTGAATTTTTTGGTCGATATGCGACCCCAGGATTTGTTTTCAGGGCAGGTGTCATTTACAGGCCTGCAATGATTTTGAATATCAACTGACCATTAGCGCTGGGATTAAAGCTGCTGTTGTGTGAAACGGCCACAAGGTGGCAGCAGTTCTCCCTTACCAATTCTGGTTACTAGGGCAACAGAGCCTCAATGGAAGTCGTGTTCTAGATTGGAATTTAGAATGGAATGTGCCAGGAGAAAGCCCCTCAAGTTTGTCTCACTACTTCTTGTTCGTGTTTTTAATTCAATTTTTTATTTTTTATTAGAGCAAGTTTGATTACAATGTTTGGCTTGTTGTAGGTGTGGAAGATGTGGTTCTTTTACACATATACAGAAGTCTGTTCTTCCTAGGATCCCTTTCCCATGTAGGTTAGGAAAGAATGTTGAGTAGTCTTCTCTTGGAATTCCGTAGGTCTTTGGTGATTATATATGTCACCTGTGTTTGTATATGTCTGTTAACCCCGATATCGTAATGAAACCCATCCTCACACCATTCCATTGGTGAACCGTAAGTTTGTTTCATGAATCTGTGATTGCCCTTCTCCGTGGAAATATCTGCCCTGGTATCTATTTTTAGGTAACACCTATAAGTGATATGATACGATATGTGTCTTTCACTTTCTGACTTACTACAAGTCACGTGATTACCTCTAGACTCATCTACGGGGTTGCAAATGGCATTGTGTCCTTTTTTTCCTTGGCTTCTATTCTGCGTTAGCGAGGTCCATTTTCAACAATGTGATTCTCTGAGGGTTGTGGATTAGCTGACCTGGGCAGCCTGACCCTGCCGGCCGGCCCTCCCCAGGTGTGCCTGGTTGAGGTCAATATAAACAGCGCTCCAGGCAGCAATAGCCCCTGAAGCTGTGCCTGACTCCATATTCTCTGCCCCGTCAGCAGTCTCGGGGCTGTGCTGGTGGGAGGGAGTGAGGGGCCAAGGCTTTGTTGGTGGCCCGGTGTGAGTGGGGCTCTGCTGGCCTTTCTGCAGGAGTTGCCAGGCTGCCACCTGTAAAGAAGAGGATGTGTCACCCATACCTTCCGCTGGAATTTCTCTCCGGACAGAGGTGAGGAAGGAAAAAAGCAGTGGGGGCCGGGACAGGAGGGGTATCTCAGGCAGGGCAATGGAAAGCTTCCAGAAGAGTGGCCGGGGCCAGGACCATCCTGGCTGGCCTGCAGGCACCAAGTTGGCCTGCGTGCTGTCGCTGGTGTGGCTCCACGGCCCTTCCTCTAGGCTTTCAAGCCCTTGTACATATTCAGGTGTTTTACCTGGGAAGGGTGGGAACAGTTCAGCAGCAGCTGGCCTGGGGCTCAGCTCATGTTTACTCACAGATGCCTCAGCACGGTCCCCCAGCTTTGCAATGAGGACGCGCTCCTTGTATGGGGTTGGGTTGCGGGCTGGATGGGAGATGATTCCCCTCCTCTGACCAATTTCAGAATTGTTTACCGCTGGAGCAAGTGCCCTGATAGGGTTTCCCTCTGTATAACTGGTGGGTTCAGGTTTTTTTTTCTTTTATGGTTCAAGTTCGATTTTATTCCTCTTTTATATATTTATAGATATAAGCATGGAAATAATTCATTCATATAAATACATCTGTGTGAAGGGAAGAACTTTTTTCTGTTTTATTTTTAAATTTTATTTTTTAAAATTTTGAAATTTAATTTTATTTATTTTTTTATACAGCAGGTTATTATTAGTTATGTATTTTATGCATGTACATGTATACAGGTCAATCCCAATCTCCCAACTCATCCCACCATCACCACCCCATCGCTTCCCACACTTGGTGTCCATACGTTTGTTCTCTACCTCTGTGTCTCTATTTCTTCCCTGCAAACCAGTTCATCTGTACCATTTTTAGGTTCCACATATATGCATTAATATACAATATTTGTTTTCCTCTTTCTGACTTACTTCATTCTGTATGACAGTCTCTCGAGCCATCGATGTCTCTACAAATGACCCAGTTTCATTCCTTTTTATGGCTGAGTAATATTCCATTGTATATATGTACCACATCTTTATCCATTCGTCTGTCTGTGGGCATTGAGGTTGCTTCCATTACCTGGCTATTGTAAATAGTGCTGCAATGAACATTGTGGTGAATGTGCCTTTTTGATTTATGGTTTTCTCTGGGTATATGCCCAGAAGTGGGATTGCTGGATCAGATGGTAATTCTATTTCTAGTTTTTTTAAGGAAACTCCATACTGTTCTCCATAGTGACTGCATCAATTTACATTCCCACCAATAGTGGAAGAGGGCTCCTTTTGTCCACACCCTCCCCAGAATTTGTTGTTTGTAGATTTTCTGATGATGCCGATTCTAACAGGTGTGAGGTGATACCTCATTGTAGTTTTGATTTGCATTTCTCTAATAATTAGTGATGTTGAGCAGCTTTTCATGTGCCTCTTGGCCATCTCTGTGTCTTTGAAGAAACGTCTCTTTAGATCTTCTGCCCATTTTTGTATTGGGTTGTTTGTTTTTTTAATATTAAGCTGCACGAGCTGTTTATATATATTGGAGATTAAACCTTTGTCCATTGATTCGTTTGCAACGATTTTCGCCCATTCTGAGGGATGCCTTTTTCCATTCCCGTTTTTTTAACAAAAAAGGAAAGAAAGAAAAAGAAGCAGAACACTAATGTGCGTAAAATATGCCTTTTGAAACGGTCGTTTTGAAATATGGACGTCCTTTGAATTTTTTGGTCGATATGCGACCCCAGGATTTGTTTTCAGGGCAGGTGTCATTTACAGGCCTGCAATGATTTTGAATATCAACTGACCATTAGCGCTGGGATTAAAGCTGCTGTTGTGTGAAACGGCCACAAGGTGGCAGCAGTTCTCCCTTACCAAATCTGGTTACAAGGGCAACAGAGCCTCAATGGAAGTCGTGTTCTAGATTGGAATTTAGAATGGAATGTGCCAGGAGAAAGCCCCTCAAGTTTGTCTCCCTACTTCTTGTTCGGTTTTTTAATTCAATTTTTTATTTTTTATTACAGCAAGTTTGATTACAATGTTTGGCTTGTTGTAGGTGTGGAAGATGTGGTTCTTTTACACATATACAGATGTCTGTTCTTCCTGGGATCCCTTTCCCATGTACGTTAGGACAGAATGTTGAGTAGTCTTCTCTTGGTATTCCGTAGGTCTTTGGTGATTATATATGTCACCTGTGTTTGTATATGTCTGTTAACCCCGATATCGTAATGAAACCAATCCTCACACCTTTCCATTGGTGAACCGTAAGTTTGTTTCATGAATCTGTGATTGCCCTTCTCCGTGGAAATATCTGCCCTGGTATCTATTTTTAGGTAACACCTATAAGTGATATGATACGATATGTGTCTTTCACTTTCTGACTTACTACAAGTCACGTGATTACCTCTAGACTCATCTACGGGGTTGCAAATGGCATTGTGTCCTTTTTTTCCTTGGCTTCTATTCTGCCTTAGCGAGGTCCATTTTCAACAATGTGATTCTCTGAGGGTTGTGGATTAGCTGACCTGGGCAGCCTGACCCTGCCGGCCGGCCCTCCCCAGGTGTGCCTGGTTGAGGTCAATATAAACAGCACTCCAGGCAGCAATAGCCCCTGAAGCTGTGCCTGACTCCATATTCTCTGCCCCGTCAGCAGTCTCGGGGCTGTGCTGGTGGGAGGGAGTGAGGGGCCAAGGCTTTGTTGGTGGCCCGGTGTGAGTGGGGCTCTGCTGGCCTTTCTGCAGGAGTTGCCAGGCTGCCACCTGTAAAGAAGAGGATGTGTCACCCATACCTTCCGCTGGAATTTCTCTCTGGACAGAGGTGAGGAAGGAAAAAAGCAGTGGGGGCCGGGACAGGAGGGGTATCTCAGGCAGGGCAATGGAAAGCTTCCAGAAGAGTGGCCGGGGCCAGGACCATCCTGGCTGGCCTGCAGGCACCAAGTTGGCCTGCGTGCTGTCGCTGGTGTGGCTCCACGGCCCTTCCTCTAGGCTTTCAAGCCCTTGTACATATTCAGGTGTTTTACCTGGGAAGGGTGGGAACAGTTCAGCAGCAGCTGGCCTGGGGCTCAGCTCATGTTTACTCACAGATGCCTCAGCACGGTCCCCCAGCTTTGCAATGAGGACGCGCTCCTTGTATGGGGTTGGGTTGCGGGCTGGATGGGAGATGATTCCCCTCCTCTGACCAATTTCAGAATTGTTTACCGCTGGAGCAAGTGCCCTGATAGGGTTTGCCTCTGTATAACTGGTGGGTTCAGGTTTTTTTTTCTTTTATGGTTCAAGTTCGATTTTATTCCTCTTTTATATATTTATAGATATAAGCATGGAAATAATTCATTCATATAAATACATCTGTGTGAAGGGAAGAACTTTTTTCTGTTTTATTTTTAAATTTTATTTTTTAAAATTTTGAAATTTAATTTTATTTATTTTTTTATACAGCAGGTTATTATTAGTTATGTATTTTATGCATGTACATGTATACAGGTCAATCCCAATCTCCCAACTCATCCCACCATCACCACCCCATCGCTTCCCACACTTGGTGTCCATACGTTTGTTCTCTACCTCTGTGTCTCTATTTCTTCCCTGCAAACCAGTTCATCTGTACCATTTTTAGGTTCCACATATATGCATTAATATACAATATTTGTTTTCCTCTTTCTGACTTACTTCATTCTGTATGACAGTCTCTCGAGCCATCGATGTCTCTACAAATGACCCAGTTTCATTCCTTTTTATGGCTGAGTAATATTCCATTGTATATATGTACCACATCTTTATCCATTCGTCTGTCTGTGGGCATTGAGGTTGCTTCCATTACCTGGCTATTGTAAATAGTGCTGCAATGAACATTGTGGTGAATGTGCCTTTTAGATTTATGGTTTTCTCTGGGTATATGCCCAGAAGTGGGATTGCTGGATCAGATGGTAATTCTATTTCTAGTTTTTTTAAGGAAACTCCATACTGTTCTCCATAGTGACTGCATCAATTTACATTCCCACCAATAGTGGAAGAGGGCTCCTTTTGTCCACACCCTCCCCAGAATTTGTTGTTTGTAGATTTTCTGATGATGCCGATTCTAACAGGTGTGAGGTGTTACCTCATTGTAGTTTTGATTTGCATTTCTCTAATAATTAGTGATGTTGAGCAGCTTTTCATGTGCCTCTTGGCCATCTCTGTGTCTTCTTTGAAGAAACGTCTCTTTAGATCTTCTGCCCATTTTTGTATTGGGTTGTTTGTTTTTTTAATATTAAGCTGCACGAGCTGTTTATATATATTGGAGATTAAACCTTTGTCCATTGATTCGTTTGCAACGATTTTCGCCCATTCTGAGGGATGCCTTTTTCCATTCCCGTTTTTTTAACAAAAAAGGAAAGAAAGAAAAAGAAGCAGAACACTAATGTGCGTAAAATATGCCTTTTGAAACGGTCGTTTTGAAATATGGACGTCCTTTGAATTTTTTGGTCGATATGCGACCCCAGGATTTGTTTTCAGGGCAGGTGTCATTTACAGGCCTGCAATGATTTTGAATATCAACTGACCATTAGCGCTGGGATTAAAGCTGCTGTTGTGTGAAACGGCCACAAGGTGGCAGCAGTTCTCCCTTACCAAATCTGGTTACTAGGGCAACAGAGCCTCAATGGAAGTCGTGTTCTAGATTGGAATTTAGAATGGAATGTGCCAGGAGAAAGCCCCTCAAGTTTGTCTCACTACTTCTTGTTCGTGTTTTTAATTCAATTTTTTATTTTTTATTAGAGCAAGTTTGATTACAATGTTTGGCTTGTTGTAGGTGTGGAAGATGTGGTTCTTTTACACATATACAGAAGTCTGTTCTTCCTAGGATCCCTTTCCCATGTAGGTTAGGAAAGAATGTTGAGTAGTCTTCTCTTGGTATTCCGTAGGTCTTTGGTGATTATATATGTCACCTGTGTTTGTATATGTCTGTTAACCCCGATATCGTAATGAAACCCATCCTCACACCATTCCATTGGTGAACCGTAAGTTTGTTTCATGAATCTGTGATTGCCCTTCTCCGTGGAAATATCTGCCCTGGTATCTATTTTTAGGTAACACCTATAAGTGATATGATACGATATGTGTCTTTCACTTTCTGACTTACTACAAGTCACGTGATTACCTCTAGACTCATCTACGGGGTTGCAAATGGCATTGTGTCCTTTTTTTCCTTGGCTTCTATTCTGCCTTAGCGAGGTCCATTTTCAACAATGTGATTCTCTGAGGGTTGTGGATTAGCTGACCTGGGCAGCCTGACCCTGCCGGCCGGCCCTCCCCAGGTGTGCCTGGTTGAGGTCAATATAAACAGCGCTCCAGGCAGCAATAGCCCCTGAAGCTGTGCCTGACTCCATATTCTCTGCCCCGTCAGCAGTCTCGGGGCTGTGCTGGTGGGAGGGAGTGAGGGGCCAAGGCTTTGTTGGTGGCCCGGTGTGAGTGGGGCTCTGCTGGCCTTTCTGCAGGAGTTGCCAGGCTGCCACCTGTAAAGAAGAGGATGTGTCACCCATACCTTCCGCTGGAATTTCTCTCCGGACAGAGGTGAGGAAGGAAAAAAGCAGTGGGGGCCGGGACAGGAGGGGTATCTCAGGCAGGGCAATGGAAAGCTTCCAGAAGAGTGGCCGGGGCCAGGACCATCCTGGCTGGCCTGCAGGCACCAAGTTGGCCTGCGTGCTGTCGCTGGTGTGGCTCCACGGCCCTTCCTCTAGGCTTTCAAGCCCTTGTACATATTCAGGTGTTTTACCTGGGAAGGGTGGGAACAGTTCAGCAGCAGCTGGCCTGGGGCTCAGCTCATGTTTACTCACAGATGCCTCAGCACGGTCCCCCAGCTTTGCAATGAGGACGCGCTCCTTGTATGGGGTTGGGTTGCGGGCTGGATGGGAGATGATTCCCCTCCTCTGACCAATTTCAGAATTGTTTACCGCTGGAGCAAGTGCCCTGATAGGGTTTCCCTCTGTATAACTGGTGGGTTCAGGTTTTTTTTTCTTTTATGGTTCAAGTTCGATTTTATTCCTCTTTTATATATTTATAGATATAAGCATGGAAATAATTCATTCATATAAATACATCTGTGTGAAGGGAAGAACTTTTTTCTGTTTTATTTTTAAATTTTATTTTTTAAAATTTTGAAATTTAATTTTATTTATTTTTTTATACAGCAGGTTATTATTAGTTATGTATTTTATGCATGTACATGTATACAGGTCAATCCCAATCTCCCAACTCATCCCACCATCACCACCCCATCGCTTCCCACACTTGGTGTCCATACGTTTGTTCTCTACCTCTGTGTCTCTATTTCTTCCCTGCAAACCAGTTCATCTGTACCATTTTTAGGTTCCACATATATGCATTAATATACAATATTTGTTTTCCTCTTTCTGACTTACTTCATTCTGTATGACAGTCTCTCGAGCCATCGATGTCTCTACAAATGACCCAGTTTCATTCCTTTTTATGGCTGAGTAATATTCCATTGTATATATGTACCACATCTTTATCCATTCGTCTGTCTGTGGGCATTGAGGTTGCTTCCATTACCTGGCTATTGTAAATAGTGCTGCAATGAACATTGTGGTGAATGTGCCTTTTTGATTTATGGTTTTCTCTGGGTATATGCCCAGAAGTGGGATTGCTGGATCAGATGGTAATTCTATTTCTAGTTTTTTTAAGGAAACTCCATACTGTTCTCCATAGTGACTGCATCAATTTACATTCCCACCAATAGTGGAAGAGGGCTCCTTTTGTCCACACCCTCCCCAGAATTTGTTGTTTGTAGATTTTCTGATGATGCCGATTCTAACAGGTGTGAGGTGATACCTCATTGTAGTTTTGATTTGCATTTCTCTAATAATTAGTGATGTTGAGCAGCTTTTCATGTGCCTCTTGGCCATCTCTGTGTCTTCTTTGAAGAAACGTCTCTTTAGATCTTCTGCCCATTTTTGTATTGGGTTGTTTGTTTTTTTAATATTAAGCTGCACGAGCTGTTTATATATATTGGAGATTAAACCTTTGTCCATTGATTCGTTTGCAACGATTTTCGCCCATTCTGAGGGATGCCTTTTTCCATTCCCGTTTTTTTAACAAAAAAGGAAAGAAAGAAAAAGAAGCAGAACACTAATGTGCGTAAAATATGCCTTTTGAAACGGTCGTTTTGAAATATGGACGTCCTTTGAATTTTTTGGTCGATATGCGACCCCAGGATTTGTTTTCAGGGCAGGTGTCATTTACAGGCCTGCAATGATTTTGAATATCAACTGACCATTAGCGCTGGGATTAAAGCTGCTGTTGTGTGAAACGGCCACAAGGTGGCAGCAGTTCTCCCTTACCAAATCTGGTTACTAGGGCAACAGAGCCTCAATGGAAGTCGTGTTCTAGATTGGAATTTAGAATGGAATGTGCCAGGAGAAAGCCCCTCAAGTTTGTCTCACTACTTCTTGTTCGTGTTTTTAATTCAATTTTTTATTTTTTATTAGAGCAAGTTTGATTACAATGTTTGGCTTGTTGTAGGTGTGGAAGATGTGGTTCTTTTACACATATACAGAAGTCTGTTCTTCCTAGGATCCCTTTCCCATGTAGGTTAGGAAAGAATGTTGAGTAGTCTTCTCTTGGTATTCCGTAGGTCTTTGGTGATTATATATGTCACCTGTGTTTGTATATGTCTGTTAACCCCGATATCGTAATGAAACCCATCCTCACACCATTCCATTGGTGAACCGTAAGTTTGTTTCATGAATCTGTGATTGCCCTTCTCCGTGGAAATATCTGCCCTGGTATCTATTTTTAGGTAACACCTATAAGTGATATGATACGATATGTGTCTTTCACTTTCTGACTTACTACAAGTCACGTGATTACCTCTAGACTCATCTACGGGGTTGCAAATGGCATTGTGTCCTTTTTTTCCTTGGCTTCTATTCTGCCTTAGCGAGGTCCATTTTCAACAATGTGATTCTCTGAGGGTTGTGGATTAGCTGACCTGGGCAGCCTGACCCTGCCGGCCGGCCCTCCCCAGGTGTGCCTGGTTGAGGTCAATATAAACAGCGCTCCAGGCAGCAATAGCCCCTGAAGCTGTGCCTGACTCCATATTCTCTGCCCCGTCAGCAGTCTCGGGGCTGTGCTGGTGGGAGGGAGTGAGGGGCCAAGGCTTTGTTGGTGGCCCGGTGTGAGTGGGGCTCTGCTGGCCTTTCTGCAGGAGTTGCCAGGCTGCCACCTGTAAAGAAGAGGATGTGTCACCCATACCTTCCGCTGGAATTTCTCTCCGGACAGAGGTGAGGAAGGAAAAAAGCAGTGGGGGCCGGGACAGGAGGGGTATCTCAGGCAGGGCAATGGAAAGCTTCCAGAAGAGTGGCCGGGGCCAGGACCATCCTGGCTGGCCTGCAGGCACCAAGTTGGCCTGCGTGCTGTCGCTGGTGTGGCTCCACGGCCCTTCCTCTAGGCTTTCAAGCCCTTGTACATATTCAGGTGTTTTACCTGGGAAGGGTGGGAACAGTTCAGCAGCAGCTGGCCTGGGGCTCAGCTCATGTTTACTCACAGATGCCTCAGCACGGTCCCCCAGCTTTGCAATGAGGACGCGCTCCTTGTATGGGGTTGGGTTGCGGGCTGGATGGGAGATGATTCCCCTCCTCTGACCAATTTCAGAATTGTTTACCGCTGGAGCAAGTGCCCTGATAGGGTTTCCCTCTGTATAACTGGTGGGTTCAGGTTTTTTTTTCTTTTATGGTTCAAGTTCGATTTTATTCCTCTTTTATATATTTATAGATATAAGCATGGAAATAATTCATTCATATAAATACATCTGTGTGAAGGGAAGAACTTTTTTCTGTTTTATTTTTAAATTTTATTTTTTAAAATTTTGAAATTTAATTTTATTTATTTTTTTATACAGCAGGTTATTATTAGTTATGTATTTTATGCATGTACATGTATACAGGTCAATCCCAATCTCCCAACTCATCCCACCATCACCACCCCATCGCTTCCCACACTTGGTGTCCATACGTTTGTTCTCTACCTCTGTGTCTCTATTTCTTCCCTGCAAACCAGTTCATCTGTACCATTTTTAGGTTCCACATATATGCATTAATATACAATATTTGTTTTCCTCTTTCTGACTTACTTCATTCTGTATGACAGTCTCTCGAGCCATCGATGTCTCTACAACTGACCCAGTTTCATTCCTTTTTATGGCTGAGTAATATTCCATTGTATATATGTACCACATCTTTATCCATTCGTCTGTCTGTGGGCATTGAGGTTGCTTCCATTACCTGGCTATTGTAAATAGTGCTGCAATGAACATTGTGGTGAATGTGCCTTTTTGATTTATGGTTTTCTCTGGGTATATGCCCAGAAGTGGGATTGCTGGATCAGATGGTAATTCTATTTCTAGTTTTTTTAAGGAAACTCCATACTGTTCTCCATAGTGACTGCATCAATTTACATTCCCACCAATAGTGGAAGAGGGCTCCTTTTGTCCACACCCTCCCCAGAATTTGTTGTTTGTAGATTTTCTGATGATGCCGATTCTAACAGGTGTGAGGTGATACCTCATTGTAGTTTTGATTTGCATTTCTCTAATAATTAGTGATGTTGAGCAGCTTTTCATGTGCCTCTTGGCCATCTCTGTGTCTTTGAAGAAACGTCTCTTTAGATCTTCTGCCCATTTTTGTATTGGGTTGTTTGTTTTTTTAATATTAAGCTGCACGAGCTGTTTATATATATTGGAGATTAAACCTTTGTCCATTGATTCGTTTGCAACGATTTTCGCCCATTCTGAGGGATGCCTTTTTCCATTCCCGTTTTTTTAACAAAAGAGGAAAGAAAGAAAAAGAAGCAGAACACTAATGTGCGTAAAATATGCCTTTTGAAACGGTCGTTTTGAAATATGGACGTCCTTTGAATTTTTTGGTCGATATGCGACCCCAGGATTTGTTTTCAGGGCAGGTGTCATTTACAGGCCTGCAATGATTTTGAATATCAACTGACCATTAGCGCTGGGATTAAAGCTGCTGTTGTGTGAAACGGCCACAAGGTGGCAGCAGTTCTCCCTTACCAAATCTGGTTACAAGGGCAACAGAGCCTCAATGGAAGTCGTGTTCTAGATTGGAATTTAGAATGGAATGTGCCAGGAGAAAGCCCCTCAAGTTTGTCTCCCTACTTCTTGTTCGGTTTTTTAATTCAATTTTTTATTTTTTATTACAGCAAGTTTGATTACAATGTTTGGCTTGTTGTAGGTGTGGAAGATGTGGTTCTTTTACACATATACAGATGTCTGTTCTTCCTGGGATCCCTTTCCCATGTACGTTAGGACAGAATGTTGAGTAGTCTTCTCTTGGTATTCCGTAGGTCTTTGGTGATTATATATGTCACCTGTGTTTGTATATGTCTGTTAACCCCGATATCGTAATGAAACCCATCCTCACACCTTTCCATTGGTGAACCGTAAGTTTGTTTCATGAATCTGTGATTGCCCTTCTCCGTGGAAATATCTGCCCTGGTATCTATTTTTAGGTAACACCTATAAGTGATATGATACGATATGTGTCTTTCACTTTCTGACTTACTACAAGTCACGTGATTACCTCTAGACTCATCTACGGGGTTGCAAATGGCATTGTGTCCTTTTTTTCCTTGGCTTCTATTCTGCCTTAGCGAGGTCCATTTTCAACAATGTGATTCTCTGAGGGTTGTGGATTAGCTGACCTGGGCAGCCTGACCCTGCCGGCCGGCCCTCCCCAGGTGTGCCTGGTTGAGGTCAATATAAACAGCGCTCCAGGCAGCAATAGCCCCTGAAGCTGTGCCTGACTCCATATTCTCTGCCCCGTCAGCAGTCTCGGGGCTGTGCTGGTGGGAGGGAGTGAGGGGCCAAGGCTTTGTTGGTGGCCCGGTGTGAGTGGGGCTCTGCTGGCCTTTCTGCAGGAGTTGCCAGGCTGCCACCTGTAAAGAAGAGGATGTGTCACCCATACCTTCCGCTGGAATTTCTCTCCGGACATAGGTGAGGAAGGAAAAAAGCAGTGGGGGCCGGGACAGGAGGGGTATCTCAGGCAGGGCAATGGAAAGCTTCCAGAAGAGTGGCCGGGGCCAGGACCATCCTGGCTGGCCTGCAGGCACCAAGTTGGCCTGCGTGCTGTCGCTGGTGTGGCTCCACGGCCCTTCCTCTAGGCTTTCAAGCCCTTGTACATATTCAGGTGTTTTACCTGGGAAGGGTGGGAACAGTTCAGCAGCAGCTGGCCTGGGGCTCAGCTCATGTTTACTCACAGATGCCTCAGCACGGTCCCCCAGCTTTGCAATGAGGACGCGCTCCTTGTATGGGGTTGGGTTGCGGGCTGGATGGGAGATGATTCCCCTCCTCTGACCAATTTCAGAATTGTTTACCGCTGGAGCAAGTGCCCTGATAGGGTTTGCCTCTGTATAACTGGTGGGTTCAGGTGTTTTTTTCTTTTATGGTTCAAGTTCGATTTTATTCCTCTTTTATATATTTATAGATATAAGCATGGAAATAATTCATTCATATAAATACATCTGTGTGAAGGGAAGAACTTTTTTCTGTTTTATTTTTAAATTTTATTTTTTAAAATTTTGAAATTTAATTTTATTTATTTTTTTATACAGCAGGTTATTATTAGTTATGTATTTTATGCATGTACATGTATACAGGTCAATCCCAATCTCCCAACTCATCCCACCATCACCACCCCATCGCTTCCCACACTTGGTGTCCATACGTTTGTTCTCTACCTCTGTGTCTCTATTTCTTCCCTGCAAACCAGTTCATCTGTACCATTTTTAGGTTCCACATATATGCATTAATATACAATATTTGTTTTCCTCTTTCTGACTTACTTCATTCTGTATGACAGTCTCTCGAGCCATCGATGTCTCTACAAATGACCCAGTTTCATTCCTTTTTATGGCTGAGTAATATTCCATTGTATATATGTACCACATCTTTATCCATTCGTCTGTCTGTGGGCATTGAGGTTGCTTCCATTACCTGGCTATTGTAAATAGTGCTGCAATGAACATTGTGGTGAATGTGCCTTTTTGATTTATGGTTTTCTCTGGGTATATGCCCAGAAGTGGGATTGCTGGATCAGATGGTAATTCTATTTCTAGTTTTTTTAAGGAAACTCCATACTGTTCTCCATAGTGACTGCATCAATTTACATTCCCACCAATAGTGGAAGAGGGCTCCTTTTGTCCACACCCTCCCCAGAATTTGTTGTTTGTAGATTTTCTGATGATGCCGATTCTAACAGGTGTGAGGTGATACCTCATTGTAGTTTTGATTTGCATTTCTCTAATAATTAGTGATGTTGAGCAGCTTTTCATGTGCCTCTTGGCCATCTCTGTGTTTTTGAAGAAACGTCTCTTTAGATCTTCTGCCCATTTTTGTATTGGGTTGTTTGTTTTTTTAATATTAAGCTGCACGAGCTGTTTATATATATTGGAGATTAAACCTTTGTCCATTGATTCGTTTGCAACGATTTTCGCCCATTCTGAGGGATGCCTTTTTCCATTCCCGTTTTTTTAACAAAAGAGGAAAGAAAGAAAAAGAAGCAGAACACTAATGTGCGTAAAATATGCCTTTTGAAACGGTCGTTTTGAAATATGGACGTCCTTTGAATTTTTTGGTCGATATGCGACCCCAGGATTTGTTTTCAGGGCAGGTGTCATTTACAGGCCTGCAATGATTTTGAATATCAACTGACCATTAGCGCTGGGATTAAAGCTGCTGTTGTGTGAAACGGCCACAAGGTGGCAGCAGTTCTCCCTTACCAAATCTGGTTACAAGGGCAACAGAGCCTCAATGGAAGTCGTGTTCTAGATTGGAATTTAGAATCGAATGTGCCAGGAGAAAGCCCCTCAAGTTTGTCTCCCTACTTCTTGTTCGGTTTTTTAATTCAATTTTTTATTTTTTATTACAGCAAGTTTGATTACAATGTTTGGCTTGTTGTAGGTGTGGAAGATGTGGTTCTTTTACACATATACAGATGTCTGTTCTTCCTGGGATCCCTTTCCCATGTACGTTAGGACAGAATGTTGAGTAGTCTTCTCTTGGTATTCCGTAGGTCTTTGGTGATTATATATGTCACCTGTGTTTGTATATGTCTGTTAACCCCGATATCGTAATGAAACCCATCCTCACACCTTTCCATTGGTGAACCGTAAGTTTGTTTCATGAATCTGTGATTGCCCTTCTCCGTGGAAATATCTGCCCTGGTATCTATTTTTAGGTAACACCTATAAGTGATATGATACGATATGTGTCTTTCACTTTCTGACTTACTACAAGTCACGTGATTACCTCTAGACTCATCTACGGGGTTGCAAATGGCATTGTGTCCTTTTTTTCCTTGGCTTCTATTCTGCCTTAGCGAGGTCCATTTTCAACAATGTGATTCTCTGAGGGTTGTGGATTAGCTGACCTGGGCAGCCTGACCCTGCCGGCCGGCCCTCCCCAGGTGTGCCTGGTTGAGGTCAATATAAACAGCGCTCCAGGCAGCAATAGCCCCTGAAGCTGTGCCTGACTCCATATTCTCTGCCCCGTCAGCAGTCTCGGGGCTGTGCTGGTGGGAGGGAGTGAGGGGCCAAGGCTTTGTTGGTGGCCCGGTGTGAGTGGGGCTCTGCTGGCCTTTCTGCAGGAGTTGCCAGGCTGCCACCTGTAAAGAAGAGGATGTGTCACCCATACCTTCCGCTGGAATTTCTCTCCGGACAGAGGTGAGGAAGGAAAAAAGCAGTGGGGGCCGGGACAGGAGGGGTATCTCAGGCAGGGCAATGGAAAGCTTCCAGAAGAGTGGCCGGGGCCAGGACCATCCTGGCTGGCCTGCAGGCACCAAGTTGGCCTGCGTGCTGTCGCTGGTGTGGCTCCACGGCCCTTCCTCTAGGCTTTCAAGCCCTTGTACATATTCAGGTGTTTTACCTGGGAAGGGTGGGAACAGTTCAGCAGCAGCTGGCCTGGGGCTCAGCTCATGTTTACTCACAGATGCCTCAGCACGGTCCCCCAGCTTTGCAATGAGGACGCGCTCCTTGTATGGGGTTGGGTTGCGGGCTGGATGGGAGATGATTCCCCTCCTCTGACCAATTTCAGAATTGTTTACCGCTGGAGCAAGTGCCCTGATAGGGTTTGCCTCTGTATAACTGGTGGGTTCAGGTTTTTTTTTCTTTTATGGTTCAAGTTCGATTTTATTCCTCTTTTATATATTTATAGATATAAGCATGGAAATAATTCATTCATATAAATACATCTGTGTGAAGGGAAGAACTTTTTTCTGTTTTATTTTTAAATTTTATTTTTTAAAATTTTGAAATTTAATTTTATTTATTTTTTTATACAGCAGGTTATTATTAGTTATGTATTTTATGCATGTACATGTATACAGGTCAATCCCAATCTCCCAACTCATCCCACCATCACCACCCCATCGCTTCCCACACTTGGTGTCCATACGTTTGTTCTCTACCTCTGTGTCTCTATTTCTTCCCTGCAAACCAGTTCATCTGTACCATTTTTAGGTTCCACATATATGCATTAATATACAATATTTGTTTTCCTCTTTCTGACTTACTTCATTCTGTATGACAGTCTCTCGAGCCATCGATGTCTCTACAAATGACCCAGTTTCATTCCTTTTTATGGCTGAGTAATATTCCATTGTATATATGTACCACATCTTTATCCATTCGTCTGTCTGTGGGCATTGAGGTTGCTTCCATTACCTGGCTATTGTAAATAGTGCTGCAATGAACATTGTGGTGAATGTGCCTTTTAGATTTATGGTTTTCTCTGGGTATATGCCCAGAAGTGGGATTGCTGGATCAGATGGTAATTCTATTTCTAGTTTTTTTAAGGAAACTCCATACTGTTCTCCATAGTGACTGCATCAATTTACATTCCCACCAATAGTGGAAGAGGGCTCCTTTTGTCCACACCCTCCCCAGAATTTGTTGTTTGTAGATTTTCTGATGATGCCGATTCTAACAGGTGTGAGGTGATACCTCATTGTAGTTTTGATTTGCATTTCTCTAATACTTAGTGATGTTGAGCAGCTTTTCATGTGCCTCTTGGCCATCTCTGTGTCTTCTTTGAAGAAACGTCTCTTTAGATCTTCTGCCCATTTTTGTATTGGGTTGTTTGTTATTTTAATATTAAGCTGCACGAGCTGTTTATATATATTGGAGATTAAACCTTTGTCCATTGATTCGTTTGCAACGATTTTCGCCCATTCTGAGGGATGCCTTTTTCCATTCCCGTTTTTTTAACAAAAAAGGAAAGAAAGAAAATGAAGAAGAACACTAATGTGCGTAAAATATGCCTTTTGAAACGGTCGTTTTGAAATATGGACGTCCTTTGAATTTTTTGGTCGATATGCGACCCCAGGATTTGTTTTCAGGGCAGGTGTCATTTACAGGCCTGCAATGATTTTGAATATCAACTGACCATTAGCGCTGGGATTAAAGCTGCTGTTGTGTGAAACGGCCACAAGGTGGCAGCAGTTCTCCCTTACCAAATCTGGTTACTAGGGCAACAGAGCCTCAATGGAAGTCGTGTTCTAGATTGGAATTTAGAATGGAATGTGCCAGGAGAAAGCCCCTCAAGTTTGTCTCACTACTTCTTGTTCGTGTTTTTAATTCAATTTTTTATTTTTTATTAGAGCAAGTTTGATTACAATGTTTGGCTTGTTGTAGGTGTGGAAGATGTGGTTCTTTTACACATATACAGAAGTCTGTTCTTCCTAGGATCCCTTTCCCATGTAGGTTAGGAAAGAATGTTGAGTAGTCTTCTCTTGGTATTCCGTAGGTCTTTGGTGATTATATATGTCACCTGTGTTTGTATATGTCTGTTAACCCCGATATCGTAATGAAACCCATCCTCACACCATTCCATTGGTGAACCGTAAGTTTGTTTCATGAATCTGTGATTGCCCTTCTCCGTGGAAATATCTGCCCTGGTATCTATTTTTAGGTAACACCTATAAGTGATATGATACGATATGTGTCTTTCACTTTCTGACTTACTACAAGTCACGTGATTACCTCTAGACTCATCTACGGGGTTGCAAATGGCATTGTGTCCTTTTTTTCCTTGGCTTCTATTCTGCCTTAGCGAGGTCCATTTTCAACAATGTGATTCTCTGAGGGTTGTGGATTAGCTGACCTGGGCAGCCTGACCCTGCCGGCCGGCCCTCCCCAGGTGTGCCTGGTTGAGGTCAATATAAACAGCGCTCCAGGCAGCAATAGCCCCTGAAGCTGTGCCTGACTCCATATTCTCTGCCCCGTCAGCAGTCTCGGGGCTGTGCTGGTGGGAGGGAGTGAGGGGCCAAGGCTTTGTTGGTGGCCCGGTGTGAGTGGGGCTCTGCTGGCCTTTCTGCAGGAGTTGCCAGGCTGCCACCTGTAAAGAAGAGGATGTGTCACCCATACCTTCCGCTGGAATTTCTCTCCGGACAGAGGTGAGGAAGGAAAAAAGCAGTGGGGGCCGGGACAGGAGGGGTATCTCAGGCAGGGCAATGGAAAGCTTCCAGAAGAGTGGCCGGGGCCAGGACCATCCTGGCTGGCCTGCAGGCACCAAGTTGGCCTGCGTGCTGTCGCTGGTGTGGCTCCACGGCCCTTCCTCTAGGCTTTCAAGCCCTTGTACATATTCAGGTGTTTTACCTGGGAAGGGTGGGAACAGTTCAGCAGCAGCTGGCCTGGGGCTCAGCTCATGTTTACTCACAGATGCCTCAGCACGGTCCCCCAGCTTTGCAATGAGGACGCGCTCCTTGTATGGGGTTGGGTTGCGGGCTGGATGGGAGATGATTCCCCTCCTCTGACCAATTTCAGAATTGTTTACCGCTGGAGCAAGTGCCCTGATAGGGTTTCCCTCTGTATAACTGGTGGGTTCAGGTTTTTTTTTCTTTTATGGTTCAAGTTCGATTTTATTCCTCTTTTATATATTTATAGATATAAGCATGGAAATAATTCATTCATATAAATACATCTGTGTGAAGGGAAGAACTTTTTTCTGTTTTATTTTTAAATTTTATTTTTTAAAATTTTGAAATTTAATTTTATTTATTTTTTTATACAGCAGGTTATTATTAGTTATGTATTTTATGCATGTACATGTATACAGGTCAATCCCAATCTCCCAACTCATCCCACCATCACCACCCCATCGCTTCCCACACTTGGTGTCCATACGTTTGTTCTCTACCTCTGTGTCTCTATTTCTTCCCTGCAAACCAGTTCATCTGTACCATTTTTAGGTTCCACATATATGCATTAATATACAATATTTGTTTTCCTCTTTCTGACTTACTTCATTCTGTATGACAGTCTCTCGAGCCATCGATGTCTCTACAAATGACCCAGTTTCATTCCTTTTTATGGCTGAGTAATATTCCATTGTATATATGTACCACATCTTTATCCATTCGTCTGTCTGTGGGCATTGAGGTTGCTTCCATTACCTGGCTATTGTAAATAGTGCTGCAATGAACATTGTGGTGAATGTGCCTTTTTGATTTATGGTTTTCTCTGGGTATATGCCCAGAAGTGGGATTGCTGGATCAGATGGTAATTCTATTTCTAGTTTTTTTAAGGAAACTCCATACTGTTCTCCATAGTGACTGCATCAATTTACATTCCCACCAATAGTGGAAGAGGGCTCCTTTTGTCCACACCCTCCCCAGAATTTGTTGTTTGTAGATTTTCTGATGATGCCGATTCTAACAGGTGTGAGGTGTTACCTCATTGTAGTTTTGATTTGCATTTCTCTAATAATTAGTGATGTTGAGCAGCTTTTCATGTGCCTCTTGGCCATCTCTGTGTCTTCTTTGAAGAAACGTCTCTTTAGATCTTCTGCCCATTTTTGTATTGGGTTGTTTGTTTTTTTAATATTAAGCTGCACGAGCTGTTTATATATATTGGAGATTAAACCTTTGTCCATTGATTCGTTTGCAACGATTTTCGCCCATTCTGAGGGATGCCTTTTTCCATTCCCGTTTTTTTAACAAAAAAGGAAAGAAAGAAAAAGAAGCAGAACACTAATGTACATAAAATATGCCTTTTGAAACGGTCGTTTTGAAATATGGACGTCCTTTGAATTTTTTGGTCGATATGCGACCCCAGGATTTGTTTTCAGGGCAGGTGTCATTTACAGGCCTGCAATGATTTTGAATATCAACTGACCATTAGCGCTGGGATTAAAGCTGCTGTTGTGTGAAACGGCCACAAGGTGGCAGCAGTTCTCCCTTACCAAATCTGGTTACTAGGGCAACAGAGCCTCAATGGAAGTCGTGTTCTAGATTGGAATTTAGAATGGAATGTGCCAGGAGAAAGCCCCTCAAGTTTGTCTCACTACTTCTTGTTCGTGTTTTTAATTCAATTTTTTATTTTTTATTAGAGCAAGTTTGATTACAATGTTTGGCTTGTTGTAGGTGTGGAAGATGTGGTTCTTTTACACATATACAGAAGTCTGTTCTTCCTAGGATCCCTTTCCCATGTAGGTTAGGAAAGAATGTTGAGTAGTCTTCTCTTGGTATTCCGTAGGTCTTTGGTGATTATATATGTCACCTGTGTTTGTATATGTCTGTTAACCCCGATATCGTAATGAAACCCATCCTCACACCATTCCATTGGTGAACCGTAAGTTTGTTTCATGAATCTGTGATTGCCCTTCTCCGTGGAAATATCTGCCCTGGTATCTATTTTTAGGTAACACCTATAAGTGATATGATACGATATGTGTCTTTCACTTTCTGACTTACTACAAGTCACGTGATTACCTCTAGACTCATCTACGGGGTTGCAAATGGCATTGTGTCCTTTTTTTCCTTGGCTTCTATTCTGCCTTAGCGAGGTCCATTTTCAACAATGTGATTCTCTGAGGGTTGTGGATTAGCTGACCTGGGCAGCCTGACCCTGCCGGCCGGCCCTCCCCAGGTGTGCCTGGTTGAGGTCAATATAAACAGCGCTCCAGGCAGCAATAGCCCCTGAAGCTGTGCCTGACTCCATATTCTCTGCCCCGTCAGCAGTCTCGGGGCTGTGCTGGTGGGAGGGAGTGAGGGGCCAAGGCTTTGTTGGTGGCCCGGTGTGAGTGGGGCTCTGCTGGCCTTTCTGCAGGAGTTGCCAGGCTGCCACCTGTAAAGAAGAGGATGTGTCACCCATACCTTCCGCTGGAATTTCTCTCCGGACAGAGGTGAGGAAGGAAAAAAGCAGTGGGGGCCGGGACAGGAGGGGTATCTCAGGCAGGGCAATGGAAAGCTTCCAGAAGAGTGGCCGGGGCCAGGACCATCCTGGCTGGCCTGCAGGCACCAAGTTGGCCTGCGTGCTGTCGCTGGTGTGGCTCCACGGCCCTTCCTCTAGGCTTTCAAGCCCTTGTACATATTCAGGTGTTTTACCTGGGAAGGGTGGGAACAGTTCAGCAGCAGCTGGCCTGGGGCTCAGCTCATGTTTACTCACAGATGCCTCAGCACGGTCCCCCAGCTTTGCAATGAGGACGCGCTCCTTGTATGGGGTTGGGTTGCGGGCTGGATGGGAGATGATTCCCCTCCTCTGACCAATTTCAGAATTGTTTACCGCTGGAGCAAGTGCCCTGATAGGGTTTCCCTCTGTATAACTGGTGGGTTCAGGTTTTTTTTTCTTTTATGGTTCAAGTTCGATTTTATTCCTCTTTTATATATTTATAGATATAAGCATGGAAATAATTCATTCATATAAATACATCTGTGTGAAGGGAAGAACTTTTTTCTGTTTTATTTTTAAATTTTATTTTTTAAAATTTTGAAATTTAATTTTATTTATTTTTTTATACAGCAGGTTATTATTAGTTATGTATTTTATGCATGTACATGTATACAGGTCAATCCCAATCTCCCAACTCATCCCACCATCACCACCCCATCGCTTCCCACACTTGGTGTCCATACGTTTGTTCTCTACCTCTGTGTCTCTATTTCTTCCCTGCAAACCAGTTCATCTGTACCATTTTTAGGTTCCACATATATGCATTAATATACAATATTTGTTTTCCTCTTTCTGACTTACTTCATTCTGTATGACAGTCTCTCGAGCCATCGATGTCTCTACAAATGACCCAGTTTCATTCCTTTTTATGGCTGAGTAATATTCCATTGTATATATGTACCACATCTTTATCCATTCGTCTGTCTGTGGGCATTGAGGTTGCTTCCATTACCTGGCTATTGTAAATAGTGCTGCAATGAACATTGTGGTGAATGTGCCTTTTTGATTTATGGTTTTCTCTGGGTATATGCCCAGAAGTGGGATTGCTGGATCAGATGGTAATTCTATTTCTAGTTTTTTTAAGGAAACTCCATACTGTTCTCCATAGTGACTGCATCAATTTACATTCCCACCAATAGTGGAAGAGGGCTCCTTTTGTCCACACCCTCCCCAGAATTTGTTGTTTGTAGATTTTCTGATGATGCCGATTCTAACAGGTGTGAGGTGATACCTCATTGTAGTTTTGATTTGCATTTCTCTAATACTTAGTGATGTTGAGCAGCTTTTCATGTGCCTCTTGGCCATCTCTGTGTCTTCTTTGAAGAAACGTCTCTTTAGATCTTCTGCCCATTTTTGTATTGGGTTGTTTGTTATTTTAATATTAAGCTGCACGAGCTGTTTATATATATTGGAGATTAAACCTTTGTCCATTGATTCGTTTGCAACGATTTTCGCCCATTCTGAGGGATGCCTTTTTCCATTCCCGTTTTTTTAACAAAAAAGGAAAGAAAGAAAAAGAAGCAGAACACTAATGTGCGTAAAATATGCCTTTTGAAATGGTCGTTTTGAAATATGGACGTCCT
The DNA here is from genome assembly GCF_025265405.1 of Mesoplodon densirostris. Taxonomy (NCBI): domain Eukaryota; kingdom Metazoa; phylum Chordata; class Mammalia; order Artiodactyla; family Ziphiidae; genus Mesoplodon; species Mesoplodon densirostris. Next base: position 1,342,564 of record NC_082681.1, on the reverse strand, counting down.
TTGAATTTTTTGGTCGATATGCGACCCCAGGATTTATTTTCAGGGCAGGTGTCATTTACAGGCCTGCAATGATTTTGAATATCAACTGACCATTAGCACTGGGATTAAAGCTGCTGTTGTGTGAAACGGCCACAAGGTGGCAGCAGTTCTCCCTTACCAAATCTGGTTACTAGGGCAACAGAGCCTCAATGGAAGTCGTGTTCTAGATTGGAATTTAGAATGGAATGTGCCAGGAGAAAGCCCCTCAAGTTTGTCTCCCTACTTCTTGTTCGGTTTTTTAATTCAATTTTTTATTTTTTATTACAGCAAGTTTGATTACAATGTTTGGCTTGTTGTAGGTGTGGAAGATGTGGTTCTTTTACACATATACAGATGTCTGTTCTTCCTGGGATCCCTTTCCCATGTACGTTAGGACAGAATGTTGAGTAGTCTTCTCTTGGTATTCTGTAGGTCTTTGGTGATTATATATGTCACCTGTGTTTGTATATGTCTGATAACCCCGATATCGTAATGAAACCAATCCTCACACCTTTCCATTGGTGAACCGTAAGTTTGTTTCATGAATCTGTGATTGCCCTTCTCCGTGGAAATATCTGCCCTGGTATCTATTTTTAGGTAACACCTATAAGTGATATGATACGATATGTGTCTTTCACTTTCTGACTTACTACAAGTCACGTGATTACCTCTAGACTCATCTACGGGGTTGCAAATGGCATTGTGTCCTTTTTTCCCTTGGCTTCTATTCTGCCTTAGCGAGGTCCATTTTCAACAATGTGATTCTCTGAGGGTTGTGGATTAGCTGACCTGGGCAGCCTGACCCTGCCGGCCGGCCCTCCCCAGGTGTGCCTGGTTGAGGTCAATATAAACAGCGCTCCAGGCAGCAATAGCCCCTGAAGCTGTGCCTGACTCCATATTCTCTGCCCCGTCAGCAGTCTCGGGGCTGTGCTGGTGGGAGGGAGTGAGGGGCCAAGGCTTTCTTGGTGGCCCGGTGTGAGTGGGGCTCTGCTGGCCTTTCTGCAGGAGTTGCCAGGCTGCCACCTGTAAAGAAGAGGATGTGTCACCCATACCTTCCGCTGGAATTTCTCTCCGGACAGAGGTGAGGAAGGAAAAAAGCAGTGGGGGCCGGGACAGGAGGGGTATCTCAGGCAGGGCAATGGAAAGCTTCCAGAAGAGTGGCCGGGGCCAGGACCATCCTGGCTGGCTTGCAGGCACCAAGTTGGCCTGCGTGCTGTCGCTGGTGTGGCTCCACGGCCCTTCCTCTAGGCTTTCAAGCCCTTGTACATATTCAGGTGTTTTACCTGGGAAGGGTGGGAACAGTTCAGCAGCAGCTGGCCTGGGGCTCAGCTCATGTTTACTCACAGATGCCTCAGCACGGTCCCCCAGCTTTGCAATGAGGACGCGCTCCTTGTATGGGGTTGGGTTGCGGGCTGGATGGGAGATGATTCCCCTCCTCTGACCAATTTCAGAATTGTTTACCGCTGGAGCAAGTGCCCTGATAGGGTTTCCCTCTGTATAACTGGTGGGTTCAGGTTTTTTTTTCTTTTATGGTTCAAGTTCGATTTTATTCCTCTTTTATATATTTATAGATATAAGCATGGAAATAATTCATTCATATAAATACATCTGTGTGAAGGGAAGAACTTTTTTCTGTTTTATTTTTAAATTTTATTTTTTAAAATTTTGAAATTTAATTTTATTTATTTTTTTATACAGCAGGTTATTATTAGTTATGTATTTTATGCATATACATGTATACAGGTCAATCCCAATCTCCCAACTCATCCCACCATCACCACCCCATCGCTTCCCACACTTGGTGTCCATACGTTTGTTCTCTACCTCTGTGTCTCTATTTCTTCCCTGCAAACCAGTTCATCTGTACCATTTTTAGGTTCCACATATATGCATTAATATACAATATTTGTTTTCCTCTTTCTGACTTACTTCATTCTGTATGACAGTCTCTCGAGCCATCGATGTCTCTACAAATGACCCAGTTTCATTCCTTTTTATGGCTGAGTAATATTCCATTGTATATATGTACCACATCTTTATCCATTCGTCTGTCTGTGGGCATTGAGGTTGCTTCCATTACCTGGCTATTGTAAATAGTGCTGCAATGAACATTGTGGTGAATGTGCCTTTTTGATTTATGGTTTTCTCTGGGTATATGCCCAGAAGTGGGATTGCTGGATCAGATGGTAATTCTATTTCTAGTTTTTTTAAGGAAACTCCATACTGTTCTCCATAGTGACTGCATCAATTTACATTCCCACCAATAGTGGAAGAGGGCTCCTTTTGTCCACACCCTCCCCAGAATTTGTTGTTTGTAGATTTTCTGATGATGCCGATTCTAACAGGTGTGAGGTGATACCTCATTGTAGTTTTGATTTGCATTTCTCTAATACTTAGTGATGTTGAGCAGCTTTTCATGTGCCTCTTGGCCATCTCTGTGTCTTTGAAGAAACGTCTCTTTAGATCTTCTGCCCATTTTTGTATTGGGTTGTTTGTTTTTTTAATATTAAGCTGAACGAGCTGTTTATATATATTGGAGATTAAACCTTTGTCCATTGATTCGTTTGCAACGATTTTCGCCCATTCTGAGGGATGCCTTTTTCCATTCCCATTTTTTTAACAAAAAAGGAAAGAAAGAAAAAGAAGCAGAACAGTAATGTGCGTAAAATATGCCTTTTGAAACGGTCGTTTTGAAATATGGACGTCCTTTGAATTTTTTGGTCGATATGCGACCCCAGGATTTGTTTTCAGGGCAGGTGTCATTTACAGGCCTGCAATGATTTTGAATATCAACTGACCATTAGCGCTGGGATTAAAGCTGCTGTTGTGTGAAACGGCCACAAGGTGGCAGCAGTTCTCCCTTACCAAATCTGGTTACAAGGGCAACAGAGCCTCAATGGAAGTCGTGTTCTAGATTGGAATTTAGAATGGAATGTGCCAGGAGAAAGCCCCTCAAGTTTGTCTCCCTACTTCTTGTTCGGTTTTTTAATTCAATTTTTTATTTTTTATTACAGCAAGTTTGATTACAATGTTTGGCTTGTTGTAGGTGTGGAAGATGTGGTTCTTTTACACATATACAGAAGTCTGTTCTTCCTAGGATCCCTTTCCCATGTAGGTTAGGAAAGAATGTTGAGTAGTCTTCTCTTGGTATTCCGTAGGTCTTTGGTGATTATATATGTCACCTGTGTTTGTATATGTCTGTTAACCCCGATATCGTAATGAAACCAATCCTCACACCTTTCCATTGGTGAACCGTAAGTTTGTTTCATGAATCTGTGATTGCCCTTCTCCGTGGAAATATCTGCCCTGGTATCTATTTTTAGGTAACACCTATAAGTGATATGATACGATATGTGTCTTTCACTTTCTGACTTACTACAAGTCACGTGATTACCTCTAGACTCATCTACGGGGTTGCAAATGGCATTGTGTCCTTTTTTTCCTTGGCTTCTATTCTGCCTTAGCGAGGTCCATTTTCAACAATGTGATTCTCTGAGGGTTGTGGATTAGCTGACCTGGGCAGCCTGACCCTGCCGGCCGGCCCTCCCCAGGTGTGCCTGGTTGAGGTCAATATAAACAGCGCTCCAGGCAGCAATAGCCCCTGAAGCTGTGCCTGACTCCATATTCTCTGCCCCGTCAGCAGTCTCGGGGCTGTGCTGGTGGGAGGGAGTGAGGGGCCAAGGCTTTGTTGGTGGCCCGGTGTGAGTGGGGCTCTGCTGGCCTTTCTGCAGGAGTTGCCAGGCTGCCACCTGTAAAGAAGAGGATGTGTCACCCATACCTTCCGCTGGAATTTCTCTCCGGACAGAGGTGAGGAAGGAAAAAAGCAGTGGGGGCCGGGACAGGAGGGGTATCTCAGGCAGGGCAATGGAAAGCTTCCAGAAGAGTGGCCGGGGCCAGGACCATCCTGGCTGGCCTGCAGGCACCAAGTTGGCCTGCGTGCTGTCGCTGGTGTGGCTCCACGGCCCTTCCTCTAGGCTTTCAAGCCCTTGTACATATTCAGGTGTTTTACCTGGGAAGGGTGGGAACAGTTCAGCAGCAGCTGGCCTGGGGCTCAGCTCATGTTTACTCACAGATGCCTCAGCACGGTCCCTCAGCTTTGCAATGAGGACGCGCTCCTTGTATGGGGTTGGGTTGCGGGCTGGATGGGAGATGATTCCCCTCCTCTGACCAATTTCAGAATTGTTTACCGCTGGAGCAAGTGCCCTGATAGGGTTTCCCTCTGTATAACTGGTGGGTTCAGGTTTTTTTTTCTTTTATGGTTCAAGTTCGATTTTATTCCTCTTTTATATATTTATAGATATAAGCATGGAAATAATTCATTCATATAAATACATCTGTGTGAAGGGAAGAACTTTTTTCTGTTTTATTTTTAAATTTTATTTTTTAAAATTTTGAAATTTAATTTTATTTATTTTTTTATACAGCAGGTTATTATTAGTTATGTATTTTATGCATGTACATGTATACAGGTCAATCCCAATCTCCCAACTCATCCCACCATCACCACCCCATCGCTTCCCACACTTGGTGTCCATACGTTTGTTCTCTACCTCTGTGTCTCTATTTCTTCCCTGCAAACCAGTTCATCTGTACCATTTTTAGGTTCCACATATATGCATTAATATACAATATTTGTTTTCCTCTTTCTGACTTACTTCATTCTGTATGACAGTCTCTCGAGCCATCGATGTCTCTACAAATGACCCAGTTTCATTCCTTTTTATGGCTGAGTAATATTCCATTGTATATATGTACCACATCTTTATCCATTCGTCTGTCTGTGGGCATTGAGGTTGCTTCCATTACCTGGCTATTGTAAATAGTGCTGCAATGAACATTGTGGTGAATGTGCCTTTTTGATTTATGGTTTTCTCTGGGTATATGCCCAGAAGTGGGATTGCTGGATCAGATGGTAATTCTATTTCTAGTTTTTTTAAGGAAACTCCATACTGTTCTCCATAGTGACTGCATCAATTTACATTCCCACCAATAGTGGAAGAGGGCTCCTTTTGTCCACACCCTCCCCAGAATTTGTTGTTTGTAGATTTTCTGATGATGCCGATTCTAACAGGTGTGAGGTGATACCTCATTGTAGTTTTGATTTGCATTTCTCTAATACTTAGTGATGTTGAGCAGCTTTTCATGTGCCTCTTGGCCATCTCTGTGTCTTCTTTGAAGAAACGTCTCTTTAGATCTTCTGCCCATTTTTGTATTGGGTTGTTTGTTATTTTAATATTAAGCTGCACGAGCTGTTTATATATATTGGAGATTAAACCTTTGTCCATTGATTCGTTTGCAACGATTTTCGCCCATTCTGAGGGATGCCTTTTTCCATTCCCGTTTTTTTAACAAAAAAGGAAAGAAAGAAAAAGAAGCAGAACACTAATGTGCGTAAAATATGCCTTTTGAAATGGTCGTTTTGAAATATGGACGTCCTTTGAATTTTTTGGTCGATATGCGACCCCAGGATTTATTTTCAGGGCAGGTGTCATTTACAGGCCTGCAATGATTTTGAATATCAACTGACCATTAGCACTGGGATTAAAGCTGCTGTTGTGTGAAACGGCCACAAGGTGGCAGCAGTTCTCCCTTACCAAATCTGGTTACTAGGGCAACAGAGCCTCAATGGAAGTCGTGTTCTAGATTGGAATTTAGAATGGAATGTGCCAGGAGAAAGCCCCTCAAGTTTGTCTCCCTACTTCTTGTTCGGTTTTTTAATTCAATTTTTTATTTTTTATTACAGCAAGTTTGATTACAATGTTTGGCTTGTTGTAGGTGTGGAAGATGTGGTTCTTTTACACATATACAGATGTCTGTTCTTCCTGGGATCCCTTTCCCATGTACGTTAGGACAGAATGTTGAGTAGTCTTCTCTTGGTATTCTGTAGGTCTTTGGTGATTATATATGTCACCTGTGTTTGTATATGTCTGATAACCCCGATATCGTAATGAAACCAATCCTCACACCTTTCCATTGGTGAACCGTAAGTTTGTTTCATGAATCTGTGATTGCCCTTCTCCGTGGAAATATCTGCCCTGGTATCTATTTTTAGGTAACACCTATAAGTGATATGATACGATATGTGTCTTTCACTTTCTGACTTACTACAAGTCACGTGATTACCTCTAGACTCATCTACGGGGTTGCAAATGGCATTGTGTCCTTTTTTCCCTTGGCTTCTATTCTGCCTTAGCGAGGTCCATTTTCAACAATGTGATTCTCTGAGGGTTGTGGATTAGCTGACCTGGGCAGCCTGACCCTGCCGGCCGGCCCTCCCCAGGTGTGCCTGGTTGAGGTCAATATAAACAGCGCTCCAGGCAGCAATAGCCCCTGAAGCTGTGCCTGACTCCATATTCTCTGCCCCGTCAGCAGTCTCGGGGCTGTGCTGGTGGGAGGGAGTGAGGGGCCAAGGCTTTCTTGGTGGCCCGGTGTGAGTGGGGCTCTGCTGGCCTTTCTGCAGGAGTTGCCAGGCTGCCACCTGTAAAGAAGAGGATGTGTCACCCATACCTTCCGCTGGAATTTCTCTCCGGACAGAGGTGAGGAAGGAAAAAAGCAGTGGGGGCCGGGACAGGAGGGGTATCTCAGGCAGGGCAATGGAAAGCTTCCAGAAGAGTGGCCGGGGCCAGGACCATCCTGGCTGGCTTGCAGGCACCAAGTTGGCCTGCGTGCTGTCGCTGGTGTGGCTCCACGGCCCTTCCTCTAGGCTTTCAAGCCCTTGTACATATTCAGGTGTTTTACCTGGGAAGGGTGGGAACAGTTCAGCAGCAGCTGGCCTGGGGCTCAGCTCATGTTTACTCACAGATGCCTCAGCACGGTCCCCCAGCTTTGCAATGAGGACGCGCTCCTTGTATGGGGTTGGGTTGCGGGCTGGATGGGAGATGATTCCCCTCCTCTGACCAATTTCAGAATTGTTTACCGCTGGAGCAAGTGCCCTGATAGGGTTTCCCTCTGTATAACTGGTGGGTTCAGGTTTTTTTTTCTTTTATGGTTCAAGTTCGATTTTATTCCTCTTTTATATATTTATAGATATAAGCATGGAAATAATTCATTCATATAAATACATCTGTGTGAAGGGAAGAACTTTTTTCTGTTTTATTTTTAAATTTTATTTTTTAAAATTTTGAAATTTAATTTTATTTATTTTTTTATACAGCAGGTTATTATTAGTTATGTATTTTATGCATATACATGTATACAGGTCAATCCCAATCTCCCAACTCATCCCACCATCACCACCCCATCGCTTCCCACACTTGGTGTCCATACGTTTGTTCTCTACCTCTGTGTCTCTATTTCTTCCCTGCAAACCAGTTCATCTGTACCATTTTTAGGTTCCACATATATGCATTAATATACAATATTTGTTTTCCTCTTTCTGACTTACTTCATTCTGTATGACAGTCTCTCGAGCCATCGATGTCTCTACAAATGACCCAGTTTCATTCCTTTTTATGGCTGAGTAATATTCCATTGTATATATGTACCACATCTTTATCCATTCGTCTGTCTGTGGGCATTGAGGTTGCTTCCATTACCTGGCTATTGTAAATAGTGCTGCAATGAACATTGTGGTGAATGTGCCTTTTTGATTTATGGTTTTCTCTGGGTATATGCCCAGAAGTGGGATTGCTGGATCAGATGGTAATTCTATTTCTAGTTTTTTTAAGGAAACTCCATACTGTTCTCCATAGTGACTGCATCAATTTACATTCCCACCAATAGTGGAAGAGGGCTCCTTTTGTCCACACCCTCCCCAGAATTTGTTGTTTGTAGATTTTCTGATGATGCCGATTCTAACAGGTGTGAGGTGATACCTCATTGTAGTTTTGATTTGCATTTCTCTAATACTTAGTGATGTTGAGCAGCTTTTCATGTGCCTCTTGGCCATCTCTGTGTCTTTGAAGAAACGTCTCTTTAGATCTTCTGCCCATTTTTGTATTGGGTTGTTTGTTTTTTTAATATTAAGCTGAACGAGCTGTTTATATATATTGGAGATTAAACCTTTGTCCATTGATTCGTTTGCAACGATTTTCGCCCATTCTGAGGGATGCCTTTTTCCATTCCCATTTTTTTAACAAAAAAGGAAAGAAAGAAAAAGAAGCAGAACAGTAATGTGCGTAAAATATGCCTTTTGAAACGGTCGTTTTGAAATATGGACGTCCTTTGAATTTTTTGGTCGATATGCGACCCCAGGATTTGTTTTCAGGGCAGGTGTCATTTACAGGCCTGCAATGATTTTGAATATCAACTGACCATTAGCGCTGGGATTAAAGCTGCTGTTGTGTGAAACGGCCACAAGGTGGCAGCAGTTCTCCCTTACCAAATCTGGTTACAAGGGCAACAGAGCCTCAATGGAAGTCGTGTTCTAGATTGGAATTTAGAATGGAATGTGCCAGGAGAAAGCCCCTCAAGTTTGTCTCCCTACTTCTTGTTCGGTTTTTTAATTCAATTTTTTATTTTTTATTACAGCAAGTTTGATTACAATGTTTGGCTTGTTGTAGGTGTGGAAGATGTGGTTCTTTTACACATATACAGAAGTCTGTTCTTCCTAGGATCCCTTTCCCATGTAGGTTAGGAAAGAATGTTGAGTAGTCTTCTCTTGGTATTCCGTAGGTCTTTGGTGATTATATATGTCACCTGTGTTTGTATATGTCTGTTAACCCCGATATCGTAATGAAACCAATCCTCACACCTTTCCATTGGTGAACCGTAAGTTTGTTTCATGAATCTGTGATTGCCCTTCTCCGTGGAAATATCTGCCCTGGTATCTATTTTTAGGTAACACCTATAAGTGATATGATACGATATGTGTCTTTCACTTTCTGACTTACTACAAGTCACGTGATTACCTCTAGACTCATCTACGGGGTTGCAAATGGCATTGTGTCCTTTTTTTCCTTGGCTTCTATTCTGCCTTAGCGAGGTCCATTTTCAACAATGTGATTCTCTGAGGGTTGTGGATTAGCTGACCTGGGCAGCCTGACCCTGCCGGCCGGCCCTCCCCAGGTGTGCCTGGTTGAGGTCAATATAAACAGCGCTCCAGGCAGCAATAGCCCCTGAAGCTGTGCCTGACTCCATATTCTCTGCCCCGTCAGCAGTCTCGGGGCTGTGCTGGTGGGAGGGAGTGAGGGGCCAAGGCTTTGTTGGTGGCCCGGTGTGAGTGGGGCTCTGCTGGCCTTTCTGCAGGAGTTGCCAGGCTGCCACCTGTAAAGAAGAGGATGTGTCACCCATACCTTCCGCTGGAATTTCTCTCCGGACAGAGGTGAGGAAGGAAAAAAGCAGTGGGGGCCGGGACAGGAGGGGTATCTCAGGCAGGGCAATGGAAAGCTTCCAGAAGAGTGGCCGGGGCCAGGACCATCCTGGCTGGCCTGCAGGCACCAAGTTGGCCTGCGTGCTGTCGCTGGTGTGGCTCCACGGCCCTTCCTCTAGGCTTTCAAGCCCTTGTACATATTCAGGTGTTTTACCTGGGAAGGGTGGGAACAGTTCAGCAGCAGCTGGCCTGGGGCTCAGCTCATGTTTACTCACAGATGCCTCAGCACGGTCCCTCAGCTTTGCAATGAGGACGCGCTCCTTGTATGGGGTTGGGTTGCGGGCTGGATGGGAGATGATTCCCCTCCTCTGACCAATTTCAGAATTGTTTACCGCTGGAGCAAGTGCCCTGATAGGGTTTCCCTCTGTATAACTGGTGGGTTCAGGTTTTTTTTTCTTTTATGGTTCAAGTTCGATTTTATTCCTCTTTTATATATTTATAGATATAAGCATGGAAATAATTCATTCATATAAATACATCTGTGTGAAGGGAAGAACTTTTTTCTGTTTTATTTTTAAATTTTATTTTTTAAAATTTTGAAATTTAATTTTATTTATTTTTTTATACAGCAGGTTATTATTAGTTATGTATTTTATGCATGTACATGTATACAGGTCAATCCCAATCTCCCAACTCATCCCACCATCACCACCCCATCGCTTCCCACACTTGGTGTCCATACGTTTGTTCTCTACCTCTGTGTCTCTATTTCTTCCCTGCAAACCAGTTCATCTGTACCATTTTTAGGTTCCACATATATGCATTAATATACAATATTTGTTTTCCTCTTTCTGACTTACTTCATTCTGTATGACAGTCTCTCGAGCCATCGATGTCTCTACAAATGACCCAGTTTCATTCCTTTTTATGGCTGAGTAATATTCCATTGTATATATGTACCACATCTTTATCCATTCGTCTGTCTGTGGGCATTGAGGTTGCTTCCATTACCTGGCTATTGTAAATAGTGCTGCAATGAACATTGTGGTGAATGTGCCTTTTTGATTTATGGTTTTCTCTGGGTATATGCCCAGAAGTGGGATTGCTGGATCAGATGGTAATTCTATTTCTAGTTTTTTTAAGGAAACTCCATACTGTTCTCCATAGTGACTGCATCAATTTACATTCCCACCAATAGTGGAAGAGGGCTCCTTTTGTCCACACCCTCCCCAGAATTTGTTGTTTGTAGATTTTCTGATGATGCCGATTCTAACAGGTGTGAGGTGATACCTCATTGTAGTTTTGATTTGCATTTCTCTAATACTTAGTGATGTTGAGCAGCTTTTCATGTGCCTCTTGGCCATCTCTGTGTCTTTGAAGAAACGTCTCTTTAGATCTTCTGCCCATTTTTGTATTGGGTTGTTTGTTTTTTTAATATTAAGCTGAACGAGCTGTTTATATATATTGGAGATTAAACCTTTGTCCATTGATTCGTTTGCAACGATTTTCGCCCATTCTGAGGGATGCCTTTTTCCATTCCCATTTTTTTAACAAAAAAGGAAAGAAAGAAAAAGAAGCAGAACAGTAATGTGCGTAAAATATGCCTTTTGAAACGGTCGTTTTGAAATATGGACGTCCTTTGAATTTTTTGGTCGATATGCGACCCCAGGATTTGTTTTCAGGGCAGGTGTCATTTACAGGCCTGCAATGATTTTGAATATCAACTGACCATTAGCGCTGGGATTAAAGCTGCTGTTGTGTGAAACGGCCACAAGGTGGCAGCAGTTCTCCCTTACCAAATCTGGTTACAAGGGCAACAGAGCCTCAATGGAAGTCGTGTTCTAGATTGGAATTTAGAATGGAATGTGCCAGGAGAAAGCCCCTCAAGTTTGTCTCCCTACTTCTTGTTCGGTTTTTTAATTCAATTTTTTATTTTTTATTACAGCAAGTTTGATTACAATGTTTGGCTTGTTGTAGGTGTGGAAGATGTGGTTCTTTTACACATATACAGAAGTCTGTTCTTCCTAGGATCCCTTTCCCATGTAGGTTAGGAAAGAATGTTGAGTAGTCTTCTCTTGGTATTCCGTAGGTCTTTGGTGATTATATATGTCACCTGTGTTTGTATATGTCTGTTAACCCCGATATCGTAATGAAACCAATCCTCACACCTTTCCATTGGTGAACCGTAAGTTTGTTTCATGAATCTGTGATTGCCCTTCTCCGTGGAAATATCTGCCCTGGTATCTATTTTTAGGTAACACCTATAAGTGATATGATACGATATGTGTCTTTCACTTTCTGACTTACTACAAGTCACGTGATTACCTCTAGACTCATCTACGGGGTTGCAAATGGCATTGTGTCCTTTTTTTCCTTGGCTTCTATTCTGCCTTAGCGAGGTCCATTTTCAACAATGTGATTCTCTGAGGGTTGTGGATTAGCTGACCTGGGCAGCCTGACCCTGCCGGCCGGCCCTCCCCAGGTGTGCCTGGTTGAGGTCAATATAAACAGCGCTCCAGGCAGCAATAGCCCCTGAAGCTGTGCCTGACTCCATATTCTCTGCCCCGTCAGCAGTCTCGGGGCTGTGCTGGTGGGAGGGAGTGAGGGGCCAAGGCTTTGTTGGTGGCCCGGTGTGAGTGGGGCTCTGCTGGCCTTTCTGCAGGAGTTGCCAGGCTGCCACCTGTAAAGAAGAGGATGTGTCACCCATACCTTCCGCTGGAATTTCTCTCCGGACAGAGGTGAGGAAGGAAAAAAGCAGTGGGGGCCGGGACATGAGGGGTATCTCAGGCAGGGCAATGGAAAGCTTCCAGAAGAGTGGCCGGGTCCAGGACCATCCTGGCTGGCCTGCAGGCACCAAGTTGGCCTGCGTGCTGTCGCTGGTGTGGCTCCACGGCCCTTCCTCTAGGCTTTCAAGCCCTTGTACATATTCAGGTGTTTTACCTGGGAAGGGTGGGAACAGTTCAGCAGCAGCTGGCCTGGGGCTCAGCTCATGTTTACTCACAGATGCCTCAGCACGGTCCCTCAGCTTTGCAATGAGGACGCGCTCCTTGTATGGGGTTGGGTTGCGGGCTGGATGGGAGATGATTCCCCTCCTCTGACCAATTTCAGAATTGTTTACCGCTGGAGCAAGTGCCCTGATAGGGTTTGCCTCTGTATAACTGGTGGGTTCAGGTTTTTTTTTCTTTTATGGTTCAAGTTCGATTTTATTCCTCTTTTATATATTTATAGATATAAGCATGGAAATAATTCATTCATATAAATACATCTGTGTGAAGGGAAGAACTTTTTTCTGTTTTATTTTTAAATTTTATTTTTTAAAATTTTGAAATTTAATTTTATTTATTTTTTTATACAGCAGGTTATTATTAGTTATGTATTTTATGCATGTACATGTATACAGGTCAATCCCAATCTCCCAACTCATCCCACCATCACCACCCCATCGCTTCCCACACTTGGTGTCCATACGTTTGTTCTCTACCTCTGTGTCTCTATTTCTTCCCTGCAAACCAGTTCATCTGTACCATTTTTAGGTTCCACATATATGCATTAATATACAATATTTGTTTTCCTCTTTCTGACTTACTTCATTCTGTATGACAGTCTCTCGAGCCATCGATGTCTCTACAAATGACCCAGTTTCATTCCTTTTTATGGCTGAGTAATATTCCATTGTATATATGTACCACATCTTTATCCATTCGTCTGTCTGTGGGCATTGAGGTTGCTTCCATTACCTGGCTATTGTAAATAGTGCTGCAATGAACATTGTGGTGAATGTGCCTTTTTGATTTATGGTTTTCTCTGGGTATATGCCCAGAAGTGGGATTGCTGGATCAGATGGTAATTCTATTTCTAGTTTTTTTAAGGAAACTCCATACTGTTCTCCATAGTGACTGCATCAATTTACATTCCCACCAATAGTGGAAGAGGGCTCCTTTTGTCCACACCCTCCCCAGAATTTGTTGTTTGTAGATTTTCTGATGATGCCGATTCTAACAGGTGTGAGGTGATACCTCATTGTAGTTTTGATTTGCATTTCTCTAATAATTAGTGATGTTGAGCAGCTTTTCATGTGCCTCTTGGCCATCTCTGTGTCTTTGAAGAAACGTCTCTTTAGATCTTCTGCCCATTTTTGTATTGGGTTGTTTGTTTTTTTAATATTAAGCTGCACGAGCTGTTTATATATATTGGAGATTAAACCTTTGTCCATTGATTCGTTTGCAACGATTTTCGCCCATTCTGAGGGATGCCTTTTTCCATTCCCATTTTTTTAACAAAAAAGGAAAGAAAGAAAAAGAAGCAGAACAGTAATGTGCGTAAAATATGCCTTTTGAAACGGTCGTTTTGAAATATGGACGTCCTTTGAATTTTTTGGTCGATATGCGACCCCAGGATTTGTTTTCAGGGCAGGTGTCATTTACAGGCCTGCAATGATTTTGAATATCAACTGACCATTAGCGCTGGGATTAAAGCTGCTGTTGTGTGAAACGGCCACAAGGTGGCAGCAGTTCTCCCTTACCAAATCTGGTTACAAGGGCAACAGAGCCTCAATGGAAGTCGTGTTCTAGATTGGAATTTAGAATGGAATGTGCCAGGAGAAAGCCCCTCAAGTTTGTCTCCCTACTTCTTGTTCGGTTTTTTAATTCAATTTTTTATTTTTTATTACAGCAAGTTTGATTACAATGTTTGGCTTGTTGTAGGTGTGGAAGATGTGGTTCTTTTACACATATACAGAAGTCTGTTCTTCCTAGGATCCCTTTCCCATGTAGGTTAGGAAAGAATGTTGAGTAGTCTTCTCTTGGTATTCCGTAGGTCTTTGGTGATTATATATGTCACCTGTGTTTGTATATGTCTGTTAACCCCGATATCGTAATGAAACCAATCCTCACACCTTTCCATTGGTGAACCGTAAGTTTGTTTCATGAATCTGTGATTGCCCTTCTCCGTGGAAATATCTGCCCTGGTATCTATTTTTAGGTAACACCTATAAGTGATATGATACGATATGTGTCTTTCACTTTCTGACTTACTACAAGTCACGTGATTACCTCTAGACTCATCTACGGGGTTGCAAATGGCATTGTGTCCTTTTTTTCCTTGGCTTCTATTCTGCCTTAGCGAGGTCCATTTTCAACAATGTGATTCTCTGAGGGTTGTGGATTAGCTGACCTGGGCAGCCTGACCCTGCCGGCCGGCCCTCCCCAGGTGTGCCTGGTTGAGGTCAATATAAACAGCGCTCCAGGCAGCAATAGCCCCTGAAGCTGTGCCTGACTCCATATTCTCTGCCCCGTCAGCAGTCTCGGGGCTGTGCTGGTGGGAGGGAGTGAGGGGCCAAGGCTTTCTTGGTGGCCCGGTGTGAGTGGGGCTCTGCTGGCCTTTCTGCAGGAGTTGCCAGGCTGCCACCTGTAAAGAAGAGGATGTGTCACCCATACCTTCCGCTGGAATTTCTCTCCGGACAGAGGTGAGGAAGGAAAAAAGCAGTGGGGGCCGGGACAGGAGGGGTATCTCAGGCAGGGCAATGGAAAGCTTCCAGAAGAGTGGCCGGGGCCAGGACCATCCTGGCTGGCCTGCAGGCACCAAGTTGGCCTGCGTGCTGTCGCTGGTGTGGCTCCACGGCCCTTCCTCTAGGCTTTCAAGCCCTTGTACATATTCAGGTGTTTTACCTGGGAAGGGTGGGAACAGTTCAGCAGCAGCTGGCCTGGGGCTCAGCTCATGTTTACTCACAGATGCCTCAGCACGGTCCCCCAGCTTTGCAATGAGGACGCGCTCCTTGTATGGGGTTGGGTTGCGGGCTGGATGGGAGATGATTCCCCTCCTCTGACCAATTTCAGAATTGTTTACCGCTGGAGCAAGTGCCCTGATAGGGTTTCCCTCTGTATAACTGGTGGGTTCAGGTTTTTTTTTCTTTTATGGTTCAAGTTCGATTTTATTCCTCTTTTATATATTTATAGATATAAGCATGGAAATAATTCATTCATATAAATACATCTGTGTGAAGGGAAGAACTTTTTTCTGTTTTATTTTTAAATTTTATTTTTTAAAATTTTGAAATTTAATTTTATTTATTTTTTTATACAGCAGGTTATTATTAGTTATGTATTTTATGCATATACATGTATACAGGTCAATCCCAATCTCCCAACTCATCCCACCATCACCACCCCATCGCTTCCCACACTTGGTGTCCATACGTTTGTTCTCTACCTCTGTGTCTCTATTTCTTCCCTGCAAACCAGTTCATCTGTACCATTTTTAGGTTCCACATATATGCATTAATATACAATATTTGTTTTCCTCTTTCTGACTTACTTCATTCTGTATGACAGTCTCTCGAGCCATCGATGTCTCTACAAATGACCCAGTTTCATTCCTTTTTATGGCTGAGTAATATTCCTTTGTATATATGTACCACATCTTTATCCATTCGTCTGTCTGTGGGCATTGAGGTTGCTTCCATTACCTGGCTATTGTAAATAGTGCTGCAATGAACATTGTGGTGAATGTGCCTTTTTGATTTATGGTTTTCTCTGGGTATATGCCCAGAAGTGGGATTGCTGGATCAGATGGTAATTCTATTTCTAGTTTTTTTAAGGAAACTCCATACTGTTCTCCATAGTGACTGCATCAATTTACATTCCCACCAATAGTGGAAGAGGGCTCCTTTTGTCCACACCCTCCCCAGAATTTGTTGTTTGTAGATTTTCTGATGATGCCGATTCTAACAGGTGTGAGGTGTTACCTCATTGTAGTTTTGATTTGCATTTCTCTAATAATTAGTGATGTTGAGCAGCTTTTCATGTGCCTCTTGGCCATCTCTGTGTCTTCTTTGAAGAAACGTCTCTTTAGATCTTCTGCCCATTTTTGTATTGGGTTGTTTGTTTTTTTAATATTAAGCTGCATGAGCTGTTTATATATATTGGAGATTAAACCTTTGTCCATTGATTCGTTTGCAACGATTTTCGCCCATTCTGAGGGATGCCTTTTTCCATTCCCGTTTTTTTAACAAAAAAGGAAAGAAAGAAAAAGAAGCAGAACACTAATGTGCGTAAAATATGCCTTTTGAAACGGTCGTTTTGAAATATGGACGTCCTTTGAATTTTTTGGTCGATATGCGACCCCAGGATTTGTTTTCAGGGCAGGTGTCATTTACAGGCCTGCAATGATTTTGAATATCAACTGACCATTAGCGCTGGGATTAAAGCTGCTGTTGTGTGAAACGGCCACAAGGTGGCAGCAGTTCTCCCTTACCAAATCTGGTTACAAGGGCAACAGAGCCTCAATGGAAGTCGTGTTCTAGATTGGAATTTAGAATCGAATGTGCCAGGAGAAAGCCCCTCAAGTTTGTCTCCCTACTTCTTGTTCGGTTTTTTAATTCAATTTTTTATTTTTTATTACAGCAAGTTTGATTACAATGTTTGGCTTGTTGTAGGTGTGGAAGATGTGGTTCTTTTACACATATACAGATGTCTGTTCTTCCTGGGATCCCTTTCCCATGTACGTTAGGACAGAATGTTGAGTAGTCTTCTCTTGGTATTCCGTAGGTCTTTGGTGATTATATATGTCACCTGTGTTTGTATATGTCTGTTAACCCCGATATCGTAATGAAACCAATCCTCACACCTTTCCATTGGTGAACCGTAAGTTTGTTTCATGAATCTGTGATTGCCCTTCTCCGTGGAAATATCTGCCCTGGTATCTATTTTTAGGTAACACCTATAAGTGATATGATACGATATGTGTCTTTCACTTTCTGACTTACTACAAGTCACGTGATTACCTCTAGACTCATCTACGGGGTTGCAAATGGCATTGTGTCCTTTTTTTCCTTGGCTTCTATTCTGCCTTAGCGAGGTCCATTTTCAACAATGTGATTCTCTGAGGGTTGTGGATTAGCTGACCTGGGCAGCCTGACCCTGCCGGCCGGCCCTCCCCAGGTGTGCCTGGTTGAGGTCAATATAAACAGCGCTCCAGGCAGCAATAGCCCCTGAAGCTGTGCCTGACTCCATATTCTCTGCCCCGTCAGCAGTCTCGGGGCTGTGCTGGTGGGAGGGAGTGAGGGGCCAAGGCTTTGTTGGTGGCCCGGTGTGAGTGGGGCTCTGCTGGCCTTTCTGCAGGAGTTGCCAGGCTGCCACCTGTAAAGAAGAGGATGTGTCACCCATACCTTCCGCTGGAATTTCTCTCCGGACAGAGGTGAGGAAGGAAAAAAGCAGTGGGGGCCGGGACAGGAGGGGTATCTCAGGCAGGGCAATGGAAAGCTTCCAGAAGAGTGGCCGGGGCCAGGACCATCCTGGCTGGCCTGCAGGCACCAAGTTGGCCTGCGTGCTGTCGCTGGTGTGGCTCCACAGCCCTTCCTCTAGGCTTTCAAGCCCTTGTACATATTCAGGTGTTTTACCTGGGAAGGGTGGGAACAGTTCAGCAGCAGCTGGCCTGGGGCTCAGCTCATGTTTACTCACAGATGCCTCAGCACGGTCCCTCAGCTTTGCAATGAGGACGCGCTCCTTGTATGGGGTTGGGTTGCGGGCTGGATGGGAGATGATTCCCCTCCTCTGACCAATTTCAGAATTGTTTACCGCTGGAGCAAGTGCCCTGATAGGGTTTCCCTCTGTATAACTGGTGGGTTCAGGTTTTTTTTTCTTTTATGGTTCAAGTTCGATTTTATTCCTCTTTTATATATTTATAGATATAAGCATGGAAATAATTCATTCATATAAATACATCTGTGTGAAGGGAAGAACTTTTTTCTGTTTTATTTTTAAATTTTATTTTTTAAAATTTTGAAATTTAATTTTATTTATTTTTTTATACAGCAGGTTATTATTAGTTATGTATTTTATGCATGTACATGTATACAGGTCAATCCCAATCTCCCAACTCATCCCACCATCACCACCCCATCGCTTCCCACACTTGGTGTCCATACGTTTGTTCTCTACCTCTGTGTCTCTATTTCTTCCCTGCAAACCAGTTCATCTGTACCATTTTTAGGTTCCACATATATGCATTAATATACAATATTTGTTTTCCTCTTTCTGACTTACTTCATTCTGTATGACAGTCTCTCGAGCCATCGATGTCTCTACAAATGACCCAGTTTCATTCCTTTTTATGGCTGAGTAATATTCCATTGTATATATGTACCACATCTTTATCCATTCGTCTGTCTGTGGGCATTGAGGTTGCTTCCATTACCTGGCTATTGTAAATAGTGCTGCAATGAACATTGTGGTGAATGTGCCTTTTTGATTTATGGTTTTCTCTGGGTATATGCCCAGAAGTGGGATTGCTGGATCAGATGGTAATTCTATTTCTAGTTTTTTTAAGGAAACTCCATACTGTTCTCCATAGTGACTGCATCAATTTACATTCCCACCAATAGTGGAAGAGGGCTCCTTTTGTCCACACCCTCCCCAGAATTTGTTGTTTGTAGATTTTCTGATGATGCCGATTCTAACAGGTGTGAGGTGATACCTCATTGTAGTTTTGATTTGCATTTCTCTAATAATTAGTGATGTTGAGCAGCTTTTCATGTGCCTCTTGGCCATCTCTGTGTCTTTGAAGAAACGTCTCTTTAGATCTTCTGCCCATTTTTGTATTGGGTTGTTTGTTTTTTTAATATTAAGCTGCACGAGCTGTTTATATATATTGGAGATTAAACCTTTGTCCATTGATTCGTTTGCAACGATTTTCGCCCATTCTGAGGGATGCCTTTTTCCATTCCCGTTTTTTTAACAAAAAAGGAAAGAAAGAAAAAGAAGCAGAACACTAATGTGCGTAAAATATGCCTTTTGAAACGGTCGTTTTGAAATATGGACGTCCTTTGAATTTTTTGGTCGATATGCGACCCCAGGATTTGTTTTCAGGGCAGGTGTCATTTACAGGCCTGCAATGATTTTGAATATCAACTGACCATTAGCGCTGGGATTAAAGCTGCTGTTGTGTGAAACGGCCACAAGGTGGCAGCAGTTCTCCCTTTCCAAATCTGGTTACAAGGGCAACAGAGCCTCAATGGAAGTCGTGTTCTAGATTGGAATTTAGAATGGAATGTGCCAGGAGAAAGCCCCTCAAGTTTGTCTCCCTACTTCTTGTTCGGTTTTTTAATTCAATTTTTTATTTTTTATTACAGCAAGTTTGATTACAATGTTTGGCTTGTTGTAGGTGTGGAAGATGTGGTTCTTTTACACATATACAGATGTCTGTTCTTCCTGGGATCCCTTTCCTATGTACGTTAGGACAGAATGTTGAGTAGTCTTCTCTTGGTATTCCGTAGGTCTTTGGTGATTATATATGTCACCTGTGTTTGTATATGTCTGTTAACCCCGATATCGTAATGAAACCAATCCTCACACCTTTCCATTGGTGAACCGTAAGTTTGTTTCATGAATCTGTGATTGCCCTTCTCCGTGGAAATATCTGCCCTGGTATCTATTTTTAGGTAACACCTATAAGTGATATGATACGATATGTGTCTTTCACTTTCTGACTTACTACAAGTCACGTGATTACCTCTAGACTCATCTACGGGGTTGCAAATGGCATTGTGTCCTTTTTTTCCTTGGCTTCTATTCTGCCTTAGCGAGGTCCATTTTCAACAATGTGATTCTCTGAGGGTTGTGGATTAGCTGACCTGGGCAGCCTGACCCTGCCGGCCGGCCCTCCCCAGGTGTGCCTGGTTGAGGTCAATATAAACAGCGCTCCAGGCAGCAATAGCCCCTGAAGCTGTGCCTGACTCCATATTCTCTGCCCCGTCAGCAGTCTCGGGGCTGTGCTGGTGGGAGGGAGTGAGGGGCCAAGGCTTTGTTGGTGGCCCGGTGTGAGTGGGGCTCTGCTGGCCTTTCTGCAGGAGTTGCCAGGCTGCCACCTGTAAAGAAGAGGATGTGTCACCCATACCTTCCGCTGGAATTTCTCTCCGGACAGAGGTGAGGAAGGAAAAAAGCAGTGGGGGCCGGGACAGGAGGGGTATCTCAGGCAGGGCAATGGAAAGCTTCCAGAAGAGTGGCCGGGTCCAGGACCATCCTGGCTGGCCTGCAGGCACCAAGTTGGCCTGCGTGCTGTCGCTGGTGTGGCTCCACGGCCCTTCCTCTAGGCTTTCAAGCCCTTGTACATATTCAGGTGTTTTACCTGGGAAGGGTGGGAACAGTTCAGCAGCAGCTGGCCTGGGGCTCAGCTCATGTTTACTCACAGATGCCTCAGCACGGTCCCTCAGCTTTGCAATGAGGACGCGCTCCTTGTATGGGGTTGGGTTGCGGGCTGGATGGGAGATGATTCCCCTCCTCTGACCAATTTCAGAATTGTTTACCGCTGGAGCAAGTGCCCTGATAGGGTTTCCCTCTGTATAACTGGTGGGTTCAGGTTTTTTTTTCTTTTATGGTTCAAGTTCGATTTTATTCCTCTTTTATATATTTATAGATATAAGCATGGAAATAATTCATTCATATAAATACATCTGTGTGAAGGGAAGAACTTTTTTCTGTTTTATTTTTAAATTTTATTTTTTAAAATTTTGAAATTTAATTTTATTTATTTTTTTATACAGCAGGTTATTATTAGTTATGTATTTTATGCATGTACATGTATACAGGTCAATCCCAATCTCCCAACTCATCCCACCATCACCACCCCATCGCTTCCCACACTTGGTGTCCATACGTTTGTTCTCTACCTCTGTGTCTCTATTTCTTCCCTGCAAACCAGTTCATCTGTACCATTTTTAGGTTCCACATATATGCATTAATATACAATATTTGTTTTCCTCTTTCTGACTTACTTCATTCTGTATGACAGTCTCTCGAGCCATCGATGTCTCTACAAATGACCCAGTTTCATTCCTTTTTATGGCTGAGTAATATTCCATTGTATATATGTACCACATCTTTATCCATTCGTCTGTCTGTGGGCATTGAGGTTGCTTCCATTACCTGGCTATTGTAAATAGTGCTGCAATGAACATTGTGGTGAATGTGCCTTTTTGATTTATGGTTTTCTCTGGGTATATGCCCAGAAGTGGGATTGCTGGATCAGATGGTAATTCTATTTCTAGTTTTTTTAAGGAAACTCCATACTGTTCTCCATAGTGACTGCATCAATTTACATTCCCACCAATAGTGGAAGAGGGCTCCTTTTGTCCACACCCTCCCCAGAATTTGTTGTTTGTAGATTTTCTGATGATGCCGATTCTAACAGGTGTGAGGTGATACCTCATTGTAGTTTTGATTTGCATTTCTCTAATAATTAGTGATGTTGAGCAGCTTTTCATGTGCCTCTTGGCCATCTCTGTGTCTTTGAAGAAACGTCTCTTTAGATCTTCTGCCCATTTTTGTATTGGGTTGTTTGTTTTTTTAATATTAAGCTGCACGAGCTGTTTATATATATTGGAGATTAAACCTTTGTCCATTGATTCGTTTGCAACGATTTTCGCCCATTCTGAGGGATGCCTTTTTCCATTCCCATTTTTTTAACAAAAAAGGAAAGAAAGAAAAAGAAGCAGAACACTAATGTGCGTAAAATATGCCTTTTGAAACGGTCGTTTTGAAATATGGACGTCCTTTGAATTTTTTGGTCGATATGCGACCCCAGGATTTGTTTTCAGGGCAGGTGTCATTTACAGGCCTACAATGATTTTGAATATCAACTGACCATTAGCGCTGGGATTAAAGCTGCTGTTGTGTGAAACGGCCACAAGGTGGCAGCAGTTCTCCCTTACCAAATCTGGTTACAAGGGCAACAGAGCCTCAATGGAAGTCGTGTTCTAGATTGGAATTTAGAATGGAATGTGCCAGGAGAAAGCCCCTCAAGTTTGTCTCCCTACTTCTTGTTCGGTTTTTTAATTCAATTTTTTATTTTTTATTACAGCAAGTTTGATTACAATGTTTGGCTTGTTGTAGGTGTGGAAGATGTGGTTCTTTTACACATATACAGAAGTCTGTTCTTCCTAGGATCCCTTTCCCATGTAGGTTAGGAAAGAATGTTGAGTAGTCTTCTCTTGGTATTCCGTAGGTCTTTGGTGATTATATATGTCACCTGTGTTTGTATATGTCTGTTAACCCCGATATCGTAATGAAACCAATCCTCACACCTTTCCATTGGTGAACCGTAAGTTTGTTTCATGAATCTGTGATTGCCCTTCTCCGTGGAAATATCTGCCCTGGTATCTATTTTTAGGTAACACCTATAAGTGATATGATACGATATGTGTCTTTCACTTTCTGACTTACTACAAGTCACGTGATTACCTCTAGACTCATCTACGGGGTTGCAAATGGCATTGTGTCCTTTTTTTCCTTGGCTTCTATTCTGCCTTAGCGAGGTCCATTTTCAACAATGTGATTCTCTGAGGGTTGTGGATTAGCTGACCTGGGCAGCCTGACCCTGCCGGCCGGCCCTCCCCAGGTGTGCCTGGTTGAGGTCAATATAAACAGCGCTCCAGGCAGCAATAGCCCCTGAAGCTGTGCCTGACTCCATATTCTCTGCCCCGTCAGCAGTCTCGGGGCTGTGCTGGTGGGAGGGAGTGAGGGGCCAAGGCTTTCTTGGTGGCCCGGTGTGAGTGGGGCTCTGCTGGCCTTTCTGCAGGAGTTGCCAGGCTGCCACCTGTAAAGAAGAGGATGTGTCACCCATACCTTCCGCTGGAATTTCTCTCCGGACAGAGGTGAGGAAGGAAAAAAGCAGTGGGGGCCGGGACAGGAGGGGTATCTCAGGCAGGGCAATGGAAAGCTTCCAGAAGAGTGGCCGGGGCCAGGACCATCCTGGCTGGCCTGCAGGCACCAAGTTGGCCTGCGTGCTGTCGCTGGTGTGGCTCCACGGCCCTTCCTCTAGGCTTTCAAGCCCTTGTACATATTCAGGTGTTTTACCTGGGAAGGGTGGGAACAGTTCAGCAGCAGCTGGCCTGGGGCTCAGCTCATGTTTACTCACAGATGCCTCAGCACGGTCCCCCAGCTTTGCAATGAGGACGCGCTCCTTGTATGGGGTTGGGTTGCGGGCTGGATGGGAGATGATTCCCCTCCTCTGACCAATTTCAGAATTGTTTACCGCTGGAGCAAGTGCCCTGATAGGGTTTCCCTCTGTATAACTGGTGGGTTCAGGTTTTTTTTTCTTTTATGGTTCAAGTTCGATTTTATTCCTCTTTTATATATTTATAGATATAAGCATGGAAATAATTCATTCATATAAATACATCTGTGTGAAGGGAAGAACTTTTTTCTGTTTTATTTTTAAATTTTATTTTTTAAAATTTTGAAATTTAATTTTATTTATTTTTTTATACAGCAGGTTATTATTAGTTATGTATTTTATGCATATACATGTATACAGGTCAATCCCAATCTCCCAACTCATCCCACCATCACCACCCCATCGCTTCCCACACTTGGTGTCCATACGTTTGTTCTCTACCTCTGTGTCTCTATTTCTTCCCTGCAAACCAGTTCATCTGTACCATTTTTAGGTTCCACATATATGCATTAATATACAATATTTGTTTTCCTCTTTCTGACTTACTTCATTCTGTATGACAGTCTCTCGAGCCATCGATGTCTCTACAAATGACCCAGTTTCATTCCTTTTTATGGCTGAGTAATATTCCTTTGTATATATGTACCACATCTTTATCCATTCGTCTGTCTGTGGGCATTGAGGTTGCTTCCATTACCTGGCTATTGTAAATAGTGCTGCAATGAACATTGTGGTGAATGTGCCTTTTTGATTTATGGTTTTCTCTGGGTATATGCCCAGAAGTGGGATTGCTGGATCAGATGGTAATTCTATTTCTAGTTTTTTTAAGGAAACTCCATACTGTTCTCCATAGTGACTGCATCAATTTACATTCCCACCAATAGTGGAAGAGGGCTCCTTTTGTCCACACCCTCCCCAGAATTTGTTGTTTGTAGATTTTCTGATGATGCCGATTCTAACAGGTGTGAGGTGTTACCTCATTGTAGTTTTGATTTGCATTTCTCTAATAATTAGTGATGTTGAGCAGCTTTTCATGTGCCTCTTGGCCATCTCTGTGTCTTCTTTGAAGAAACGTCTCTTTAGATCTTCTGCCCATTTTTGTATTGGGTTGTTTGTTTTTTTAATATTAAGCTGCATGAGCTGTTTATATATATTGGAGATTAAACCTTTGTCCATTGATTCGTTTGCAACGATTTTCGCCCATTCTGAGGGATGCCTTTTTCCATTCCCGTTTTTTTAACAAAAAAGGAAAGAAAGAAAAAGAAGCAGAACACTAATGTGCGTAAAATATGCCTTTTGAAACGGTCGTTTTGAAATATGGACGTCCTTTGAATTTTTTGGTCGATATGCGACCCCAGGATTTGTTTTCAGGGCAGGTGTCATTTACAGGCCTGCAATGATTTTGAATATCAACTGACCATTAGCGCTGGGATTAAAGCTGCTGTTGTGTGAAACGGCCACAAGGTGGCAGCAGTTCTCCCTTACCAAATCTGGTTACAAGGGCAACAGAGCCTCAATGGAAGTCGTGTTCTAGATTGGAATTTAGAATCGAATGTGCCAGGAGAAAGCCCCTCAAGTTTGTCTCCCTACTTCTTGTTCGGTTTTTTAATTCAATTTTTTATTTTTTATTACAGCAAGTTTGATTACAATGTTTGGCTTGTTGTAGGTGTGGAAGATGTGGTTCTTTTACACATATACAGAAGTCTGTTCTTCCTGGGATCCCTTTCCCATGTACGTTAGGACAGAATGTTGAGTAGTCTTCTCTTGGTATTCCGTAGGTCTTTGGTGATTATATATGTCACCTGTGTTTGTATATGTCTGTTAACCCCGATATCGTAATGAAACCAATCCTCACACCTTTCCATTGGTGAACCGTAAGTTTGTTTCATGAATCTGTGATTGCCCTTCTCCGTGGAAATATCTGCCCTGGTATCTATTTTTAGGTAACACCTATAAGTGATATGATACGATATGTGTCTTTCACTTTCTGACTTACTACAAGTCACGTGATTACCTCTAGACTCATCTACGGGGTTGCAAATGGCATTGTGTCCTTTTTTTCCTTGGCTTCTATTCTGCCTTAGCGAGGTCCATTTTCAACAATGTGATTCTCTGAGGGTTGTGGATTAGCTGACCTGGGCAGCCTGACCCTGCCGGCCGGCCCTCCCCAGGTGTGCCTGGTTGAGGTCAATATAAACAGCGCTCCAGGCAGCAATAGCCCCTGAAGCTGTGCCTGACTCCATATTCTCTGCCCCGTCAGCAGTCTCGGGGCTGTGCTGGTGGGAGGGAGTGAGGGGCCAAGGCTTTGTTGGTGGCCCGGTGTGAGTGGGGCTCTGCTGGCCTTTCTGCAGGAGTTGCCAGGCTGCCACCTGTAAAGAAGAGGATGTGTCACCCATACCTTCCGCTGGAATTTCTCTCCGGACAGAGGTGAGGAAGGAAAAAAGCAGTGGGGGCCGGGACAGGAGGGGTATCTCAGGCAGGGCAATGGAAAGCTTCCAGAAGAGTGGCCGGGGCCAGGACCATCCTGGCTGGCCTGCAGGCACCAAGTTGGCCTGCGTGCTGTCGCTGGTGTGGCTCCACAGCCCTTCCTCTAGGCTTTCAAGCCCTTGTACATATTCAGGTGTTTTACCTGGGAAGGGTGGGAACAGTTCAGCAGCAGCTGGCCTGGGGCTCAGCTCATGTTTACTCACAGATGCCTCAGCACGGTCCCTCAGCTTTGCAATGAGGACGCGCTCCTTGTATGGGGTTGGGTTGCGGGCTGGATGGGAGATGATTCCCCTCCTCTGACCAATTTCAGAATTGTTTACCGCTGGAGCAAGTGCCCTGATAGGGTTTCCCTCTGTATAACTGGTGGGTTCAGGTTCTTTTTTCTTTTATGGTTCAAGTTCGATTTTATTCCTCTTTTATATATTTATAGATATAAGCATGGAAATAATTCATTCATATAAATACATCTGTGTGAAGGGAAGAACTTTTTTCTGTTTTATTTTTAAATTTTATTTTTTAAAATTTTGAAATTTAATTTTATTTATTTTTTTATACAGCAGGTTATTATTAGTTATGTATTTTATGCATGTACATGTATACAGGTCAATCCCAATCTCCCAACTCATCCCACCATCACCACCCCATCGCTTCCCACACTTGGTGTCCATACGTTTGTTCTCTACCTCTGTGTCTCTATTTCTTCCCTGCAAACCAGTTCATCTGTACCATTTTTAGGTTCCACATATATGCATTAATATACAATATTTGTTTTCCTCTTTCTGACTTACTTCATTCTGTATGACAGTCTCTCGAGCCATCGATGTCTCTACAAATGACCCAGTTTCATTCCTTTTTATGGCTGAGTAATATTCCATTGTATATATGTACCACATCTTTATCCATTCGTCTGTCTGTGGGCATTGAGGTTGCTTCCATTACCTGGCTATTGTAAATAGTGCTGCAATGAACATTGTGGTGAATGTGCCTTTTTGATTTATGGTTTTCTCTGGGTATATGCCCAGAAGTGGGATTGCTGGATCAGATGGTAATTCTATTTCTAGTTTTTTTAAGGAAACTCCATACTGTTCTCCATAGTGACTGCATCAATTTACATTCCCACCAATAGTGGAAGAGGGCTCCTTTTGTCCACACCCTCCCCAGAATTTGTTGTTTGTAGATTTTCTGATGATGCCGATTCTAACAGGTGTGAGGTGATACCTCATTGTAGTTTTGATTTGCATTTCTCTAATAATTAGTGATGTTGAGCAGCTTTTCATGTGCCTCTTGGCCATCTCTGTGTCTTTGAAGAAACGTCTCTTTAGATCTTCTGCCCATTTTTGTATTGGGTTGTTTGTTTTTTTAATATTAAGCTGCACGAGCTGTTTATATATATTGGAGATTAAACCTTTGTCCATTGATTCGTTTGCAACGATTTTCGCCCATTCTGAGGGATGCCTTTTTCCATTCCCGTTTTTTTAACAAAAAAGGAAAGAAAGAAAAAGAAGCAGAACACTAATGTGCGTAAAATATGCCTTTTGAAACGGTCGTTTTGAAATATGGACGTCCTTTGAATTTTTTGGTCGATATGCGACCCCAGGATTTGTTTTCAGGGCAGGTGTCATTTACAGGCCTGCAATGATTTTGAATATCAACTGACCATTAGCGCTGGGATTAAAGCTGCTGTTGTGTGAAACGGCCACAAGGTGGCAGCAGTTCTCCCTTTCCAAATCTGGTTACAAGGGCAACAGAGCCTCAATGGAAGTCGTGTTCTAGATTGGAATTTAGAATGGAATGTGCCAGGAGAAAGCCCCTCAAGTTTGTCTCCCTACTTCTTGTTCGGTTTTTTAATTCAATTTTTTATTTTTTATTACAGCAAGTTTGATTACAATGTTTGGCTTGTTGTAGGTGTGGAAGATGTGGTTCTTTTACACATATACAGATGTCTGTTCTTCCTGGGATCCCTTTCCTATGTACGTTAGGACAGAATGTTGAGTAGTCTTCTCTTGGTATTCCGTAGGTCTTTGGTGATTATATATGTCACCTGTGTTTGTATATGTCTGTTAACCCCGATATCGTAATGAAACCAATCCTCACACCTTTCCATTGGTGAACCGTAAGTTTGTTTCATGAATCTGTGATTGCCCTTCTCCGTGGAAATATCTGCCCTGGTATCTATTTTTAGGTAACACCTATAAGTGATATGATACGATATGTGTCTTTCACTTTCTGACTTACTACAAGTCACGTGATTACCTCTAGACTCATCTACGGGGTTGCAAATGGCATTGTGTCCTTTTTTTCCTTGGCTTCTATTCTGCCTTAGCGAGGTCCATTTTCAACAATGTGATTCTCTGAGGGTTGTGGATTAGCTGACCTGGGCAGCCTGACCCTGCCGGCCGGCCCTCCCCAGGTGTGCCTGGTTGAGGTCAATATAAACAGCGCTCCAGGCAGCAATAGCCCCTGAAGCTGTGCCTGACTCCATATTCTCTGCCCCGTCAGCAGTCTCGGGGCTGTGCTGGTGGGAGGGAGTGAGGGGCCAAGGCTTTGTTGGTGGCCCGGTGTGAGTGGGGCTCTGCTGGCCTTTCTGCAGGAGTTGCCAGGCTGCCACCTGTAAAGAAGAGGATGTGTCACCCATACCTTCCGCTGGAATTTCTCTCCGGACAGAGGTGAGGAAGGAAAAAAGCAGTGGGGGCCGGGACAGGAGGGGTATCTCAGGCAGGGCAATGGAAAGCTTCCAGAAGAGTGGCCGGGGCCAGGACCATCCTGGCTGGCCTGCAGGCACCAAGTTGGCCTGCGTGCTGTCGCTGGTGTGGCTCCACGGCCCTTCCTCTAGGCTTTCAAGCCCTTGTACATATTCAGGTGTTTTACCTGGGAAGGGTGGGAACAGTTCAGCAGCAGCTGGCCTGGGGCTCAGCTCATGTTTACTCACAGATGCCTCAGCACGGTCCCCCAGCTTTGCAATGAGGACGCGCTCCTTGTATGGGGTTGGGTTGCGGGCTGGATGGGAGATGATTCCCCTCCTCTGACCAATTTCAGAATTGTTTACCGCTGGAGCAAGTGCCCTGATAGGGTTTGCCTCTGTATAACTGGTGGGTTCAGGTTTTTTTTTCTTTTATGGTTCAAGTTCGATTTTATTCCTCTTTTATATATTTATAGATATAAGCATGGAAATAATTCATTCATATAAATACATCTGTGTGAAGGGAAGAACTTTTTTCTGTTTTATTTTTAAATTTTATTTTTTAAAATTTTGAAATTTAATTTTATTTATTTTTTTATACAGCAGGTTATTATTAGTTATGTATTTTATGCATATACATGTATACAGGTCAATCCCAATCTCCCAACTCATCCCACCATCACCACCCCATCGCTTCCCACACTTGGTGTCCATACGTTTGTTCTCTACCTCTGTGTCTCTATTTCTTCCCTGCAAACCAGTTCATCTGTACCATTTTTAGGTTCCACATATATGCATTAATATACAATATTTGTTTTCCTCTTTCTGACTTACTTCATTCTGTATGACAGTCTCTCGAGCCATCGATGTCTCTACAAATGACCCAGTTTCATTCCTTTTTATGGCTGAGTAATATTCCATTGTATATATGTACCACATCTTTATCCATTCGTCTGTCTGTGGGCATTGAGGTTGCTTCCATTACCTGGCTATTGTAAATAGTGCTGCAATGAACATTGTGGTGAATGTGCCTTTTTGATTTATGGTTTTCTCTGGGTATATGCCCAGAAGTGGGATTGCTGGATCAGATGGTAATTCTATTTCTAGTTTTTTTAAGGAAACTCCATACTGTTCTCCATAGTGACTGCATCAATTTACATTCCCACCAATAGTGGAAGAGGGCTCCTTTTGTCCACACCCTCCCCAGAATTTGTTGTTTGTAGATTTTCTGATGATGCCGATTCTAACAGGTGTGAGGTGATACCTCATTGTAGTTTTGATTTGCATTTCTCTAATACTTAGTGATGTTGAGCAGCTTTTCATGTGCCTCTTGGCCATCTCTGTGTCTTCTTTGAAGAAACGTCTCTTTAGATCTTCTGCCCATTTTTTTATTGGGTTGTTTGTTATTTTAATATTAAGCTGCACGAGCTGTTTATATATATTGGAGATTAAACCTTTGTCCATTGATTCGTTTGCAACGATTTTCGCCCATTCTGAGGGATGCCTTTTTCCATTCCCGTTTTTTTAACAAAAAAGGAAAGAAAGAAAAAGAAGAAGAACACTAATGTGCGTAAAATATGCCTTTTGAAACGGTCGTTTTGAAATATGGACGTCCTTTGAATTTTTTGGTCGATATGCGACCCCAGGATTTATTTTCAGGGCAGGTGTCATTTACAGGCCTGCAATGATTTTGAATATCAACTGACCATTACCACTGGGATTAAAGCTGCTGTTGTGTGAAACGGCCACAAGGTGGCAGCAGTTCTCCCTTACCAAATCTGGTTACTAGGGCAACAGAGCCTCAATGGAAGTCGTGTTCTAGATTGGAATATAGAATGGAATGTGCCAGGAGAAAGCCCCTCAAGTTTGTCTCACTACTTCTTGTTCGTGTTTTTAATTTAATTTTTTATTTTTTATTAGAGCAAGTTTGATTACAATGTTTGGCTTGTTGTAGGTGTGGAAGATGTGGTTCTTTTACACATATACAGATGTCTGTTCTTCCTGGGATCCCTTTCCCATGTACGTTAGGACAGAATGTTGAGTAGTCTTCTCTTGGTATTCCGTAGGTCTTTGGTGATTATATATGTCACCTGTGTTTGTATATGTCTGATAACCCCGATATCGTAATGAAACCAATCCTCACACCTTTCCATTGGTGAACCGTAAGTTTGTTTCATGAATCTGTGATTGCCCTTCTCCGTGGAAATATCTGCCCTGGTATCTATTTTTAGGTAACACCTATAAGTGATATGATACGATATGTGTCTTTCACTTTCTGACTTACTACAAGTCACGTGATTACCTCTAGACTCATCTACGGGGTTGCAAATGGCATTGTGTCCTTTTTTCCCTTGGCTCCTATTCTGCCTTAGCGAGGTCCATTTTCATCAATGTGATTCTCTGAGGGTTGTGGATTAGCTGACCTGGGCAGCCTGACCCTGCCGGCCGGCCCTCCCCAGGTGTGCCTGGTTGAGGTCAATATAAACAGCGCTACAGGCAGCAATAGCCCCTGAAGCTGTGCCTGACTCCATATTCTCTGCCCCGTCAGCAGTCTCGGGGCTGTGCTGGTGGGAGGGAGTGAGGGGCCAAGGCTTTGTTGGTGGCCCGGTGTGAGTGGGGCTCTGCTGGCCTTTCTGCAGGAGTTGCCAGGCTGCCACCTGTAAAGAAGAGGATGTGTCACCCATACCTTCCGCTGGAATTTCTCTCCGGACAGAGGTGAGGAAGGAAAAAAGCAGTGGGGGCCGGGACAGGAGGGGTATCTCAGGCAGGGCAATGGAAAGCTTCCAGAAGAGTGGCCGGGGCCAGGACCATCCTGGCTGGCCTGCAGGCACCAAGTTGGCCTGCGTGCTGTCGCTGGTGTGGCTCCACGGCCCTTCCTCTAGGCTTTCAAGCCCTTGTACATATTCAGGTGTTTTACCTGGGAAGGGTGGGAACAGTTCAGCAGCAGCTGGCCTGGGGCTCAGCTCATGTTTACTCACAGATGCCTCAGCACGGTCCCTCAGCTTTGCAATGAGGACGCGCTCCTTGTATGGGGTTGGGTTGCGGGCTGGATGGGAGATGATTCCCCTCCTCTGACCAATTTCAGAATTGTTTACCGCTGGAGCAAGTGCCCTGATAGGGTTTCCCTCTGTATAACTGGTGGGTTCAGGTTTTTTTTTCTTTTATGGTTCAAGTTCGATTTTATTCCTCTTTTATATATTTATAGATATAAGCATGGAAATAATTCATTCATATAAATACATCTGTGTGAAGGGAAGAACTTTTTTCTGTTTTATTTTTAAATTTTATTTTTTAAAATTTTGAAATTTAATTTTATTTATTTTTTTATACAGCAGGTTATTATTAGTTATGTATTTTATGCATGTACATGTATACAGGTCAATCCCAATCTCCCAACTCATCCCACCATCACCACCCCATCGCTTCCCACACTTGGTGTCCATACGTTTGTTCTCTACCTCTGTGTCTCTATTTCTTCCCTGCAAACCAGTTCATCTGTACCATTTTTAGGTTCCACATATATGCATTAATATACAATATTTGTTTTCCTCTTTCTGACTTACTTCATTCTGTATGACAGTCTCTCGAGCCATCGATGTCTCTACAAATGACCCAGTTTCATTCCTTTTTATGGCTGAGTAATATTCCATTGTATATATGTACCACATCTTTATCCATTCGTCTGTCTGTGGGCATTGAGGTTGCTTCCATTACCTGGCTATTGTAAATAGTGCTGCAATGAACATTGTGGTGAATGTGCCTTTTTGATTTATGGTTTTCTCTGGGTATATGCCCAGAAGTGGGATTGCTGGATCAGATGGTAATTCTATTTCTAGTTTTTTTAAGGAAACTCCATACTGTTCTCCATAGTGACTGCATCAATTTACATTCCCACCAATAGTGGAAGAGGGCTCCTTTTGTCCACACCCTCCCCAGAATTTGTTGTTTGTAGATTTTCTGATGATGCCGATTCTAACAGGTGTGAGGTGATACCTCATTGTAGTTTTGATTTGCATTTCTCTAATAATTAGTGATGTTGAGCAGCTTTTCATGTGCCTCTTGGCCATCTCTGTGTCTTTGAAGAAACGTCTCTTTAGATCTTCTGCCCATTTTTGTATTGGGTTGTTTGTTTTTTTAATATTAAGCTGAACGAGCTGTTTATATATATTGGAGATTAAACCTTTGTCCATTGATTCGTTTGCAACGATTTTCGCCCATTCTGAGGGATGCCTTTTTCCATTCCCATTTTTTTAACAAAAAAGGAAAGAAAGAAAAAGAAGCAGAACACTAATGTGCGTAAAATATGCCTTTTGAAACGGTCGTTTTGAAATATGGACGTCCTTTGAATTTTTTGGTCGATATGCGACCCCAGGATTTGTTTTCAGGGCAGGTGTCATTTACAGGCCTGCAATGATTTTGAATATCAACTGACCATTAGCGCTGGGATTAAAGCTGCTGTTGTGTGAAACGGCCACAAGGTGGCAGCAGTTCTCCCTTACCAAATCTGGTTACAAGGGCAACAGAGCCTCAATGGAAGTCGTGTTCTAGATTGGAATTTAGAATGGAATGTGCCAGGAGAAAGCCCCTCAAGTTTGTCTCCCTACTTCTTGTTCGGTTTTTTAATTCAATTTTTTATTTTTTATTACAGCAAGTTTGATTACAATGTTTGGCTTGTTGTAGGTGTGGAAGATGTGGTTCTTTTACACATATACAGAAGTCTGTTCTTCCTAGGATCCCTTTCCCATGTAGGTTAGGAAAGAATGTTGAGTAGTCTTCTCTTGGTATTCCGTAGGTCTTTGGTGATTATATATGTCACCTGTGTTTGTATATGTCTGTTAACCCCGATATCGTAATGAAACCAATCCTCACACCTTTCCATTGGTGAACCGTAAGTTTGTTTCATGAATCTGTGATTGCCCTTCTCCGTGGAAATATCTGCCCTGGTATCTATTTTTAGGTAACACCTATAAGTGATATGATACGATATGTGTCTTTCACTTTCTGACTTACTACAAGTCACGTGATTACCTCTAGACTCATCTACGGGGTTGCAAATGGCATTGTGTCCTTTTTTTCCTTGGCTTCTATTCTGCCTTAGCGAGGTCCATTTTCAACAATGTGATTCTCTGAGGGTTGTGGATTAGCTGACCTGGGCAGCCTGACCCTGCCGGCCGGCCCTCCCCAGGTGTGCCTGGTTGAGGTCAATATAAACAGCGCTCCAGGCAGCAATAGCCCCTGAAGCTGTGCCTGACTCCATATTCTCTGCCCCGTCAGCAGTCTCGGGGCTGTGCTGGTGGGAGGGAGTGAGGGGCCAAGGCTTTGTTGGTGGCCCGGTGTGAGTGGGGCTCTGCTGGCCTTTCTGCAGGAGTTGCCAGGCTGCCACCTGTAAAGAAGAGGATGTGTCACCCATACCTTCCGCTGGAATTTCTCTCCGGACAGAGGTGAGGAAGGAAAAAAGCAGTGGGGGCCGGGACAGGAGGGGTATCTCAGGCAGGGCAATGGAAAGCTTCCAGAAGAGTGGCCGGGGCCAGGACCATCCTGGCTGGCCTGCAGGCACCAAGTTGGCCTGCGTGCTGTCGCTGGTGTGGCTCCACGGCCCTTCCTCTAGGCTTTCAAGCCCTTGTACATATTCAGGTGTTTTACCTGGGAAGGGTGGGAACAGTTCAGCAGCAGCTGGCCTGGGGCTCAGCTCATGTTTACTCACAGATGCCTCAGCACGGTCCCCCAGCTTTGCAATGAGGACGCGCTCCTTGTATGGGGTTGGGTTGCGGGCTGGATGGGAGATGATTCCCCTCCTCTGACCAATTTCAGAATTGTTTACCGCTGGAGCAAGTGCCCTGATAGGGTTTCCCTCTGTATAACTGGTGGGTTCAGGTTTTTTTTTCTTTTATGGTTCAAGTTCGATTTTATTCCTCTTTTATATATTTATAGATATAAGCATGGAAATAATTCATTCATATAAATACATCTGTGTGAAGGGAAGAACTTTTTTCTGTTTTATTTTTAAATTTTATTTTTTAAAATTTTGAAATTTAATTTTATTTATTTTTTTATACAGCAGGTTATTATTAGTTATGTATTTTATGCATATACATGTATACAGGTCAATCCCAATCTCCCAACTCATCCCACCATCACCACCCCATCGCTTCCCACACTTGGTGTCCATACGTTTGTTCTCTACCTCTGTGTCTCTATTTCTTCCCTGCAAACCAGTTCATCTGTACCATTTTTAGGTTCCACATATATGCATTAATATACAATATTTGTTTTCCTCTTTCTGACTTACTTCATTCTGTATGACAGTCTCTCGAGCCATCGATGTCTCTACAAATGACCCAGTTTCATTCCTTTTTATGGCTGAGTAATATTCCATTGTATATATGTACCACATCTTTATCCATTCGTCTGTCTGTGGGCATTGAGGTTGCTTCCATTACCTGGCTATTGTAAATAGTGCTGCAATGAACATTGTGGTGAATGTGCCTTTTTGATTTATGGTTTTCTCTGGGTATATGCCCAGAAGTGGGATTGCTGGATCAGATGGTAATTCTATTTCTAGTTTTTTTAAGGAAACTCCATACTGTTCTCCATAGTGACTGCATCAATTTACATTCCCACCAATAGTGGAAGAGGGCTCCTTTTGTCCACACCCTCCCCAGAATTTGTTGTTTGTAGATTTTCTAATGATGCCGATTCTAACAGGTGTGAGGTGATACCTCATTGTAGTTTTGATTTGCATTTCTCTAATAATTAGTGATGTTGAGCAGCTTTTCATGTGCCTCTTGGCCATCTCTGTGTCTTTGAAGAAACGTCTCTTTAGATCTTCTGCCCATTTTTGTATTGGGTTGTTTGTTTTTTTAATATTAAGCTGCACGAGCTGTTTATATATATTGGAGATTAAACCTTTGTCCATTGATTCGTTTGCAACGATTTTCGCCCATTCTGAGGGATGCCTTTTTCCATTCCCGTTTTTTTAACAAAAAAGGAAAGAAAGAAAAAGAAGCAGAACACTAATGTGCGTAAAATATGCCTTTTGAAACGGTCGTTTTGAAATATGGACGTCCTTTGAATTTTTTGGTCGATATGCGACCCCAGGATTTGTTTTCAGGGCAGGTGTCATTTACAGGCCTGCAATGATTTTGAATATCAACTGACCATTAGCGCTGGGATTAAAGCTGCTGTTGTGTGAAACGGCCACAAGGTGGCAGCAGTTCTCCCTTACCAAATCTGGTTACAAGGGCAACAGAGCCTCAATGGAAGTCGTGTTCTAGATTGGAATTTAGAATGGAATGTGCCAGGAGAAAGCCCCTCAAGTTTGTCTCCCTACTTCTTGTTCGGTTTTTTAATTCAATTTTTTATTTTTTATTACAGCAAGTTTGATTACAATGTTTGGCTTGTTGTAGGTGTGGAAGATGTGGTTCTTTTACACATATACAGATGTCTGTTCTTCCTGGGATCCCTTTCCCATGTACGTTAGGACAGAATGTTGAGTAGTCTTCTCTTGGTATTCCGTAGGTCTTTGGTGATTATATATGTCACCTGTGTTTGTATATGTCTGTTAACCCCGATATCGTAATGAAACCAATCCTCACACCTTTCCATTGGTGAACCGTAAGTTTGTTTCATGAATCTGTGATTGCCCTTCTCCGTGGAAATATCTGCCCTGGTATCTATTTTTAGGTAACACCTATAAGTGATATGATACGATATGTGTCTTTCACTTTCTGACTTACTACAAGTCACGTGATTACCTCTAGACTCATCTACGGGGTTGCAAATGGCATTGTGTCCTTTTTTTCCTTGGCTTCTATTCTGCCTTAGCGAGGTCCATTTTCAACAATGTGATTCTCTGAGGGTTGTGGATTAGCTGACCTGGGCAGCCTGACCCTGCCGGCCGGCCCTCCCCAGGTGTGCCTGGTTGAGGTCAATATAAACAGCGCTCCAGGCAGCAATAGCCCCTGAAGCTGTGCCTGACTCCATATTCTCTGCCCCGTCAGCAGTCTCGGGGCTGTGCTGGTGGGAGGGAGTGAGGGGCCAAGGCTTTCTTGGTGGCCCGGTGTGAGTGGGGCTCTGCTGGCCTTTCTGCAGGAGTTGCCAGGCTGCCACCTGTAAAGAAGAGGATGTGTCACCCATACCTTCCGCTGGAATTTCTCTCCGGACAGAGGTGAGGAAGGAAAAAAGCAGTGGGGGCCGGGACAGGAGGGGTATCTCAGGCAGGGCAATGGAAAGCTTCCAGAAGAGTGGCCGGGGCCAGGACCATCCTGGCTGGCCTGCAGGCACCAAGTTGGCCTGCGTGCTGTCGCTGGTGTGGCTCCACGGCCCTTCCTCTAGGCTTTCAAGCCCTTGTACATATTCAGGTGTTTTACCTGGGAAGGGTGGGAACAGTTCAGCAGCAGCTGGCCTGGGGCTCAGCTCATGTTTACTCACAGATGCCTCAGCACGGTCCCTCAGCTTTGCAATGAGGACGCGCTCCTTGTATGGGGTTGGGTTGCGGGCTGGATGGGAGATGATTCCCCTCCTCTGACCAATTTCAGAATTGTTTACCGCTGGAGCAAGTGCCCTGATAGGGTTTCCCTCTGTATAACTGGTGGGTTCAGGTTTTTTTTTCTTTTATGGTTCAAGTTCGATTTTATTCCTCTTTTATATATTTATAGATATAAGCATGGAAATAATTCATTCATATAAATACATCTGTGTGAAGGGAAGAACTTTTTTCTGTTTTATTTTTAAATTTTATTTTTTAAAATTTTGAAATTTAATTTTATTTATTTTTTTATACAGCAGGTTATTATTAGTTATGTATTTTATGCATGTACATGTATACAGGTCAATCCCAATCTCCCAACTCATCCCACCATCACCACCCCATCGCTTCCCACACTTGGTGTCCATACGTTTGTTCTCTACCTCTGTGTCTCTATTTCTTCCCTGCAAACCAGTTCATCTGTACCATTTTTAGGTTCCACATATATGCATTAATATACAATATTTGTTTTCCTCTTTCTGACTTACTTCATTCTGTATGACAGTCTCTCGAGCCATCGATGTCTCTACAAATGACCCAGTTTCATTCCTTTTTATGGCTGAGTAATATTCCATTGTATATATGTACCACATCTTTATCCATTCGTCTGTCTGTGGGCATTGAGGTTGCTTCCATTACCTGGCTATTGTAAATAGTGCTGCAATGAACATTGTGGTGAATGTGCCTTTTTGATTTATGGTTTTCTCTGGGTATATGCCCAGAAGTGGGATTGCTGGATCAGATGGTAATTCTATTTCTAGTTTTTTTAAGGAAACTCCATACTGTTCTCCATAGTGACTGCATCAATTTACATTCCCACCAATAGTGGAAGAGGGCTCCTTTTGTCCACACCCTCCCCAGAATTTGTTGTTTGTAGATTTTCTGATGATGCCGATTCTAACAGGTGTGAGGTGATACCTCATTGTAGTTTTGATTTGCATTTCTCTAATAATTAGTGATGTTGAGCAGCTTTTCATGTGCCTCTTGGCCATCTCTGTGTCTTTGAAGAAACGTCTCTTTAGATCTTCTGCCCATTTTTGTATTGGGTTGTTTGTTTTTTTAATATTAAGCTGAACGAGCTGTTTATATATATTGGAGATTAAACCTTTGTCCATTGATTCGTTTGCAACGATTTTCGCCCATTCTGAGGGATGCCTTTTTCCATTCCCGTTTTTTTAACAAAAAAGGAAAGAAAGAAAAAGAAGCAGAACACTAATGTGTGTAAAATATGCCTTTTGAAACGGTCGTTTTGAAATATGGACGTCCTTTGAATTTTTTGGTCGATATGCGACCCCAGGATTTGTTTTCAGGGCAGGTGTCATTTACAGGCCTGCAATGATTTTGAATATCAACTGACCATTAGCGCTGGGATTAAAGCTGCTGTTGTGTGAAACGGCCACAAGGTGGCAGCAGTTCTCCCTTACCAAATCTGGTTACAAGGGCAACAGAGCCTCAATGGAAGTCGTGTTCTAGATTGGAATTTAGAATGGAATGTGCCAGGAGAAAGCCCCTCAAGTTTGTCTCCCTACTTCTTGTTCGGTTTTTTAATTCAATTTTTTATTTTTTATTACAGCAAGTTTGATTACAATGTTTGGCTTGTTGTAGGTGTGGAAGATGTGGTTCTTTTACACATATACAGAAGTCTGTTCTTCCTAGGATCCCTTTCCCATGTAGGTTAGGAAAGAATGTTGAGTAGTCTTCTCTTGGTATTCCGTAGGTCTTTGGTGATTATATATGTCACCTGTGTTTGTATATGTCTGTTAACCCCGATATCGTAATGAAACCAATCCTCACACCTTTCCATTGGTGAACCGTAAGTTTGTTTCATGAATCTGTGATTGCCCTTCTCCGTGGAAATATCTGCCCTGGTATCTATTTTTAGGTAACACCTATAAGTGATATGATACGATATGTGTCTTTCACTTTCTGACTTACTACAAGTCACGTGATTACCTCTAGACTCATCTACGGGGTTGCAAATGGCATTGTGTCCTTTTTTTCCTTGGCTTCTATTCTGCCTTAGCGAGGTCCATTTTCAACAATGTGATTCTCTGAGGGTTGTGGATTAGCTGACCTGGGCAGCCTGACCCTGCTGGCCGGCCCTCCCCAGGTGTGCCTGGTTGAGGTCAATATAAACAGCGCTCCAGGCAGCAATAGCCCCTGAAGCTGTGCCTGACTCCATATTCTCTGCCCCGTCAGCAGTCTCGGGGCTGTGCTGGTGGGAGGGAGTGAGGGGCCAAGGCTTTGTTGGTGGCCCGGTGTGAGTGGGGCTCTGCTGGCCTTTCTGCAGGATTTGCCAGGCTGCCACCTGTAAAGAAGAGGATGTGTCACCCATACCTTCCGCTGGAATTTCTCTCCGGACAGAGGTGAGGAAGGAAAAAAGCAGTGGGGGCCGGGACAGGAGGGGTATCTCAGGCAGGGCAATGGAAAGCTTCCAGAAGAGTGGCCGGGGCCAGGACCATCCTGGCTGGCCTGCAGGCACCAAGTTGGCCTGCGTGCTGTCGCTGGTGTGGCTCCACGGCCCTTCCTCTAGGCTTTCAAGCCCTTGTACATATTCAGGTGTTTTACCTGGGAAGGGTGGGAACAGTTCAGCAGCAGCTGGCCTGGGGCTCAGCTCATGTTTACTCACAGATGCCTCAGCACGGTCCCCCAGCTTTGCAATGAGGACGCGCTCCTTGTATGGGGTTGGGTTGCGGGCTGGATGGGAGATGATTCCCCTCCTCTGACCAATTTCAGAATTGTTTACCGCTGGAGCAAGTGCCCTGATAGGGTTTCCCTCTGTATAACTGGTGGGTTCAGGTTTTTTTTTCTTTTATGGTTCAAGTTCGATTTTATTCCTCTTTTATATATTTATAGATATAAGCATGGAAATAATTCATTCATATAAATACATCTGTGTGAAGGGAAGAACTTTTTTCTGTTTTATTTTTAAATTTTATTTTTTAAAATTTTGAAATTTAATTTTATTTATTTTTTTATACAGCAGGTTATTATTAGTTATGTATTTTATGCATATACATGTATACAGGTCAATCCCAATCTCCCAACTCATCCCACCATCACCACCCCATCGCTTCCCACACTTGGTGTCCATACGTTTGTTCTCTACCTCTGTGTCTCTATTTCTTCCCTGCAAACCAGTTCATCTGTACCATTTTTAGGTTCCACATATATGCATTAATATACAATATTTGTTTTCCTCTTTCTGACTTACTTCATTCTGTATGACAGTCTCTCGAGCCATCGATGTCTCTACAAATGACCCAGTTTCATTCCTTTTTATGGCTGAGTAATATTCCATTGTATATATGTACCACATCTTTATCCATTCGTCTGTCTGTGGGCATTGAGGTTGCTTCCATTACCTGGCTATTGTAAATAGTGCTGCAATGAACATTGTGGTGAATGTGCCTTTTTGATTTATGGTTTTCTCTGGGTATATGCCCAGAAGTGGGATTGCTGGATCAGATGGTAATTCTATTTCTAGTTTTTTTAAGGAAACTCCATACTGTTCTCCATAGTGACTGCATCAATTTACATTCCCACCAATAGTGGAAGAGGGCTCCTTTTGTCCACACCCTCCCCAGAATTTGTTGTTTGTAGATTTTCTGATGATGCCGATTCTAACAGGTGTGAGGTGATACCTCATTGTAGTTTTGATTTGCATTTCTCTAATAATTAGTGATGTTGAGCAGCTTTTCATGTGCCTCTTGGCCATCTCTGTGTCTTTGAAGAAACGTCTCTTTAGATCTTCTGCCCATTTTTGTATTGGGTTGTTTGTTTTTTTAATATTAAGCTGCACGAGCTGTTTATATATATTGGAGATTAAACCTTTGTCCATTGATTCGTTTGCAACGATTTTCGCCCATTCTGAGGGATGCCTTTTTCCATTCCCGTTTTTTTAACAAAAAAGGAAAGAAAGAAAAAGAAGCAGAACACTAATGTGCGTAAAATATGCCTTTTGAAACGGTCGTTTTGAAATATGGACGTCCTTTGAATTTTTTGGTCGATATGCGACCCCAGGATTTGTTTTCAGGGCAGGTGTCATTTACAGGCCTGCAATGATTTTGAATATCAACTGACCATTAGCGCTGGGATTAAAGCTGCTGTTGTGTGAAACGGCCACAAGGTGGCAGCAGTTCTCCCTTACCAAATCTGGTTACAAGGGCAACAGAGCCTCAATGGAAGTCGTGTTCTAGATTGGAATTTAGAATGGAATGTGCCAGGAGAAAGCCCCTCAAGTTTGTCTCCCTACTTCTTGTTCGGTTTTTTAATTCAATTTTTTATTTTTTATTACAGCAAGTTTGATTACAATGTTTGGCTTGTTGTAGGTGTGGAAGATGTGGTTCTTTTACACATATACAGATGTCTGTTCTTCCTGGGATCCCTTTCCCATGTACGTTAGGACAGAATGTTGAGTAGTCTTCTCTTGGTATTCCGTAGGTCTTTGGTGATTATATATGTCACCTGTGTTTGTATATGTCTGTTAACCCCGATATCGTAATGAAACCAATCCTCACACCTTTCCATTGGTGAACCGTAAGTTTGTTTCATGAATCTGTGATTGCCCTTCTCCGTGGAAATATCTGCCCTGGTATCTATTTTTAGGTAACACCTATAAGTGATATGATACGATATGTGTCTTTCACTTTCTGACTTACTACAAGTCACGTGATTACCTCTAGACTCATCTACGGGGTTGCAAATGGCATTGTGTCCTTTTTTTCCTTGGCTTCTATTCTGCCTTAGCGAGGTCCATTTTCAACAATGTGATTCTCTGAGGGTTGTGGATTAGCTGACCTGGGCAGCCTGACCCTGCCGGCCGGCCCTCCCCAGGTGTGCCTGGTTGAGGTCAATATAAACAGCGCTCCAGGCAGCAATAGCCCCTGAAGCTGTGCCTGACTCCATATTCTCTGCCCCGTCAGCAGTCTCGGGGCTGTGCTGGTGGGAGGGAGTGAGGGGCCAAGGCTTTCTTGGTGGCCCGGTGTGAGTGGGGCTCTGCTGGCCTTTCTGCAGGAGTTGCCAGGCTGCCACCTGTAAAGAAGAGGATGTGTCACCCATACCTTCCGCTGGAATTTCTCTCCGGACAGAGGTGAGGAAGGAAAAAAGCAGTGGGGGCC
The DNA here is from genome assembly GCF_025265405.1 of Mesoplodon densirostris. NCBI lineage: Eukaryota > Metazoa > Chordata > Mammalia > Artiodactyla > Ziphiidae > Mesoplodon > Mesoplodon densirostris. Next base: position 1,300,535 of record NC_082681.1, on the reverse strand, counting down.
GGGACAGGAGGGGTATCTCAGGCAGGGCAATGGAAAGCTTCCAGAAGAGTGGCCGGGGCCAGGACCATCCTGGCTGGCCTGCAGGCACCAAGTTGGCCTGCGTGCTGTCGCTGGTGTGGCTCCACGGCCCTTCCTCTAGGCTTTCAAGCCCTTGTACATATTCAGGTGTTTTACCTGGGAAGGGTGGGAACAGTTCAGCAGCAGCTGGCCTGGGGCTCAGCTCATGTTTACTCACAGATGCCTCAGCACGGTCCCTCAGCTTTGCAATGAGGACGCGCTCCTTGTATGGGGTTGGGTTGCGGGCTGGATGGGAGATGATTCCCCTCCTCTGACCAATTTCAGAATTGTTTACCGCTGGAGCAAGTGCCCTGATAGGGTTTCCCTCTGTATAACTGGTGGGTTCAGGTTTTTTTTTCTTTTATGGTTCAAGTTCGATTTTATTCCTCTTTTATATATTTATAGATATAAGCATGGAAATAATTCATTCATATAAATACATCTGTGTGAAGGGAAGAACTTTTTTCTGTTTTATTTTTAAATTTTATTTTTTAAAATTTTGAAATTTAATTTTATTTATTTTTTTATACAGCAGGTTATTATTAGTTATGTATTTTATGCATGTACATGTATACAGGTCAATCCCAATCTCCCAACTCATCCCACCATCACCACCCCATCGCTTCCCACACTTGGTGTCCATACGTTTGTTCTCTACCTCTGTGTCTCTATTTCTTCCCTGCAAACCAGTTCATCTGTACCATTTTTAGGTTCCACATATATGCATTAATATACAATATTTGTTTTCCTCTTTCTGACTTACTTCATTCTGTATGACAGTCTCTCGAGCCATCGATGTCTCTACAAATGACCCAGTTTCATTCCTTTTTATGGCTGAGTAATATTCCATTGTATATATGTACCACATCTTTATCCATTCGTCTGTCTGTGGGCATTGAGGTTGCTTCCATTACCTGGCTATTGTAAATAGTGCTGCAATGAACATTGTGGTGAATGTGCCTTTTTGATTTATGGTTTTCTCTGGGTATATGCCCAGAAGTGGGATTGCTGGATCAGATGGTAATTCTATTTCTAGTTTTTTTAAGGAAACTCCATACTGTTCTCCATAGTGACTGCATCAATTTACATTCCCACCAATAGTGGAAGAGGGCTCCTTTTGTCCACACCCTCCCCAGAATTTGTTGTTTGTAGATTTTCTGATGATGCCGATTCTAACAGGTGTGAGGTGATACCTCATTGTAGTTTTGATTTGCATTTCTCTAATAATTAGTGATGTTGAGCAGCTTTTCATGTGCCTCTTGGCCATCTCTGTGTCTTTGAAGAAACGTCTCTTTAGATCTTCTGCCCATTTTTGTATTGGGTTGTTTGTTTTTTTAATATTAAGCTGAACGAGCTGTTTATATATATTGGAGATTAAACCTTTGTCCATTGATTCGTTTGCAACGATTTTCGCCCATTCTGAGGGATGCCTTTTTCCATTCCCGTTTTTTTAACAAAAAAGGAAAGAAAGAAAAAGAAGCAGAACACTAATGTGTGTAAAATATGCCTTTTGAAACGGTCGTTTTGAAATATGGACGTCCTTTGAATTTTTTGGTCGATATGCGACCCCAGGATTTGTTTTCAGGGCAGGTGTCATTTACAGGCCTGCAATGATTTTGAATATCAACTGACCATTAGCGCTGGGATTAAAGCTGCTGTTGTGTGAAACGGCCACAAGGTGGCAGCAGTTCTCCCTTACCAAATCTGGTTACAAGGGCAACAGAGCCTCAGTGGAAGTCGTGTTCTAGATTGGAATTTAGAATGGAATGTGCCAGGAGAAAGCCCCTCAAGTTTGTCTCCCTACTTCTTGTTCGGTTTTTTAATTCAATTTTTTATTTTTTATTACAGCAAGTTTGATTACAATGTTTGGCTTGTTGTAGGTGTGGAAGATGTGGTTCTTTTACACATATACAGAAGTCTGTTCTTCCTAGGATCCCTTTCCCATGTAGGTTAGGAAAGAATGTTGAGTAGTCTTCTCTTGGTATTCCGTAGGTCTTTGGTGATTATATATGTCACCTGTGTTTGTATATGTCTGTTAACCCCGATATCGTAATGAAACCAATCCTCACACCTTTCCATTGGTGAACCGTAAGTTTGTTTCATGAATCTGTGATTGCCCTTCTCCGTGGAAATATCTGCCCTGGTATCTATTTTTAGGTAACACCTATAAGTGATATGATACGATATGTGTCTTTCACTTTCTGACTTACTACAAGTCACGTGATTACCTCTAGACTCATCTACGGGGTTGCAAATGGCATTGTGTCCTTTTTTTCCTTGGCTTCTATTCTGCCTTAGCGAGGTCCATTTTCAACAATGTGATTCTCTGAGGGTTGTGGATTAGCTGACCTGGGCAGCCTGACCCTGCCGGCCGGCCCTCCCCAGGTGTGCCTGGTTGAGGTCAATATAAACAGCGCTCCAGGCAGCAATAGCCCCTGAAGCTGTGCCTGACTCCATATTCTCTGCCCCGTCAGCAGTCTCGGGGCTGTGCTGGTGGGAGGGAGTGAGGGGCCAAGGCTTTGTTGGTGGCCCGGTGTGAGTGGGGCTCTGCTGGCCTTTCTGCAGGAGTTGCCAGGCTGCCACCTGTAAAGAAGAGGATGTGTCACCCATACCTTCCGCTGGAATTTCTCTCCGGACAGAGGTGAGGAAGGAAAAAAGCAGTGGGGGCCGGGACAGGAGGGGTATCTCAGGCAGGGCAATGGAAAGCTTCCAGAAGAGTGGCCGGGGCCAGGACCATCCTGGCTGGCCTGCAGGCACCAAGTTGGCCTGCGTGCTGTCGCTGGTGTGGCTCCACGGCCCTTCCTCTAGGCTTTCAAGCCCTTGTACATATTCAGGTGTTTTACCTGGGAAGGGTGGGAACAGTTCAGCAGCAGCTGGCCTGGGGCTCAGCTCATGTTTACTCACAGATGCCTCAGCACGGTCCCCCAGCTTTGCAATGAGGACGCGCTCCTTGTATGGGGTTGGGTTGCGGGCTGGATGGGAGATGATTCCCCTCCTCTGACCAATTTCAGAATTGTTTACCGCTGGAGCAAGTGCCCTGATAGGGTTTCCCTCTGTATAACTGGTGGGTTCAGGTTTTTTTTTCTTTTATGGTTCAAGTTCGATTTTATTCCTCTTTTATATATTTATAGATATAAGCATGGAAATAATTCATTCATATAAATACATCTGTGTGAAGGGAAGAACTTTTTTCTGTTTTATTTTTAAATTTTATTTTTTAAAATTTTGAAATTTAATTTTATTTATTTTTTTATACAGCAGGTTATTATTAGTTATGTATTTTATGCATATACATGTATACAGGTCAATCCCAATCTCCCAACTCATCCCACCATCACCACCCCATCGCTTCCCACACTTGGTGTCCATACGTTTGTTCTCTACCTCTGTGTCTCTATTTCTTCCCTGCAAACCAGTTCATCTGTACCATTTTTAGGTTCCACATATATGCATTAATATACAATATTTGTTTTCCTCTTTCTGACTTACTTCATTCTGTATGACAGTCTCTCGAGCCATCGATGTCTCTACAAATGACCCAGTTTCATTCCTTTTTATGGCTGAGTAATATTCCATTGTATATATGTACCACATCTTTATCCATTCGTCTGTCTGTGGGCATTGAGGTTGCTTCCATTACCTGGCTATTGTAAATAGTGCTGCAATGAACATTGTGGTGAATGTGCCTTTTTGATTTATGGTTTTCTCTGGGTATATGCCCAGAAGTGGGATTGCTGGATCAGATGGTAATTCTATTTCTAGTTTTTTTAAGGAAACTCCATACTGTTCTCCATAGTGACTGCATCAATTTACATTCCCACCAATAGTGGAAGAGGGCTCCTTTTGTCCACACCCTCCCCAGAATTTGTTGTTTGTAGATTTTCTGATGATGCCGATTCTAACAGGTGTGAGGTGATACCTCATTGTAGTTTTGATTTGCATTTCTCTAATACTTAGTGATGTTGAGCAGCTTTTCATGTGCCTCTTGGCCATCTCTGTGTCTTCTTTGAAGAAACGTCTCTTTAGATCTTCTGCCCATTTTTGTATTGGGTTGTTTGTTATTTTAATATTAAGCTGCACGAGCTGTTTATATATATTGGAGATTAAACCTTTGTCCATTGATTCGTTTGCAACGATTTTCGCCCATTCTGAGGGATGCCTTTTTCCATTCCCGTTTTTTTAACAAAAAAGGAAAGAAAGAAAAAGAAGCAGAACACTAATGTGCGTAAAATATGCCTTTTGAAACGGTCGTTTTGAAATATGGACGTCCTTTGAATTTTTTGGTCGATATGCGACCCCAGGATTTATTTTCAGGGCAGGTGTCATTTACAGGCCTGCAATGATTTTGAATATCAACTGACCATTAGCACTGGGATTAAAGCTGCTGTTGTGTGAAACGGCCACAAGGTGGCAGCAGTTCTCCCTTACCAAATCTGGTTACTAGGGCAACAGAGCCTCAATGGAAGTCGTGTTCTAGATTGGAATTTAGAATGGAATGTGCCAGGAGAAAGCCCCTCAAGTTTGTCTCACTACTTCTTGTTCGTGTTTTTAATTTAATTTTTTATTTTTTATTAGAGCAAGTTTGATTACAATGTTTGGCTTGTTGTAGGTGTGGAAGATGTGGTTCTTTTACACATATACAGATGTCTGTTCTTCCTGGGATCCCTTTCCCATGTACGTTAGGACAGAATGTTGAGTAGTCTTCTCTTGGTATTCCGTAGGTCTTTGGTGATTATATATGTCACCTGTGTTTGTATATGTCTGTTAACCCCGATATCGTAATGAAACCAATCCTCACACCTTTCCATTGGTGAACCGTAAGTTTGTTTCATGAATCTGTGATTGCCCTTCTCCGTGGAAATATCTGCCCTGGTATCTATTTTTAGGTAACACCTATAAGTGATATGATACGATATGTGTCTTTCACTTTCTGACTTACTACAAGTCACGTGATTACCTCTAGACTCATCTACGGGGTTGCAAATGGCATTGTGTCCGTTTTTCCCTTGGCTTCTATTCTGCCTTAGCGAGGTCCATTTTCATCAATGTGATTCTCTGAGGGTTGTGGATTAGCTGACCTGGGCAGCCTGACCCTGCCGGCCGGCCCTCCCCAGGTGTGCCTGGTTGAGGTCAATATAAACAGCGCTCCAGGCAGCAATAGCCCCTGAAGCTGTGCCTGACTCCATATTCTCTGCCCCGTCAGCAGTCTCGGGGCTGTGCTGGTGGGAGGGAGTGAGGGGCCAAGGCTTTGTTGGTGGCCCGGTGTG